>NC_134365.1:220456386-221104886 GCF_035582795.1 Mycteria americana | reverse complement strand
TGCCTCTGCGCGCAGCTCCTCCTGCAGCAGGAGTGCTGGACGGGAGGTGGATGGACAAAGAGTGGGGGAGATCGTGGTGGGTACTTCCAGGTTGCTTTGCATCTTGATTGAAAGAGTCGATGAGATGCTGGAAGTGGGTGAGCTTTTTTTGAGGAGAGGAACTTTTTCAGGGTTGTCAGTTTTATTTGCAGCAGGGATCGCGTAGCTGGCAGCTGGTAAATGGAGGAGAAGCGGTGCTTTGGAGGAAGGATGCGGCAGGAACTGTAGGACGGGACGAGCCTGGTGCTGAAACTACATCTCCTGTCGAGTGTCTTACTGCATAGGGGAAAGGAGGATTTGGGAAGTTGTGGATTGCAACTGCTAAGGCACAAGCTTTGTGCGATATGGACTTGATTGATCAAAAATATTTTGTTATGCAGGTCACCAAAAGGTTAATGAGCAACAATCTTTATTAATGAGAGGAGGGTGGTAGAATGCACTGGTTGACGGGCCTGCGGTTTCCCTATCAGTGAGTTTGATCACCGGTCTCTAAATGGGAGCGCAATAAGGGCACTTTGAATTTGACTTCCTGCAGACTGCAGATAGCAGACATTGAATATGATTGTCTCCCAGACAGCTGCGCTAGGATTAACGGTGGGGGATTTTCTGTAGGCTTTTTTTGCAGAATGTCGAGGGTTCAAGGATCTTGAACTGCTCGTGCTTGGTGATGAAGCTGGCAAGGCTCATTTCAAGCATCTCTGACTCTTCAATGTGTATTGAGGTTTAGATCCGCGAAACAAACGGACCAAATATTTGAGATTAATTATTGGTCTTTTTGTTTCCCTTTTTGTGTTTATTTTCTCCTAACCTCTGTAAAAAAACAAATTCAACCCCCTAAAGAAATAAGTGGGAAGTACCAGCTGTGTGACCTATTTGCCTCTGTGTTAACTGATAAGAGAAACGCTTGGGACTTGTGCTGAACTGCCGTGAGTCGGATTTGGGGATTAACGTTCAAAGCTCCTCCTGTGAAAGGCTACGTAAGCGTTGTAACTCCAGGGCGTCAGTTGGGAATTGGAGTACCGCAAAGGGAGTAGCTTACCACAGGCTGGTTCAGAGCAGCAAGCTCTCCAGCGACCTTATGTTCTCGCTGGATGTTAGCTGCCATTGCGAGGGGTGCGTTCAGGGAGACGGCAGGGGTTTTGTTGGCTGGCGGTGGGGTGAGCAGAGCGGTTTAACTAGAGGAAGGATTGATTGGAGAGTTTAGGACGGCACGTATGGAGCATCGCATCTGCGAGCTGCGGGTGGTGTGAGTACTCGGGGGTTAGTGATGTGCACAGCGTGAGAAGGAATGGCCTAGCTAGAATATGCTGCTGGGGGATTCTCTTAGCAGAGCACGCGCTGCCATCTGTATTCACAGCCCTTTTTCAAAGCCTAACAGGCTCTCCTGCCTGCCCCAAAGCTGCGTGCAGACAGGGGAGTGAGAGGGAAGTACTTGCCAGTTGGCTGTGAAGTGTAGAGGAGCAGGAGTTTGCGAAGGAAGCGAGCTGTCCTTCCATGGGTTCCTCTGGGTTCCTGCTCTCTCCGGGGCTTAGCTGTTCTTGGAGCCAGCAGGCTGACCCCTTCCTGGGTGCCCAGCAGCTGGAGGGGCTGCTCTCGGTGCTGGAAGACTGAATCTGGCATTGATTTGAAGCCGCGGGTTTCGGAGCTGTTACTGGTTCCTTCTGAAAATGGCGATTAGACGCTTCAGCGTATAGATCTTTAATTACTCCAGCAATCGCTTTGGAATAAGAGGAGGTCACTGGGGAAGAGCAGACTCTGGTTAGAGACAGACATGTGGGGTCTGACGTTGTTTCTGCTACGTACTTAAGAACGTGCCGATGCCAGGGCAAGAGGGGCTGCTGAGAAACCTGTATCTTGACTTTGGTGTGAAGCCGGTCTTTTCAAGAGCTTTTGAAAAGACTTTTCAAGTACTTTGGGAAATACGGAACTGAAAAAGCACCGCCCTACCTGTGCTTGGTAGGGAAACCGAGTTGGATATCTGTTTGCCTTAACTTCTTTCTTCCAGTGATTGACATAAAACTGGAAAAGCCTCAAGAGCAGCCTGTCAGTGAAGGAGGCTGTTCCTGCTAATACCACGTGGCTTCTACCTTTCTCCAGAACATCACTGCTTTCCCTCCCTTTACTCTTCATTGACTGCAGTGTGAATATTGGCTTGAACCTTCCCCTTTCAGTAATAACGTATTGCAGTTCATCATCGCTGGCTGTCTCGTGGAGATGATCTATTAGCTTCACAAGCACACACACACACAAAGAAAATGTCAGTGTCCTCATTATTTATAAGAAAAAAAAAAAAGCCAAAATATTCCAGCATATTCTAGTTATAACTTTAAAAAAAAATTAGGTACAATTTCTTAATATTTGTTCCTTTTTTAATATGTTATGATATTGCACTTTGAAATGATGGAAACTGAGTAAGTTTTGAATTGGACTTAGACGAGATGTATGTGCAGAAGAATGCTTGCAAATCTTACCCACTTGATTTCTCTAACAAACTGGAAATGACTAGACAGCAGTCAGAAATGCAAGCAGAGGTGGCGTATGCCGAGGGTTAAATGCTTATCCTTACAATAATAAAGAAAAAAATCTAAAACCAAGCTCTTGATCTTTTGAGCAGAGATAGTCTGACTGGTTTTCAAACCCCCAAACGTTTTTGGAAACCAGCCTTCGCGGGGGTTTCGACACCACGAAAGGCTACTGGATTTTTTAGTTCTTGCAGAGGCAACGTGAACACATTTCCAAGAAAGCATACTGAGAAATACAAGGTGTCTTTCTGAATGAGATGAATGGCTTCTGGAGGATTTGGGGGGGAAGGAAAGGGTGGATGAGCATTAGCAAAACACTTGCAGGAAACAGGGAAATATGTTTTGAGTGCAAGATGAGTTTTAAGAGGTGTTTTTTTTTCTTTTTTCCTTTTATGTAGAACACCAATGAGGTAAATTATTACTGCCCGAGAGATGGGAACGTAACGTTTCAGCTGTTTGGAGGAGAAAGCGTTTTGCTTCTTTTTTTTTTTTTTTTTTTTTTTTTTAGGGGAAATACTAAGTGAATTCAGGACTGGCACTAAAACCTGCCGAAGTGGATTGAAACCTTTTAAATTTGGCAGAAAGATGAAAGAGCAGCCGGATTACCCAGTGGAGATGCTGTCTTCACAGGCCAGTTCACGGCTGGGAGAGAGGGGGCGGCGGAAGGGGGAATTGCACCCGCTTTTCCGTAGCGTTGTTGTAGGTTGACTGGGGAAGGGGTGTTTACTTTGATCATACAGAAATCTAGTCGAGAGATCTTAGATGGAAAGGAAGGGAGTGTGGTAGGATGGAAACCAACTTACGATTATGCAGATTTATGCCTTTATTTTTTAGCATTTTTTTATGTTCAGTCTTCCAAGTTGGTTTAGTTTGGTTCACTAGAGCTGTATAGTTTGGTTAAACGATGAGTAATTTAGTTTTCTATTTAACTAGGCTTACAATTAACCGTTTTTCTTCGATATTTATTTCTTGGCTTAATTTTTTACTATTTTCAGTAATTTTCTGGTTTGTTTTGCTGCGGAATCTGTTTAGAGCTTTGCTGATGTCGCGAGATGTAGCTACCCGAGAAACACGGAATCGAACACACTAGAAGTGCACCCTTTTAATCTTTACTAGTCATTGTGAAGTTGCTGTGTAAGTTAATAAACACAATTGTAAATACATTGTTTGCTGGGCGAATATGGCTGAGTTACAGTGCAGGAAGGAATTCTTGAGTCTGTGTTGCGATTGCTACTTAAACGAACAATTGCAAGCAAATATTCAGGCTCCTCCTTTGTTCTCTTCTGCCCCTCTACCATCTAAAATAACCAACCGGGGAAGAGAAAGGGAATCGTCCTCACCACCACTTTCACCAGGAAATGGGCATAAAAGATTTGGAATTCTTCATTCCTGAAATGAATGCTAGACTCGTGCCCTGCCCTGGGTTTATAGCAACTCTGCACAACGATAACTTAAAGGCAGAATGAGATGTAAAGTGCTTTTATAATGCAATATTAAAGGCAAGTTTTTTTGACGTGGCATGTCTTGAAATAAACATCAATGATATGTGACAAAGGATCATTCTTTATTTAAAAGAAACTCTTGGGGGGAAGGAAACCTGGCTACTTTTCCTGTATCGTACTGTTCTTGACTGTGCAAAAATGGTTCATCTTGCTGCTTTTTCATTTCGTTTTGGGTTGGTTTTTTTCCCTTTGGTTCTTCATGCAACTTACGTTGGTCATCATTTGGCTCTTTTCCGCAAGCACATACTTTTTTTTTTTTTTTTTTTTTCTTCTGATATCACCAAACCCCTACGTTTCCCATAGTTACGAGCTTTAAGCACTGCATTTGCAAGGAGCTGGCTTAGCACCTACGGGTTACGATGGACGAGCAGCTCGGCTGCTTTTCATGGAAGCCGCTCGTGGAGAGCGGCTGCACGTCTGGGAGCAGGTTTGTTCAATGGGCCCGTTAGAACTTGCTCTAAAAAAAGGGTCTCGAAAGGAGTGTGCCCACGAGCTCTGTGTTCGGTGGTTGCAGGAACAAGGATGACTCGTCCGTTGTTTGGCACTTATCGCTCAGGGGGGCCCTGAGCTCTGCTCAGGACAGCCGGGTACGTTTGATGTATGTATGTCCTTGCTGATAGTCAGTGCTTAACGTGACGACAGGAATCAATCCTGTCCTAATCCCAGTTTTCCAGAGAAAAGACACTTCCAAAGTGAGCACAGGAGCAACAGTCTTTTTTTTTTTTTTTTTTTTTTTTTGCACCATAATTCCTCGCGCCATCCGTCTATCAGCTTTTAGGTTTTAATTTTATTTTGCTCCATCGACATGGCCAGTAGAACCACGGGAACAGACTTTTTTAAATGATGATTTTGTAAACAGTGAAGGTTTCTGCTCTGTTTCTTTTCTCCTCCCCACTCTGGCTTGATTGTTGTACAGTACATTACGCAGCTATTCCATGACTCACTTTTTGTCTTGATACAAGTAGTTGAAGAAATTGTATAAGGGGAAAAAGGTTCCTTTTCTTCATGTTGGAATGTCACTGGTACCTCAGCTCTGTTTGATAATATGAAACAACAACAACAACAACAACAACAAAATCTTTAGCGCTTGAACTAAATAAATACCTGTCTCATTGGAAAGCTCTGGGTCTCTTCTCTAAGTATGTCCATCAGAACGCAGGTTCGTGGGGGTGCAGGGCGTCAGGCTGCTGCTTCTTGCTTGTGCTTTTTGGGTTTGGAGTGCTGCAGGAGGCTTTTTTAAGGGCAAGAGTAAGCTTTTCCCTTTCTTTTTTTTGGAGGAAAGATGGCGGAGTTGCGTGCTTACTGTTCCTCCAGTTCTATATGGTCTCTCTGCGATTGTTTCCAGCGATCGACGAGTGATATCGAGGACAGAGAGCATGTCCTCTGCCTGCTGCAGCTGTGCCTTTCCGGTCCTTTCTCGCTCTTGAAATCCAGCCGTTTCCTCCGTTCCCTGTCACAAAGGTGATTCGGGCGCGTTGCGCGGCCTCACCGCTGCCTGCTTCAGCTTCCCTGGGTGCCGGCTCTGCGATACCCGCTGAGCGAGGGTGGACCAACCCCACCTTCCTTGAGGAGGATCCTCCTTAAGCCTCCACCTTGCTGGAGATGGCAGACGAGGGCTGCGGGGACGGGTAGGTGAGTACCAGTAACCGACGCTCTTTGACGGAGTTATCCTTGTCTGGTATTCTAGGGAAATTAACTGGTCTGGGTCTGGTAACAGCAGCAGCCTAACCTCTGTCGCTTGTTCAAACTCTTTGATATTAAAAGGAGCGTCGATAAATTGGTCGTTAAATTTAACAAGGAAGAAACTTGAACGTAGTCTTGTAGCTGTGGAGATGTGCTGGAATTAGCGTTATGGGAACAGCCATATGGTGAGGCCGTATGGGGACAGGTCACTGGGGGGAGCTTCTGTTCCTTGTACCTGGCACCTCCACCTCCTGTCCTGGGTGGGAGCACAGCCGGAGAGCTGCCCGAGGGCTTTAGGAATGGGAGGACGCACCTGAAAACAACACGTTCACCTCGCAAAAGTGAGTTTAGGATTAATCTGTTGGAAGGGGCTGAACTTAATGTAAGCGGGTGTTGTCTCCTGAGTAGCACTGAAGCGTGATGGTCTCCATTCCTCCTTGCTGCTCCCCGTTGCTGTTGAATTATCTTAATGTTGCTGTTGTACGTAGCCTGCGGGCTGTCACCTCAAATACTGGTATCCCAATTTCCTACCTCTAAAAGGGGGCTGGATTAAACTGGAGAAGGGGCTGTCTCTGGGCAAGGCATGGTCTGGGGGCACCCATCGGCTCCGGCGTGGGATGCTGGTCCTGGCCGCTAGCTCATGGCTGCAGCGGGTCAAGCTCTCTGCTCCCAAACTTCCTGGTTTTTATTAGCTATAAAGTCGGATCGGGAGTGTCTGGTTCGGATTAGAGGGTGCCTCACGCTGGCGTTTGCTGATGGCTTCTTTGTCTGCTCTGCTGGTAGGGTCAGCCCTGATTTTGCCGGGCTGGAGGAGCCGCAGCATCCTCCTAGCAGCGTCTGCAGAGCTGCTGCAGCAGCAGCCGCCACTGTCCCCTCGCTGCACGGTGTTGGTTTTGCTTCCAGCGCTGAAATCTTCAGCGGATGAGACCGTGAGAGGGCTCTACCTGATGCAGCAGCACCTTTTTCCATGCTGGGCATGTACCAGCCCCAAAAGGAAGATTGGGGGGTGGGCAGGCTGCTTCTCGCTGTGCTACCTGCAACGTGGCTGCGGCGGACGCTGCCAAAGCTCCTGCGGTCAGGAAAGCAGCTGCAAACACCCGGACCTCAAAGCAGCCTCTCCCATCTGTGCTGCCGTAGCACTCGGTGCTCAGCCTCCTCCTCTGCCGCTCTGTCGTTGCCTGAGCTGGGCTTTCCAGGCTTGCTGGGCTTGGTTTTTCATCGATTTGCAAAAGGACCCATTTTCACCACCACCACCACCACCCCCTTTAGCCACCTCTTCCTTCCTTCCCCACCCTGGTCTGAGTGCGCGCCAAAGTCGAACCCGGCTTTTTATAACGTATTTGGGATCCTCCTGTAGCGGCTGAACGTAACCGACTGCCCAGACCCATGCCGTAAACGCCTGGCTCGGGCGTGTCGGGAGTGAAACGCCAGCTGAATTGCAATGACATGAGCAGCTCTGCCATTCCCTGGAGGATGAGGAGGAGGGCAGGGCTGAAGGCAGCTCAGGCTGGAGGCAGCTGGGCGATGCTCCTGCTGCCCCGTGGCTCTGCCCTGCTGCGTTCGGAGGGAGGAGGCTCTCCGCCAGCGCTGTTTCCGAGTCGAACCTTCCAGGCTTGCCACCTGTTTCCGAGGTTTGGGGTATAAATTAAAGCCATTTTGAATGCTCGCTGCCGGCCACCCGGAGAGCGCGTCTGCAACAAGGATTGTGTTAAAGGCTTGATTAAAGTTAACGCTAATTAGAGCACTGAAATAGCTCTACATCCCGCCCTGCACAGCCAATCGGTCCATCTGCAGTGCTGCCTGGCCTCGGATGCAGAGTGCTGGAGGGAGACAATGGTGTCTCGATGCTCCCGGGGCTGGCAGTGGACTTGGCCCTGACCTTTCCCGTGCTTATCCGAGCTCGGGAAGAGGGGACGGGTGGAAATTCGAGGCTTGATCCCGACGTTTGCCGAGGCGCAGCAGCGCGATGCAGCTGCTTTATTTCCAGATAAGTGGTTTTTGATCGCAGCAAGGGTCGAGCGGGCTCTGGCTGATTTCTTTGCTGTGACGTTCGGGGACTAAGCTTATGAGGCTGTTTGCGGGCGTGCTTGGATGTTAACTGCTTGTGCCTGGTCCTCACTGCAGATCCCCCCGCGTTAATCCTCGTTTCGGAAGGGTTATTGAGTTGTTCTGGGCTTCAGCCGCTGTTTGGGGCTTCAGTTTGGGAGAGAGGGGTCGTACGAGCCTGTATCGGAGTTGGGAATGGAGGGGGTCAACCCTAATTTCTGTTCCTTGGCAATTCTTGTCCCTCTGGTCCTGCGCAGCGTCGGTCCCAGTCAGCACCGAAAGCCCTCAGGAAGCCCCTCTCCTGCGGCCGAAGACCTGAGCGGAGCAGAAACCAAGCCAGGTGGTTTTGTGGACGATGGCTTCTGTTGTTTGTGCTTCCAAATTTATTATTAACGTATTTAATTGCTCCTTTGTTAGCTTCGATGGCAGCTGATAGTCTGGCTGCCGTCAGCTGCTCCCACTGACAGCGTGAAGACCCCAGGAATTGCTGCTGGAGGCGTGTGCTGGTCCGTCGCTGCCCTTCTTGGTGGCTTTGCCTGGATCATTTGCCGTCCCCGGGTCTTCGGGAGACCGGCAGAGCCCCCCGCGGTAGGAGAGAAGCAGGATCAGCCCTGGGATGTTCAGGTACCACAGGGATGGGGAGCGTGGGGGTCTGTCCGAGCTGGGCAAAAGGAGCTTTTGCAAGTCAGCAGCTGGACATGGCATGGAAAGCAGTGCCGATTTCCAGGTCGTGCTGCTCCTGGCAAAGCGTTTCCAGATCTTTCCATCTCCAGGCGTGTCTCACCCTTGGGTTATGCACCTTGTTTGGTAAATGCTTGCTGACGGCTTCTGCCTCGGCGCTGGAGACGGGCTTGCCCAGGAAAAACTCCGGCTTTTCCCAGAGCTGCCAGCTCCCGGGATTGCTGAAGTCCCCAAGAAAAGGGGGTTTAGAGGATGTCCCTCTTCTTGGCGTGTCCCTACAGCTGCTTCTTCCCTGCCCAGCCCAAACCGTCTTGCACCCGCAGGTTTTGCTGCTGAGATTTGATGCTTTATTCCTGCCAGAGCTGGGCTCAACCCCAGGAGCTCTGCGTCCCAGGCTGCTTCGTTAGCAGCCAGACACGCTGCTCCGCTTCCCGGCAGATGGGGCAGCGCCGTGGAGTCTTCGTCGGTGCTAATTGGTGGCGGCGGTGGCGGCAGCTGGGGCTGAACCAGACTCGGCCCTTGTACCCTGGTACCGTGGGACTTGGTGGTCCCGGGTCTCTGGTCCGGGGACCGGGGACGGACGCCCTCCCCGGCTGGCCGCACTCGCTGCGGGGATGCCCCATCCCTCCGCCCTGCAGCAGGTCCCCGGCTTGTTCCCAGCCACGTGGAGGAAGGGGCTGTTGCTCTCAAAGCCCTGCCTTTGGGACACCCTTTTAGGGACACCCTGCAAAGGATCTTCTGGTCCTGGCAGGGACAGGTTTCGGTAGAGGTGATGATGGAAAATAGGTCGGAAAGCAGGACAGCAGCCCCCGCGTTAGACGGGGCCAAGCGCGAATCCAGGAGGGAGCGAGGCCAAGCGCTGTTCGGCCTCCACGCAGCTCCTTTCCCCTCCGATGTGCGTCCTAAAAGCAGTCACGGGGTTGTTGTTTCATTGCTCTGTGTGTCCGTGTCCTGTCCCCCCCCCCGACCCCCCCCCCGCCCCGTTGCAGCCGGAATAACCGCGGGGCTCTGGGGATCGGTGGCAGACGAGAGCGCATGGTGCCGTGGGGAGGTGCAGAGGTGAGTGCTGCACCCGGGACCCGGGCTGGGAAATAGGAGAAGGAAGAAGGGATGAGGGTGCGGAGGGGCGGAGGGGCCGGATCCTTCTCCTCTCCACCCCTTGAAAGCTTGGGGTTTGCGTGCTGGGATTAATGCGGCAGTGGAGGGGCTGTGGGGGAACCCCTGAAATTAGAAAATGCTAATTTTTTTCTAAAAGCAGGGGGCAGGCAAACCTCAGCTTCTCTCCGCTTTGCAAATGAAAATACAGCCCGGGATGCTTTTAGGCCATCTGGAAGCTTAAACCGGGGCTGGCAGGGCCCTTCGCTGCACTGGGCCCTTGGCGAACGGAGACGGCTCATCCCGCAGGCTCGGAATTTGGGATGCGAAGGAAGGAGCCGCTCTGCCGGCAGACGATCGATCGTCGTCCTCTAGCACCGCGATGGAGCCGCGGTGAGCGGGATTTCTCAGACGGCTTTTTTTTCTCCTTCTGCGTCTCTTCGGGGCCACGGTGCCGCGTTGAGAGGCTGCGAGCGGGACCCCGAGACCCCGCGGTGCCGGGGACCGCGTCTGGGTGCGGCGAGGTCTGCTCGAACCCCGTTTTTCGCAAGAAGCGGAGGGTGTTTTTGAGCTTCCCAGTAGCCCGTCCCTCCCCTCGCGCTGCCCGCCGAGCTCCCGCTTGAAAAGGGAGGGAGGACAAGGGGTGCAGGAAGAGATGGGGGAGCGGGTGACATCCATGCGCAGCTCTCCAGGGGGGACCCAAACCTTCCCACCCCCTGGAGATCGGTGAGGATGAGCAGCCCCCTCCTCATCCTCACTCACCCGCAGGCTGGGTCTGATTTTTCGCTGCCTTTATTAGACTGCGGATAGCTGCTTTTTGGTTTTGTTTTTTTTTTTTTCCTTCCAAAAATCAGTGCGGTTGTTGACGGGAGCCGGTTTGCAGCAGCAGCGAGGCAAGGGAGGTCGGGGGAGGATGAGGATGGTGTTTTGGGATATCCCGATCCCCTGTCAGGCGCAGGGATGAACCGATCCGGGGCTTTACCGGCAGGAGCGGGCTGGGGCGCTGGTGTCACTGGGGTTTTTTTAATCTAGCTGTGGTTTTTTTTCTTTGTAATTCTTGAATTTGTTTCACATCGATGGTGTCTCCAGGATAAAATCGTGCCGCTAAGGGCGATGCTCGGCAGCTGCGCCTCTCTCCGCTTCCCTCGACGGCTGCCTGGTGCTGCACAACGCGGCGCAGAAAGGTGAGCTGCCACTTGTCACCTGGCCTCGGGGCCACCCAAAGGGTCCCCCTACACCCAATCCAAATCCCTGCTTCGAAGATCCCGGCTTGGCTGCCAGAAAGGGTCCCTGCTCCCCAGGGAGAGCTGCCCTCGTCCCCAGCTGATTTCTCCCCCTTCCCCAAAAATCAGGGTGAAACTCAAGATGCTGCGTGTGACTGCCGCTTGGCTGGGGAAGCTGGGATATTCCCAGGGACATTCCCAGGGCTCTTCCTAACCCAATTCCCAAGGAGTTTAGCCCCAAATTCCCAGGGGATTTCGCACCATTTCTCCAGCTTGGCCAGGGCACCGGTGCTGGAAGAGGGTGGAAATTCTGCAAAGGTTTTCATCCCCCTTAATCTTTAATCTAACCTGTCTCTTGAGCGTCCCTGGGGTTGCCTCTCCTGTCAGCACTTGTTCCGGTGCTGCAGCCTCCCCCCAAAAAAGCCTTTACAAAGCAGCTGTGCTGCAGGCTTCAAAAAAATCCAGCCAACTCCCTAAAATCGCTGTTTGGAGCAGCACCCGCTCTCCCCCTCGGTCTAAAAACCCAGGTATTTCTGCAGCCAGCTCCCTGCAGAGATTCGGGGTGGAGAATTGAGCCAGGTTTTGGAGCCGGTGCACTGTGCCCTCCCCTCCGCCGACAGCCCCGGCAGCTCCCCAGGCCCTTTGCGGATGGGAATTGGACACTGTGGGGTTTTGGGGTAGGTTTCTGGGGGGCTCTGAAGCACGTGGGGGTTATTTAATGCAAAAGCTGGGGCTGGGAGGAGGATAGGGGATGGGTTTGGGGCTGGACCTCTGTCCCCAGGGTGTAGGGTGCCGAGCAGGCTGGTTTTGGGAGGCCAAGGGCGGCTCATGGCGGGTACCAAGCCAGGGGTGAGTTAAACTGGGCTGGGGAGGCAAAGGGGGCCGTGTCGGGGGGCTGCGACCCAGCCTGGGGGGGCCGCATCCTGCGGGAGGAGAGCGCGGGGCTGCTAAAACCAGCACGGCATCCACATGAAGGAGCCCAGGGCAGCGCCGGTGGCGGCCCCCGCCAGCAGCCCCAAGGCCATCTGGTCACCGGAGACCCGGTAGGGATCCTCGCGCACGATGACGTGGGTCACCCCGGGAGCTGCAAGGCAAAAAGGGGGGTGAGCTGGGGGGGCTGGCGGGGGGATGCCGTCCTCCTGGCACCCCCCCCGATGCCAACGGAGGGGCCCGGAGGTGCCACCAAGGGGTGCCACTGGAGTGGGATGGAGGGGGCCCCCCCTTTTTGGCTGTCACCCGTGTCCCCTGTGTAGCCACGGCTCCGGCATCCCCACCCCGATGCATGGCAGCAAACAGCCCCCACCCTGAACGTGCCGTGCTGCACCGAGTTTGCCAGGTCTCAGCCCATCGGCCCCTGGAGCTGGGCATCGATCCCCAAACTGCAAAACCATCGCTCGGGGGATCCGTGTGCCGAGTGGGGAGCCGCGACCCCCCAGCCAAATGAAGCATCCCTCGGCTGGTAATAAGGCGAAGTGTCAAACAAACACTGGGGAGGGATGGGGTGAATCAGAATCCGGCCAACGACCCTGTGCCGCTGGGTGGGGCCACCCACCTCTGTACTGGTGGCCGTAGTGGCCGGAGCTGATGTAGGCGGTCTGGTGGGAGTCGAGGGGCACCGTCTGGTAGTAGTCATCGTCGTAGGGGTCGTAGACGTGCACCTGGGAGCGGTGGGAGCGTGGCGTGAGGCTGGGGTCCAGACTGGGTCCGCATGGGACACGGCGGAGCCACAGCCCAGCCGGTGTGGCTGTGCCGGTGCCGTGCCTCAGTTTCCCCTGGGGGCTGTATCGCTTGGGTTCCCCTGCGCTGCTGAAAGGGGGCCCAGAGTGCCCGAAATGCCAGGGGCAGCCTTTGCGCAAGCACCCGAATCACCTACCTGTGCTCAGGTCACCTGAACTGTGTCCCCCGTCACCTTAACTCTGCCCCCGTTCCCCTTAACTTGGTCTCTGTCACCGTAACCGTGTTCCCCATCACCTTAACCACGTCCCATTCCCCTTAAATTCTGCCCCGTTCCCCTTCACTCCTGCCCGCATTCCTCTTAAGTGTCCCCATTCTCCCTTCCCCTGTCCCTGTAACTCTGCCCCTGTCACCCCAGACCGCTGAACAGGGTCACCCTCGGCTCCGTCGTCTTCTGTTGGTGGCCTCCGGAGCAGGCTGCTCTATGGCTACCACTCCTCTTCCACCTTCTTCCCCGTCTGCCTCCAGGGGCTTTACTCCCCATGCCCCGAGGCTGCCCGACGGGCGCAGGAGCTCGGGGGGCCACCCCGACCTCAGCATCACCCCTCGGGGGGGGCCTGGGGTTGGTGTAACCTCCCCTCACGCCGGGCCGGGACGGTGCCCCTGTTTTGGGGGATGAAGCCTCACCGGGGTGGATTTAGCCTCCAGCACGGCCACCTTCCAAGCGCTGCGAACAAAACAAGAGGGACCCAGTTTTGGGGTGTGCCGGGGGGGGGGCGGTGGGAATTGTCCCCGTGGGGACACGCGCATCCCCCTCCCAGCGACCTGGATGTGACCGCGGGGCCAGCGCTAATCTTTAATTCCCTATTAGCCAGCGCTGGGCTAATTAGGTGGGGATGGGATGGTGCTGGGAGGTACCCGATGCCACGAGGACGGGCACAGGGCTAAACCCGCTCCCTGGGAACAGCCCTGGCTAAAACAAGGACATTTAAGTTGGGAAATGGCAAACAAGGGCATTTAAATTGGAAAATTTTCCTTAAAAAGGAAAATGGCTTTTAAATTGGGGGGAAAAGTGGGTAATGGATGAATTTCCATTCAGCTGGGGTCAAGCTCAGTAGATCGAGCTCAGCTTGGCCATGGCTGAACATCTCCCTCCATCTGAGCTCAGCTGAAGGTTTCCCACTTTTTTTTTTAATAAATTTTTAAAATTTGTATTAAAAAATTTCAATTTTTATAAAAATAAAATTCTTAATTTTTATAGCAATAAATAGAAGGGGAACAGTGCTAAAAGTGGGTGTTTCCTCCTGCTGGGCAGGGCCTTAAGCCAATAAGGACTTCACTTTCACACTCTTTATCGCCAAATACCGATGAAAACCCTTCCCCAGTGATCCTCAGTCGGGCCAAGAGGTGATTTCTCATCCAGGAGGGAAACCCGCCCCGCAGGAGACCGACTGCTTAAAAATAGCTGCTTTTGGCTCCAAATTATTCAGTGGGAAAACCAAAACACCCTGCGAGCGAACGCGGGTGTTTGAGAAAACAAGGGGTGTGGGGGGTTTTAGCCACGGGTGGCAGCGGGACGGGGCTCTGGTGTGGCCGAGGCTCTTTCCAGGCTCGGATAATTCAGATGAAAAAGCCGCCGAGGGGATTTCAGTGCCACCGCGGCGGGATTTCAGCTTACACGGCATCGTCCTCGCTCTCGGCGCACAGCGTCGTCTTGGAGCCGTCCCGCAGCACGACGGTCAGCAGGCAGTCGCGGCTTTTCCCCTCGGGCGGTTGCACGTCTGGAAACGGAAGGGGCAGGATCCGGCCTCAGCGAAAGAGATGCCCCAGAGACCCTCCCCATCCGCCCACGGAGGCTTGGGAGAGGCTCCGGCTCCAAATTACCCTGGGTGTGAGCAGCCCCGTGTGCTGCAACCATTAAAAAAACTGCTAGGAGGCCATGCTCGCAATTCAGGTTTAATTTTGGCTCCGTCTCCACTTGCAAGATACGGTCGGGATCTCAAAGGTTAAAAGCCAACACGAGCAAAGAGTGGGCGAGCAGAAACTTCCACCCCCGCGGCAGAAAGAGAATGGAAGGACAGAAAATTGCCAAAAATCTCGGCCGAGCTGCCTTTGCTTTGAATTTGCCAGATTCCAGCAGGCACCCAAATTTTGTCAGAGCGCGAGACCCTCGCCACTGGGGTTGGATCATGAGCAAGACCGAAGTCTTAAATCCACGAGGCTCATTTCTGCCTGCCCCTTCCCCCAGCTCAAAGCTTGGCGGGACCCTCCGGTGAGGATAAGCCTTTGGGATTGTGCTCCCACCGCGGCATCCCGGCTTCGCCACCGTCGCTCGCAGCCCAAGAAAGGCGCTTTGTGCGGCGGCCGTGGGCTGCCGGGGCTGAGCCGAGCTGCTGCTTTGTTCTCCTTGTTTGTGCGAGACGGCGAGGGATGAGTCAGGGCCGTGGGATCGTGTTTTGAACAAGCACAAACCAGGAGGAGAGTTTCTTCTTCCTTCCCCGTGGAAAAGCAACAGAAGAGAAGATGCAACGTGCATCTCATGGGGGACAGTCCAGCGCTGGCTGGGAGCTAAAAAGGGGTGAATTAGGCCGCCTGGAATTTTTGGGGGGTATTTGAGATGTGCACGAGCACGTTTCAGACCTGCAGAGTATCAATTAAAAGGGATGCAGCCCCACAGGAGCCCGGGATGGGGTTGGGGATGTGCGGCTTGGGGATGTGGGGCTTTGCTCACCTCTGCACTCGCGGCCGGTCCTCACATCCCGGCAGCTGTATTTGACGTGGATCCGGCCGTCCATGTCGCGCTGCGTCTCGTCGTGGTAGTAAACCAAGCTGCCGTCCAGGTAGAGGACGAACCAGTTTCTCTTCCAGCGGCGCAGGATGGAGCCTGACGGGATGGGGAGGAGGTGAAGGACCCCAGGGAACCCGGTGGGATACGGCCGGCGCGCTCATGAGACCCAACGCCGTCCCCCCATGTTGCAGCTGGATCCCACCACCCCCTGCAAGAGCCGCTGCATCCGGCAGGGCACCTGTGCCTGGCGGGAGCATCTGGGGCAGTGTGACCAGGTGGTTTTAAATTAAAAAGGGCTGCCAAAAACGCCATCAGGGCATCTCAGTGCTGCCCTGCTATGCGTGCGGGACCGGATCCAGCCCCGGACGTGAAGCTGCAACGTCTGTTTTCATGGCAGACGGCCCCTCTCTCCTCTTACGTAAATCCACGAGCGGCTGAGCCGTGATTTCCTCGCTGCCATGGATTAACCGCCTGGGTCAGGGATGGTCCCCCCCCGCCCCCTGTCTCCTCCCAGCATCCTGTAGCCAAAACCTCTCTGGGTTTTTTTTGGGGGGGGCTCCCAACCTGAAAAGCTCAAGGGTTGTACTTACTCTGCCGCCAAAGCCACCCGCTCTTCACCAGCGCCATGGCTGCAGGAGGATTTTCCGGACCTGCTGGCACAGGAAAAATAACAGGGTTAAAATAGCGGCTCCCGCTTCACCTGCGGCTTTTCCCCTGGTTCTCACCTCCCCCTGGCTCCAGGAGCGAAGCGGGATGGAGATTCACCCTCGTTGCTCCTGGTTTTTTGGGGGGATCAGCTGAGCGCACGGGTTAATCGGGGTTAGACAGACATGGGATTTTGTCATCTGGGAAACATGGCGAAGGCAGGGAGGAGGAACTCCAGCCACCTTTCCTTCTGCCTTTAATCTCATTGGGATTTAGGGATTATCATCCCGTGGAGGTAAGTGGAGAGATCCGGGCCATGTATGAAGAGAGGCAGTAACTCCTCACGGCCCCGGTAACTTTCCACGGCAAATGACAGCCATGCTCGTTTGTTTTTCCCTGCCTGGATGGAAATTAGTCCTTAATAAGGCCATGAAGTCATCGCTCCCCTGGTCCCCGAGCAGAGCCAACACCCCAGGGCCAGGCAGGAGCGGTTCCCCAGCCACAGTTCCCCCCTCTACTGATCAGCCAGGGAGCCCAGTGCCCTGATGATGGGTGCTCAACACCCCAGAACGGCCTCCAGGACTGCCCGGCTGGGTCCCCTCCTGGTTTGGGGGGGTACGGCGAGGCACAGACCCCCACCCAGTACCTCTGTGCTTCAGTACCTGCGTTACCCAGTGCCCGAATCTTGGGGTATCCACATCCCCCTGGCACCCGCGTCCCCCAGAAATCACCTACATCCCCTGGCACCCTCGCCTTCCTGTACCCCCATCCCCTGGTAGCCCCATCCCTCAGTACCCCCATCCCTGTGGCACCCTCATCCCTCTGTATTCGCAGCCCCCTGGCACCCGTATCTTGCTGCCCTCGTCCCACATCCCCGGGCATCTTTTTCCCCCACCTGTACCCACGTTTTGGGGCACCCCCTTTCTACATCCCTCTGGTACTGGTACCCCCTGATACCTTCATTCCCCCAGTACCCCCATCCCCTGATACCCCCCCATCCCCAGTACTCCCATCGCCTGGTACCTCCCCCATCCCCAGGTACCCCCATCCCCGGTACCCCCATGCCTGGTACCCCCCATACCCTGTTATGCCCATCCCCTCGTACCCCCATCCCCAGTATCCCCATCCCCTGGTATCCTCCATCCCCTGGTACCCCCCCCATCCCCAGTACCCCCATCCCCCGGTGGTCGCAGCCCCCCGGTCTCCCCTCTCCTCCCCCCATCCCGGAGCTCCCCCACATCCCTCACCGGGAGGAGCCGGCGCGGCGGGTCCCTGCTGCGGGCAGCGCTGCGCTCCGCTCCCGCTCCCGCTGCCGGCCCTGCCCGGCCCTGCCCGCCCGCACGGCCCGCCGGGAGCTGTAGTCCGGTACCGGCAGCGGCGGGCTGGGCTGGGCAGAAGCATCCTGAGGTACCGGCCAGAGGGAAAATGTCGCTTTTTAGTCATTTATCCCCCAAAAAACCCCAGATGCCCGGTGCCGGCGCGGCCGAGATGCTGCCGGGCTGGTGCCAGCGGTGATGCCCGTGGTTGATGCAGCCCTGACCCACCGAGGAGTCGGGGGCCGGCACCCCCAAGCCCCGCTTTCTCCCCAGAGCTCCCCTTTTTCTCCGGAGATGGAGGCGGTCGGGAGAAGCTGGGCAATGGAGGGGGTCCGGAGCGGGACTACGGGGGCCGTAAATACCCCACACGCTGGTGGCAGCGGCGTGGGTGTCCTTGGGAGGGCTCAGCCCCAAACGGGAGGCCCAAAGCCGTGCCCAGGGAAGCGAGGGGATGCCCGGGGGTCTCCTGCCCCACACAGAGATGGGACCGGAGCTGGGAACAGGGAGATGAGACGCTTGGGGGATGCGGGACCCTCCTCCGGTGCTGGGAATGAGTCCGAGGAGGCGTTTAATACCACAATGGGATCTCGCTGGAGTGAGCGCCAGGGGCACACCGCTGTCAGGAGCGTAAATCAGGAACAACCCAAATTTTAAGCACCTAAATGCTCGGCTGAATTGAATTTCTGCATGGGATGACTTAGCCTCTGGGTTAAAATCAAGGTCTGACCCGGCTCCTGCTGGAGTTAAGAGCAAAACTATCGTCGACTCTGGAGAGAGCCGGGCTCAAAAGCTGCAGGGTTGGAAAAGCTTCTGGAGTCATCGTTGTGCATTACCGGGACCCTTCGCCCCGCTTGAGACGGCCGAGGCTTTGCAAACCTGTTGGGAGCAAAAAACGAACGGAGGTTAGGAGCGGAGGAGAGCCTGGGATGCATCCCTGTGCCCGGCCGGCAGCCGGCAGAGACACGGTCCTTGGTCTCCGGCTTCTGCCAGGCAGATTTAGAAATCATGGACTGGAGAACAGCGGGGAAAATGGGAAATTGAATTATTTGAGGAGATCAAGAGCCAAGAATCACCCAACCCCTCTTACTCACTCCCCTTCTGCCACAAAATAAGGGCCAGCAAGGGATAGCTATGTGGTTTTTATACATCTCTCTCCATACACGCACGTAGGGCATGCCCAGGCAAACGCGCAGGCGTTCCCCGCAGCAGGCAGGATTTGCGCGTGGGCAGGGACGCATTTCTATCGAGACGAGCCTGCGGTGGGAGCCCAGAGCCTCTCCCAAAGCCTTTTTTGCCACCCGGGGAAGGAAATAGCACATTTCCTACGACTCCGCTCATGTGCTGGAAACAGTCGGGCCCGAGACAACTTAGGGAGTGCAATCCCCGGTGGCTGGCTGGCATTACGCAGCTTAAAATACAAGTCAGGTTATTTATAGTCAAGGCTGGGCTGATAATAAAGATGTTTATTAAGCATCTGGCAGCCCTTAACGCAAAAAAATCCTTGTCTATTCTAGCAGGCTTTTCAGGGTAAAGCCCTTTCCCCTCCCCTCCCTCCAGCGCTGGCTTTACTGTGGCAAACAGCAGAAGGAATTTAAATTAATCCAGCAGCATGCAGGTTGATTACAAAGGAGTTAAATTGCAACCACCCTCATCGGCCGGGGCACACACGCACGCAGCCCCACGCATCCCTCCACGCTGGTTATCGGGCTGCAAAACATCCTGGTCACACTAAATATTTCAGAGACCTACATTTGGAAAATTAAGGGTTGGGCCAGATACTTTGTTCTGCAATGAATTAATTAAAAAGTTCCCTTAGGAAGGGATTTGGGTTGAAAATTGAATTTACTCTGGGCTATCCGCCGGTATCGGGCTGCCCTTCTGTAGGTAGACATATGCCAGAGTTTGGTATAAATTGTTCTCAAAGCTTTTCCGCCACGTTATTGTGAGCTCTGCCACAGGACCGGAATAATTTGTCTCCTTGACAGCAAAAGGACACGCCGCTGAGTGAAATAAATAGATGCTCTATTTAAAATGGCAGCAGATTTTCATGGGGTTGAAAAATCTATAGCGCTGTACTAATGGGTTCTGCTTGGCTGCAGCCCCCGGTTGGCTAGCAGATAAGACATCAAGTTTATTCCAAGAAGGAGAGGAGGGAAACACCACCAACAACAACAAAAAAAGAGAGCAGAAATAAACCCACCCGGGGAGCAAACATCAACGCAGCCCACGTGTTTGCGATGGATGGGCTGAAATGGCAGGCGGCGGGGACTGCAAACCGAGTGTGGGACCATTAAAATGTCGCCGAATCGCTCTGCTTTCCTCTGGGGAAGAAAGCAAGGCTGGCGCGGGATTTGGGGGGCTTGGTTTATTTATTTTTTTGCAAAATGGGTGGTGTGGGGTTTTTTTTTTGTTAGATGGTATAAATTTGGGTCATACTGGGTAGAAACGGTGACCTGAGGAGCCAGGAGGTTATCTCCAGCCTTCAAAGCTGCGCAGGTGGAAGAAGAGAGAGGATGTTACATGGAAACAGCCTCGGTCCCTCGCCCAGAGGAGCCAAATCACGGATTTCCCCTCGTTTTCATAGCAATCGGGTGCTGCTCGGTAAAAGAGACGGACTTTGAAACTTCCAGTTTGTTTCTCCTCCAGCTGGGCTCTGTCCGTGTCTCACCCGGGGGGGGTTGTTACAGCAAGAATCACAGAATCACAGAATCGTATAGGTTGGAAAAGACCTTTAAGATCATCGAGTCCAACCGTAAACCTAACACTGCCAAGCCCACCACTACACCATGTCCCTAAGCACCTCATCCAAATGTCCTTTAAATACCTCCAGGGATGGCGACTCCACCACTTCCCTGGGCAGCCTCTTCCAATGCTGGACAACCCTTTCAGTGAAGTAAAATTTCCTAATATCCAGTCTAAACCTCCCCTGGCGCAACTTGAGGCCATTTCCTCTCGTCCTATCACTTGTTACTTGGGAGAAGAGACCGACCCCAGCCTCCTTTCAGGTAGTTGAGAGCGATGAGGTCTCCCCTCAGCCTCCTTTTCTCCAGGCTGAACAACCCCAGCTCCCTCAGCCGCTCCCCATCAGCCTTGTGCTCCAGACCCTTCCCCAGCTCCGTTGCCCTTCTCTGGACACGCTCCAGCCCCTCAATGTCTCTCTTGGAGTGAGGGGCCCAAAACTGAACACAGCATTTGAGGTGTGGCCTCACCAGTGCCGAGTACAGGGGGACGATCACTGCCCTAGTCCTGCTGGCCACGCTATTTTTGATACAAGCCAGGATGCCATTGGCTTTCTTGGCCACCTGGGCACACTGCTGGCTCATATTCAGGCGGCTGTCGACCAACACCCCCAGGTCCTTCTCTGCCTGGCAGCTTTCCAGCCACTCTTCCCCAAGCCTGTAGCGTTGCATGGGGTTGCTGTGGCCCAAGTGCAGGACCTTGCACTTGGCCTTGTTGAACCTCATACAATTGACCTCGGCCCATGGATCCAGCCTGTTCAGGTCCCTCTGCAGAGCCTTCCTGCCCTCCAGCAGATCAACACTCCCGCACAGCTTGGTGTCATCTGCAAACTTACTGAGGGTGCACTCGATCCCTTCGTCCAGATCATTGATAAAGATGTTAAACAGAACTGGCCCCAACACAGAGCCCTGGGGAACACCGCTTGTGACCGGCCGCCAACCGGAGTAAACTCCATTCCCCACCACTCTTTGGGCCTGGCCATCCAGCCAGTTCTTTACCCAGCGAAGAGTGAATAAGCTGTCACAGAGCCATGGCTCAGTACCTGGTGGAGATCTCCCCCGTCCTAGCCAAAGCCGTGGGTTTTTGGGTATGAAACAAAGGATTTTTGAAACTCTTCCCACATCTCATGTGCCGTAGGAAACCAGCATCTCCCTGGGTGGGTCTCCTCCTGCTGTGGAGGCAGATGGGCAGAAGCTCTGGGGGTTTGGACCTGCTGTCCCTGTGCTTGAACCCAGGGAGAGCCATGGGTGAGGACACCCCAACATTTGCTTGTTCTAACACACGTCTGCCATTGGGACAGGGCGATACCTGGCTTGCAGGGGGGTAAAACCCCACGGTGGGGTGTTAAAGAGCCCCCGAATCCCTCTGGAGGCTCCTTTTACCGTACAACATTGGGCATCACTGTGGCTGAGCACGTCCCGTTGGTGCCGCCAGCGTCCTCCACCCTGCGGGAGAAATGTGCAAGGAGAAATGTTTCATTTGACGTGGTTTTTCACAACACCCCCTGCACCAGTGTGTCCAAGGGGTGAGAAACTGAAGTGAGCAGCTCGGGTACGACCTGTGCCGTCCCTGGGACACTCCTGTCCCAATTCCCTGATTCCCCGATTCCCCAGGGGGTGGTTTGACGTCAAACACTCGGGAAACAAAATCATGAGCGAGAATCTTCATGAAAAGCTAAATATTCCAAACAGCAATAAGTGATGTGACAGGAGGGATGAAGGAGGGGACGTGGGGATGTACCCCTGTTGGTGTCAGTCCCCGGGTGAAGACCCACAGGAATTGAATTCTCTACCTGCCAGACACCAGCACTTTGCCAAAATACTCCTTTCCCGCCCTAAAACCGGGGCGCTGAGCTGCGGTGACGCAGTTTGCACCCACCTCGTAGCCGTGTGCGCCGGCGGGTGCCGCCGGTTCCTCCTAAAAGGTTTCATGTGAATTTTTTCACGCCTGTTCCGGCACGAAAAATTAAAGCGCTCGTTTGCGTTCCCGGAGAAGGGCCCTTGCCCCCTCCCCGGCCTGCGGGGGCCAGCAGCCGCCTTCCCTAAATACTGATCGGGGTTGGCGGTCGCCCCAAACGCGGGTTTCGGCAGGGAAGCGAGGAAGGGAGGAGGAGAGGGCTGGGGTCTGCACCCCGCTGCTGCCGGTGCCGGCGAGGGGGAGCAGGGCGGGCTTTTTGGGGGACACACACACAGCAGAACGGGCTGCTGGCGGCGAAGGGGGCGAGGGGCTGGTCTGGGGTGTGAGGAGAGGGGACGGGGCAAAGCCAGGCCGCGGCAGGAGGAGGAGGCGGGGGAGGGGGGGGGGGCAAGGCCGGGCCCCGAGGCTCTCTCCTACCCTCCCCTCCCGCCGCGGGCCTGGCTGCTGTAGGCCCGTGGCCCCGCGCTCGCCGGGCGGCCCGGGCACCGTGTCCCGGAGCCGGGGCCAGGCCCCGGGGCCCCGCGGAGCCCGGCCTTGTACGGCTCGGGGGGGATCCCCGCCGCGGCCCGCGTCCTCCCCTCAGCCCGCGCGGACTACAGCTCCCGGCATGCCCCGCCGCACTACAACTCCCGGCATGCCTCGCTGCCCCGCCCTGCCGGGGCCCCCGCCGCACTACAGCTCCCAGCAGGCAGCGCGCCGGCACTACACCTCCCAGCACGCCCCGCGACCGCCCGGGCCCTGTCTCCCTCCCCGCCCGCCGCGCGGACTACATTACCCAGCGTGCCACGCGGCGGCCAGCCGGCGCCGAGCCGCGGCGGCGGCGCGCGGGGCATGCCGGGAGCTGTAGTCCTCGCGGCGCCTGTAACGGTCCCGCTGGTGGTACTCCCCCCCCCCCCCCCCCCCGCCCGCCGCCGCCGCCCCCTCCCCCACCGGCTGGCGGCTGCGGGCAGAGGCAGGAGCCGCGGAGCAGGCAGCGGGAGGAGGGGGAGCGCGCTGCCGCCGCCGCACCGGCAGAGGGGACGCCGCCGCCGCCCGAGCAGCCGCAGGTGAGGGGGGGACCCCCGGAGGGCGAGCGGCAGCGGCGGCGCTGAGGGAGGGCTGCGGACGGGGGGTGTGAGGCGGCGGGTGACAGCGGCGGGGGGGACGTGAGGGGACCGCGGAGGAGGTGGTGTGTGTGGGGGGGTTGGCTGTGAGCCCCCCCCCCCCCCCCCCCCCCCCCGCCCCGGAGGGGACAGGGCCGGGGGCGGCGGTGGGGAGCGGCGGGAGCATCCTCCCGGCACGGGGCTTTGCGTGGCCCCTTCGGGGGTGAGGGTCACGCGTGGCAGAAGACGAGCCCGAGCCGGGGGGAAGGGGAGACCACCGCCCTGGGGAGGGCGAGACCCGGCCCCCAGAGCCTGTTGTGTGTGTCCCGTCCCCCCCGTCCCCCCCCCCCCCAGCCTTGGTGGCAGGGTTTGCCTTCAGCCCCACGGGGAATGAGTGGGCTCGAAGCCCCCAGGTTCGGGCGTGGGGTGCAGGGGGGTCGGGGGGAGCCTCGGGTCACCTCAGCAGCCGCCTTTCGGGGCGCTGGGCTCGAGGGCGAGCCCGCTGAGGAGCCACCACCGCCGGGTCCAAGCCAAGTTTCACCTTCCCTTGGTGCGCCAAGAAGGGAAATGGAGCGACGGGGCTCACGGGTGATTTTCTTCTGCGTGTCCAGCTCTCAACCCTCAGGAGATGCCGGTGTGGGGTTTGGGGCTGTGGGTGCACCCCAGAGATGGGAGGATGACCACCGCTTCACGGCGTCCCCACTGAAAATACCCAGAGGGGCACGTGGGGATGACGATGGCGGGAGCGATATAGGGAATATTAACGAGCCCGCCAGCAACTTTATGGGATGGGAAGGGCCGAGTTGTGGCCGTTCTTCCTCCGTCCCGCTCCCCTTTACGGGGGGTTTAAAAATGGCCCGGGTTCGGTGAGACGGGGGGATGTCAGCGTGCAACATCTGTAGCCCGAAAGCAGAGAACGCGAGGTTGTGAGATGTAAGGTGGCGTTGTTTTTTCTGTCTATTTAAAATAATCCTGGATTCTGTTTGTTTTTATGAAAGGGGTGATTTTTTTAAAATCTTTTTTGAGGGTTATTGCTCGAATACTTTGTTATTTGGCGTCGTGGCTTTCAGGGCAGTGAAGTCCATCGCTATATCGTAGGTTAATAATGCCAAAAAGGTGCTTCGCTTCAGTCCGTTATAGAAAACAGAGGAGCCTTGAAATATGGAAATGAAATAAATATTCATTATCAAAAAAAGGTTTTGTACTGTGTTGGATTTGGGGGGGATTTTTTTTTCCCCTCTCCCCCCCCCCCCCTTGCACATCATGATGATAAGCTTTCAGGTTATGGCTTGTATTTCCATAGGCTGAATTTCATTCAAAAGGCATTCATTTAGTGCTGAATACTGTCAAATGTAGAAAAATGAGCAGGTTGAGTTTTTTTTTTTTTTCCCCTTCCCTCTCCTGGACAAAGGCATGTTGTACTAACCAGCAAGAAACCCCAAGTGATTCTATTTATGTTTTAATCAAAATATGATTTAAGATGCAGTGGTGTGTTTATTCTTGCTGTTAAATAGCGATGGAGGAAGCTAGAGCTTTTTTTTTTTTAAAAAGGAATGTGAATGATGGAAACATCTTTAGGGAAACATTTTGCTGGACTTGATTGCATCAACCGCATTATTTCATGAAATGTGAACTGTGAAGTGGTTGTTGATTAGAACTCAAATTGAGGAGCGATGTTGAGCAATGTAAAGAAAAAGGAAATTAGTACTATGAGGCCAAATGCTTATTTTTTTTTTTTTAGTTCTTTCTGATTTTGAATTTTAACTGTTTCCTGGCTTCTCTTGACCTGTACGGTTGAGTACATTAAAAAAACCCCAATCAACAACTACGGTCTGAATATTTGTTCTTGCTAGATGTATGTAGGCATTAAAAGGGCTGATAGCAGTTAGCAATGTATTTTTGGGATGAAATATGTATTAAATCTGATTAACTTTTGTCCTGGAAGTTACAAATATCAACTTTGCTACGTATGCATCTTAACTTTTTTTACCAAAGTAAAGCTTTACATTTTTCGGAAGGGATTTCTCTCTACTGAATGATGTGCTTATAGTGGCCTTGCATTTGAATGCCAGTGTGCTAAGTATTTCAGATATTGTTGTTCAGATGTATGTTGGTTTTTTTTTTTTTTTGTATACTCTTTGGTTGATTAAAATTCCTGGCTGTTAGTACAGACACGCTTTTTTGGAGTGGTAGATATATAACCCTTCCTCTTTGGAACAAAGTGAGTGGAAGCAAAATGACTGCGTGCCGTGAAGGTGTTTTGAATTTGTTCGGTAATGGGAAATATTGCTTGGAGTGAGAAACCTAAATGATACACCAGTATTGTGTCAAAAATAATGTGAAATAACTATGGGATGCGGTCATTTAGGGGGAACATATTGTAGAGATCTTTTCTGATCTTAGGTGACGTTCATCTGTCAAATTCAAGGATAAGTCTGCATTGCAGTAGGTGCACTATTTAGGGATTTTTAAAACCCCTCTTTGCAGTGAAGTTTTCATGCTCCCCTGTATCAGTCACCCATCACACGGGTAACGGGGAAAAACAGGAAAGAAAGGTGATAACTGCTCTCGGTGCTCCTGAAAATGTTTCTTGGGCAAGTGAAAGAGCGAAGCATTTCTGCGAAAGGCCATCAGTGCCTCAACTGAAAGCATAATTAAAATGATAATTAAATTGAGTCTAAATTTAATTATCTGATCTGTCTAGAAGAGCTTGTGAACCTCAGGTTGGACGCGTAGGTGCAAATGCAGCCGCTTTAGGCAAGGGAAGCACGTATTTAATCCAGGTTAGTGTCCGCTTTTGCTAAGTTTTCACAGGTGACCGCCGTGAGATTGGCACCGATCTCCTTTGCTGGGAAGCGGGACATTCGCGGCGGGGATGGAGCTCCTGGGCCACCCGGTCCTACCTGCTGCGAAAGCCAGCAACCCTGGCATAAACATAATTCAATCTTATTTTAAACCCAGGCATTTTTCTGCTGCTGCCTGCGGCAGAGGAGAGCTTCAGACCTTTATCCTCCCGTAGTTAGAAACCTCCGTGTTTCCACCCGGGAACTCTCTGCCGATTTCCAGCTCTCAAGCGGTTGGTAGCGGTTGATGAGGCTGTCAGAAGGGAAATACAACTTTTATATCTTCCTTTCTGAGCTCACTCTTTCCTTCAGTCCAGATTATGATCTTCATTTGTCTTCCAGTCGTGCCTTTTGGGCTTGATTGTATCTGCAGAGGCCCCCCGTTTCCCTTTCCGCAGCACAAGTGCTCCGTGTACTTTCTGTTTCCTCTGCAATTCATAAAGTCTCTCCTTAAACTGCGGCGTTCTTAACTGTGCATTTCGGTCCCGAATTAGCTCCCCTCACGCTCGCTGACGTGCGGCTGGACGGCGCTGCGCTCGGCCGCCTTCTCCTCGGGCGGCTGTGGATGGTTGAACGCCGTCTCCCTGCGCCGTGGAGGTGCTCGGGCTGACCCTCGTCACGAGGCGAGAGACGTGCGATGTCCTGCCAATCTCCTCCTCCCAACGCTGGTACGACAAAGAAGTATTTGAAGCATCCCCTAGAGAGCTGTGTTATTAGCCAGCGTGCTCGGGGAGGAGTGACTCTTGCATCGCTTTCCAAGTGCAAACGAGGTAATTTTTGTACAGCGCCGTCTTTGATATATTTGCGGGCAAGATAGTACGTCTGAGAAGAAGCTGGCTGTGAAGGAGAGGTTCGTAACTATTCACGTTGGTCTCGTTTCTTAATGTACCGTGATCTTTGTAATCAATTAGACTCAATTTTGCTGCTTAAACTCCATAAGTCATCATGTTCAGTCCATAGAAATATTCGATCCAAAATGATTGAATCAGACCAGCGTTCCCGTCGTATTCTACAGTATTTTTCCAAACTACATAAACAGTGGTTTTTTGCTGATTTCAAATGCGAATCGGTCAGTCCCATCTGATGTTACTGGATTCTTGTACGCCATCGTGCATCTATTCAATTAATAGATGATGATTTTTGTTTCAGTGACAATAAATAAAATCCCCCTACCAATTTTTTGCCTGTTGACGGTCTTTTAACTCTTTGAATTAAAAAATATTGGCTCTTAATCTGTCACTTTTTAGAACTGGGAATAAATTTTCAAGAATTATTTCCGTGTGACTCGACTACCTGCCAGTCGCACGGATGCAGTTCTCCAGAGGTGTATAAATTGTGTTACCTTCTTGTTCCTTCTACTCAACTGAATCATTCTGTTCCTATTTTTGTGTTTAAAACATTGGTTTCACTAAATAGGAGAGGAAAATGTCAGCGGCAGTGCTATGTTTATTTGTGCAAATCTGTGTAAACCTGATTTCTTGAGGAAGGAAGGATGAGGTGATCGCGCTATGTACCTGCCCACCGGTAGTTCTGCACTCCCTTTGCGCTTTGATCCGGATTTCAAAGGACCATCGAGGTAGAAGACAGTCTAGCTTTATTTTTTTTTTTTTAAAGTTTTGAGAAAGTTGACTGCTGAGCAGAGGGGAGAGAATAAAATCAGTGCTTCTACCCAGGGAACAGGGTTCATAACCCTTCTCCTTATTTTTCTAGCAGACAGCATCTCGCTGGCTGGTCGGGTCACCTGCAGCTGGAGCACGTGTGGTCCTTTGCCCGACCAAGAGATAGGGGCAGTGGGAGGGAGTTGAGGAGAAATTTTGAGCAGATGGGGAAGAGCTGGAAGTGTTATGTAGGTGCTGGTTGATGGCCTTCCCGTAAAAATCAATCGGAAGAAAGTGCTTGTTTGTCTTGCTGGTTTTGGAACAACGTGTCTAGGATATGTATTTCGTATTGTTGCGCTCTGGTGTATCGATGGCTTTGCTTTGTTGGGTGGATAATCTTGATGTGGGATTTTATATTTACTTGTTGGTTTGAATCGGTAGCGACAGAGAGAGTTGTGAATTTTCAGGGTTTTCTTTTGTTGAGAGGCAGGTGTGCTTTGCGATGGGCGTCCTGAAGCGTGAATCCCAGACCCGTAATTAAGATCCCAGTCAGGGAAGATCCAGCTCTCAAGGTACATCCAGCATTTGCAGATCTTCTGAAACTTGTGCAAGCTCTTGAGTATGAAGCACCTTTTGAGAACCAGGCCGTTTTCTTGTCTTGGGCTCCAAACGGGAACATGAATACACAATTCGGAGTCGTTTCCCAAAAGATTTTTTTAATATATAACTTCACTCAAATATGAGCATTTTGTTATTTGTCTATTTTTCTAAAATCTCGTTCTCCCAGCCTCTTGGTCTGAAAGCAGATTGGCACGGTTGATCATGCTTGTATTGAAGTAAACCTTACATTTCTTCCCTCTTTCCTGTTGGAACCCTGCAGGGAAGCGATGATGATGATGATGATATTCATGGCATAATGCTTTCTTTTTCGAAGAACCCATACAGGGAACGAGGTTCTGTTGAGGGCGATGGAGACGCATGGGTTTCCTCACAGTGGGAGTAGGACTTGAATCATTTTTAAAAGGTTCCTCTGAGTTTTGTTTACTATGGATGTGCTGAAAACCCTGAGCACTGCAAAGGAATTTTAAGTGACTCTGTGCTTTCTGGGCGGAAAAAACGTGGGCCTGTCGACGCTCTCCAGCAAACCATTTAGGAGGTTATCGCCATAGGATTTGTAAAAGCTGAAAAACCACGTTCCTGTCCTCTGTTGGAGATGCTGTTTTGTATTTGGCTGTACTTTTTCCTGTCTTTCCTTTCTCTCCTGGAGTGGAAAGGTCACCTGGAAAACTGGAAGGTGGGAAAAGTAAAAGTCAGAGCAGAAAAATGGGATTTATCATAGCTTTTGTACGATAACATTCTCAATAGGAAGATTAATGCTGAAGTGTATTTGTAGGCTGAACATTTTCGCCTTCCTTGTCTTAGCAAGGGTTTGAGATTTGGGAGGATTATTGAAGACAAGCTTAGAGTATTTTAGGAGAGAAAAAGTACTAAACTGGCAAGAAAAGAATAGATGCCATCGTGCCTGCTAGGCATGTCTAATTCTTTGATAAAATGGATAAAGATTGCAGACTGCAGCAAAAGTTAAAATAGACCATAACATCTTGGGTTCTGCAGGGTTTTTCTTCTTGCTTATAATTTGCTGTAGAACTTAATCAAAAAGATCTGGCTCTTTTATGGCATCAGACTCTTGTTTATCTGCCAGGAATTAAAGCACAGTATTTGGGCTTTTGCTTTCTTTGGCGTTAGTTACCCAACTCTCTAAATTTGATAACGTGTGGATTTTATCCTTTTGATGTTGGAAATACATCCTGAAGACTAGTGAGAAGTTTTGAGCACAGTCTGCTTTTTCCCCATTTTCCTTTCCGTTTTTTACACTTGAATTTATAGGAGATGGCAACTTGCTTTTTTAACGGACAAGGGGGGTTTATGTGGTTATCCATAACAAACTCCTAAGCCTCTTCGCAGTCCCAACAGATAAGTCTGTTCCTGTTCTGTGGGTCATCCTGTTCAATGCAAGATTTTGGACTTAATGGCATTCTGTGTGTGCGTATATATATATATATATTTATATATATATGTTTTACATATGAGACACCTTGTTTTGTATTTATTGACAAGACAGAGTTGGAGGTGATCTCTGGAAAATGACTCGTTTAAATGTCCCTACATGGGTACTACTTGGTTAAGCTGTTTCTAGAGATACTTGGCCCTAACTGAAGGAAGTCTCCAAGCGTGTTTGATCTTCTCCTGCCATTAAGGTGGACAAAGTAAGATCACTCATTACAGTTGCTGATGATTTTTCAACCAAGATGAATGTAGTGTCTATACGGTCAGGCAGGCTCTAAGGACTTGTCCCCGTTGAAAAGTATTTTGAATTAAGCTTGTGAGCAT
This sequence comes from Mycteria americana, assembly GCF_035582795.1. NCBI lineage: Eukaryota > Metazoa > Chordata > Aves > Ciconiiformes > Ciconiidae > Mycteria > Mycteria americana. Next base: position 221,075,102 of record NC_134365.1, on the reverse strand, counting down.
TTAAAGTACAATTACTTTGGAATCGGTCCCCATATGAACATTTATTCTGTAGTAGTTTATTCAGCAAATAATTTTCTTCAGTTTCCTGCGTATGTCATAACTTAATGAGACATTTAATGGCTTTTGCAAAAACTACAGCGTTCCACATATTTTTCAGGTTCAACGTTGTGTGGTATAGGCAGCTAGAATAAGGGTTCCCTTTGGCCTTGTGACTGTGTGGAGGAAGAAATCAGACTTGTCTTACGCATGCCCTGCTCTTGTCCTGGAGTGGCTGGTGCTGTATTCAGAGGGTGGTCACCTGGCCACGAGAACAGGGTCACCTCAACGCTCTCCTGTCGGTCATCCTTGCCTCTGATCGTGGTGCAAGTAAGAGGTGAAACCAATGCAAGGTAAATTGGTTAAAGCTCAAGTTTGCTCTTGATTTGACTTGTATTCACAACAAAATTTTTGAAGTCTTAAAATGCAGTGCCATAAATTTGAGAAATAGTTTCTTTACTGTAGCATCCAAATCCCAGCTGCTGAACTGGGCGGCTAGCTGAGTCTTCTGAATATGGACTGATCTCGTTTGGAAGCTCAAGAAAATATTTCTTTCCATAAGAATTTTTTCACTGTCTATATATAACACCCACACAAACATTGAAGTTGTAGAGAAGATACTTGGTTTGAGTTGGCTGCTTCTGTGGTAGTAGACTTAAGTTCTGGGCTCAGAAGATAAATGTGGTATCGTACTTGTTCTCATCTCAGTTTCAGCTTGTCTTTCATCATTCCTGCAGTTTGATTTTTACGTATGTGTTCTTTAGCATTACCATCAAGAAATAATGTCTTAAATGGCTTTAGGCTTTGTAAAATGATGTTGGAGTGTTTTACAGCAGGTCGGTGTTATCTAGAGTTTTTGCTGGTTTGTGAATCGAAGCCCTCATTTTATGTTAGCAGCAACTTCTGAAGGAAAGGCATAAAACCCTGAGAGTTCTTGGTTGCTTTGGGATTGCCGTTTAGCAAAGCGTCCAGCACGAAGTGTGTCGTTCTCTCCCTCTCTTCCACAACACCACTGCGAAGGTGGTCCAAGAGATTACCCCTTTCCTTTCTGATGCTGCCTCTACCGCGGTGACCTGTAGCTGTATATACCATTGAGGCTGCTTCTGTCCAAGATTCTCAGAAGGTCTTTGCAGACCTCCCTGGGTTAAGCCTTGCAAGATCCTTGTGCGTAGATGTACTATCTCTGTTTTCACCATGGAAGAACGGAGCCTGGAGATTTCTTGCTGACGTTCCACAGCAAGGTTGGATCAGGTGCTGTGCTGCTTCTCCCTCTGCGGCGGCCAGGAGATGGATTTGATTTGCTTTGTGTGCTACTGGGATGGGCTCAGATGCTGCATTGGTGACTTTCTGTATGGACTTAGACAAGAATTCCTAGAGCTGAAGGCTTCGTTAGACTGACCTCCTCGAAACCACAGATCCTTACATTTTCCCTGGAAAAGGAGCCTACTGACTATTAATTTTGGGGTGTTTACCTTCTACCAGGACAGTCAGTCTTAGTTTGAAGACCTCAAGTCATGAAGAATCTGCCACTTCTCTTGATATATTTTCAGCAATTAACCCTCTGATTAAAAAATTGAGGTCTAATTTGAATTAGTTTCCAACTATTGCTTCCAAAAGCCTTTTCTTGGCTAAATTAAAAGGTCCTTTAATACCCGATAACTTTTCCCATTGGAGGGAACTCATAATTCCATAACCAAGTGGTCTTTCAGCTTTTATTTTGGGCAAGTTAAACATGTGGCATTGAGCTGGGAAGTGTAGGGCAGTTTCTGGCCTGGCAGTACCTCAGATTGTGTTTCAGGGTCTCTGGCTTTCAGATTTTGTTTCCTAGATGTAGTACCTTGCATTTGGTTGTACTGAAATCTACTTTGAGTGGCCTTTGCAGTTCGAATTGCTGTGTAGTGTCGGCCTGTCCTCTTCATCTGTCATCCAGAGGACCATTCACAAATCTTGTCTGTGATTATATTAATTTCCACATCTATAGTGGACCTCTTGAATTGTGCCGGGCTCCGTATCAAGCTCAGAAGAACCCTCCTACAGCTAACTTTGTTGACGGTGATTTTCCACGGATGACTGCTTTTAGTCATCTGTCAGTTGGCCAACTCGAAATCCGTTTAGCGTGCTTTGTTGACATAGTATAGTGGTAATTTTTTAATCAAGATGTCATGCTCAACAAAAGTTTGCCTGTTACATTGCAGCAGTTACCTTTATCAACCTGATTTTGAATCTCATCTAAGGATGAAATCAGCTTTGTTTGACAAGGCCTCTTTTCCATAACATTGAGTTGACGGTCATTAATTTTGTTCCTGTCCTTTTTAAGTCCAGATCAAGTCTGATTCAGTTTTCCCTTATTTTATCCAGAGCCGATGTCTGGCTAACTGACTGATAGTTACTTGAGTCATCTTTTTGCCCTCTCCTTATGTTGTCACGTTAGAAATGTTTGTCTTCCAAATTTTCTCCTGCATTCCAAAAAATATTGAAAATGAACCCTCGGGGTCTCAGAAATGGTGGAGGACTCTTTGAGGACTCTGGTTAACAGCCTAGGCTTCTGAGACACCTTTCCTTACCGAAATACAGAGCTGGTAGAGAGCTCGGGAGGCTCTCTGGTCCATTTCCCTCCTTGAGGCAAAATAAAGTGTCTCTAGAGCATCCCTGACAAATATGTTTCCCATTTTTCCTTAAAATCTTCCAGTTTAGGAGGTACCCGGCCTCCTTAGCTAGCTGGTAGTGGGTGCTTAACCAATTTAGTTTAAAGCTTTTCCAATATCTTCTGTCTCTGGCAAATTAAGATACTTCTGCTTTACTCCAGAGGACGAGCGAAATAACCCATCCCCTTGCCTCCGTGGTCACTGATGGGAGCGTGTTGCATTCTCCTTCAGCTTTCTTTCCTCTAGGCTGAACAAGGTCCTTTAATCTGTTCTCATGGCTCATATTGTTTCCAAATCTCTTTATTATTTTTGCAGCTTTCCTCTGTACTCTGATGTGTTTACTTCTCTCTGTACACGGACGCAGTACTCCGTGGCCTTGTCAGCATCGTAGAAAATGAAATAATGCTGTTTTCCATGTGGCACTCTATTAAAACAACCTGAAATGCCCTTTTTTTTTTTTTTTTTTTTTGCAAATCCATTGTATTGTTGACTTCTATTCATTCGTAATCCAATATACCCTCTAGCTTATTTTCTCTTGTCCATCAGCCTAGCTAGCGACTCTCCACCTGCGCAGCGTACGCTGCTCTTGCGCTTGTCTTTATTGAGTTTCACCAGGCTATTTGGGTTTGACACGGTTTGATCTTGACGCATCCGTGCTGTTTCATTTTTTGCTTTATCCTGTAGTTGCTTTTATAGAGGTTCCTTAAGAATTTTTCTAGTATCTTCCCATGGATTGCAAGGGGAGTTAAATCTCTAATTTGCTTTAGAAGCTTTTCCAAACTCCGCTCTGTAGCTATTTCCTTTTTGATCCCAAAAGCACTTTGAAACTTTGTGAGTGAATGTAAGTGGATCATCTATATGCAAATTCCTTAAATTTTCCTCTGCTAAGTTATATTTGTGAAAAATCAACGTCTTAAGTGATGCCTAGTTTCATTACGTTGATATTTCATTAAGATGATAAGTAAAAAGTACAAACATCATACAAGTTAAAATTAATTATTTAAATCAAGACATTTTGCAATCTTGATTGAATTATGAGACTTAGATATATGTAAATGCGAGTCTGTTCTTTTTCTCCCCTCTCAAGTCTTCCAGTCCAGTGATTACCGCAGCTTTATTGGCTGTAATGAGGTCCAAAATAATTACTTTGTGTTATAAATTGTCACCTAGCATTTTGGGAAACTAATCCCCTATAATGACTTGCTGCAGGAGAGTTTCTGTACCCCTCCTGTCTCCTCCATAACCCCACATCTTTTTTTTTTTTTTTTTCCCCCTTTATGGAGTCACGTACCCTGCTCCCTGTCTTGGTGCTTCCCAGAACCTCCCTCCTGGGCTTCACCCGTTACAACACCCCGAGTTACAGCCGAGTAGCCCTGGAAATTCAGTTCTTCTGCGGTACCGGTAACTGTCAAAGAGGTGAGCCTTTTTTCCCCCCCTCTTTGTAGGAGTACATTGCAGCCGTCTCTTCCCTTTCATATCTGAACACCGTCAAACTAATGATTTTGAAGTCCAGTCACACACTCATCGCACCAGATTTCATTTTTTTGTCTTATTGCCGGTCAGGATGTTATTTGTTCCCGCTTGTTATTCAGACTCCTTGCACCCATATATAGCAATAGAAAATTCATTTTCTTTATGGACGCTCTTGTCTGACTTTGAACCTCATTTGCCCTTCTAAGCGTCCTTCTCTTGTGTTTAGCTTATTCCTTTCCTGGATGCATCAGCAGTTTCATCTGGGAAGGTGTCTTATTAGTTGGAAAGATGCTGGCTCTGCAATTCACGATCTCTCTGTTCCCTGCAATATCGTTCAATCACTCAAATCCAAATATTCTCATCAGTCAGTTCGCTGACCTTTTTTTGCCTTCTCTTGCATCTAGGACTGGACGCATGTTTTAGCTCGGGGATCAACAACCCGTGGATGTCCAATCAGACTGTGAATGGGGTGTGGGGCTAATGGCATTGGCATTTGGAGGCACTCGTTTGCAAGAGGCAGCAGTTTGCAATTTCTGACTCTCGCTGAGCTCTACACTCAGCAAAAGCCGCTGTCTTGCGTAGAAGCAAGATACCGTTGACTAGCAGATCCCTGCCTGTTCAAGAGACAGCTTCTACCAGATCCCGCTCGGTTTCTTTTGGCACACTCGAGCCCGTAGCATGGGGAAGAAAAAGCCTGGCGTGGCACCGTACAAAGATTGCCAAACCTTGACTTCGACTTTCCTTTTCAGTTCTTTTCCAGGATCCCTGAAATCTTTTCTCATCTGCTTAGTTCCAGCTGACGCGGAGTTGCTGCTCCCGGTATGCATGGTTACTTCTTTTGACCAGAATGATTAGCCAATATTTGTGATCGTCTGTTGAAAGAGGATATCGATGACAGCCAGGTATTTCTCGGAGGCGATCGGGCTGATTCACAGAGCGTGTTTGCAGAGGCTGGTTTTTCCGAATGCAGGCTGAAGCAAACAGCAGGAGACCATTTTGCTCGGTATTCCAAGGTCGTTTTTTTCCTGCCAGCACTAAATACATGTGTGCCCGCACGCACACGTACGCACAGAGTTTTTCTGTGACTTACACCATGGGTGTTTCTCTGGCTGTCCTTGACTTTCTCGTGCTTTCGTGATGCTCCTCACTGACGTTTCTGGCTCTGTCAGTACGCTCGACTGTGCGTATTCTCTGCTGTTCTCTGTGGTTTACATAGTTTCCCCTTCTGATGCTCTGTGTTTGTGTTCAGCCCTTGGGAAGCTTTTTTTACTCACGTCTCTTTAGGCCAGTTTGTGGCCAGCCTTGCTGGCTTTAACCTTTTCATCCAAAATTCGACGTAGCAGAATTGTCTTCAATGGAGATTTTTTGGTTGAATTCGTAATCTGGTTCAGCCTTGTGCTTTCACTTCAGGGGAGATCTCTCTGCCGGAGAACCCAAAATCTCCAAGCTTTCTTGTTATGGCTGGTATTTTGCTAGTGATGAATGATGATCTCATGGTCAGATTGTGGGCGACCGGCATCCGCTTCTTTCCATGCCCACAATTTCCCTCTAGTTCACAAACTGCATAAGCAGTGCCTCGGTTTCCCATTTGGAATATGGCAAAAATGCCTGTACTTCTCAAGATAGATAAACGAAACGTTGGGAGATGCCCTGATACCCACAGCGACGACGCTTCCCCCTTCTCCAGCACTTGAAGGAATGAAAAGGTTGTTGACCCTATAGTCGTGGTTGCCTGGTTGGGTTCCTTCGTTGTGCCCTATATAGAGTTTTTCTTTTAAGTTTTGTAGAGATTTCGAAACGGCACCAAATTATTCCACTTACATGGAGATGGCTCTCGCAGAAAGTGCGTAACATCAGTGCTGCAGAGACTATTCTGGTGTCTTCCTCCTTTCGGTTTACAATTCAGGCTCGTGCCTTTGATCTGCGAAACTCTTGATTTGAATCTTATCTCCTTGTAAGACCTCTTTCCCCAGGACTGTGCTGGCAGTCAGGATTAGCTGGGCTTTACTTCGTTAACAGTCTTGTTTTTAAATCTGAGAGGACTTCAGCAGAGTTTTCTCTGGGGGCAGGGGGGGCATTGATTCTGGAATATGTTTTTCTCTGTGTTATCAGGATTTTCTGGCTATCGAGATAAGCTGCGGGGCTTACGGATCACGGAGTTTTCTTCCTACAGTGGCAACTGGAGGAAGCCGTATGTGTCTTCAGTGGGTTTAGCTTTTATCTGACCTTCCTATAATTTTAGCTTTTTATTATTATTTCATATTTCTTGTTTTGTAGGTGTGTTTATATTAACCAAAAGATAGTGGGAAGAGCATTGAGGAAGACAATCCCTTACTCTTTGCCTTTTGGTTTCTGCCTGCCCTCCTGAGATGCTGGCAGGGTACCAGAAGCATGGGCTGTCCTGCGGGAGAAGAAAACAGGGTCAGATGGGGTTGGCTTGGTTCACTAGAAGCAGGCGATCTTTGTCTTCCAAGTTTGTAACTTGTTCTGATTTAAAAAAGGAAAGAAAATTGGAAAATCTTAAGGACCAGCGTGGCAACACACATTTTCTGTATCTTGACAAGTTTCAAAACTGTTTCGCTGTCAGAGTTAATAAATGTGAACTTTTGCAGACGTCAGATCTGTGGGTCTGTAGAAGCGTGGGCTGTTCTGGAGTGAGGTCACTCATCTAGAAAGTTTGAATTATGCCCGTTACTGTTACTTCTAACTATGGTACATCCATAGGAAGAAAAATGTAAATCAGTGCCACTCAGTGGACATAAGATACTCATTTTCTTACTAGCAGCCTTATAACTTCTCAAGCGATAACTGCTACCTGAAGGGCTAACCGTAAATTCTTGTTGATGCTAAAACAATCTTGTCGATGATAAAAGGTACAACCCCAAACTCCGAGATACTGCAGCACAAAATAAACTCGAAGACAAAGGGACCCTTCGCTGTCATCTGCATCTACGTCTCAGCAGAGTAAGAATCATGATTGTGTTTCGTGTCTGCAAATTCCTGAAGCGCTGGCACCGAAATCCAGAAATCTCAACGCTGTTCTTTGAAGACAAGAAGCTTTGTGTAGGTATCTTGCAGTAATTTTAGCTCCTTCCCTTGATACGCACGCCCTCTCTGGACTAAGGCTATTGCTTGCCTCCTGATGTAAAATATAGCGTGCTCTAAAGGCTCTTCTGATAGCCAAGTATCAGGAGATAGTATTTCTATGAAATAGCATTTAGACTATGTACTAAAACCACCTGAAGTAGTTTTATGGCTTGCTTCTCAGACCATCCGAATCACAAACTGTAGTTAACACAACAGTGCTTTTAGAGGTAGAGAAGTGTTGTTTACCCCAGTTTCCCATCCGTAAAATGTGCATCGGATAGGCTGGGAGCCTGGTTTTGTCGCTGGTTTAGGCAGGTGCAAGTCCTCGGTGCTGCAGAAGATGTAGTTCTGCCCTCCCTCCTGCCGCACTCTCTAACATACCTCGTGCCAAAGGCATCGTTTTGTGATGGGATCTCGTTTTGAGATCGTGATGGGACCAATATACCCATACCTTCTGCTTGGAGCTGCCCAGTTATGTTTCCACCTGGTGTGAACTTGCACTTGGGAACACATGGCCAACGAGAAGGGATGAAAGGTGAGACCTCATCTTCTGGTAACACCATGAGTTTATTGACTTAAATGACCTTAAATTTGGCTTCAAGAACTGAAACAGCATCCTCAAGGTGTACTTTTACGATGTGTTTAAGGGGACTGGCCACTTTGCTACGCCGTCCGTGACGCTTGTCTGACTGCGTGGTGAGCTGATTCAATGCACTGAGCTGGCAGGAAAATAACCTACCCGAAAACCTTGCAAATAACCTGCCCGAAAACCTTGCAAAACATAAGTTGATAGGGGAGGAATAAGCTTAGGGATAATGTCTGGCATCTACTGGGACTTCTAGCAGGGCAACTCCCTTTTATTTTTTTCAAAAATTATAGCAATGCGGTGTTTCTTTTGCTGGCTCAAGAAGGTAGACACCAAGAGCTGACTCGATCTTGTACTCTTAGGGATCTTGCCATTTAGTGAAGAAGGAGCAGAAAAAAAAATCTGGAGATTAAATTTGCTTAAGATGTGTTCTTAAGACGAAACATGGATGCTTTGTTGGAGATCGGTAGTCTCTGCAAATCTTTTTATATTGAAATAATTTAATGGGAGTATCCATTTTAAGGTTATTGGGGAGTATCCAGAGTCTATTCCTGGTACTGAGGGCGGAAATCTGTTTTAATTGGAGCGGCTTTCTGGGAGCCATGCTTCCTGCCAGAGTGGTACCCGTAAGAATGATCAGTAGCAGGAGAGATTATAAAAACCTCAGGCATTTTACATCCATCTCAAGTAGCCTGAGTACAGTAAGAAACAACAAAAATGGGGCAGCTCCTGGGAAAACAGAGACTCTGTGTAGGGGATTCAGAGACTATGTACTAAACCTCCCCCCAAAGTCCCCAGATCAATGGGGACATAGTTCCTGGGTTCACCTTTTGTGTTTGTTTTATTGAATATCTCGTACTCAGAGAGGGGATAAAAATCCACTGCTGCCGCAAATAGCACTTGAGATTTCTTTGTTACTTAACGTATAATTAACCCTGATGATTTCTTCCTGATTTGGTTCCTTTCCGTATTTATAGACAACATACAAGAGTGAAGAAACGAAAACAATTAAACCTAGGAAACAACAAAATGTTATCAGATAACCCAGGGAAGCTAGATAGCTGGAAGCCTCCAAAAATAGTTTCTTGAAGATAACTGTATCCCTCTAATTTCAGAAGGAAAAAAAGCATGCAGGTACCTTATTTTTAAAACCAGGTCTGTTTTCCAGAATGCCTGGAAAATTGAGCTTAACTGTTAGAAGTACTGCTCCTTCAGCATTTGCCTTTTAGAAGTTTTTAACAGGCATAATTTATTTCTGTTTGACAGTGTGCCTATCATCCACATTAGTAACAAAACCTCAGGATTTTGTTCTCGCGTACTAAAATGAAGAGGAAAATGAAAAGCCTGATTCAAAAAGACATTTCAGATAATCTGGGATGGCATACATTAAAATATCTTTGCTGTAAACATGTTTGTTGCCACAGCAGGAAAGACTGTGTGCTGTAATCTTCATTTTCATACCCTAATTATAGTTTGAGTCCTTCTAAAATTTACCTCTAATTCTAAGTTTCCTTAACTTACTCTGTTTGCTTCCAGAATGATTGCATTCTCTCTAATGTATCTGACCAGAAGCGACTGATTTTTATCTTAACGCTGATTTTCATCTGGATGGCTTAAAGGCAAGGATAGTGCAATATGTTCTTATTCTCTGAAACTGCAGCTGTTTTGAAGTGTTGTGTATAGACTCATTAGTGAAGTGATACAGCACAGAGTCGCACATTCTTGGACTGAAAGCGTATTCTGGTTTAGCAAAGGATAAACTGGAATTTGCAGAGAATGCTCTAATTCTCTTCCTCTTTGGAAGTCTTGAACGCACTGTATTTTTACTATATTTTTCACATTTGGTAGGAGAATCGGTACAGTCAAATAAATCTGTATTAACGTGTACTGTTACGACACAGATGATTAGTACAGGCACATAGCAGTACGTTCTCTTTTTTTTGGGACCCTTGTAGCAGAACACAAAGGGAGCGATAAGATGAAGGTCCGTACTGCAATTTCATAGCAACTGCTGCTTGAAGGAAATTATCATCCGGTTTGACCCTTTTTGCAGAAGTTGGCCACAACAATAGATACAATAAAGCTATTTATCCGATAAGAGATAAATAGGATGTTTATCTTAAGAACAGTGTAATTTGCAGGACTCAAATTGCCGTCGTTTTATTCTCACAGCAATAACGATTTGTGTTTGGACTTGCAGGACTCCTGTTGTGGTGGATTTTGGTGGCAGGTTGTCTGATGTGTGCTCTTCATCCTGGGCGGTGCTGGGCTAGTGCCTTCAGGAGCGCTGGGCGATCAGTTTTGACTTTGGAGCTGGCAGGTGGTCACTAGGTGACTAGTTGGTCTTTGCCAAAGTACGCAACATGGATAAGAACCCATCGTTAAAAGTTAAAGGCACCGTTGTGTTTTTATGTGGATTTTCACGTCGAGTTCTTTAGTTTCTCAAAACTTAACGTCTCTGAAAAGCCATCGATCAGGAAAGTTGTGAAAATCCTTTTTTCAAAGGTTATTGTTTTCAACTTACCTATTCAGGATTCTGCCTTGTATACGTAGGCGTGCAATAAACACCTCTTAAACATGTCTTCATACAAGAACATTGAGAGACAGCCAAACCTCAAATAATGAATGAGTGCTTAAAGACTTGAACTCAGTCTTGTTAGAGCAGATCTACTTTGCAACTTACTGTCAAGTTAATATCAAGTTAATATTAAGTTAATAATGCCTAAATAGGCTGCCAGTTTATTTCTTCACTAGGAAATTAAATCAGGTTGACTGTGCTCAAATTACTGTTTTCAAATGAAGTAGCTCGAAGGAGAGCAGCAGCACTGAGAAGTAACCCTCGTCCTGCGGTGCCCGCAGACCCGCTGCTGTGCTAAAACCTCTGGGCAGGTACCAACAAAGGAAGCCGTTCTTTAAATTGTGTCCCAGCCAACTGTGACTTCTGAGACATTTTAGTACCAAGTGACATTCTGATTAAGAAAATTGGCAGTATGTTATCAAATAAAGATGATATTAATCATATTAAGAACAGCAGTTGGGTTTCAAACCCATTGACAGGTTATCGTGGTCGAACGGATGGAGTTTTAAAAGGGTTTCAGTGAACTAGCAGCGGACCCAACGGTATTTTTATTAGTGCTCTTGAAGCAGTGTCACCAGTACTGTTTGTGAATGACGTGTCATACGGAGGGGCAGAAGAGTACGTCATCGCCCGTTAAATAGAGGAGCAGATGGACACCTTGGTGGAATCTCCTGGTCTCCAACTGCCCAGGCTGGAGGGACAATGCCACGTGGAGACCGTTGAGCTCCCTGCTTAGATGTGCTCATCAAGGGCAGATATCATCATACGAGGTGGTTCCGATTGCTCGGTGCCTTGGGCTTGGTACCTTTGTGTTTGATTTGAGCTATATTCAAACAGGAGAATAAAATAGACATAAAGCGATGCTGCTGGAGGGAAGAGCTGCAAGCCATGCCTACAGAATGAGGCGGAAGAGGGAGAGAGTTGTATTACGAGTAGTAATACTGAAAGGGATTAAAAGGTCAGTGGTGTGCAAAGCAGGTTAGTGTAAACACTAGGGTTGATGCTGTCGCAAAAGGCAAACTTTTTTTTTTTTAGGTTTATGAGCAAGAAAATATTTAGAAGAGAATAAATCTCATTTCTGTATTTGGTACTCATGACTTTCATAAGGGAAGATTGTGTATGATTTCCGTTTCAACATCTTGAAATAGCTCTTGAAGAAGTTGTACGGGAACAGAAGAAACACAAAAATAGTCTGAGGACTAGAAAAAACACGGCACGGAGAAGCTTAGAGCTAAGTCTGCTTAGCTTATCAGAGAGAGTGCTTGACTGCAGTAGCATCACAGAGAGAAATTCCGGGCACTGAGTGTCCTCCTATGCATCTGAAGAAGGCGTACCTAAAATCAGTGTTTTAAAGAGGAAATCGGGCAGTTCAGAGTTGAAGCGAGGCAGCATGGTTTTATTAGGGAGGTGGACTGCCCATCGTAATGATCGATCAAAGGAAAAAGCGCCCTTTCCGTCTCTAGAAATTGCCCTATTTGATCACTTTTCTTTTAAAACTGTATAGGCCAACACAGGGTATGTTCTTGTCGAGTATTAGGTTCAATTTGTGAGTGATATTTAATGGCCTGTGGTAGGCAGGAGGGGAATTTCAGTGAAGCTGTGGACTCTTCTTGCCCTTTGAATTGATGAAACTATGAACACGTCTTTTTTTTTTTCCTGGGCAGAAAGAATTGCGGAAAGGCACCAGGCGCCGTTAACCTGTGGCCGTGTTACAGAGGTTGTGTTAAGAGGTGATGGAGTTTGCTAATTGAAACATTAGTTTTTATTTAACGGGCCAACCTTTGCATGAAAATTATTGCCTAAAAATTTCTGTACGGGATGGTAAGGGCGGTTTCGGGTGATAGCTCAAATTAACTGTGAGCTGAAGACAAGCCCTAAAAATGTCGTAGAGCACATGGTGACTATGGGAATGGAATTGTATTGCTCAGAGTTAAGGGTAAAAGTCTTCTATTTATTTATAATAAGGAATCTCTAAAAGCTGTAAAATACAGGTGGAAACCTGGACTGTTTTGAAATTCGACGATGCTCACAGGGCGATGGGTGGTGGTCTCAATTTAGGATCATTTGAGGGAGGGATTTATGAAATGCAGCCACCTGTATAATTGCTACTTGCAAACCATCTGTAAACTTCCTTCCTCCCCGAAGTGATCTCATCCTGAGTGTTTACCTCTGACTGCTGTGCCTTTGGAAAATAATTTAGAAAACTTTATAAAACGGAGTTTGAAGTGCATGTCAGCGCCAGCTAAAATGATGCAGCAAGGATACTGTAAGGCATGTGAGCAGCAAGGCAAAGACTTTCTTTAAATCCACTGGCTCCAGGTGATGTATTATGGTAGCTGGATGTCTCCACATGATCTGTTGTGGTCCCTGAAGCCAGGCTTCACCGGTCGGACCCTATTCATACTGGTTTTCAGAAAATGTGCCACGTGCATTGATCAGTCTTTGCATCTAAAACCTATTTCTGCCAGTTCTGCCTCGCGATCAGAACTGCTGGTTTGAGCGATAGCCCAAGTGATCTAAGAATACTTTAGATGTATGGCCGAGGGATTCAGTGCTAAATAAATTATAGGAAAGATGAGATCCTAGCAAGCGTTTGGATAACATAAGCAAGACTACTGGTTTTTAACCTGTTTTCTGAAGAGTGGGACATGATTGATCAAAGAAAAAAAAATTGGCTCAGTGGCTTCTTTGTACCAAAATTTTCAAGTGCTGAAAATGAGCAGCTGAGGTAAGAGATTTAGGGCTTAGGGAAGAACCGATGTGATGAAAGAAACTGGGGTGGGAGGTTATGAAAGTACAGGTTGACAGCTCTGTCCTCTTTATCAACATTTCCCCATAGGGATCAGCTGTAGAAGACTTTGGACAGGCAAGTGTAGCCTGGATAGTTACTTTTTAATTTTTTTTTTTTTAAATTTTTTTTAATCAAAGATCTTTATTGTGCTGTAAAGATTTGAGTGTCTAGAAAGCTGGTCTCCTTTGCTATCTGGGGGAAAAAAAAGAGCTGAAGAGGTGGAAGGCTGATTGCCAAGGGGAGGTGAGTGTGCTTGAGGAGCCTGGGAAGAAGGGCAAGTGCAAATTTCCATGTGCCTCCCTCCCGGCCCTTCCCCTGTCTCCTACAAATAACGTTTCTTGCAATTCCTGCCTGTGTTTGCCCCTAAAGTAGGGATTCAGGAGTTTGTTTCCATACCTGATTCTCAGTCAGGGGAAGAAATTGAGAATTTCCCAATGTTTCGGTGTTGCCTGCAGCGGTGGGAACCAGATGCGGTGGTCTGGTCGTGATGGTGCTCGCAGGGAGGAAAGAGGAGGCTGGAAATGAGCAGGGGAGCTTACGGAGACGGTGGTGCTCAGAGTTACCTTTCCTCAGAGGCATTTTAGCCATGTACTTTTTGCATGGCCAAGACACATGTATTTCTTGGTGTGGCATAAACGCACCAAGAGGATGAAGTTTAAATAAAACTTAAAAAAGAGGGGAGTTTTGTTGCGGCAGTGCAAAGGCGGAGCGAGGAGCTGGAAGAATAGATGTGCGGTGCCTGGCGCGCTACCCTGAGCTGGGCTCGCAGGTGGAAGCTGATAAAGGCTGTGCTTGCACCAGATTAACTAGGCTGTCCATCTGTTTGGAAGCAGATTATTGGGCAGAGTACATAGGTTCTTCTTGTGTAGCTGAGCACGACTACATGCGAAGAGCAGGCCACCTGTGCTGGAAATACATGTGAAAAATCCCTTCTTTGTACGGTAGGTCCAAATTCGAGTGCGGGATCGGGCTGCTTCACAAGCAGGAGTGTGATAAATTAATTATAGGTCCCCATTTTACAGTGAAGGAACTGAGGTCCAAAGAGGTAGTTAAGTATTTATTGGGAAAATATATGCTCGTGAATGTCACATTTCTTTCTTGAGATGCCTAGGGCATGTGTTTTCAGAGCATCTTTGCATCTTCATAGCACTTCGTATATTCAACGCAAAGCTCTGTTGACCACAGATGCGATTGTCAGGTCTCAGCATCTAACTTGCAGATTTGGCCTTGAGTGTCCAGAAAATGAAGATTACACAATTAATTAATCAGCTAGAAAGAGTTTTCGGTTGAGCAGTACAAAGAATCTCTATGGCGGACGCTAGGGAAGAGCAGTTCCTTGGGGCAGCATTCGTCTTAGTGCTCGACGGCAAGACCGCACTCGTTGCTGCAGTTTCTTGTCGTCTGTACTCTATGCCATCCAACTTCTTCATTCGAGAGGGCAACAGTCCTGCAGACAACAGCTTTATTTACTCTTCAGGCTAATTTGGTTCTTGAACAGATTAAGATAGGTGTCCTAGCAAAAAAAAAAAAAGAAGTGAGTGTGAAATATCAGTTCTAAAATATCATATACTATGAGTTCTGGAATTTATCTTTTTACTGTTTGGCTTTGCAGTCAGGAGTGTATATTCATGCCAGGCTTTAATGAACTAGAAATATGAAAAATAAACATTTTATAATGTGGAACTATGTTTAGCGCTAAGACTTTAAATAGGAAACACAGCTCTAGCATAAATAGTCAGTGTGAGGTTGATACTATTTGTGCAAAGTAACTGTTAGAAGGGACTCATGCTATTTGATGTTTCTTACTATTTTATTTTATTTGATGTCGGAGGACGCCGAGATTGGAAAAATCCTGAATCCTGGGTACCAAAGAACGTAATGGTGGGGAGTTGCAAAGACCCCGTGTGCCGAGCCTGTGGGATGGCATAGGGTGCCTGCTGCTGGCGTCGGTAAAGGGCCTGAGTGGAGGAGTAGGAAGACGAAATATTTTGTGTTTAATTGTGCAAATTAACCTGTAAAAGCTGCCGTTTTCAGAGGGCTATAATTTGGCCAGTTAGGGCTGATTTTCATGCGCGTAGTTAAACACACGTCTTGAATGTCTATTAACTTTGCCTCACCTTTTGGCCAAGTCCTGTAACCAAATTTTGAATATAAAATACTCGGATAAGGTCTGGACCTTCTTAGTCTCAGAAGAAGCAGACCAGTTCCAGCTTCTCAGGGGTGAGTCCTTGCAAAATACAAGTCAGCTGCCAAAGGTAGAAAACTGTGGCTTGAACAATTAAAATTTATTCAGGTTGCAATGTCACTGAAACCAAGCAATGGAAAGTGGGAGATACCCTTTACTGAAGTTGTCCGTACCAGCTGCACGTTACGGATACACAATTTTACATACAGTTACGAAGAATGGTCCTATGCGTTTAATACATTGGAAGACACATGTCCGCTTTATTTAGCTGGAGAAATTTGGCTACAAAAGTACTGTACTTGACGGAAATGTCGTTCTTTGCAGTTAAATTTTGCCGTTCTGCTTACTGAAGCGTGTAAGAAAGAGACCTAGGATGATATTCTGACTTTTTCTAGTATCGTTTTTTTTGCCATAGCCTCTGTACGACATTGTCCTTGACAGGTGTCACAAAACGTTAAAGATGTTGCACTGACTAATCTAACATCGCTAGCTACGATGGGCTTTCATTTAGCTCAACCAAAATAGCATAGCTGTGTATAAGAAGAACGGTTTTATGGGAGTGTTTCAGATAGTATCTATAAATCTGTCCTTAACCGGGTTTTGAACTTAACTGCTTGTACATGCGCAAATACATGCACACACCAACTCTTGGGGTTGGCCTTAGACTTATATAGACTTATATATATGTGTACATATATTTATAAAAGATTAGACATTAAAAAAATCTGTTTGCTGCTTAGAAAAGTAACATGCACGCCTGCAATTTATAAGGGGGGTAATACGATTTGGGTAGAAGGTTCACAAAAGAAAACCTTTTCCCTGTTTTGAAGAAAACTTTGTATTGAGT
The DNA here is from genome assembly GCF_035582795.1 of Mycteria americana. NCBI lineage: Eukaryota > Metazoa > Chordata > Aves > Ciconiiformes > Ciconiidae > Mycteria > Mycteria americana. The sequence continues at coordinate 221,058,874 of NC_134365.1, read as the reverse complement.
AGAAGGCATACAAAGGAAGACAGAAATAAATAGTGGAAAGTACCGTAGCGGGAGGTGGGCGTTACTATTGCTTATGTTTTGTGGTTTGGAAATATTCTTTTGTAGTGTGAGAATAGCAATGCATCTCTGATCAAAGAACCAAGAAAAATGCATGGCTGTTGAAAGAAGCTGGGCTTAAGCCCCTGACCAGGTACCAGTCCCTCTTCTGTCTCCAGATATGGTTGGATTGGGAAGATGGGCCAACTTCACTTCATCTGACTCTTTACCGTCCATCACACGTCAGCGATCCTGTAACTATATGAGTCAGAGAGAATGGATATGTAATCTGGTCTCACGTCGTTGATGTTATTTTAGTTGGTTGAGATAATGTTTTTAAAATACACTGAAAAGCGTCTGCTTAGAAAGCAATAATGAAACGTGCTCGTTCAATACCAATGCAGGAGGCTGTTTTTGCAAAAACGTCGCAAGAAGAGAGAGCATTTAAACCAATTTGGGAAAAACCAGGAATAGCGATGTGCAAATTGTGATCACATGCAACCAATCCTGCACTCCAAGTGTCAGTTTTAATTTTAATCTTTTATAAACCACTTGATTGTTGAATATTGCAAGGAAATGTAACCCCCTTGGAAGAAATCAAAAAGAATCCTGCTATTGAGTTAATTAGATACAAATTTGAGTGGTTTTTTTTAATAAAGATTAAATGATCTATTCAACTATTTCAGGCTCTACTTGAGATATACACACCTGTGTCTAGCTTGCAGAGGATTTTCCTCATTAATTAAGAGCACTTTCCTTGTGTTATTACTTAATTGGGTGTCACAGGGAACCTGATGAGACAATGAAACGGTCTTAATTGCATACGAACTAAATGCGTGATACTTCACATACTGGAGTGTTCCGTGACATGACCCTCAGCTAGTTATCATCTACTAATAGCGATAGTAATTGCTCAGTAAGAACATGTAGCCTACTTGATTCAGTTTAGTGTTAATTAAGCACTTTTCTTTCCTATAGTCAACTTTCCCCATCTATCAGACTTATTTAAGAAGTTTTTCAAGTTCGGCAGCGTAGGGTTTTGAAACGGCTCAACAGTTTTCACTGTTGTTTTAAGTTTCGAAAGGGATATATGTTTCCCTGCGGTTCCAAACCGATAACTGCCAAGGTAAAAATATTATCTTTAACTTTTAAAAATTATACGCAAGACTTGCTTTTTGTGAGTGTGCGTACGTGTGTGTGTGCGTGGACGGTGGCCAGCCGGGGGCTTGCATGGAAGACGGCTGTCCTCGTGGGGTACGGAGAATGAGGCTTTCTGTAGGCAAAACACCTCCTTATCACCTCTGCCTTTCTCCTGCTTTGGCCACACGTTTCTTGTCACCCCCCATCTGAACCATCTCAGTCCATTTTTATTCTCTTCTGCTGGAAAAATGCAAGAAGGTTTTCTTACACTTCTGGGATTCATCGGTATTCTGCTTCTTCAGCCTCTTCCAGCTTTTTTTTTTTTTTTTTTTTTGCTTTTGGGAGGGTGGAAATGAGAGTAAAAGAAGGAGAAACCTCTTCCCCGTGTCACGTCTCTCTCCACTCATCTTCCCGAAGCAGCAGGTAGGTGTGCAAACGATACGAATTATGGATTTAACTGCTGTAACCCGCAGAGCGCTGAGTATCTGCAGTGGAGTTAACCAGTTTTATTCAGCACTAGACAGTAGAGCTACCTATGGGATTGGAAAAAAACCCCAAACGTCACATTTTCAGTGCTCGTTCAGCCATAGTAACTAGATTCTTCCTTCTTCCCCACCCCTTTTCTCCTCTCTCCTTAAACAACAGGTCTACCTGAAAACCTTGCAGAAACTTTTGGGCTAACCCCTGTGCTTATTTGCTACTTTGCAATTGTTTACAAGCTCTGCTTGGGAAGTTAATCCTGAATAACACCATTTAAAGCTTCGCAAGAAGAAGCTGAAGAGCTTTCAAACCCATTTCATTGTGGAAAACTCTCTTGTTCAATAGGGTATTTCAATATAAAAAATGGTTGTGGGAGGCAAAGATACGTTTTTTCTCTCTTGGAAATGAACTCTCTTGCAGCCTGCTAAGGTATTTTTTAGATTTAGGATGAAGAGAGTCTCCATCAAGAGAAGGGGAAGACGAAAGCAGGGACCTGGACATGGACTGTGCGTGACACAGGAGCTGACTTCTTGTATGACTTCGAGCAAGACCTGTAGCTTGTCTGGGTATTTGTTTTTCATATCCCTGAAATGGAATGATTGCTATTTCCCTTGCAAGGCTGTTTTTAGTCTTCTTGGATAAAAACTTTGCAGGGATCAATTCTATAGAGGAAAAATCCTTGTAGCTCTGGGTTTTGGCATTGGTGCCGCTTGAAAGTAATGGTGAGAACTGAAGGAAGAACTGATTTTTATACCGCCCTAAAGTCCTCGAGTGCCTTAGGTAGTGAGTACAAGCAAGGGTAAGAAGTGGCAGTGAACCTACATCTTGTATCTTCTTGTTTTTTCTGCTTTGGGTTTATGTTGATTCCAGCAATCACCATCAAAGGAATTCAATAGAGGGAGGATCTGAATAGATTCTTTTTTCATTGTGTTTGTTGTTGTTACACCCTGTTTAATTTTTCCTGTTGTATTTCTGCATATAGACACTGTACATATGACTGCATTCTTGGTGGGGAAGGGCGGTAGAGTTGGATTTTAGCACTTACCGTCCTATTTCAAATATTTTTTGCCTTCCTTGCATTGTTTTCCTTATAGAATAATTTGGATTATGAGACTACTCAGTATCTGACACATTTAGGCCATATAGATATGCTCCATTTTACTTGCCCAATTGGTTGTCTAATGTCGAAATAGGAAGAATTTTAACTAAGTTGCTAAAACTGTGATGTTATTGCCATGCTTATTTCTAATCAGAATAAATGGGGAAGTGCTAGAAAATAGGAAACTGCCGTCTGCCCTGAAAATTCATCTATGCTGCTTTAAACCCACCTCTGGCTGTATTTCGATATATTCTTAGAAAGTAAGGATTGCTGTGGCAGGATCCTTAGGCTGATCTCTCCGCTATCCTTGGGTTTGCCTATGCACGCGCAGCTTGATATTTGAAATTTCTGAATGAGGGTGAGGCCGTAAGCCTAAGATACGAGAGGATGTAATTGTGGGGGACGAAAGGAAGAAGTCTCACTGGAATATCTTCTCTCTTCCATCCCATGCGGCCCATTTCCAGTACTGCCAGCACAGGCAGGACTTACAAAACTCTGTAAGGTTTGCTGCAGCCGCAGACCTTCCTCTGCATCCCCTCTCCGGGCCGCGGTCGTGAGTGATGCTCTTGCAGGCAGATGAGAAGTTATTCCTCTTCCTAGCGAAAAGATGAAAAATGATTGTGCAAATGCTGAAGTAATAACCTTGTCAGGGAAGCTCGACTGCTTCTATTTTTAGGATTATTGTATTTTATATGAGAAAGGGCTGCAGTAGCTATAATGCATTTTAAATATTGAATTTCTCTTAAAATTTCCTATTTATTTGGCAAAGGGGATCTTGGAGTCTTGTCTGCTGGGAGGGGGACAACTGATGCAGTGCTGTCTGCCTGAGACGGCCGATGCACGGCTCCGTTTCACCCGTTGCATCCTAGAGCTTTCCTGCTGTGCAAAGGAGTCACGCAGGTACAGTGAAACAGCAAAAGTTTTGCCTGGGAAAGCTGGGATGAAGAGTATTACCTGTTAAGCTGGCAGTGTACCTGTTTGCTAATAGGATAGATTAATTTGAATCAAGTTGATATTCTTGCTGATTTTAATTGTGTTTAAGTCAAGGATCCCAGATTGATGATTTAAAATGTTTGATTGTAAACTTTTTTTTTTTTTCTTTGTGCTTCTGTTTTCCTGAAAGAAGTTTGTACTCCCTGCTTGGTACAACCCTTCAAATATTAGTTGTAAATTGTTGCCTTTCCATTTTAAAATTAGAACTCCTTTATTTTGGCCATTGCTGCTGTGCACACTTGTTTAAACGACGACATCTAATTAGTACTTTGAGATTCTTTGTTTAATTTTTTATTATGTAGGAAACAGAGAACGATACATTTCAATGATGATGTGTGCTAGTAACTCATGTCAAACTTTCCTTGGAAACTGGAATTCAGTTTAATACAGTGTGGGATGCACAAGTGTTTATGTTAATAGAGCTACTTTCCATTTGATGGATTCCTGAGAAAAACAACAGCCCTCTCTCAAAACAGACGGCGATGTTAGCAGCAAGTACGACTTGACAGGGTGGTTGCCGGTCACTGTAGACTAGATTTTTCAAAGTGTTTGTGTGGTCCTGTCCCTTTTCTGCCCTGCCTCATCCCCGCTGGCAAGGAAAGATCTCGGCTCCGTCCTCTGACCATTCAGTGGTTCAGCCCCGTTGGCACCCCTGTGCTCGCGACTTCATCCGCTGGCATTTTGCACAACACGTAGGGGTGGGAGATGATAGCTACCGGTGAGGAGTGCTCTCCCCGGCCTCGTGTGAGAAGATCCTGTAGGTGAGCAGAACCAGGACCTGGCACAGATATCCAACCGTTTGGGATCCTCAGGACCTGTAGAAGAAGCCTTTTCTCCCTCATCGTTAGGTAGATGATGTCTTCAGTGCTTTTGGACTGTTTCAGAAAACTTAAGGGTACATAAAAGTGTGAACCTGTCTCAGCTTGTTCGGTGTAGAAGATAACCATCAAGCTCACTCAAATGAAAGGTGCTCCTTTTTTTCTTTTTCTCCTCAGATGTGTAAGTGCTCTCTTTGCACTTGGATTTTACAGTAAATATTTTGCATCCCCAACTATGTATGTACCCACTTTAAAGTTTTTATAACAGGCTGTGTGAGCGGAGAGCTGAGCAGGGCAGCAATAGGACCGAGATCAAGAATACAAGGCTGCACAAAAGCCCCGCGCTTTGTCAGAAGGTGAGTATTTTTCTTACGCGGCAGCAATAACAGCAACCACAGAAGGCAAAATAGTCGGGTGCCGTTCCGCTTTATTGACACCAGCGATTCCTGGGAGTATAAGCTGCGGAGCAGAAAGCAATTTCAGCATCTGTTTGAAATGCAGCGTACAGATCTGTTTGTCATGTGAGCCATCTAACCATTAAAACCCAGCCGGTGAATTTGTCTAGGCTGATGGCTTGTTTCCTCTGTGGAGAGGCGCTTCAAAGGCTGCCGTACAAGTGGTTGACATTCTTCTTTACAGAGATGTGGTTGTTCCAGGAGATCCATTAATGCAATGCTGCTTACAAGTTCTTTGGGAATTTAAGGGTCCGATTCTCTCATTTACACCAGCACGGAACCGGATAGGAATTGTAATGACTCCAGCTTTTGTAGTCTGCATACACGTCCAGAAGAAGAATTAATTTGATGAGTTTTGTGGAAATTAAGGTCAGAAAAGAATATTAGATCATCTGTGCTAATTATGAGTAAATTAGATGACTCAAATTCTGAGTAGTAAACTAAATAGACACTTTCAGTCCCTATGGGCTACAAGTAAACGATGGGAGAGAAGAGAGCATTAATTGCTGAGTCTGCTTTGACAGGGCATTGCTGAAGGTTCACTTGAGCACGGTTCATGCTGCGGAGGAAGAGGGAAGGGAATTCCTTCCTTCCTGGACTTAATCTGATACTCGGACTGATCCTGAACATGTCGGGCACGATGCTCTGGGGTGCCTGAGAAGAGGCTACCGCAGAGGTCACCCCACAATGCTGTTGCTCTGTCATCTTTGTAGCTGTCTTTTAGGTAGCCGCAGGCTGTGGTTAGATTGTCCTTAGCCTTCTCTTGGGCAGATGAAACAAGCTCGGCTTCCTCAACTTGTTTTTGTAAGTCCTATGCTGTACGCCCCAATCATCTTGGTGACTCTCTGCTGGGTTTTCGTTGGTGTCCCCCTCACCAGTGCCAAGTTAGAGCCAGTAATGACTTCTCTTGACCTGCTAGCTACATTCCTCCTGATGTAGCTCAATATGGGGTTTGCTTTATTAGAGTGGAGTGCACATGGCTGGCACATGGTCGTCTTGATATCTGCTGAAACACAACCCCTTCCGCAGGGTTGCTACCGAGCTGGTACGTTCCCAGCCTGTCCCGATGTAACAGTTATTGTGCTGGAGGTGTGCGACTTCATGCTTCTCCTTGCTGAACGCTGAGATTTCTGTTGGCCTAGTCCTCAAATTTGTCAAGGTTTCTTTCGGTTTAAGCTCTACCGGTCATGTCTGCAAATCTGCTGAAAGAAAGGTGGTGTTATTCAAGTAATTGAAGTTTTTGGACAACACTAGCCCAAGTATCAGCCCCTGGCCACCAACTAGATGTTGAGCCATTGACTACTGTCCTTTGAGCACAGTGGTCCAGGTCGTTTTAAAGCCATTTACACACATATCTTTGATTGTAATGATTGCCTTTATAGGTAGTTGCAAGTTTTTTATAGATATGTTCAGAATCTCCAAAAAAACCCCCAGAAATGTAAAATAGCTGACTTGGATTACGGGATCCAAGATCAGGAGCGACTGACATAATCATCTGGTTGTAACTGGAAACCGGCTGAAAAACTGTCCCAAAGCTTGGAATGGAGCATTTTGGAAACACTTAATATTCATGTAAAGACGCAAAGCGATGGTGAGCCTGTTGTTATTCCTAATAAATGTTCGCAGTGTTTAATTGCTCTCCCTTTGCTTTTTAAGGAAGTCCCAGAAAGGAAGAGAAAACCACTTCTGGCAGGTTTGAAACAAGTGGAGACTTTGCGGGAGCTGTCTTTCAGGCAGGAGAACTGCAGGAAAGGAGCTTTGGCGTGCACTGACCAGCGTGGAGTGACAGGGCAGAGCCTGATGCTAGATAAATAGTGGGTGGGAAGCGGGATAAGGTCTGAAGCTGGCAACTACAGAAGGGTTGGGAAAGAAGGGGAGGAAACAAGAGCGGTTCCGAGATGAGTGAGGAACCATGCAGGGCCTTTCTTTCCAGGGAGAAGGCAGACAGCTGCCAGTGCTTTCCACCAAGCCCAATTTCATGCCCAAAGAGAGGAAGCACAGATGCAGGAGGATGAAGAGGAGAGGGGAGGAAGGGACGTGCCTGCACCCTTCTCCCTCCTGCATCCTCCTAGGGAGGGTGGCAGAGTCTAAGAGTCATTGCATCTTGACGGGTCCTTCTGATGTACGCTTGGAAAGCTCTTGCGGGTTGGCTCTGCCTTTTATCTGCTGAGTCTTCAGATGCTTACATTTTATCTACTTCTGAACTTTACAGAACTCCAGAAAGCCTTTCAGCCCAGTTTAATTTGGAATAAAAGAAAAAAGCACGGTTTGATTTCAAACCGAGTCAGTCAGGCAACAGTTAGAAAAGTATAATTAGACTTGTAATTGGAATGCGTCTTAGACAATTAGTTTTTGTAAATGTGTGTAATTTAGTCCAAAGTAAAGGGTCAGGAGGAACTTGCTGTGAAAGAGGTTAAGGAATAACATGTATAATTTCTGGGCCTTTTGATGCTAACGTCGGACACGGCTGGAGAGGAGCATGTCCATCTTTTCAACGACAACAAAAATCCAGCCTCCAGAAACCTGTAGGTGAGTCAAGGCTTCCGCTCTAACTTTGGCTCCCAGTATTAATTCCAAGAACAGCCTTAACAAATCCATGGGGGATACTATAGCAGCAGTGATTTAGCAAATCCCCCATTTAAAAAAAAAAAAAAAGCAAGCTTGTCTGTGAGGGACCAGAGACCTGCTCCATGGGGGTCTGTTCAGCTTCTAAGGAAACTTCTGAGAAATGGGAGTATTTAAGGAGCTGAGCTGTGCTTACCGCAGTTGGATCCGATCTTATCCCTAACACACGATGTACATTCTTTATGCCAAAAGGGACGCAGCGTCTTAGGCGCTCAATTATGTAGCGGTAGTCGGGATGTTTTTCTTTTTGCAATCCTTTTGTCAGGAAAGGGGCAGCCGTTCAGCCTCAGAGGTCAGCCCAGGAAAAGGGTCTGCTTCACAGACATGTGTTACTCATTTGCTTGGCATTTTTGACACCGCGTATTACAATAGCGTGCAGCTGCTAGTTCCCAGTCTCTTGTTTTGGGGTAGGCATTGAATGGTAAGAGAGAAATGTCAAAACCTCTTACTGGAACCTTACAGCACCGCTTGCACTTGTAGCGGGGTGTGCAGGGAATGCGTTCCCAAGACTTAAGAGATCCTGCATAATTATGGTTCGCCTTTATAGCTTTAGAAAAACAACTTCAGTGTGTTGGAGTCCAAAAGAATTGATCAGTGGTGCTTGTGAGCGGCTGCACCTGGGTTTTACCATAATTCTCTGCCCGTTATTTATGGTTCACAGTCTGCACTGTGCGTGACCCAATTTTTGTCTACACAGATGTTGGGGCTAGTGATGTATTTCGTGGAAGAAGTCGGCTAAGGAGACTTGTGGCATGACGTAAGGATAGGTGCGCTATCAGTCAGCTACAACAAATGCAAGCCCTGAAAGAGTAGGTTCTTATTTCTTGCATTTTGCTGTAATAACAGTAGCAGTCTAACCGTATGATTAACAGCGAGAATCCAGAAGTAGCAGGCTAATAAAATACCGTCCCTTCAAAGAAAAGCCTCAGCTTCTTGCAGTTAGGAAATCTGTGCAGCAGATAGATGGAACTTCTGTCTCCAGTGTTATGTGTGACCTACTTGGAACTGAAAGGTTTTAAGAAACTGTTTGTTCACCACTCAATTACTATTTTTTTTCTTTTAAATTATACCGTGTTTGGGTTTAATATAATCCTCTGAACATGGACTAATAGAGAAACATTCTCTGTAGAAAATTTAATCAGTTCCTGTTGTGTTAATTCTTTCTGCTAGCAAGTACGTGAGGTGTTCCTTCTTTTTCCATTGCAAAAAACCCCCACCCCAAAAGCCCCTAACCTTTTCGATCACGTAGCTAGTATTTTGTAGAGCAATCGCAAAGGATAGTAAATTGAGTAAAACATACTATCCTTGGCAGGATTTCCCTTATGACTAAATTCAGTATGAACAAAGAGGACAAGGGCAAATAACTTCACTTATTCAGGTCATTTTTCATAAGAATCATAAAAGTTAGATAGAAAAGGCCTATTAGATTATCTCGCTTCTCTTCCGTCTTGCCGGTTCTGGGTTATTCTCTACAGTAACCTTGTAAAATTTTACTTGTCTAAATGGAAGAAAGATAATTTGCCTGCTGCTGATTATTTTTTTTTTTGAGTGGAAAAGGATGGATGGTGTTCTATCTGGGCTAGCAAATACTTCTTAACGCTTCTACAAGGCTCATTTTTAATTTCTACAACTGTCTCCTCTTCACTAGTTTTATGTTCCTCTTTCTGAACGCTGTGATTTTATCGTGAGGCATGTTTCCTACACTTTGGCCTATGTTTTTAATTCCACCCCGTTATTCTAGTTGTTCAAGTATTGGAAGAACCCTGAGGCTATCTGTAACAATTTCACCCCATTGTGTTTCTGCCCTTCAAGTGCTTGCCAGGATTAATGTACGAACAACAACAGATTGTTCTTCCTGTATAGTGGGAAATGTTTATAGTGCTCTTCAGATTAAAATAATTTAAAATCCTCTTAAAGATAGGGTTTTTTCCCCTCTAAGAGAGCTACCAGGGAAGTAGATATAAGATGACTTAAAACCCCCCAAAACAATACAAACAAAGCCTCTTAGCAATGGGAAAAGAACGTGAACAATTGGATAGGAGCTCGTCGGCGCAGCGGCTATGAAGCTTGTGCTACGTGGCTTTGTCGCAAACATGTTTAACTCAACACGCGTGTTTTAATTGCTGTGCGGCTAACAAGCTTCTCGCGGGCGTGAAGGAAGAAGTGGAATGTTTTCGACATTTGTTGCTCTAAATTACAGTTGTATCGGTAGCATTACCGTGTCCAAAATAATACTAAAATGAATATGAGAGTTTGGAAGGAATTCGCTTATGAGAGGCGTATCTGCTTATCTGCCAGCTAAAGAAGTCACCGAGCCAGTAATTTCTTCGATGATCACGGTGTTATGGTCGTGCGGAGGTGCTGGTGAAATGATAGGTCCCGTCTTGTTTCCGAAAAAAAAATCTGGATTGTGACTATCGAGCAAATGGGGATGTGTCTCATGTCACTGGGAAACAGGGAATCTGTATGGTTTGATGTAGCGAAATGGTTCGGCACAATTTTGGAGCGTACACCGTGAGGTATGACCCTACACCAGCAGGTCCGGGGACCACACGCGTGGGTCGTCTTCATCTCTTCAGCACCTCAACTGTAAACTACTAGGGGTTGAATTTTGGAGGGAGAATAAGGGAAAGGAAGGTGGCCAGCTCAGTCTGGGAGGAATTAGGTGCCTTAGTCTGTTAGCATCTTAAAAAAATCCCGGCAGGTATCCTTAGCATCTTAAAAAAGTCTCAGCATCCTGTATTTGGACCTCTCCAGCCTCTGCTGAGTTCCTGCATTACTGTAGACTCTTGGGTAATGTTAGGAAAATCAAGCACGTCTATAATTTATGAACATGAGATGTATTGAATGTGACAGGGAAAACAACTGAAAATTAGGATACACAGAATGAACATTTGTGAAAGCAACAGAGGATTCTTGGAAGCTGGTGGCGTATCTTAATGAAACTGATATGCCGGTATAACGAAGGGAAATAAACCTTTAGCATACAACACCGTGGCTTTTTTGGATAATTGATTTTCATGATACACGTATTTGGTTATGTTCTAGTGTGAACAATGATACATCTTGAGCTTGGGTCTCCTGGTCAGACACGTAAGAAAACAATGTTTTGTGCTTAACAACATACATAATAGCCCTTCCTCTGTCTCTGTATCTGCATATATTGTCTGGATGCCGATGCTGGGCAGCCGTCGTCCCGGTCCCCACGTGGGAGCCCAGAGCTGAGGGATGTTGTCCCTGCTCTCCGTGGCTCTGTGTCGTGAAGTTTGTCTGTCTTTCAAAATGGAAGAGGGGACTACGGTCCGGGGCAACACACAGTCATTTTATTTAAAAATGCTCCTGTTTTGGGAGAGTAGTTTAACTGTGGGGTGGAATAAAACTATGACATCCTTTCTCTCCGTTCTCCGTAAAATACATGTATGTAAGGGTGACCATGTACAGACTTGCAATAAATTAATTTTGTTTGCAAAAGCACTGTAATTATACAGTTCTCCTGCCAATTTGGCACAGGAAGACAAGGAAAATCTCAAGTGGAATGCTTTCCCCATGAAAAGTTGTTCTGTATGGTGGTGTTGGTTTTTTTTTTTTTCTTTAGCTTGAACATAATAATCTGATTGGCAAACCTTTTCAAAAATGAATTGCATAGCTTATAGCGTGAAATGATTACCTATATAAGAGTTATCATTTTTGCATACATGGGGGGGGGGGAGCAAACTGTGTGCTGCTAAGATCTGCTGGGTTGTCCTCTTCAGGAGCCTGACGGGTTGCAGTGACCTGGAAGGCACCCAGCTGGTGTGTCTCCTTTGCTACCAGCGCTGCATTTCTTCATCTTTTAACTCAATTCCTGCTCTCGGTGGCAGCTGTTTAATTCTTCTGCCAAGATCGTTTTTGGTGGGGGGGGGGGGGGAACCACAACTGCAAAGGAAGGAATTGTTTAGAATATTGGGTCTAAACATAGATGATGGTGGTGATCGCTGGTTCCATTTTTAGCCCGGCTTCCCGAAGAAACGAGGCTTATGCAGCAGTGACATCTGTTAGTCTGCCGCTGCCTCACAGATTTTGAGTGCACGGGCCAACTTTGACCAAATTTTGATGAAAAAATAAGTTTTGCTCCAGGTTTTGACGTTTGGTGGCTGGTGATGTTTGGGGAAGGGCAGACTTTTGAGCTCAGCGGTGATCTCTTTTTGACCGCCTGACTGCAGGCACTGGCAGCGGGGCACGGGACGGAGAGGGGGTCTTGCAAAGCAGGGGAGCAAGAGAGGTGGAGGAGAACTGGGTGCCTCGCTGGTGGGTGAGCTGTGATACAACTATCAGGGTAGAGAATAAAAATTATGGGAAAACCAGGTTGCAGTAGCTCCCTGGCTCAAAGGGTGGCTTTACCTGTGTCACTAGGTAGGCTCCCACCAGAAAGAGATGTCTTCTCCTGCTCTGTTCCCACCTCTCCTTGTGCTAGCATGAACCTTTGTGGATCACTACTGCTTAGGAAACGTTTTTGGCCACGTTATTTGGAGGTTAGATCAGCTTAAAGCAGTTGTGAAAGTGAAGCCCAGCGAGGCGGTGATGGGGGAAACCTGTTTGTGGTGCGAGTCATTCCTCCTGTCGCACAAAGCCGCTTTGACTTAATGAGCCTGGCTTTGGGCAGGATTAGTCCCGCTAGCTGTGCAAGTTGAGTGTGATCCAAGTGAGCGAGCAAGTGTTACTGGGAGAGGAGTATCAGACCGCACCTCAATGTCAACCACGGTGGTTGAGCAAAGAAGAGAAGTTGGTGAAGTCTAGCAGAGCTTATCAGCTTGAGTCCTCACGTTTTCTCTGCTGCTTTAGAATGGAATAGAATATTTCAGTTGGATGGGACCTACAGTGATCATCTAGTCCAACTGCCTGACCAACTCAGGGCTGACCAAAAGTTAAAGCATGTTGTTAAGGGCATTGTCTAAACGCCTCTTAAACACTGACAGGCTTGGGGCATCGACCACCTCTCCAGGAAGCCTGTTCCAGGGTTTGACCACCCTCTCAGTAAAGAAATGCTTCCTAATGTCCAGTCTAAATCTCCCCTGGTGCAGCTTTGAACCATTCCCAGACATCCTGTCCCTGGATCTCAGGGAGAAGAGCTCAGCATCTCCCTTTCCCCGTCCCTTCCTCAGGAAGCTGTTGAGAGCAATGAGGTTGCCCCTCAGCCTCCTTTTCTCCAAACTAGACAAGCCCAAAGTCCTCAGCCACTCCTCATAGGACATACCTTCCAGCCCTTTCACCAGCTTTGTTGCCCTCCTCTGGACGCATTCAAGGACCTTCACATCCTTCTTAAATTGTAGGGCCCAGAACTGCACACAGTACTCAAGGTGAGGCCGCACCAACGCTGAATGCAGCGGGACGATCACCTCTTTTGACCAGCTGGTTATGCCGTGTTTGAGGCACCCCGGGATGCGGTTTGCCCTCACTGCTGACTCCTATTGAGCCTTCTGCCCAGCATTACTGTGTCCTAGGTGCAGGATCCGGCATTTGGACTTGTTAAATTTCATCCCGTTAATCGTAGCCCAATGCTCTGATCTATGTAGATCCCTCTGCAAGGTCTTCTGTCCCTCAAGAGAGTCAACAGCACCTCCCAGTTTGGTATCATCAGCAGACTTGCTAATGGTGCATTCTACTCCTGCATCCAGATTATTGTTAAATATATTGAACAGAACTGGCCCTAGAATTGAACCCTGAGGAGCACCGCTGGTGACCAGTCACCAGCCAGATGTAGCCCCTTTGTTCCGCACCATCCAGGCTACGAACGTCTGTTAAATCGTGGCTGGTGAAGACCACGTTCTCCTGCTTCCACCCCCAGCCAGCCTTTGTGGACGCGCCATCCTGGTTCCACCGGCTGTGGGAAAGCAGCAAGGCTGTGTCTTTGGAAATCGTAACCGACCTGGAGAATAAGGGCTGCGGCATTAGTTTTGGAGAGGACTTTGGCCCTGTTTGGGATCTGGCAGATGTGCAGAAATGTTTTAAGGGCCCTTAAGACTTTTGAAATGGGGTGGTAAAATGCTACGACTGCAGAGTTCTTTAAGATTCCCTCCCGCAGTCTACGGGGAGCTCCCGGCAGAAAGAAGTAAACCGATGACCTGGAAAAAGAAAATGAAGGAAGCAAGATTAGTCTGCTTGACAGGGAATGCCATCGTGGGATTTATTTTGATTCCTAGTACCAGTCTGAAAGACTTTATACAGTGAAATTCTGTGGTTTATAGTTGGAGAGAAAAAACCTGTACTTTTTGGTGTGTATATATATATTTTTGTTGTTGTTGTTCCTGGGTGGGGAATCTGTGAGTGCTTTGGAGAGGCTACTCTGCATGATATACTCGATTTAGCAACTGGCAGGCCAGTTTGTACGATCTCTGGTGATAGAGCCTGTCCTGGGAAGTGTCTGAAATCCAGAATCATGAAATCTTTAGTGGACAGTTCACTGCTAATGGGCTCCAGGTTTGCGCCAGTACCACAGGATCAGTAACAAAAGGCTCCGTGTACCAATGCCAAGTTGCCTGAGACTGCTCTGACTTTTTAAAGTTTTATTTCCGATTTTATCAAAAGCTAAATCTGAGTTCAGCGAGGCAGGGTTTAGTTGGTTAAAACCAGCAAAAGCTTGTTTTATTTTGTTTTGTTTTATTGAAGGAAACCTTGAATATGGTACGCATAACATACGCAGAAGCTAGTTATTTTTTTCAGCAGTAGATAAATTGATGTGAGAAAAAATATACAGTATTGATTTTTCTTTTCCTGTGGCTTTTGAGAGGTTGTTAATGCAGCAAGTACACAAGAGCACTCCTATGTCTGTCTGCACAGTAATCTCTAATAAATTGACTTTTTTAAAAACCATTTTTAGTCTGTAGTTTCAGTGACTTGATTTGTGGAGTAGATGATATCTCCTGGCACATAATTACTCATTTTTGGGTTGTGTAAAAGGTTGGAGGATAAATTTTGATGCATTATCTGTAGCACTAAAGATCTCTCCTATTACTCACACAAGTTTTTCCTCTCTCCTTCCTTACTGTAGCTGAGTAGAGTAGGTTTTTAGGGATCGGGTTTTTTCAGTGTTAAAATTTATAGTATGGACACTTTGTAGAGCTAATTCTTGCCCATCATGACATGGCAATGGGCATGATCATGGCAAGGGCAATGATTTATATTCAGGAGACCAACTATTTCTTTCCCTCGGGGCCACCAACTGTGTAAACAGGTTAGTGACCGTAATGTACTGCGACCTTTTGCTTCTTGTTTTCTTTTGGGAAAGAAATAAAAATGTGCAGCAGGACACGTGGCGATAATCGTATTAACGATAAAATGAAAGCAATTTGATAATGTATAATAGAATTTGACATCCAAGGAGCTGTCAGTCCGGTGGTGTTCATGATCTGAGGGTGCCAAGGAAGGGAATGGGTAGATGCTGACATGCAGGTGTATGAGGTGTTTGTGCATGGTTGGGTAATCGCGTGTGTTGGATGTCCAACAGAAGCACTTCCAAGACCGATGAACAGGTAGGCAGATGGTGACGCTTACGAATGACCGACATTCAGGGACGCTTTCTGTGTGTGTGTTGCTCTTTGTTCATGCTGTTCTGGGCTTGTGGTCAAAATTTGGGGGTAATTAATATTTTCTTCCCATTATTCAGCGCAGGACTGCATTGTGTCCAATTTCTTATGGCCTTGCTGCACATAATCAGTATTACCTAGGATTTGTTGTCCCAAGCCACTACGGTTTTTCTTCTTTCTATGTTTTGTTCTCTCCATGTCTAAAGACTTGTAGGTTGCCAGAGTGGTACAGGGACTGCGTTGTCACTGGCTGTGAAAAGAGATTCATACTTATTTTGTTGCTCTGTGGTGGTTTATTCCAAATAACTCATCATCTTGATGGTAATTCAGCTATCCCAGGTGATCCTTCCTTAACATGGCTCCTCAGGCTAGGAAAATCCAAGTGAGGATTTTCACTTGGTCTCTGGTGTCCTCCTAACGTACCACTTGTTCTTACCCAGTTTTCTAGTTTTTCATCTTGTGCTCTTCCAGTGGTGGTTCTCAACATCCTGCAAAACCATCGGTCTTCACCTGAAAGACTTTATATGGAGAAAGGGAGCATGGTATTTCCTGACTCAGAAGATTGTTTAGCCTGTCCAGATAGGAGAACAGTTGCCTTGAGCTTTCAAAGTCTTACAGCTCAACTTGAATTGGTAGAAACACAAAACGTTGCCTATGGCTAGAGCTGAAGAAAGCTTCAGACCAGCTGAAGAAAGACTGATGTCCTTCTGTTAGCTATGGAAAAAGGATCCCAATGAAAAAGAAGAGTGGTAAATGCAAGTTGTGGACTCTGGCTCCCTCTCCTTCATGACACACGCTACCTCAAATGCTGCTTGTGATGCTGTTGAGTGTACCTGGTCTTTTCCTTTTGTGGCCTTGCATCGAGAAGGAACCAAAGGCTCAGCCTGGGATGCTGTGGCAACTTCAGATCACAGGCACTCTTTGGCAGGCAGAAACTGTCTGAAGCTTAAGGCAGCAAAGGTTTCAAGAGCACGAGATGTTACTGTTGCAGAGAAAGAAGGAAAAACAGTTGCTGTTCCAAACTTGTGCTACTTTGAGACTTCGGCTCTCAAGGCCACAAGCAGACCCTTTGCCATGTTAAATCACAGAATCACAGAATCGTTTAGGTTGGGAAAGACCTTTAAGACCATCAAGTCCAACTGTAAACCTAACACTGCCGAGTACACCGCTCAACCATGTCCCTAAGTGCCACATCTACACGTCTTTTAAATACCTCCAGGGATGGCGACTCCACCACTTCCCTGGGCAGCCTGTTCCAGTGCTTGACAACCCTTGCGGTGAAGAAATTTTTCCTAATATCCAGTCTAAACCTCCCCTGGCGCAACTTGAGGCCGTTTCCTCTCATCCTATCACTTCTGGTGTTATTACACGGGATCATTTTCCTTCCAGTAGCTGAGGGGCAAACAATCTCTTTGTGAGTACCGCTTGGACCTCACAAAGTCAGGGGACTCTGAGTTTCAGGATGGAGACTCTGTCACCAATGGTTTGTTCCGGTATTTTCACTTGGTTATGGGGCCCCTCTTTAAATTGTTGTCTGAAGATGATACTAGCCATATTATGCAGGAATGTTATTTAACATATGTGTGGATGGGTGTATTTATACACCACCACCCAATGCAAACGGGACTGTTCTTTTTATATGTTGTTATTCATATTGAGCTGAGAAATACATCAGAACTAATACAAAATCTCATTGTCCCTTTATAACTTAAAAAGGAAGGGTGCTTGACATCTGGAAAGAGCTGTGCCTCGTTTCTCCTTTTTCATGAAACTATGAGGTTAAATATTTTTCTGGCTTCTGATATTTTTTAATACGCTTTTCAGGAGGCCTTTTCTTGCTTTAACAGGCAAATGCATTATCCGTGTGGCTTCCGTTTTCCTGTCGTCTTTACTTTTCCTACACTTTCCTTGATACCTCCCTCCAAGCTGTTGTTCTCACTCGACTCTTTATATTCCTCTGTATTAAGGAGCACCGCTTTGTGCCTTTTTTCCCCGTTGTGAAAATCTCAGTGCGCTGGGTGCAATCTTTTGCAACAGAGTGTAAAGGGCTTTAGGTTTAACTTTCAGGATTGTGGGTTTTTTTCAGGACCAACAGTCCACCAAAACAGTGGCGGTTTTCTGCATGACTTTCTCCCCTTTAAATTGCCGTAGTAAGATGTACTTTGTGTTTGTCTGAATTAAACCCAACGACAAACTGCAGAAGATACTCTGGTGCCAGAACAGCAAAGGCTGATAGAAAATGCGGAAGGCAAAAAGCCTTTCCCTTGGGAATGAAGGGACATTAAGTCTGCTTGGAGCATGTGTTGTGAGATATAAGGTGAAATTAAGGACTTTTAATTCTTGCAAGTTCACGGCGTTTCTTCTTTTTTTCCGGAAATGCTGATCTTTGTTTTTCACTTTTTATGTACTGTTTAGAAGGTAATGGCTTCCACGGGAGGGACTTGTACATTTGTATGGTTGGCTTTTTATTGCAGTAGGCTTTTAGTAGGTCAAGGAAGTGCACATAGGGGGGCTCTTAAAGTGGACTATGAAATGGTTTTGCTTAGCTTTGTTTTATCACTTCTTCGATAAATCTCTCTATCTCCCCTCAGGTTGCAGGTTTCTAAGCCGTGCCAGCAAAAACAAAACCGTAATGCTCTGCCAGCACTGCTAACTTCAAATAAAGCACGGAGCATATTTAATTTGCATTTGTGCAGAGGTGCTTGTTCAAAACACCTCTCTTCTTACCATCGTACTCGTGATAGTTCCTTGATTGCCTCTGGTAGGGGGATGACCGGCTCTGTGGGTGATGAGAGCGCAGTGGATGTCATTTAGTTCTAGATCTAGCAAGGTTTTCTACATCCTTGTAGCCATGCTGGGGAGTGGTGGACTAGGAGATGGGTGGAAGACTGGTTGCAAAGGTCAGTGGGTTGATGTAACCGGAGGGTTGGTTATGTGTGGCCTCCCTGAGGATTAATAGTGGGACCAACACCTTTTAACATCTTTCTCAACAGTTTGGTAGATGGGTTAGGATGCACCTTTTGTAAATTAATGGATGGAGCTGAATCGGGAGTAGTGCTTGTTGTGATCGTGGGCAGGGCTTCCCATTCAGAAGGACTTTAACAAGGTGGAGAACAGGACTGATAGAAACCCATGAAGCTCAGCAGAGGAGTCCTTCACCTGAGATGGCATAATCCCATGCAAGAGGCTCCCTGACACAAGAAGGGCAGCGAAATGCTGGAGATGCCTCCAAGGTGGATGTGAGCTGGAGTGCATGATGATAGAAGAGGTGATGAGTTGGATCCGCGCAATCTGGAGAAGGTTGCAAGGGGAACCTTATTACTGCTGTTATCTTCATTTACCCAAAGGGGAGGTTACAGTGAAGATGGTGCATGCTTCTCAGAGGTGTGTAGTGATAAGAGGCAACAGACACAAGTTTGATTTGGGTTACACGTGGAGGGGGAGGAAAAGCAACCCCAAACCCTGAACTGTTGCCTGAGGAAACATGGGAATCCCCATTAGAAAGATTTAGATTAGAAAGCACATCTGCCAGGAATAGTTCCAGTATTGTTCTTGCCTTGAAGCCGGGAGTGAGACCATGACTTTTTCCAGTTCTACCTTTCTCATAACCAGCCTGTTGGACTTCCATGAAGAAAGTCTCACCTTCTTTTCTTACAAAGATTAAAAAACCCCCACCCTCACCCACCCCCAATCATCCTGAAAATATGTTGCATGCTTGTATTATTTGTACTTCTAGAACTGGACGTCCTCTTGCAATGCATCCATATCTTCTCAGAGATGAGCACCAGTGTGTTCCAAGTCCTAGTTTGTCAGACGCGCAAGCCTTGGATTCAACTTGAAAATCGTTGCTACACGTTTTTGCTGCACGGTGAAATACAAACAGCCCTTTTTCACTCCCTCAAGAAACGTTAAAGTCTGTTTGGAGGAATAAAAGTGCAGTGCAACGTTTAGTCATAAATTGAAGATTTCCAACACCGTGTTGACTTAAAGCATATGTTAGTGAAACATGTCTCTGCTTTGCAGACAATTTTTGTACTTATGCTGTGGCAAGCACATTTAAAACAAGTATGGAAAATGTGCTGCCGGGAACAATCCAGCGGTGATGGTAGGGTCATTTAGATGACTTAATAGGTCTTTTTTTTTTTCCTAGCTATCTGTATTAAATCAATGATTCATATAAATTATGCCAAAGGGAGTTAATTGTTATTACATGGTATAAAAAGCTGCCAAACTAAGGGCAAAACTCTCATTGCAGTGCATGAAATAAAATGGAGTTACGTTACGACTGCTGAAAGCATAAAATGGCTGAACCTTTCACCCCCACCAAACGGCATGAACTGAAACTGCCGCGATAACGACGGGAACGAAGAAATTTTGGAAGCAAAGGTTTGGAAGGTTGTGGCATGTTTGGAGGTTTTGGCACATTTGGAGGTTCTCCAGAACACGCAACAAAAATTGAATGTGAAATACCCAGCTGAAGGAGAATACTGTACTTTTTCGTTGCCCAGATCTGCAGAGGAATTTAGGAGTTTAACTTCATTGGTGCAGTGGGAGTTGAGCTCCTAAATATCTGTGAGGGATTAGGCTGCAGTCTATGTAATATGGTTTATTTCTTATTTCTACAAGAGGGGCACTGCTACTGTTCTCTCTTGCAGAAATACTATAAAGAAAAATACTTCTCTTTTTTTTTTTTTTTTTTTTTTGTGGTCAGATGCTGTGAAGACGAGGCTCTGTAGGTATCTTAATTAGATAGCTATGGGCAGAGTAATAGGCTTGGCTCAGAATATGTTCTCCAGGCACATTTTCAGGGCTGTTTGAAGATGAATTGTAGCTTCTCGGAGAGAGGGTACATCAAGGGCGCTTGAGCAGAAGATGATAAGCTTTGGTGCTGGCCATTGCATGCTATTGCTTTGGAATATTTCTCGCTGTAGTCAATGAAGAGCAAAAAAAATACCCATCACATGTTAATTTCAGTATGCGCTTTGCACAAAATTCGACGTAGCCCTTTCCTAGGGGCAGTTGCATTTTAAATGGAAGAAGGTAATATAATGAGAAGAAAATGTGAGAGTGGAAGCACAGGGTATTGTGTAAAGGAAAATAGGTAAGAAATGCATTTTTAGAAATTGTTCGGAGGAAAGTCTAGGGTTTTTTGTGCAAGGAAAAGTATTCTTCAAAGCAGGAGTCAGCATGGCAAAAAACAGAGGAGCAGGTGGAAGGTGTAGGGTAGAGAGGGGGTCTGGGGCAGGACGGAGGAGGACAACTGGAGTGGAGATGGTGGCATGGCAGAGCTGCTGGGAGCAACCTGGAGTAATTTTGAATGAGTACATGTATTTATTAGGCTTGATGGCGAAGTTCAAGAGTACCGTGACACACTAGAAATTTAGGAAATGGCATTACCGAAAACGGGGAAACTCCGCGCTCTCTAGTTACTACATAATTAATAACGGATAGTTTCTGGCCTGCTCAGTGACCTGACCTGACGGCAAGAAACGAAATGTGTGGCGTAAGGAGTAGAGTGCTGTTAGGCATGGTCTTTGCTACGATTGGCCAGTGGTGGAAGAATAGATGATTAAAGTCCTTTGCAAAAGCTGTTACAGGGCTGGAAGAAAGCTTTTTCTTCTCTAATGTTAGCAAGAATTTTTTTAATCCATCTGCAGTATTCAAGAAGGTGATGGACTTGAGGTGTGTGGGGGGTCCCCCTATGATCTCATGTAAGAACTGGTGGGTATTGCTCTAAATTTTGACTAGCTTTTTCACTGGCATTGCTACTGTATTATCTGTGTCTCTCTGCGTGGCAAAGGGAATCGAGTGAAGAAAAATTAAGTCTATGGTGACAGAAATGGCTAATGACCTGATTGTTTTGCCCCTCGGCTAGTGGAAGGAAAATGATCCTGTGTAATAACACCAGAAGTGATAGGACGAGAGGAAATGGCCTCAAGTTGCGCCAGGGGAGGTTTAGACTGGATATTAGGAAATTTTACTTCACTGAAAGGGTTGTCCAGCATTGGAACAGGCTGCCCAGGGAAGTGGTGGAGTCGCCATCCCTGGAGGTATTTAAAGGACGTTTGGATGAGGTGCTTAGGGACATGGTGTAGTGGTGGGCTTGGCAGTGTTAGGTTTACGGTTGGACTCGATGATCTTAAACGTCTTTTCCAAGCTATACGATTCTGTGATTCTGTGAATGGGTAGCTTACAAGGATATAATGGTGGGAGGTCATGTGGAAATGGTGCAGTGGTGGGATACCATGAGGAAAACCTTGCTAAAGTCAAGGTAAGTGCCGCCCACTGTGCTCTCATCATACGCAGAGCTGGTCATCCCCCTGCCAGGGGCAATCGGGGTGTGATTGCTGTCATCCTTCCAATCTGGTATCGAAAGGCCTTGCACTGATATTGGCCACCTTCCTCAGCGTCCTCGGATGTGTCCTGTCTGGTCCTGGGGACTTCTGTGTCCCTGGCTTATTTAATTAGTCCTTAGTTTATTCCTCTGCCATCTATTGAGGGTAGCACCTGTCTCCCCAAACTCTGCTACGAGGCAGTGTGTTGAGCCTAATTATTCTGATAGAGTTTGGAGATTTAAGAAAACACCTTCTTCAAAGACGGACTGTATAAATTGAAGTAGATTAATAAACTAGACTAGAACATAATGCCATTTTCTATTCTAAACGTAATAGTGACAATCAAGACAATCTAAACAAAAATGACAATCGAGAATGAGTGCATTTATCTCCAGTGTGTATTTTTCTGGATTACAAAATGTAGCAAATGTGGTATATAGCAACATTTCTTTGTAAACTGGCATGTTTGAAGGACTGGCCTTATAAGAACTAGTCTTTTGTAAACAGATGTAAATATCAAAGCAAATCAGATCTCACCCTGTTTGTTTAAGTCTCTCTTATCTGCTGATGTGAGTTCAGATTAGAGTGGCTGATTTACTTAAATATCTTGAATCCACCCATCCTGCCGCTGCGTCGGCTCCCAGCTCTGCACCTGAATCCTCTCTGGCGCTGAAATCCAGAGCTCAACAGCAGCAGGGAGCTGAGCCGCACAGGCCAAACACTGATGGTATTTCACTAGCAGTTGTTCTTTTGCCAATATTTGGCTCTAAAAGGAACCCCTCCAGTATTCCAGTAGATTAGACTTTTTTTTAAATCAGTAACTGGCGAGTAAGTAAAAATGGGGATGGGATTTGCTGCTTTTCCTAATCTCGCTCTGCCCTTCTAGCCTTGATACGGCATCCTTCAAGCAGGAAAGTAATTCTAACAATATAGTGGAAGAAATGATGTAAAAGGGCGGTGTGGCCAGGGGTGATACGCAGCAGATAAACACCGACATTAGTCACTTGTCTTTCTTGTAAGCCTAGACAACAGGATGTTCCTGGAGGAAGGATGATGGCCAACTTTGCCAGTTTTAGTGACTTAGAATCATAGAATGGTTTGGGTTGGAAGGGACCTTAAAGACCATCTAGTCCAACCCCGCTGCCATGGCCAGGGACACCTTCCACTAGATCAGGTTGCTCACAGCCCCGTCCAACCTGGCCTTGAACACTTCCAGGCATGGGGCATCCACAGCTTCTCTGGGCAACCTGTGCCAGGATTTCACCACCCTCATCGTAAAGAATTTCTTCCTTATATCTAGTCTGAATCTCCCCTCTTTCAGTTTAAAACCATTACCTATCACTACATGCCCTTGTAAAAAGTCCCTCTCCAGCTTTCTTGGAGGTCCCCTTCAGGTACTGGAAGGCTGCAATAAGGTCTCCCCAGAGCCTTCGCCAGGCTGAACAACCCCAGCTCTCTCAGCCTTTCTCCATAGGAGAGGTGTTCCAGCCCTCTGATCATCTTCATGGCCCTCCTCTGGACTCCCTCCAACAGCTCCATGTCCTCCTTGTGCTGAGGGCCCCCGAGCTGGACGCAGCACTGCAGGGGGGTCTCACCAGAGCGGAGCAGAGGGGCAGAATCCCCTCCCTCGCCCTGCTGGCCACGCTGCTCTGGATGCAGCCCAGGATACGATTGGCTTTCTGGGCTGCAAGCGCACATTGCCAGGTTATGTTGAGCTTCTCATCAACCAACACCCCTAAGTCCTTCTCCTCAGGGCTGCCCTCAATCCCTTCTCTGCCCAGCCTGTATTTGTGCTTGGGATTGCCCTGACCCATGTGCAGGTCCTTGCACTTGGCCTTGTTGAAACTCCTGAGGTTTGCACGGGCCCACCTCTCAAGCCTGTCAAGGTCCCTCTGGACGGCATCCCTTCCCTCCAGCGTGTCGACCGCACCACACAGCTTGGTGTCGTCGGCAAACTTGCTGAGGGTGCACTCAATCCCGCTGTCCATGTTGCCGACAAAGATGTTGAACAGCGCTGGTCCCGATACCAACCTCTGAGGAACGCCACTCGTCACTGGTCTCCACTCGGACATTGACCCGTTGACTCTTTGAGTGTGACCATCCAGCCAATTTCTTATCCACCGCATGGTCCATCTGTCAAATCCACTTTCCTTCCGCACTTTTCTTACACCTCTATTTCACACTTATATACTGTATGTAAAAAAAAGGTTGCTCTGCATGATGTTTAATAGTCTGGGTTTACAGAGTATTTTAGAAACTCGTTGCATGCCTTGAGATGTTGAGTTGTTGTGTATCTTGACGCTGAATTTTCACGGATGTCCGTGACGTTGCTAGTGAAGCATGTGTGCGTGCTCCTGTGCTGGCTGGGGAGCATGCTGCTCCCAGTCCCTTTTTACCCTTGTCCTCCAAAATCTCTCTCTTCCCTCTAGACTGGCCAAAGTCATCGCTGGTGATCCCCAACCTGCTTCCACCAGCTGGACAGGACAAGTGTCAGCGATGGGTCTTTGCTTGCCCAGCTGTTGGCAGGAGCAAGCTCAGGAGATGCAAGCAGTCCTGGTAGTCCTTCTCTCCTGAGCACCACCAACGTGCTGCGGCGTCTGGGGAGACGAGGGGTGAATTTCTGCTTGTGCTGTCCTTTTCACTCAGTGCAAATTCTCTTGGCTGCATCTTGTATTTTTTCCTTCGCGGTGAAGCATTTTTCTTGGGAGTTTCGCTCCTCCTCTGCTGCCTGTTCCCATTGCTGGGCTCCCTTAACTGCGCTGGTACAACTATCTGAGGGGCCATATGGTGAACCAGATCAGTGAGCAGCAAAAAAAGGTTATTTTTAACCCAGATCAGTTCACTAAGCTGGTTCGCTGTACAGCTCCGTAGCAGTCGTGTTGGTACAAAGACAACTGGCAATTTTTGAGGGGAGGAAAGACGGGAAGGCGCTTCCAGCCAGTAATGTCCCTGCGGTTTCCTGCCATGTTTTCTGCCTTCCAAAATTATTTCTTTCCATGCCTTTATTTCCTGCCAGGTATTTTCACAGATGTTTTGGCTTCCAATTGCTCCAGGTGGATCTCATCTGATATTTTTTTTGCCAATACCTCTGGTTTCTCAGGGTTTGGTTTTGATTTTTTTTTTTATAGTGCCCTGAGAAGAACTGAACTCGGCTCCATTCTGGATAATCTGTGTATATTCATTAACATCTTGCCCTGTTCTTCCTTAATGTAGCTACTAAATGCGTTAGGCTCTATGACAAATGTCTGTAGCATCCTTTCTATGGTATCTCCTTGCTCCCAACTCAATACCACACCCTTTATAATTGCCTTTAAGTTATAGTCCTTTAATTATTCACTGTGTGAGTAAAGGTGTCTGAATTAACTTTCAGAATGAAGCACTGTCAATGCTTTTCTTAACGTCTGAATAGATTGTCTGCTATGTTCCCATTAATCCCTCTTTTGTAATGCTGTGAAGGCTTGTGTTAGAATGTTTTTCTCAGATTTTATTTTATTTAAATAGAGGTAAAGGTCAAACGAGGCTGCTATTGCTGTAAGGTTTACTTTTATTTTTAAGACAGTGGCTGCATATATTTTTTTAATACTGAAGCTTTCCTATGTTTCCTTTTGAAGGTTGAGTGTTGTCAGTAATGCAGTAAATTGTTTCCTTCAATTAACATTAATCTTACATAATTAAATTGTTTTCTTTTGCCTACAAAGTCATTTGTGACTTAGAAACCTCTAAGTGTCTTAGAATATATAAATTACACAAGAGAGAACAACTAATCCAGAATCAATACTTTAAGAACCGGTTCTGAAAAATTGATGAAAACAGGAGGTAAATAACTTCAACATCTACTTTTGATGAATTTTTCCTGCTGGAATTAGAATCGTGTTTGGTATAAGGACAAGCCCGATGTACAAGGCTACGCAAGCTCAATGTCAGCCCTCTCTGCTGCCCCAAGGGACGTTTATTCTCTAATCTCAGTCAATTTAATTTTATTTATTGGAGCCCAGAAAATCCCTTTCCATTTTGCTGGGTTTGGATACTCACAGGGTTAAACACAAAACGTTGTGGAATAGGATTTAAAGGAAGGTGCCTGGCTCCAGTCAAGCATCATTAGACCTTGTCCAGTTGGATTTTAGCTCCTAATGTTTTTCTCTTCCTTCAAAAATCCCAGTCTCGGTGAATGTCCTGATGGATGGCCATGCAATTCAAGGGACTCAAGCGGTACGGAAGGTTTTTGAGATGGAAAATTGGCTCATGAGGAAAGTTTTGCAGTGCTGTCCAACTGAATAAAGTCATTTTCTCAGTGGAGAATGCTGTATTTTTACTCTCCAGCATGTCAGACACTTAGTGAATGTTTTTATCTTCGTTTGATAAGTAGTTGTGGAATGTATTTTCAAATGAATTATGCTAACACTATTTTATCATAACAATCTCCAATCTACCAAGGCAGGTTTTTTAATCACCACATTCTAATTAATTCTTAATCTATTTTATAATCCGTGTACTCAGCTCCTACCACTGGAGTCCAGTTTTATAGAAAGAAGAACAAAAGTAATGGATAAAAAAGGGGAAGAGAAGAGCGATTGAGAGAATCATTAGAGAAGAATGATTGTCATAAGATCGTCATAATGGTGTCGGTACTAAAACAAAAGCAGCAAACTAAATTTTGGTCATAGGGAGGGGAGGATAGAATTAAAATGAAAAATATTGTTTCGCTGCTTGAAATATCACATGTAGTTGATGAAGATATTAGGGAACAAGTTTTCTTACTAAGTAGCTGTAGTAATCTTACAAGGAAATGTTAAGGGATTTAAACTTTTTAACACCAAGAAGAAAGTGGGAGGGGAGGGAGGACTTCATTATGGAGTAGGCTGCAGGAACCCTGTTAGGTTTCTTTGCTCAACTTGATAGAGGTAAATTGCTTTAAAAGCTAGAGCACGTCACCTAATAATTAGGAAATTAGAAGTTAATGAGAAACTTGTGCAAAATGTATTCTATGGGAATTAGTGAATTTATTCAGCAAGTTGGGGCAACTTTGGCTCTAGAATAGGAGTTGACAGGGATTGGTAGGAAGTCAAACGTAGTAAGCGGGAGCTGGAAGAGTCTTGACTCTCAACCGAGATGGTTTATCCACTTGCAGTTGCAAAAATCTGGTGTACAAGCAAAGAAGGCAAAAATCTGTGAGGACTGAAGAGAGAAGGTTTAGCAACATCCTGTATCTCTAAAAAACCCAAACAGGACAAACCCCTCACCACCAAGAAACAAGCACCTCCCAAACTCAATAAGGCATCCAAGTACCTTCTTCATAGGTCCCAGCTGGTCAAAGTGCCTTCTTCATAGGTCCCAGCTGGTCAAAGTGCCTTCTTCATACATCTCAGCTGTTCGTGGCTGGCAGTGCCCCTGCCCGTAGAGGGGGGTGCCTGGTGGGTCAGTGGATGAGGATGGTTCCAGCATCTCTTCCAGACCCTCTAATATCCAGATCATAACTTTAAAATAAAAAGAGCAATAATACTTGCCAAGCATGAAAGACTTTTCTAGCTAGTAAATATTCCTCCTTTTCTTCTTTCCATATTTCATTTCAGGACAAACCTGTGTAATTTTTTCAGGCAGTCCTACCTATGGTAACGTTGTCAGCTCAATAACCGGGGGAGCTGGTGCTCTACCTTTGCTAAAGGAGGTGGATTCCAGCTTTCCATCCGTGTTTGCCTTGCCTGAGCTTGCCGGTGTGAGATCAGCATTTGGCTTCCCATGGTACCAAGGGATGATGGCGATACCTCCGTCAGCTCTGAAACCGAGCCTGCAAGAGACTGTCGGGGTGGCGGGAGTGGGACAAGGCAACCTGCCTTTTTTGGGGAAGGCAGGCTTGTTTCTTCTTTATTCTTGAAGTCTTTGCTTCTCCTCCCTTTTCTCTCTTAGTTCTTTTAATAGGTGGAGCAATAAGCCCGGTTTAGACCTGGAGACAACCAGGAAAAAAAGAATATTAACACCGATGAAGAGAGCCGCCTTCTTCCCTAATGCTCTTCCCCAAGGAAGCAGTAATAATATTTCCTTGATAAGGACTCGTGTGCTGGATAACTGCTTCTTTTGATTCCTAGATGCTTCAGGTGAAAGCTCCAGCTAGCTCTTCAGGGAGTGGCACATAGTTTCTTCAGGTGTGTACTGAAGGATTTTTAACACGTTGCCCAGCATTTTTACATGGGTAATTAAAAATGCCTCGTTACAATTTAAACGTCCACCCTAGATACGTTGGATGCCTGCTGGTCTTCAGCACTAAAATGAGTTTATTCCCTTTGCTTGCTTTTTTTTGTTGTTTATCTACAGAGAGGCAAGTTTTTCTCTTCCCTTTCTACCCGCTCCTGTCCTGCGTGGAGGTGACTTTGGCAGATTTATTCAGTTTTCTGCAAGAGGCTGAGGTTTCTCCAGCTCCTGCTCCTCTCCCTCCGGTTTCAGAGGAGCGAGGTTTGCTGGTAGAGCTGCACCGGCACGCTGCACGGGGGGCTTTGATGCCATCGTGGGGTTAATCCCAGCTCACACTCTTGATGAACGAGGCCGTGCCGGCAGAACTTCCCAATATTATGCTATTTCCCTAAATTTTCCAAATTAATACCTCCTCGCGTGTCACGCTTTCCCTCTTTAAAATTTGTTCTTCTCATTCTCTAACGAACGCCTTCGTACTACTCGGAAGGCCTTGATTGGGACTGACTGCATTTGGGCAAATATGTCTAAATTTTGCGTGTCTATGGCATCGCTGTGGTTAGAGAACCTGGCAGTCTAGGACTCCAGCTGAAGAGGGGTAGGAGATGGGGGTACAGCACGAAGCAAGAGAGGATGGTGAGGAATCCGACGCAGCTTCGGTTACGCTGACGTCTCGCGCCTTCTCACACACTCCAGTTAAGTGAAAGATCCACGTGAAACTAGATTTCTTTTGTGTTAGCACTCGTTTAAATGATTTCTCTTAAATTCTGACCATTTACGACTGGTTTTTGGATGGTGGCTGAGGGCAGTGATGGGTGTGTGTCGGCAGATGGATAGCCTCCATCTCCGGGCAGCTCGTCACAGCTTCTCTCTGCAGTAGCAGCATCCAGTTATTATGAACCTAATCGTTTTGACTTCTGGTCAAGAAAAAAACAGAAAAAGGACCAAAAAAACCCCCCCAAAAGGGTGATTCTACTGAGTGTCTGTGTGGCAGCACAATACAAGAAGGTATTGATGCTGTTGCAGCTAAAGAAAGATCCCACCGACGAGGTTAATGGGAGGTGGGTACAGTACTTCTGTCTCTTTAGCAGCTAGAAATGAACAAAAAGGTGAACTTTCTGATAATCCCCCAGCATTAAAGGTTGCTGTAATACTGTCCTCCTGCTAAATCGAGGTGGTGCCTGGAAACCCTCATGTATTCAGCACACGCAGCGGTGTTGGACGCGTACGGGGAACCTTTAGTATTTGCTAAGCAGAGCTTATTGACTTCCTTGGCCGCGCTCAAGTGTAAAGACGTAAAAATGTTTCAAACCTTGGACTTGAAGCAAATTTAGCTATCAAACCGGCTGTGCTAAATGAAATAGGAATGGCAAAGGCATCGAGATTTGAGGTGTAAAAGCGGTGGAAAGAAGTTGATCCCATGGTTGATGCTGAGCCTGGTGTAGCTGGCAAGGCAAGTTGCTGAAGGGCGGAGGAGGACTTGGGGGAGGTGGTTTTCTCCCCCATTTGCTTGGACCCAGGTTATTTTCTGCTTCTTTCTTGCCACAAAAGGAGTCATTTGTTTAATTTTACAAAATGTTACTGAAGCTGTTGGAACTGAAACTGCAGCCCACGTCTTCTTGATAAATGACTGTGTGTATTCCTGGAAGGAAGTTAAAACGGGGCTGTGTTATATTTGGTACCTCCCGAAGCACTGAGGCTACTTTGAGTACAGAATGTGCTCAAAGAGAGATTAATTTGCCACTGCAGAGCTTGATGTGATGAGATTTGTCAAGTCGTCGTTTCTGCTGGAATTCACTTACGCTTTCCTCTCTCTCCTAAAGATGTTTGCTTATATATTTTAGAGTCATGTCTTTGAACTGGGGGACCATAAAGGCAAGTCGAAAAGCCTAAAACCAGGATTAAATTCCAAGCAATGAATATGCTTATTATAAGGTGGCAATACAGAAGCCAAGCACCCGTACAACAGGTGGAAATACGACTGAGCCGTTTCCCTCGGCGCGCTCACGCTCTTGGTAGCAACAGTACTGGGAATATCTGGACGTTTGAGCATCAGCAGGGTGGGTTTTGACTTCTCTCCAAGGATGCCATCTCGGATGGTATGGTGGTGGTTTCCTGTCGTAGGCGATTGCAGGAACTTCAGTAAAAATGCAGATTTATCTTCTTCATGCTGGGTTTTTTCGTGCTGTTTCATTTGCTGGGCTTGAAGGGCCTCTCGATGTAATGCTGCGGAGAAAGGTGGGATGGATCGCGCTCCCAGAGAAACTCTCAGTTGTTTTACTGGATTCGACGTTTTCTGCGTCCTGTTTTCTCCCCGTGAGTGTTTTTTGAGTGAATGTAAACTAATACTGGATCAGTGGTTAGAAGCAATGAAAAAATATTTAATGTAAACCTTTTGGTGCTGGGTTGATTAAAATAAACAACTGTTATAAGGAGCACTGGTCCTGGTTTGTGAACAGTAGGTTTTCTGTTCCTCTGTGTAATGCATAAAGCATGTGGAGCTGCTTGAGAGCTTTTTTTTGTGCTGTACTTTATTTTGAGGTATTTCGTTTTCAGTTCTCTGAGCTTTTGTGTCAGCTCGGAAGGGAGGGTGTAGGAGTAACGTGTAAAACTTTGGCTAAAACCTGTTTAGTCCCAAATCCCGACAAATAGCTGGTTAACAAGTATTTAAATGAAAGCTTGAACTTTGTTTTCTCCCTTTTGAAAGCTGAGAAGACCCCAGTTCTGATTTCATCTGCTTCTGATGCTGTTTGTTTCTAGTTTCTATGCAATTCTTCAACAGAGCGTAGGCAAAGCATAGTTGATGTAGACTTTGTGCAAGACGCGCCACGTGAGTATTGCGCCCAAAATCATTGAGCTGTAGCGTAGAGCTGCAGAAAGATTTCATGTCTTGATTTGAAGGCGCAGATGTTGAATTTCTGCTGTCTTTTTCTCTATACGTATGGTGAGGGACAAATGTATCCTTGGTATTTTTAGGGGGAAGAAAATTGAGGGAGAGGTGCAGTAAATATACATACTTACTCCCTCTTATTTGTGGGAGAGGTGCAGTAAATATGCATATCTATCTGTTTAACGACAGCAGGTCGGAAACGTGAGTTGCAGACCATTCACATCATGCCGTCTTTTTTGCAACTGCTGGTCTTGTAGCCAGCTCCCGTATCCCTTCCCTCTCCTCCTCGTACCCCGCATCTCCATCGCTCCTCCTTTTTTGACTGCATTAATTACATGTAGCCGTTCCTCCTTTTGCTCCGGTGGAGATAAAGACCACTCTTTGCTAGAAAGAGCCGTGTTTTCTGTCCGACAGGTTTGCCCGCGGAGCCTCACGGGTCTCTCTCTTTCTCTCTGTCCGTTGCTGCTGCAGAGCTGTGGAATGCTGTGAAGACTCACTGCCCTGCAGCCGTAGGCAGACTGCTCTCCGGATTATCTCCATCCGAAGGAAGCTCGTATCCAAGAGGTATCAATTCATGTTTTATGTGTGCCCTTCAATTGTAGCGCTTGAATTTAGATACTCCTCCAAACACCTTTTTCCCTGCTCCCTCCCCAGACAGAAAAGCTTTGGATGCCACGGAGATTGCAAGTGTTGATTAAAAAGTGTTGGCGTTTGGTATGGGTTGGACCCTTGTTTATATTAAATGGACTTTGGTACAGAATCGCATTACATTTTAAACCAAGCAAGTAATTTCTGGGTCAAGAAATGCATAAGCTGAAGCTCCAGCAATGCTGTATGTCTAGCGTATTTTATTGTGTTGATTTATGAAGTTAATAAACCTAAGGTAGTCAGCAGGCTGGAGTAGAACACACAGTAGGTATGCGGTGCTCCTATAAAGAATTGTGAGAGTTAGGGGCTTTTTAGTGTTTATTAGTTCTTAATATCTTCTTCGTAAATAATTTATTTTTGTTTTATATTAGGAAGAAGGCAAAGAGTACTGCTTGTGTGCGCTAGCTGGGTCAAAATCACTGGGTTGGCAAAGGCATGATTCCTGGTATAAACTTCTGTCATTTGCCTGTAGATGGGCAAATTATTTTCTCATAGTTTATGTTGCAGCCTTTAATAAAAGAAAGCTAGAAACAATTTTTTAAACTGTAAACTTTGCAGCGTAACGTGGTCTGTAAATTGGTTGGAGCAGGTTCTATTTTAACTATTTATTTTTGGATATGGTGCCTAGCATTATGAGACCTGAGCAGGTCAAGCCCCTCTAGGCATTTATATATAAAGAAAATCACATCTGTTATAATAGCGTTATAACATGATATACAGCTAGCTATTAAATACGCACGTACCACTTCAGGAAATCCCGGTGCTGCACACAGTTATGGGCTGGAAAGTACGCTGGGCAAATGTCACTGTGTGCCTGCCCTGGGTTTAAATTTTCCCCTAGGTATTCACACTTGGTTGTTGCGGCAGAGAAGACGCCGGGACAGCCGAAGCGTCAGTCTGACCCAATCCAGCTGTTCTTGTGCAGGAGTATGGAAAAAACAGAGTTGACTCTTTTTTTTTTTTTTTTTTTTTCCCCCTTTTATATGTTTTGCTGCTTGCTTAGTAACATGAACTTTAAATGTCAGCTGCCAGGATACCCACTGAGTGTTCTGCTCCCACTCAAGTCAGATTTGCTGAAAACCAGATGCAGACAGACAACAACAGTGCTGACGGATGCTCTCTGCTCTTGGATCCGCTGCGCTGCACCGGGATCGAACATTTAGGCGTGCTGTGACCCTCATCCTCCCAATATTTTAGCACGCAGAAGCGCTCCAGCCCTGCTTGGGGAAAAACCTGCCCTGATTAACATCCCTGCTCTTTGGGTACGGACAAAACCAGGCTGTTGTTTCTTCCTCATCCCACCCTCAGCAACCCAACCTGTCTTAGGTGGGATGGGACAAGTGCCAAGCATTTCAGAAAAGCTTTGTTCGTCCTTGCTTGTGCCAATCTTGAAGCAACAGTGATGGCCCCCTTTCCATCTCCGTCTTCCCCTTTTTGTTGAATGCATGCTAGAAAAAAGGATAAAGGAAAAAAAAAAAAGGGACCTTTATGCTGCTCCTGTCCCCATTTTCTGCCCACTGCTCCCCGTATCTCCACGTTGAAGTAACAGTTGGGGCTATTCTGCTTTTTCTGGGCCTGAGAAACAGAGGTCCAGGGCAGCAGAAGGGAGAGGGGCAAACCAAGGGTGTGCATTTGATGGGTTGTGAGGTAGGGAGAGGTGGAGGCTGAGTTGCTCAGACTGGAGAAGTGGGGCTGGCATTGATGGAAGATCTGGCAGACCAGATGTTTTTTCAAATGAGAATACGTTGTTAAGTGTTGGCTTTGCATGAGGGAGAGAGCTTCAGGTCCAAGGGGCTCCTGGTCCAATTCAGCTCTAGATTAAGAAACTTAGTTTAAGCTTTGTGTGTGCTGGGTGTCTGAGGTCCCAGCCTGGTCCCTGGAGATCCCAAGAGTGGAATTGATGGAGCTTAGGGAGATTTGCCTGACTAGCTGCTGGTTGTCCTCTTCAAGCTGATGGGAGTTGCTCTCCAGGCTTGGGATCTCCAGTGACTGCCCTGCTTGGGGTCTCCACCAGCCACTTCAGACATTTACTTTTCAGGTGTCTTTATCTTGGATTGAACCTCTCCCTTTTAGACTCATGATGGTAAACAGTGTTCAGAAATCAAAAGGTGGAAGAAATTGAGTTAAACTCTTGAATGTGCGTATGCCTGACTTCTTAACTTAGTTTACTTAGGTTAGGTTATTTCCTGCTCGGGAAGCACCCTACTCCCCCAAATCCTCAGTGGAATGTCAGCAATTAAATAGTTAATCACTGTGTGTGTAAAATCCATGTGTATCTAAAAATACCTCTCTTATGTGTGTAATGGTTTGGTTTGATGTAAATATTATGAAATGTGCTTTTACGTTAGGCTGGTTTTTATACAGTGGGTGCCAGTGGAATTTGGCGTGTGGTTAACTGGGCCTGGACTTTATATATTTGCTCCATTCACCTCAATGTTTCTGAACTCATATGGAAAATTTCTGATCTTTAGTCTCCTGACCATTTATGCCAGTTTGGTGGGGTCCATTTGATGGTCTTCGTTGGGCTGGGAACGCACCAAATCCAGAGATGAAGCACCTTGCCAGCAGGTGATGGATACTTCTCTGCTGTTGGGGCATGACCACCTCACTTAGCGATTTTCTTTTCTACTGCATAAGCAAATTCTTTGTTCACAGATCTTAAGTTTTCTTGAATTGCCAGCTCTGTTGTGGAGAATAAATTTCCTTTCAGAGAACATATAATATGGAAGGTGATTTCTGTCAAGCCAAGTTATGTACCGCATCCAGCTCTGGGGTCTCCAGTACAAGAGAGACATGGACCTGTTGGAGTGGGTCCAGAGGAGGCCACAAAAATGGTGAGAGAGCTGGAACTCCTCTGCTGTGAGGAAAGGCTGAGAGAGTTGGGGTTGTTCAGCCTGGAGAAGAGAAGGCTCCGGGGATACCTTGTTGTGGCCTTTCAATATATAAAGGTGGCTCTAAGAAAGACAGAGAGAGACTTTTCACCAAGACCTGTAGTGACAGGACAAGGAGCAATGGTTTTAAACTGAAGGAGGGTAGGTTTAGATTGGACAAAAGGAAGAAATTCTTTAGGATGAGGGTGGTGAGACACTGGAGCAGGTTGCCCAGAGGACTTGTGGATGCCCCATCATTGGAAGTGTTCAAGGCCAGGTTGGACGGGGCTTTGAGCAACCTGATCTAGTGGAAGGTGTCCCTGCCCATGGCAGGCGGGTTGGACTAGATGGTCTTTGAAGGTCCCTTCCAACCCAAACCATACTGTGATTCTGTGTAGGTCCCAGGATCCTACGAGACATCATATGATTATTTAAGAGTGAAAGGAGATCCCTGTCCCTTGTTCCTGGTGGTATCACCATCATTAGACTCCAAGGACAGTGGTTCATGTTCCCTTCTGTCCTTTGGGTCATGTTTAGAATCACAGAATTATTAAGGTTGGAAAAGACCTCTAGGATCATCTAGTCGAACCGTCAATCCAACACCTCCATGCCTACTAAACCATTCCCGAAGTGCCACATCTGCACTTTTTTTGCACTCCTCCAGGGATGGTGACTCCACCACCTCTCTGGGCAGCCTGTTCCAATGCTTGACCACCCTTTCGGTAAAGAAATTTTTCCTAATATCCAATCTCTAAACCTAGAGGAGGGAAATACATCATATTAGAACATTAACAATGTTTTAAAATGTAGCCTTTTATCTAGTCCGGACAGGCTGTGGGTTTTTAGCATGTTTATTTATTTCCCTGTGCTCCATGACACAGCTGTGTCTATGAACATGTCTCTGAGTCAGGAGCACACTGCTCATCCGCCCGACTTGGTGTGACTATATCTACACTGCAGTAGTCTGTAAGTAGATGGGGCATAAACTGGGGCTCGGGAATATTGCCTGTCGCTCCAGAGCTCTTTAATTTGGAGATATTTCAGTCTTACATGTTAAGAGCTGACGCTAGTAGCTGGCGAGAGGACGGGGGAGACTCTTAGCTTGAGGTTGCTGGTTTCCTGATTCAGCTGGTGGGCTTGAGGGAAGAAAAAGCTTGCTGTTGTCTGTGGGGTGTATGGGTTTGGTTGTGAGGGCAGGTCAGGGGAGCGGTGTTTTCCACCATACCACATCACCGAATCTGTGCTGAGTGTGTGACGTGCTTGGGCATTTCCGAAGGATGCTCTTACAGCGCGAAGAGCTGCCTCGAGAGCAGAACCCTCCAATGTGTTTCTTCTGCTCCTGTTGCTTCTGGTTTTGCCCAGAAACCTCTTGCTGTATTGGAAGAAGCAGGAAAGTGGAGAATGGTCCATAGTGGAGAATGGAGGTACTCTTCTTTCTCTTAAGCTGTATCTCCTTCTAAGAGTCATGGAGCAGCAAGGCTCTCTTAAACGTACCTCAGCTGAGACTGTTCCAAGTCCCACAAGGTGTTGGATTTTGGTTGGATTCCCTTTCTTCCCTCTCTCCCATGCCAGTCACAAATATTACGGGGTTTGGAAGGCTTTGGGATCTGTAATTACTTTGCCCATCCTTGCTTCATGGGAATTTTCACTTCCTGAGAAGATTTTTGTTCCTTTGTGAACGCTGCTGTAATGCTGGATGTATCAGTGAAAGGAAACCCCCTCCGTGATGTACCTAAATATGCTGTAACGTATCACATAGGGAAACTTCTTCCCTGCCTAAGGTGATGAATTTATAAAGATTAATGACCCAGCATTTCATCCGAAGTAACATTCATGCAAATGCTTCTCTTAGTCAGGTCTACTCCCTTAAAAAAAATCCTCTTTTAATGTTTTTGCCTCAGTATTTCGTGGCGGTTGGAGTCACCGGCTAATCACGCACACACGAACTGTGACCGCGGGTCCCCGAGCTGGGCTGTGTCCCTTCCCATACCCACCGCAGCTCTCCAGATGAAACCCACGGTGGCCTTTGCCTGTCGCTGGTGCGTGATGGATGCTGTGCCTCAGGGATGCGTTGGAATCGAGTGCCAGGATAGGAACGTCAGCCTGAACGTCCCACGATGATTAGTTTGGGGCGCGGAGGAATTATTTTATTGACAAAGCGGCTTCATGATTCTTTATGGCTCAATATTGCTGATATACAGTAGTTGTTAGAGGGGTGAGACTTCGTTAGGAAGATGACATTTCCCATAACAAGGAAAAAAAAAATCAACTGTCAAAAACTGATTTAAAAACAAAAGAAGGTTTTAATCAGATTTATGGACATACGTAGCAGAGAGGATCTTTGCTTTTCAAGACTTTTCTTGAGGGAAGAAAGGGAATCCAACCAGACTTTTCAAGATGCTCTGGACTGATTTTCTACTTAGGATCTCTGAGTTTATGTCCATATTGAAGTGTGCTGTAGATATTGCCCTGTGGTATGCGGAGAGCGCACCAAAATACTTTTTGTCTCTCTACTCAGCCAGAAAGACACAGTTGGAGTTGCTTTTCTTTCTCTGAGTCTAGGATGTGAGTCGTATCTACCTCTCTTCCTAAAAAAAAAATACGTCTGTATCTTGAAAGCTTTGTGGCCTTAACTTCTGTTTGGACTGAGGTTTACCATGTGGGCATCTTTTTGTAGCCCTGTGATAGCTGCTTCTCTTAGAGGCCAGACTGATGTCCAGCAGACTTGCAAAGTGAAAATCCCAATTGGCCGCTGCAATGGAGAGCAAAATGGATTTCAGAAACAACACAAAAATGGAGATCTGTGTTTCCTGATGAGGGGAAGAAACAAAACCCTAATGAGAAC
The DNA here is from genome assembly GCF_035582795.1 of Mycteria americana. Classification (NCBI taxonomy): domain Eukaryota; kingdom Metazoa; phylum Chordata; class Aves; order Ciconiiformes; family Ciconiidae; genus Mycteria; species Mycteria americana. The sequence continues at coordinate 221,021,895 of NC_134365.1, read as the reverse complement.
TCTTCAAACGATGCATCGAAAGGAGGGCAGCACGCTACAGAGAAGCTGCGGAAGGGCCTCGCCAAATGGGTGACGGTAGGAGATCTACTCGAGGACCGATTTTCTCTTCCTGCCGAAGAAGTGCAATAGCACGCTCCGTTCTTGCAGTCCCTGTGGCTGAGATGAGATTACAGGGAAACATCCAGTACGTTCCCTACGCCTTTCTGTAGCGCCTTCCCGCAGTGTTTGCTCCGCGTTTCTGCTCTCACAAAAGCCATGCTGGAAGCAACGGCCTTTCTTTCAGATGTATAATTTACCACCTCTTCCCGGTGTGCCAGCCTTGTTTGTATTGATAAATGAATGTTCTCTGTGTACAGCCTGCAGATAATTCTGCTCATCGAGTACAATGCTGCTAAATATACCTGTTTCTGATTAAGTGCATTTGAATTTGTGAGTTTGGTTAAGAAGCTACACCTTTCACAGATTCTTTTGTTAAGTCATAAAAGCCGCGCGTTCTGATTTATAGTGCCAAAAGGGGTAAACTGACATTAAAAGCATTAATTAGTCTTGGTTGACTGCACAAAGAATAGAGTTGGTGTGAGCCAGCTTTTGATTTAGCCCTTTGTGGGCCTTTGATTTTTGCCTAAGCTTGTTAAAGGGTCCGTATCTCTGGCTTTTTCATACTAGATTGTATAATTAGAGTTTAGTGTGAAATACAGTGATTGGGCTTGAAGAGCAAGAGCCCCATACAATTATAAGCAATAAAGTTGTACAGCAATTGCCAGAACTTTACGTATATTTTAATAGAGCAACGTTCTTTTGAACACGTGGGTGCGATAACGTGGTATTGTTAGATTTGCAGTAACAATATCCAGGGGATTTGGTGTAAGCTGTGGGCACCCTTGGTAAACCTCAGAAAGGATATATTCTCAAGAGCCTTGGATTTGCCCCTTGTGCAGTACTTCACCAGCACGTGGACGTAACGGAAGTTTTGGAAACTGCGTCGCAGGTAGCACCGATGTTTTTTTTTGTTTTCCACTACATCTTCACCCATTTCCTACAGGCTAATAGGCAAAAAAACCCCAGACCTTGCAGCATTGCCTGGTTTTATACTTGGAATTCCTACATTATCACGTTTATGAGCGTATTTCAGTATATGGTAGTTTCTGTAGTACCCAATTCTAGCCATCTATTCTCCACACAAAAGTTTGAAAATTAATTGAAATGCAAATTGTAGGCCAAGTCGTCTTTTTTTTTTTTTTTAATAGAACTTCCATAATTATGCTTGACTGCAAAAAAAGACTACCACTGGTATAATTCTGATAATTGCCTCTGGTTTGTTTGTGAATTAAGATTTCCCTCTGTCCGTATAAAGTTTCCTTCTGTCTTAGATATTATCACGTTAACTGCTCTATAAAAAGAATGTTGGACTGTGTTTCCATCCCAACTTGCTAATACTTGTTTTTAAACCAAGTTTTGTTTAAACCAACTTGTTTTTAAACAAGATTAAAGAGCCAACAGTTGCCCAGTGTGCTACCTCCAATACTGCCTTCATTTCCTTTCTATGACTGCATGTATTTATTAGAACAGTTGGCCGTGGGCATGTGTGATGTTGCTAGCGGTGACCCGCTGTAGAAATGTTTTTTAAGCATGCAAATATCCTCTGATCCAGAAAATTTTGAGTCCTTAGATGAGGGAGAATGGTGGAATACATCTGAAGCTCCTCGACTTAACAAAAAGCCTTCTTTGGTTTCCTGAATATTTTATAGGTGTATAATGACACACTGATGTCTTCTATTGTAATTTGTATTTTAAAAGATGTTTGCGCTGCGAAGTTGTCTGCCGTTCTCTGGAGGCCAGTTCAAGGTTTGGCAGCTTTGAAAGCATAATAGCGTATGCTTTTCCTTCCTCCCACCATTAATTGTGTCAGGAGAAACCCAATAGCAACTGGAGACCTTCTCTGCAGGTAGATGTTAATGATGGCGATGTTAATGATGGCTTTACTAAAGGGTATCATGGGTTCTGCTGGAGAGAGCCTCCTGGCTTCTGCTGGGGTTAGGACACAGCGAGAGCTGTCATCTCTCTCCAGATACCCTCGTGCTCGGCTCCTAAACCCATGGTGTATCGTTCAAAACATGTCCACGTGCTACCTCTGGCCCCATGGCTGAAAGCTGCCGGGCTATGGACTAGCGCGTGCCCACGCTTTGCTGTCAGGGTGCTGCCTTTTTCCAACCCTATGGAAAATTCCATTCTGTTTTAAATAACTTGAGTTTCGATAAGTGAAGGTGGAAAGGGACCTCTGGTTTTTGGCATTTTAGCAACGTTGTAAGGCAATGCTAGGGTGGGTTTGGGGATTTTTTTGTCATCTTCCTCTTGTTCAGAGTCCTTGCTTGAATCCATTTATGACTGGAAATGGAAATGAAAATAGAGAGCTGTTGCAAAGAATTGTGATTATCATTCTGCCTGGTCCAATAAAGGGTTGGGGTTAGAAATAAACCTCTATTATTTGTTAAATGACAAATTAGGGTTGTTTATCTTTCTTTTTTCTTTTTTTTCCACAAGTCGTAATTTAAAAATCAGACAGCTGTACAATTCGTTACATCGCTGAACATTTAACCAAGCCTCAAATTTTGGGTACCCAGTACTACATCGTGGGTTTCCAGGTTCTTTGTGGAGATAATATGACAAAACAGAGGATGCATGCGGGTCCCCGGAAGCTCTGCGTTGCCGTGTCCTCTGCAGCAGGACGATGGTTTGCACCTCTTGGTGAGACTGATGATGAGAGCTGCTACTAAAGCTTCCGCTTGTGCTGGGGTGGGATTTTTGTTTGCTCAGAGATGGATGCAAAAAGAAGCATTTTCAGAAGAGGATGTTGCAATTAAAATAAGAAGCGTGGCCTGCCCAAGTACGTACCTGTGTTAGTGCTGGCAAGTGCATGTGCTGCTTCACCACCAAATTAGTCTTCGTTCCTGAAGGATTTCTGCAGGCACTTGCCTGCTGAGTATCATCCCCTCGCTCATTATCATCATCGTTCCCTCGTGCTCGGGCTTTTTCTTTCATTATGTAAACAATTTCTAATGGGTCCTTCCTTCTTCGCTATCAAATAATGGCAAAAGAGAAAATTAGTAATATCTGAAGACTGACTTTTCATGAGGCAGGCTGAGTTTTGTAATAAAAATGATTGCTCCTTGCCTGCTCAGTTAAACTTCAATGATAATTTGTCATCTCTGCAATATTTGCTTTTCGGAAAGAGTTTAAAGCATATGCTTCTGCTTCAGATATTAAGTTTGCTCATGATTATTAGTGTAAGAGAAGGCACGTGATATGCTAGGGGGGCAGTCCAGGAGAAATTTCCCCTTTCCTGGGAAGCTCGTAATCTAGAGTAGAAGAGGGGAACTAGGAATTTGGGCTTATTTATTTGAGTTTGGGGAAAAGCCAGCCTTTAACAGGGACGGGGGGAACGGGGGAAGTCAGAAGAGGACTGTGCAGGCAGGGCAGGTAGAGGACGTGGGCAGAAGAACAGCAGGGAGGTCCTAGGGCTGAGTCTTGGCAGGAAGATGCTTTTATTTTCATGAGCCTTGTAAACATTGCTAACCTAATTTCTTCAACTCTATTACAGAGCTAGGTGGTAGGGAAGGCAGAGCAATTCTGCAGGGACCTTAGTTCTAGATTCATTTAGAATCGGGAGTTAGATGTAAAACAATAATTAGGATTTAACCATTTCTTTTCAAAACTTGATATCCTAGAGAAGTCGGGCTTTTGCTTTATGCTCTCTGTGTGAGCATTTCCATTCTGCAAACTTTGGAAGTCTGGTAAAGGAAGGAGAAGTCTCGGAGATGATTAAATTCTTCTAGGTCTCAGGAAAATACTGCAAGTTAAAGGAAGAAGACTTTTTGTAAGTGAGTAAAGCGGCAACATGAATTCACACACAAGGTGCCAGAAAATCTTCAGTGATCTGATAAATGCCCTATCATGGGAGAAGCTTTGTCTTGAGTTTCCACTTGACCAAACTCAATCCACGTGAGAACCAACTCCATGGGAAACCAATGTTCAAGGAGCTCCTTGTTCTCTATTTTCTTTGGTTTTTTTTTTTTTTTGTGTGTGTGTGTGTGTGTCATTGAATCAATTCATCCTATATCTCGAGCTTTTTTCTCTAGGGAAAAAGGTAAAAGAATATTTTGAGTGATGAGGTAAGATTATGAGAGTTAGGAGTGGGGTAGTTGCATGTCCTTTCGGAAGTGTTATATCTGTTCAAAATACGCTCTCCAAGAAACCTTAAAATAGGTATTTACTCTTTCCTTTCCTGCAAAAACCCAAACTGAGACCTGCTGCTTGGCCATTTGTCCAGTTGTCTTCAGGAAAGGGTAACGGAAACAGAATTTCCAGAATTGTGTGGGTTTAATTAGAGTGGTGAAGGGAGTTGGGAGGACTGGAGGCAGGATTAGGAAGCTGTTGTAACAGGTCTTAGACAACCTTGAGAGAGGGGGACTCCCTCTGCCATGCTTTTGTTTTTGGTTGGGCTTTATGTACTTATTTATTTGAATTAAAACTATTGGGAAAAATTTGGTAGTGCGTTTATACCCTAGAAGAAATCCTATGCATGTGTCCGAATGGCTTAAATGTAGAAAATGAGACATCTGGGGACGCAGCTATGCACCTCGAGAGGTGACGGTGGTTGTGGAGGACTTTGGAGTATTGAACTGTAAACGTCCTCTGCGTATTCAGGGAGATGGAAGCTGCCTTTAAACTGCATTTTTAGCAAAACTTGCTTCCTAACAGCAACACAGACAGATCTAAAATGACAAATATCTTTAGCAGCGTGGCAAGAGCTGGTTCTTCCCTCACTTATCCGTCAGTTTGTTTAGGCTCCCAAGTTTGTTGGGAGCAGTTGATAACATCGTTAGCGCTTGAAGCAGGGTAAAGAATGCGGCTCCTTGATCCGGTGCAGTCGCTGTTGATACTCCTGCCTGGAGAAGAAGCAAAATGCTTCGGGCCCGAGCTCAGGTTCTGACAGGTAAAAACATTTCCATTTGCTTGAAAGAGCCGTATGCCCTTCTGTCTTCCCCGAAAGCATCTCAGTCCTTGGGGCAGCGAGTTGCCGGCGTCCGCCTTGTTTGGCGGACAGATTTTTGGGTAAGAATGAAAGCCGTTGGGCTTCTATTTTGTTTTTCACTCTCAGTCGGCACATCCTTAGAAATAAAGTCCAGCGTGTTGGCACCACCGGTGCGCAGGGCATTGCACCCTGTGCCGGTACAGCCAGGAAAGTGTGAACCCGTCGCCTCTTTACAGCCGCAGCCTGAGGATGGTTATTCACAGCTACCACAAATGTTTCGGTCTTTGACATGCCGTCATTTGTTTTCCTTCCCCACTTGAAGGAAGTGGTTCTTTCCAGTATGAGAAGCACTAAACTGACTCAACTACTTTGTTTGTTGAAGTAGCACTTTGAAGTGAATCTTTGAAGTTTCTTATATGATCTGGGATTCGATTAGACCACTTTTACCCAGCAGTCTCGTAGCAGGGATTTTATTTGGGAGACTCTCACTACCTATTTCAGCTCCAACAAGTATAAGCAGCTCTTCCTTCAGTTTTAAGGCTATTACCTGCTCCAATAGCGCAGTAATTGAGGGAGTGGAATCATACCGATGCCTAATAAGAACAAGTTCAAGCCACAGTGGAATCGATTCAAATACAGGAGGAGAGGCCCTCTTTCTTGAAAACTTTCTATAAAGTCCACTCTGTCCTTCTTCTAGATATCTGTGCTCAGATTGCTGTTTTCAAGTTGAGATGTTGAATAACCTAATAACACCTGGTATACAAAATATTTAGCTGGTTTTTTTAAATATATGTATTTTTTTTTTAATACAAGGGGAACGAAGGAAGGAGAAGGCACCTTTTAGTTCTGCCGGTTTTGATCCTAACTCGCACGGTTTTCAACATTCACTTTTAATACTTGACTTGTGCTTGAGCATGCAGACGTTATGGGGTCATCCGTGGTATCAGCAGAATCTCGCTGGTCAGCTTTTCGAAGCACGTCTCTAGCGTTAAGTCTCAAACTGGAAAGGTAATCCCCTCTGGAGTCTTGACCTACTCTCAAAATTACTTTCTCCTTCTCTTTTGAGCCTTTGGGTTCTATTCCGATGGTTTTTTTCCTCTTCATCAAGACAGCTTGCTTAATTGCTGTGACTGCTAGGCAGAAATCTTACTCTCCTGTCTTACAGACCTCCTTTTCTTCAGTTCCTTCATAATAAAGTAGTTTCTGGAACAGGGCCAGGCCTTTAGCCCAAAGTGTCTTCTAGCTTTCATATCAAACAAGGAACAGCACAGCCAGATTTCTGTCCTAATCCCTCTTCCCAAAGACAAAGACATCGGCACTGTCTAGACATTGGTGTTCAAAAGGTTTTATTAGCTTTTTCCCATGTGTTAATTCAAGGCTGAGGGTTCCCACTTTCTCCTTTTCATCCCAGATAATAGTCCCCAAAGTCTCCCAATCTACCATTGCTCGATGGATGAAATCCCACGTACAACTTGGGACAGAAGGGTCCAATTTGGGAGTAGGTGCTCTGTGCCCCTTTGGAGCAGAGTCAATGAAACAAGATGTGGTGAGTTCCGGCTGGTGGCCCTCGTGGTGTACAGACTAAGCGTTTGTCATTTAAAATATGGGGTTTTTTTTCATATCAAGTGCTGTATTCAGTCACAAGATACTACACAACACCTGCCAGCTGTTCTTAACCTTTTATACTTCTTTTATGGCTTGCTTCATGCAACATCCTTTCCTTGGGTCCACGTTGTACAGTGGGGGAGTGGATCCTTACAAGCTACAGATTTTGAGTAGGAAAAGCTAACAACTTAGCTGGTTTCCCAGTCCTTTGAAATTTTCCTTCTACTGATGGCAGGTTTTGACCTTTTTTTTCTTTGGAAGTGTTCTGCTGGGAAGTTTAGCTAATGAGAGATCATTAGGATCCTATTTACCCTTGGATGTGGTCAAATTATGTAATGAAGAAGAGGTCAGGTAGAAAAACGTTGGGAAAACTGAAGACAAATTGGTAGAGGAGCAAAAGCTGCCTTAAGAATGTTGTCACAAATTCTTTTTGCCCAATGTTCTCCCTCATTTTGGAGATGGGTTCCTTACGTATATGTATTTCCCATTTTTTATGTTAAAGTGTAGAAATAGTGGTCTCCAACCAAAACAGCCGATGCACTCTCTTGCAGATGTTAAAAGCTTTTCCCAGTTTGTCAACCTCCCCGAGGAAGTATGCGCTGGATCCGTGAAGGTGCTGGCCATACTCATCCCCACACCGAGACCCATGGCTGGCATGAATCTGCAAATAAGTGAGGTGCTGCTCTGAGAGGAAGAAATGTAAATAGGTGAATTAGTAGTTTAAAGGCTGCAGTTCGACGTAGCGAAAATGTAAACGGGAGAAAACCAAACAAACTTGAGGCCCTCTTGGCACTGCAGTGTGTGCCTTCTGCCTGTCTGTCAGTCCTTCTGGATGTCACAGCTGGGGACAAGGAGAAACGTTGTGCTTTGTGTCTTGTGTACAGCTGAGTGTGTAATCTCTAGTTAAAAATAAAAGCTTGATGTCGAGATTGCAAGTTTAAAAAGTGTAACGGGGCTGTACATCACTAACCGCACTTTCATTTTCTTCTATATATGTGTTCTATATATCAGCAGTATTTCTGTCCAGGTTTCTCTCTCTCTAAAAACACCCTTCATTTTGGGAAATGTGCCTTGGTCTGAGGGCTAAGGCAATTTGGGGGGGGAAGCAATTTCTTATAACTTTAGCCACCTAGAAGTGAAGCACCTAGTTTCTCATCTACGCTCCTCTCATAGTTCATGGGGACACACAGACATCTGCAGCACGTGGTCATCCCACCTGCTATAGACGGTTGTGTTAAAATGGGGTGAATTTGCCTTTGAAGGTTCTTCCAGTTGATGATGGAGGACGTCTGGACCACTAACGTACCTTAGATACAAAAATTTAAGCGGAGGTAGTTAGGGAAGATAAGCGGTACCCTGTGAGTCTTGCCTACATCGGTCGCTGCTATTGGATATACACATGTGCTTATATAAGATATTTAATTAAAGTTAGTCTTCTTTATAAGAACCTAAACCAAGTACTGTAGATCAAATGATCTAGGTAGGAATTGTACATTGGCTTTGAACCTCTTTCGGGTGGCCAGTATCCTATTTCTCTTTTCTTAAATGGGGCACTGAGAGGACTTCGACCTTGCTCAAGGAAGGAAAGCTGATCATAAAAATAACTTCAGTGCGCTGTCCTCCAAAAGCTGGACAAGACAGATCTAGGACCATAGCGTAAGCTGCAGGCTTGTTTCTGAAGGGACTTCAAAACAGGCATTTTGGAAACGATCATGGCAGCGCTCTACATTTGCAAAGATGCTGTTGCCTTGGCTAGGGGCAGGTCAGGTTTGAAAGGTTTTTCTGCAGCAAAAATGCCTGGAAAAGAACGGAGAAATTTGCTAGTCATCACAAGTTAACAAGAAAATGGTTTGTCAATGGACTGTGAGGGTTGTTTCACAGGTACTGCTTGAGGATTATTTTTGTCAGTTCATTAAAGGTTTTGATGGGGATTTATAAGCTGATGGCTTTGGTTGCTCTGGTGGACTTGGTTTTGGGTTGCTAAATATTTTGCGTTTAACGTTCAAATAACGTGGGATTTCAGAATCGGTAGCCAATTCTCTTGTTGATTTAAAAAGGATTATAGGCAGAAAGCTTACAGGCTACCGAAAGTAATGGAGTGTAATGATGTTGTATAGGAAGACCGCTGCAGCTTATTTACCATCACTTGCTTCCTTTGATGCCTCCCCTCCATTTAGCGGTCTCTCTCTCCGGATTGATAACGCTGGCACGTCACCGGAGCATCCTCGGACTCCCTTCCCCCAGCTGCCGGCACGGAGGAATGGCGAGTTCTTCTCACCAGCAAACCTGCTCGTTGCCTCCCAGAGCGTCTCGCTGTAATTCAGTTATGAATCATTGCTTTATTTGTCATGTCAAGCTCCAGCAGGACGGTTTAAAGTGCTTTTAGTCGGCAGTAATTTGAGGCACTCTGCCAAACCGTTCCGTTGTTGTCAGAGCTGGCGGTGGCTGCAGCTGATACGATGATAAAACGCGTCCTGACTGCAGATTATTGCCGCGGTGGCAGGAAGGCTGTTCATTTTTACATGTGGCAGGCAATAAGAGCTAATTAACAAGCGTATGAATTTGTTGGGTTTATCCCTGGGGATTACAGAGTGGGTGTAGGTATTGGAAACTGTTAATGTATATATTTTACTGTCTTTTATGGTTTTAAAAATTCATTTTCCCGAGTGTTATTTTACGCTGAAAGTGTATCGGCAGAATATGGGTCTCTGTAGTGCAATCAGAATATTTTCTACACAAGAGGAAAGTGTATTAAATTTTTCTCCTCAAACAGAAAGGCAACTTGCTTTAAGGGCGGGGGGGGGGGGGGAATCTTTTTGCTACCTTAAAATAATTTGTTGGGAAAAAAATTACTTTTTTTGTACGCAGGTTTTGTGTCTGCAGGATCCCAGCTGAATGCCGTGTAGGAATCGGCTGGTGCTGATGCCGATTTAAAAAATAATCAGAATTGCTTGGGCACAGGAGGTTATCAGTCAAATATTATTTAGAGAAACTGTTCTGACGTGCTGCCTTTAATACCTCACCGAGGAGTGTAGATGGGCAATAGTAGGAGTAGTGTGGGCAACAGTAAAATCATTACTTTTCTCCTGATCGTTTAACTAAATCAATTTATAGTAGGAACGTCTGTGTTGGTAAAATGGGAGGAAAAAATTATCCATACACATATGTTGTTCTTGTTATCATCCCCCAGCTCCAGACCTCGCCGCCGCTGCAAGGAGAGCGGTGCAGGATGCCTTGCGGCTCTGCCTTCGACTATATGTATTTTTTAACGAGTTCCTCCTCCTTTCTGCTGCTTTGATTCTGCTTTTTCCTTTGAAAGCCAGACACGGAGCTGAACCTTCGGTTCTCATTGTCATTGTCACTTTCTGTGTCCATCTTTTTTAAAATGTTTTTTTCAATCCCACCTGTGAAATAGGTGCGGTTTTAGAAAAGAAAACCCAAGTGCCAGGTTTATGATCGGGTTTTTGTATCACTCCGCCGTGGCTTGCCAATGAGTGTCGGCCTCAGAATGGACACAAACGGGTTTACCGGCTCTTAAATGTTTTTGCAGGATGATAAATTTAAAGCAGGGGGAATTAAAACGTAAAGGTAATGCATCCGAGAAAGGGCGTCTCGCATCTGGAAGAATCGGTCGTGTCTTGCTGGAGCTACAGGCAATTTTATGAGACCCAAACTGGAGCTTCAAACGCTGCTGTCCTCTCATATCCGCTTTTTGCCGGTAATGCAACCTGCTCAAAATAACAAACCCAAGCACCCAAGTTCAGTATTTAGACTTGGGAATACTCGGTATGGGATGATGTTACGCGGTTGGGTTTTTCTGCGTGGCTGTTTTCCTGCCTCCCAAAGTTGAATACGCTGGGAGCTCGGGGAGTTGTCATCTCATGCCGAAGAATAAGGCACGGCTATGAAAACCTTCAGACCTAATATCTTCAGGAAAGACGGACGATAAGGGAAGGAGCGTGCCTTTGCTCGGTTAGGGTTAGGGTGCTGCCCAGACTAACGGGGCACTAACATCCGAAGGGGCCAAACCTGCTCTTGCAGGTCCCTTTCCTGCCCTCCGCTCCTCCCCAAGCTCTTCAAGGCAACGACAGGTTTCATGCAGTGATGGATTTAATGCAGAAATGCTGTTAATTTCTGAAAAAAATGGAAGTGTGGCTTTTAATGCTCTTTTTTTTTTTTTAATTGGTCCTTCATCTGGCCATTTGATTTTTATGGCGTGGATACAAAAATTGCAGCATTCACTGAACGATTCAAGAAGCCCCATCGCAAGCGATTTTGGAAGAAACTGCTTCTAGGAGATCCTTTTAATACATTTTATTCGATGTCTATAAGTCCTGATACTTTAGAATTTTCACCTTTAAAACATGTGCGTGTGTGTATGTGAATTCACGTTAAACTTCAAATCTCTTCTTGAATCACACTAAGCTCTTGCTCACGGTGTTTAGTAGTGAGTTTTGCAAGCTCAGAGTAATTTTACTCCGGAGTGAATTTTACTTTGTTCTCTTATCCCGTGTTCCTGTTGTATACAGTGGGGTAAATAGTGGCATTTAATTTCATTTCTCATATTGTCTTTTTTTCAGATACTTGCTTTCACGCATGGTATTTTTCTCTTGAATTTAAACCGATGCAAACCTTTGTTTCTTTACCTGGGTAGATTTTTCCTAGCGTACAATTCATCTCATCAGCCGCTTGAAATGGGAAAGGAGAAGAGGCAGGGGAGAAGGGAAGGGGGAAATGTGGGAGCCTTGGGGGTCAGTACGTGACGCAGCTTCTCCGGTTGGTGATGTTTGGCTCCTTTGTGCTCCCTTCCACGTTCTTCATCCAGTTCTTCTTGTCACCGTTGCTTAATAGCTTCATATTTTGATAAACCTTCTGTGAAATTATAACAAAAAATATAATTGAGCCCTTTATATTTGTTGTCAGCTGCCAGGGCAACCCAGTATTATGTAGGAGGATTGCTGCCTGTGTGTTTGAGAGGCTGCCCGAATACTTGACCTTGAAAGCAGCTTGCACTCGGAGGTGCAAGGGCAATGGGATACAGCGTCGTTCAGCTTTCAGGGGAATTTTCCCTGCCGTGCACATCACTGTCCTGCACTGATTGCCCCAAAATATCCGCCTTTCATGAGCACCTTGGACATTCGGGTGCCTAGTCGAGCAGCAGTGTCGTGCATACCCTGGCGTGCTCGGTTTGCAGAGATTTTGGAAAGTGCTGCTACCCAAGGCGTTCCTGCATAGCTGAAGTTCTCATGATATATGAGCAGGCTATATTATTTTATTCGGTATACACACATACTACCTTGCATCTCTCAGCAGATGATTTCACTGGCTGCACTTCTGTCAGGGCGCTCTGAATCTCCCGACTTAATTATGACTATTAAGAATAATTTCATCTCTGCAAACATTACCGTATCTCTTTTCGCTCTCTTTTCCAGTTTTAGCCCCGTGTACGAAATACTGCTGGTCCTTGCAAAGGATCTTGGAGCACCTTGCTGTTACCCTTTTGGGAGCCTGAAAAGCCAACGTTTAATACTAGGCTGTTTCCTATAGCTTAGCTGCTCTCTAATCCATGACAGTCCCTTTTCCTCTTATCCTGTAAGTTTAGTTTTTTAATAATGTCTTGCTAGGGCTTTTATTAATAGCTTTTTGAGGTGGTCGTCCCCCCCCAGTTATGGACTCTTTAGTCATTATTGTATAGCCACAGTCGAAGGATTTTGTCTGAGTTATTTTCCTTCCCGTGCTGTGTCTGTTTAGTAGGGCAATGCATCATTACAGCCAGTTATGTGAAATAAGGCATTGGGTAATTCCGTGATAATCCTTAATACACTTATTAGAGATAAGTACAAGTCTTCTGCTGTTCCATAATGAGCAATTTGAATATGATAGCGTATTTTTGAAAACATTATGGACAGGTCATTCTAAGCTTTTCCTGAATTGTTAAGTGAACAATCTTTGGTTTTAGTGACTTTCGCATATATTTACTTTTTCTTCCATCTTGTATTTATCTAGTAGCTCTCTGGAGATGCCTAATCTTTCTATACTTGAAAAATAATACACGCGCAGTAGATTTGTAATTGGTATTTTCTAGGTTGTTTGTGGTATTTTGTCTGTTTATACTGCTCTTGGTTTGGATTTTGACTCGTTTGCTTCCCATAATCTTGTTTTCTGATGAGCCTTCTCCTCCCTGCTGTCCTCTTCCCCTCCCACTGGAGGTTCTGGTACATCTCCTCAGGTAGACGACAGGCAGAGTCTATTGTCTTTAATTTTCTCACCTTTTGACTGAAGGCTCTTGCATACTGTTATCCTTATTTTAAAATGCTCCTGTAAACAAATGCATCAAATTTCCACGTCACCGTGCTCATTTGTAGTTGAAAACATTGGCTGCCGTGACATTGTGACTGTTGCTACTTAGTGACCACAACCGTTGGGTCAACAAGGCTCAGTGCAAGGTCCTGCGCTTGGGTCACAGCAACCCCATGCAACGCTACAGGCTTGGGGAAGAGTGGCTGGGAAGCTGCCAGGCAGAGAAGGACCTGGGGGTGTTGGTCGACAGCCGGGTGAATATGAGCCGGCAGTGTGCCCAGGTGGCCAAGAAAGCCAACAGCATTCTGGCTTGTATCAGGAATAGCGTGGCCAGCAGGAGTAGGGCAGTGATCGTGCCCCTGTACTCGGCACTGGTGAGGCCGCACCTCGAATGCTGTGTTCAGTGTTGGGCCCCTCACTACAAGAGAGACATTGAGGGGCTGGAGCGTGTCCAGAGAAGGGCAACGGAGCTGGGGAAGGGTCTGGAGCACAAGGCTGATGGGGAGCGGCTGAGGGACCTGGGGTTGTTGAGCCTGGAGGAAAGGAGGCTGAGGGGAGACCTCATCGCTCTCTACAGCTGCCTGAAAGGAGGGGGTAGAGAGGTGGGGTCGGTCTCTTCTCCCAGGTAACAAGTGATAGGACGAGAGGAAATGGCCTCAAGTTGTACCAGGGGAGGTTTAGATTGGATATTAGGAAATTTTACTTCACCGAAAGGGTTGTCCAGCATCGGAACAGGCTGCCCAGGGAAGTGGTGGAGTCGCCATCCCTGGAGGTATTTAAAGGACGTTTGGATGAGGTGCTTAGGGACATGGTGTAGTGGTGGGCTTGGCAGTGTTAGGTTTAGGGTTGGACTCAATGATCTTAAAGGTCTTTTCCAACCTATACGATTCTGTGGTTCTGTTGGTATTTTCAAATCCAGTCTTGTTATTTATGTTGTTTTGGACATCAGATGAAAGTAGCCTCAATTCTTAAATGCAATAGAAATAGCTATTTCAAGAAAAAATGCTTAAGTAACTGAGAAATTGCTTCTCTGAACTCTACTGTGACAGTTGACACCATTTACCTCCTCTCATGTCAACCAGTTGGCTATCGCCCGACCTTGGGCAGTTCCTTTTCCCATAACCAGTTTATGGCATTGAAGAATAAAGATTGTTCTTATGTGCTGCAGAATCTGCTTACGTAGAGACACCAGAAAATAGGCAGACTCTCTGACACTTTGAAGACCAGTGAGATGGAGAGCTGATCGTGGGATCTCTTCTTGTCGTCGTGTTGTCCATCGTGAAGTCCGCACGCTGGTTAGTCTTTCTCCCACGTCAACCTCCATGAGATAAGGAATACACAGCCTTTGGAGGTGTGTGGTCGGCACTCTTTGGCAGTCTTCTGGTCCAGGTAGGCATAGATCAGTGATCAGACCTTTGGAAAGATGAAAAACCGAGAGCAAAGGCAGAGCCAGCGTGCTTAGAAATGAAACAGCTCAGGAAATGATCTGCCCGTGTGAGTGCTGGAGGTGGCCTTTCCCGGCTGCGATGGTCGCCTCTGGTGCACCAGATCCTGTAGGCAGGGCTCAGCAGATGGAAACTCAGGCAGGTTTCGTGGCTTTCAGTGACATGGAAAGGAAAAAAATAAAAAAATAAATAAATTTTAAAAACTCATTAAAATGTAGTTTTGAAACGGAGTATTTTAAAACAGAGTCATTTTCTACTTCTTCACACCCAAAAAGCCCACGTACACAAGCATCGAATTGTGGAGATCAGAAATCTACTCATAGGATGCTTCTGAAAAGAGGGTAATTGAGCAGATCTTTAAGATATAACAAGACAAGTTATGTCATAAAAATGTAGCCATGTCACTCCAGGCAGAAAGTCCTTGGAAACAGCTTCAATCGCAATTTTTCCCCGTCCCAAATAAGCTTTCAGTATTGGCGGTGAAGATCTGAAGTGCTGTTTGTTAGCAGAATTTAAGGATGACTGACAGCACGCCCAGTCCTCTGAGTCCTCATGTTAATGACAGTTCTTGCTATTGAAAAATAGATAAGAAATCCAGAAAAAAACCGGGGAGTGTACAATATTCCCAAGTTAGGAACGGCGCACGTGGCTTTGAATGGTAGTTTGTTTGATTCTGGGATATAGGAGAAGTGATAGCTTTCAGATGCATTTCAATGACAGCCAGAACATTTTTTTTTTTCCCTTTTCCTACTCATCCGCAAACACTTAGGAATGAGCAGTTCCACCTATTTGTCTTGCTGATGGCTGTTTTCTCCTAGTATAAAGAAATAGTTTCCACTTATATTAGACCATTAACTCATACGGATGTGGAGCAGATTTGCATCCGCTGCTCTTGGCGAGAGAGGAAATAGTGAAAGAAATCTGGGGGAAGTTGGGGAAAGAAAAGGGAAATTTTAGGTTCCTTCAACCACTGAACTGTGTGTCCTGACTCTGCCTGAAAATTCCTCATTTTTGGGGTGACAGTGATGAGAATAACTAAGGAAAACGCTGTGCCAGGTCTCGCCGATGGTGGTAGGTGAGTGCTGCTGTACCAACATTTTCGCTTTAGGCCAGCGAAGTCTCTTACTGCCGATAAAACGCTGAGCTGCGGGATGTCGTAATGCCTTCTGTAACTCCAGCGGTGTTAATTTTTTAATCATTATTAATAGAAGTATATTGGGGAAAGAGGTCTTTCAGTCAGACTGGTTATACAAAGAGACAATGCTGGTACGGAGCATCGGATACACCAAAACCAGAAATGTATCTATCCTTGCTATTATTGAACTTGGAAAAGATTCAGTAATTTGGGTGGTCTACAGCTGTTTGTAAATGCCTGAGTCTTTTTTTTTTTTTTTTTAAAGTGGTAGAAAATTGCAAAATATGTAGGCGAAACGTTATTTTCCCTTAAGTATCATGTTTTCGTAAGCCCCACTAAGTGATGGTCCATTGACAGTGTTAAGACTAATCTAATGACTCAAAGCTACCAACGCAATTAGAACATCTGCAGGATCAGTTTTTAAAAATGGTGCTAGCTAAGTGTCTAGCTATTTAAATAGCACATGTATATATTAAAAAAAAATTTAAAAAATGAGTAGAATGCCTTGGGGGCTCCCTTTTCCCCAGAGCTGTTAAATCCCTCTCGCAGAATAACTCCCAGCTCTTTCACCTGTGTTTCAGATAACCTTCGAAGAGGGAACTGTCAGATCAGATTTTCTTTCTGCTGGACCCTGTTAATAACTAGAAATCCCCTGGAATTTCTTGGTAACGACCCCGCAAGATGCGCTGCTGGTATAGGGACTCAGCAAACTCCAGCCTTGGACAGCTGGAATAGCGAAAAAGGCCTAAGTAAATATGTTCTTGAAATTACATTTTAAAATAGGTTTAGGCAGTTTTCATCTTTAACTCATTTTGCAGTGAAAACCTAATTATGAATACTTAAATTCACGTTAAAGAATCCAATTTTCTTCTAGTTCTGCATTGAACAAGCTGCCAGAACTTACCTGGCGGTAAGGGGTTAGGTAGGAAGCATTCCCTGAGGCGGCATCGCTAGACTGCAAACTTCATTTACGCATGTAGCCTATAATAGTATTTTTAAAACATTAATTTGCATAGAATGCAGTTACTGTCTTGCAGAAAAAAATTAATTACCCGTCCCCCAACTGGACCTATCTATGATTAACCTGAAATGCAAAAATAGGATCAATGCTTTTTGAAAAAGGTGTGTTTGCCAGACTCTCATCTGAATTGTAAATAGCAGCTCTGGGTTTGAAATTAGTCACGGGCTTACCATCCCGTTGTACTGATGGGTAAATGAAAGATGGATTTGGGTAGTGGTGTCTATTTTTCTGGTAGTTTGGATGAAATGGGCAACTACTGAACATAAAAATACCAGCTTTAAATTCCTTCATGTGTTTTGTGTTGCTGGAAGTTCAGATTGTACTTGTTGATTTAAAATTGAACATTGAAATCATATGTTGGCAGCGGTTGAAAAGTACGGTGTTTACTTGTCATCGGAACGGGTTTCATCCTGGAAAACAGTGACTATTTATTTTGCTCAAACCGCTGTCTAATACTTCGGAAGGAGGGGGGTTCTTGCAGCCTGGGTGGGGGCTGCAGCACCGAGGGGGATCGCTTTGAAGCCCTCCCAAACTGACATCTCAATGAAGAGACAAAGAAGCATTGTACTGCCCAAGATGATGTCTTGGATGTAATGTGGAAATTGTAGGTAACAAGGATCAGAGTAAATTCCAACAAAGCCTTGACAACCCCAAGTCCTTTCTCAAATTGTAGCTTCTTTCTGAAATTGGGAATTTGAGAATGATGCTCATGGTTGAATCTGTCTTCAGATTATATTAGCTTAATTTAGTATGTGTTTTGTTCTTGTTTTTCTACTCTGAACCAAGATGCCTGTGAAGAGAAGGTGAATTAATTGTATAACCATTGTATTAATATTGTGCACTGGAGTCTTCGTCCTCAGAGATGCTGAAACTCTGGCCGGATAGCCCACGAGCAACCCAACACCGCTCTGAAGTTGTCCCTGCTTGAGGCTGGAGAAGATCCCCTCTGGAGGTCCCTTCCAACCTTAATTATCCTCTGATTTTGTGATCCCAACAGAATTATTCACTAAGCTCCTGTCAATCGCTTCTCAGCAAACAGGTTGGAGATGGAGATAGCGGGGATTCGCCCCCAGAACTTCTATCGACTGTGACGTTGAACGTGTGTGTCCGCATCTGATGGACAGGGATGGACAGGCACCGTGGCTTTTGGGTTGCAGATGGGACTTATACTAGCAGTTAAATTTTTCTACGCGAGAATGTGATCCATATCTTTCTTCAGCCCTCAGTTGGGGTTGCTGTGCAGTGCTGCTGTCCCGTAGCATCCCTGTTCAGTCCCAAAGGCGTTTTAGAAGAGGAGTCTTTCTCCATATGTGGAAAAGCTTTGGGATTTTGAATAAAAAAGGAAAAGGAAATGGACACGCTCAGTGTATAAAGACTTTGTTTGCCAAACGTGCATCTTTTCTGCAATGATTAAATAGCTTTAAAAAGTCCCTTCCAACCCAAACCAGTCTATGGTTCTACGATCCTATTAATGAGGAATAATTGACTCTGCTGTTAATGATAAAATACGATGGTAGTTGAATGGGTGCAATCAGTTTGGCAATCTTAGAGATTGCTGCCCGAACAGTTTCATCTCTTTATTACAGGTCGCCTGAAAGCAGTTAATCTGGAGTAATTTAGTTGTGATATGACCTGGCTAGTCTCAAAATGACACTTTTAAAGAAGTTGCCAAATAGAGCCATCTGTTTTCTGATACTCTAATTGCTCATTCAGCCCAAACAGCTCAGCAGATCTAAGGAAACCAGTTAGCGGGGAGGGCCAAGTGTTGATGTGCTGTTCTGAAGCTATCTCGGTATGAATTAAGACTCCTTGTTGGGAGCACAGACCCAGACCTGTAGACTACTTTTCTTTATTTTTTTTTTTTTATACTTCCCTACTTATCTGGTTGTGCTTCTGTTCACATCACCTATTCCACTCCACAGATGAGGCTGGTGAGTTTTATCGTCTCTCCCCTGCTTGGGAAGAAGTGACCTTTAAATTGCTTTTCCTGAAGCTTTCCGGGCACTGCGATCCTCCTCTGAAATGATTCTGTGAAGCCTCGGTTCTTAAGGCTTTCAGATTCTTCCTTAGGACGCACTTATATATACAGAGGCTGGAAGAAAGGTGCTTCTCAAAGGACAAAACCTCCATGCTAGGCTGTGTTTTGTAATCTTACTGAAGTTTCAGTTGCTGCTTCCTTCAGGATCCCTCTTTAGATGGTGGGTTGCAAGAAGAGGCACCGCCGGAGACGGGAGCCCCGTGCGCTCAGTCATTCCCCAAAGCACATGTTTTTCCAGCGCGTAGGACTACGCCGTCCCTGAGCCAACGTGAGCTTGCTCTGTCCGTGCTGACAGAAAGCCGCCGATGCCTTTAGTGCAGTCCTGGGAGCAAACGCCGTGGTTGGATCAGGCGCTGTACCAGCGACATTCATGCGGCTTTGAGCGGTTTGAGGATAAGCAGAGCAGCTTCACGTCTGTCTGCAACTTTCTGTCTAGAGACAGGCGCCATCCCAGCTCTGTTGCTTCCTCCTTCCTTTGAGCGGCTTGCTGCGGAGTCCTTCGCCAGCTATAAACTATTTCGGCTCTCGGCAGGCTCTGCTGTTATTGCAAACAAGGAGGGGGAATAAAAGTTCTCTGCATTTCATGTGTGTTTGCCTCGAAGCAGGGGAGGGAAGGAGAGGGTGCAGCAGCCAGCTCCAGCATCAGCCGGCCCTCCCAATTGCACCAGGGTCACTCGTTAGAGCCCGTCTGCTTTATGGGGCACAAACTAGCCCTAGGGCTGTTGCTCCTTGCTGCACAACATTTGTTCGTTCTTTCTTCTGGGAGCAAAGTTCATTGCTATTTTTAAATCCGTATTGTGTAGCGTTTAGTGGAGTTTTGGGTGCTGTAAGAAGCGATCAATAATACTTGTTGACTGACCTCTAAACAAGGCTTCTTATTGCTCACAGAGAAACAAATGTTGTGAGCAACTTGCTAAAAGCAGCTCTAATTCAGCAAGAAACCCTTGGGGAGAACCGTAGGAGAAACTGCTACCGATTCTGAAGGACGTCTCTCCTTGCTTGGCGAAGAAGGAGATACCAAGTGGAACAAGGCTGGCGTATGTCCACAGGGTGGGTTCCTGTTGATAAGCTTCCTCGAATGACATCTCATGCTTTTGGAGGCTTCTTTTGGTGGAGATGTTGACAGTTGGGGTAGAAATATAACTAGACTACCTAATCCATGCCTTATTGGGTGAGAGCTCAATAGCAGGTTGGGTGTGAAGTTTAACTTGAGCACAAGTGGCTAAAGAGAAGATCACTTGGGCTATTGTTGTGGCTATGCTTTAGTGAATGCCCTCCTCTACTGGCTAAGGAACTTGGGTTGTAAACCGCTCTAAAAATATTCTTTGATGCAATCTCTTCTTTGGAAATAGGTTGCTCAGGTTTGCAGGCATCTAGCCATACTTTGTTCTTAGAAACATAGAATCACAGAATGGTTTGGGTTGGAAGGGACCTTTAAAGGTCACCTAGTCCAACCCCCCTGCCATGAGCAGGGACATCTTCAACCAGAGCAGGTTGCTCAGAGCCCCGTCCAACCTGACCTTGAATGTTTCCAGGGATGGGGCTTCTACAACTTCTCTGGGTGACCTGGGCCAGTGTCTCACCACCCGCAGCATAAAACATTTCTTCCTTAGATCTAGTCTGAATCTACTCTCTTGTAGTTTAAAACCATCACCCCTTGTCCTGTCTGTACAGGCCCTGCTAAAAAGTCTGTCCCCATCTTTCTTAGAAGCCCCCTGTAAGTACTGAAAGGCCACAAGAAGGTCTCCCCGCAGCCTCCTCTTCTCCAGGCTGAGAAGAGCCGCCTTCTTCTGGCTGTTATGACTGGGAAGATGTCTATCATTGCACTTAAGTGCCGTTAGTATAGACATTGGGATACCATAGTGGCAGGCATGGCAGTATATATATACCCTCCTGACGTATTTGAAGGTTGCATACCTATAAAATCATGAGTAGAGCGGGGAGGGCAAGCAATCGGTCCTTACTTGCTGTCTCTTCGGTACAAGAACCTAGGGGGTGTTGAGTGAAACTGGCAGCAGGCTTGTTAGAAAAGAGTTGTTCTTTGCATATGTGTAGTTCAGCCCCAGAGTGGTGCGGAGGGTAAGAGCCTGCGCTGGTTCAGAAGTGACTGGAAGAGTTCATAAAAAAGGCCTTCAAGGGCTGCTGAATCCTTCTTTCTCAGGGAATCTGTGACCAGCAATTTGCTAGAGTTGAGGAGCAGTCTGTGAGGGAGCAGCACAGCACGCTTGTCCTTTCCACGTCTCCTTACGTGCCTGGCCTCTGTCGGAGGTAGGATACCGGTTTAAGTGGACTTTTGGTGTCTCCTTTTTTTGGTCTGACCCTTAGGTTTTTATGTATTCCTATTTTCCCTGCCCTGGGATTCGGCACGAGTAGGCACGGTTCTTCATCAAGCTCTCAGTGCATCATCGAGGATGCTTAACCCCTTTGCTTCAGGTTGGCTTAGTAAAGCGTCTGATTTCCATGTCCTCCAGAACCTCTGCCTGGCTGGTACTGGGTGGGAAGAGCAGCAAGCACTTGGTGCTGCACTCATGGAGATCATTGCAATTACCATTTCATTCTTAATAAGCGGTAACCATGCCCTGCTCCCGGATGGATTTGGCTTAGAGTACCATTTTTGAGCAGCGTCAGCCCTTGTTCCGAGCTCCTCCACGTTCCACCAGAGCTCCTGCTGAATGGCCGTGGACACCTAGTTTGGATGCCTGAAAAATCTCAAGCCTTGAGCGTGAGATTGAGCTGCGTCCCACTTCCGTACCACCAAGCTGCCTGTCTGCATCCTGGGTAACATTTGAAAGGTCAGACATGGACCAAAGTCCAGAGCCTGAGAGTTCAAACTGAAACGCAGTCAGAGCTACCGCTGCTGCCCCATACGGCCCAGTCGCCTGTCCAGGAGAATGAGTGGCATCTTCTGCAGTGATTTTTGTGTTGGTTTTTTTTTTTTTTCCCAAACCTCATTCCACTGCTATGAAATTGTAACTGTGTTAAACAGAAAACAGTGAAGACCCGTTATTTGTACCTCCTGCTCTCCGTTTCTGCTTTCTGAACTCATCCTCTTTCCTGAAGCTCAGGCTGTAGCTGCCGGGAGCCCAGGTCCCTTTTATTTTCTGCCGTATCTTTTCTTTCAGCACAATCTCTGACTATAAAACCTCTGATTTCATATTTTCACCTGAACAAAGGGAAAGTGCAGGTGTTTCCTGAAAAAGGCTGTGGAACACATCTGCTCCCAAGCTCCCCAAATGCAGGGGTCACCTAGACATTTCCTAATGGGTACAACTTTGGGATGGGGAAGACGGGGACAGCAAGTCAGTGCTCCAGAGTGATCGTGCCGAGATGGGGTTAAGCAAGGTTCCTGCAGCTGTCTGTATAACCCCTTTTGCAGTCTCTCTTTCTTTCCTGGAGGCAAGTTAAAGAGCTGTGGGCTGGACAAGGCATTCTCTGGTAGAAGGATATAGAAGATGGGTTGCAGGGACAAGGTCTGCCCACTCGTCACCTGCACTAGCTCCCGCGAGCTGACAGATGCATCTGAGCCCAGCAGGAACTGCCGATGCCTCCACGGCTGCCCGAGATCTCTCTGTTTGCTGCAGGAGAGAGCGAGCTTGTTTTGCCGAGTCGTCTTCATCGCCCCTCTGCTTCTGCTGGGCTTCCACACGTTGCAGGTAAAACGATGACTGATACCGCGCTGCTGCGTCCCTGGCTGTCTGGGTGCAGCCACAGCTGCTGAGACTCCTAAAGCAAGGAGTAGAAAACGGGGGTTATTTTCTTCCCAGTTTAAAAGATGAATAATTTTGTCTCCTTGATGCTTAAGGGTTGCCCTTGCCAGTTCATATTCCAGGTATGGTAAACGAGAGATTCTGTACGCACCCTCCCGGTGATGCTAATTGTGTCTGTGCAGCGGAAGAAGTCAGAAGTGGTCCACAGAGCCGGTTTCACTGCTTGATGAGTGATCGACCGCTTTCTGGATCTTGAGATTCTCCAAGAATACGTGGGGTTGGGAGAAATCCTGGCCACCTGGAAAACTCCAGCCCTCCTTGTTTGGCCTCCTTGGCCAAGATAGTTTAGTCGTTGTTCCCATAATCCTGTTTTCTCTCAGGGGAAGTGCATTGCCCTTGAACAGAGGTCACTCTAGAAACTCTTCCATAGTATTCCTTTTTTATTCCCAGACTGCTCATATGCAATTTCAGGAGGCGAGGGAGCTCTTTACAGGGTGTTTACCAGCTACGAGCCTTGAAGCATTAAAACCACTGGTACAAAACCCAGCAGAGCCTTGCCTGGGACTCTGTGGAGCTCCAGGTCTGTTGGCAGCTCGGACGGGTACGTCCAGAAGGAATTGCCGTGGCACCTTGTACCATTCCATGTGCTCTTCATACCTCTTGAAAAAAGCTTCCCTATCTCAGAATCAGAGGTACCTCTGGGAGCAGAACTCAGATCCCTTAGGACATAATTCGGTATTTTAACCATAAATCTTCCTTTTTCTGTATCTTTTCTGACAGAGGTGGAACTTGTATCTCAGGAGATACCTGGCTGTAGGTTTTGTAGCAAGGCTGTTTGGATGATAATGTGCATGTTATTACCTGCAGCTGACCAACTCCTCTGTCAATAGGACATTTGGCAGGTAATCCCATTTCTCATGTCTGTTAGCTGAAAGCCTGCGCGAGGGAGGTGACACTTCTCCTTTCAGCTGGACAAGGGTTGCAGGATGTGTTTGTACCCGCGGGGAAGAAATTGTAATGCTTGTGTTCGTTTATTCCAAACGACTCCGTTCCAGATCTGCTAGCTACCAGGCTAACGGTGGTGCTCCATGGTGGTGATAGGCTGGAAGAGGACTCTGTAAGGTGCTATTTATCCTTTGGACCACAGAAATAATTTCCTTGGTTCCTTTGACCAAGTCACCCCGCTGTTTACACCCTTCTACTGCCTCCTCTCCTCAATCTTTTCACACGTAAGCCCTTTGCAGCCTATCTTTGCCCTTTGTGTTGTTTCTCATTCTGTAGGAGAGGCTGTTGTCCACCTCCAGTTGACCTTCGGTGGCAGCTCTCTTCCTCCTCCTCCTTCACCATTTGCTTTCGTCAAGCTCGTGCTGCCCTGATGGCCAAGAAGAGCCGCCTGTAGATACCTGCACGGCTGCTACCTTTGCTCCTTAGGTGTACCTCCTCCGCTGTGCTTCTGCCAGAGTACGATGATCGGTGCAGGTTGTGTTCTCTTGGTTTATACTCGGCTGCCGTCTCCCGTAAAGCTGGTAGGTGGTTTGTGTGTGACAGACGGCACAGCGCTCCAGTGCCAGGATGGAGAGCACTCTGCTAATGCAAACTCAAATAAGTGCAATTTACTTTGCTTTTCATGCCTCATTTAATAATCACTGCAAGTCCACAGATTAGCAAGTAAAAAGTTATTGTTCACAGCGTTGGAACCCAATTAAAAACATTTGTAAGCTTATAGCAGAACTCTCCAAAAGAAATTACTGAGATCTGCTTTGAAAATTACAGAAACTTGGCTACTCCTAATGGGGTAGTTTATTTTGGGAGACATTAAAAGCCACGCGGGTTATGGGATGTGAAGTATTTGAGGGCAATGCTGAGTGAAGAAGTAGGGCTTCTTGTTGTCCTCCTACTGAATCCAAGCCTGTAAATGTCTTCGTTGTATCTGTGGGTGAAATACCTGCTCTTGGCACGCTACTGCTGATCCAGCCAGCCAAAAGATACGGAAGACTGGAGCTGGAAAAATGATCCTTTGTTCTGAAAGTCTACGGATCCATAATGATTCATCTTCAGCTTGATTGCGACTTAGGGAGCAGAACAAGCCCTGACGGTCCCTGACGGTGAGCGTGGGTGAGCTGCCGAGGCGCAGGCGGTTGTGTTCCCTTGCTTTGCTTGCAGGGAGGCTTTCCTCGGCCTCCCCGCTGAACAGATTTAATAGTTTTTTAGAGGCTCGAAGGGCTTGCTCGGTGCATCTAGCCTGGCTTTCCCTCACCCAGACTGTGGGACTTCATGCAGTCTTGTCTCCATCAGGCCTGCAGCTTCCAGGTAAACTAATGCATGTGCTTCACAAAGATCTGTAGTCTTGATTTATTGCATATGTTTTCCCCAACAAAGGATTCATGACGTAGTTCAGGAATTGGGGCTAGTTTAATTATGTGGAGCAGCTTTGGATTAACCTGAAACCTCTGGTAGTTGGTGTCTTTGGACTGATTGGTGGTGGGTCTATCAGGAAGACCCATGTGAAGTCTCCAACCTACGCCAGGAAGGTACGTAGGATATATAGGGCATGAAGCAGCAGATCACCTCGTTAACCAAATCACCTCAAAATCACCTCAGGAGGGAGCTGAACCCACCCTGGCTGCAGCACAACTTCCAGCCCTCTCTTGGGAAGCGGGATGTAGGGGTAGACATCAGGTTAACAAAACTAAGACAGAAAAAGATGTGTAATTGCTACGAGTCTGATGTTGAGAAAGAAGCGATGCGTAGCCGTAATTAACAGCCAAATAATTGAGTGATTTGCCAAAGTCGTGCAGGATACGAGGCGTGATGTCTATGGAGGATGTGCACAAGAGGTTTGGAGGCGATTACCTGCAGTCGTGGGCTGTTTGCGGCAGCCTCTGCTTCGCAGAATCACAGAATCACAGAATCGTATAGGTTGGAAAAGACCTTTAAGATAATCGAGTCCAACCCTAAACCTAACACTGCCAAGCCCACCACTACACCATGTCCCTGAGCACCTCATCCAAACGTCCTTTAAATACCTCCAGGGATGGCGACTCCACCACTTCCCTGGGCAGCCTGTTCCAGTGCTGGACAACCCTTTCAGTGAAGTAAAATTTCCTAATATCCAGTCTAAACCTCCCCTGGCGCAACTTGAGGCCATTTCCTCTCGTCCTATCACTTGTTACCTGGGAGAAGAGACCGACCCCACCTCTCTACCCCCTCCTTTCAGGCAGCTGTAGAGAGCGATGAGGTCTCCCCTCAGCCTCCTTTTCTCCAGGCTGAACAACCCCAGGTCCCTCAGCCGCTCCCCATCAGCCTTGTGCTCCAGACCCTTCCCCAGCTCCGTTGCCCTTCTCTGGACACGCTCCAGCCCCTCAATGTCTCTCTTGGAGTGGGGGGCCCAACACTGAACACAGCATTCGAGGTGCGGCCTCACCAGTGCCCAGTACAGGGGACGATCACTGCCCTGCTCCTGCTGGCCACGCTGGCTGCTTGCTAAAAAGGCCACCCCTGTAGGGCAGAGGCTGCTGAAGCAGCTGTGAGCCCCATCTTTTTGGGAATATTGAAAGTTCCCAAACCTTTCCTGGGCTGCACATACTTTCTCGGTCTCATTACCCCTGGGAAAGTAAAACATCAGAGTTCGTGCTGCATTCATCTGAAGCCTTTCTTTGTTTTTTGAAAAAACACTGAACAGCCTTAAAAAAAACCCAGGATGCTCCCCCCCCCCCCCCCCCCCCCCCCCCCGTGAAAGCAAGTGTTAAATATTGGATTACAAGGCTGGAAATGGAGTCGTATTTTTATGTGGCTCTTTTGTAATTCCAGGATTATGTTTAACAAAGATCCTCTTCAGCTACACCAGTGTTTCATTAGCTTTGGATGCTAGTGACCCCAGAGCTTTTCCTACCGTGTTAAACTCTCCGAGATGAAGTCTTTCTCTCTATATTCAAGATGGAATTTCCTTTTTCTCCTTCTTAGTATTTTGTTAACCTATTTTAGGAATGATTCTTCTGGATTTATACCAAATATAGCTGCTGTGACTCAGCCTCCTCTGTTCCTGGGTTTGGTCTTGGAGATCCACTTGCTGCTTTTGCATTTGGTAGCGCTTCCTTCCGCCTCTGTAATTTCCCCCTCTTCATTTCTAATCCAGTCCTCGTGCGTTCCTCAAGTAGCGTTCTTCCGTTTAAATGGCTTTCCTGTTGATCCCAGGGGTTTTAAGATTGTCACAATATTTTATAAATCGGCATCGGAAGAAGAATTCAGCGCAGGAGATTCGCCGTATCCAGTTGGCCGTTGGACTGTCACAAAGCCCTCACCTGACGTTTTAATAATACAAATGATAGATCTGGAACTTAAGTGTGTTATTTGGGTCGTCCTCGATCTCTAGGGAGACTCCACGTATCACCTATAGAGGAAAGTTCATCGTGAACTACGTGCACGGACTGTCGTCTGTTGAAGTCCATCGTGATGCTTGTGAAGGTTGCTGTCTCAACCGTGGTCCACGCTGCAGGAAGGAATTGAATCAGGGTGGAACGTTATTTTGGAATTTATATTCTCTTACGTTGAGGGCAGGGTGAATTTAATGGTGAGCAGTGGCTTGATCTACAGACCTTGAAGCTACGAAGCTTCGTGTCGCACAGAGTTGGGGCAGGATCGTGGCAGTTTTCTCTGGCTGCGTGGCAGCTGTGGCTCAGAATTGGTGCGTGGTTTGATTGTACGTGTGCTCTCCCGTTAACTGCCGGTAACGGGGCAATTACTGCCTGTCGTGGATGTGAATGTCCATTTACTATGATCTAGACTGAAATCATTAACTCCTTTCACACAGATTATTCAACATCCATGAGATGGAGATGAGCAGGCTGGACACGACGTGACGCAGGAGGACGGAGAGGCATGGGAAGCTGACTCTGTCCATGATGTGAACTCAGATTTGCAAGATGGTACAGGGGCTGATGAGTATCTTTGCTTGCCTCTTAATTTGCCAATAACTGGCAGCACAGATTTAGCAGTTCTCTCTCACGTTCGGTTTTCTATTTCCCCTCTCCAACGTCTGCGGAAGATTTTCAAAATCAGATGGTGACAGTGAATTGCAAATCAGGAGGATTAGCATTTGTATCAAACACACTCCAGCAGAAGGAGATTACAAGTCCAGGGTCAGCCGATAGCGAGAGCTCAGGAGCGTAGCTATGGAGTGGGTGCTGCTGGAAGGGATGAGAAGGAGCGGGGTTCAGTGGCGTTGGCCACCTGATATTCTGCTCTGGTCCTTCTACAAGGCTGCCTTGACAGATGTTTTGCCTCTGCCAAGATTTTGTGTTCTCCTTTGGAAATGCTTGAAGGTTTCACCTCTCTCTGCAGAATATAATCCTTCAAGAAATGTCATTTCTGTTCTTCGGTATCATGCCTTTCTTTCTCTTTCAGCCAATAACAAGTATTTTGCATCAGATAGATAGATAAAAAACCGGTAGAGGTGCAGGCACATGCTTCATCTTTTTACAGATGCTTTCTGTGTAGGCTGCTCTGAACAAAGAAAGGATGTGAGACCAGCGAGCATCAATGGCAGCTTCGCCGAGAGGTGAAAAAGGCCCTGCTCATCCGCACTGTGCGCTGGTCTAAAATACCTGCGGTTTTGTATGCGCTCAGCGTGGTGTCATGGTAATTTGAAAACTAATAGAGCTAGCTGGGGAAACCTGGGCTTCCTCTGCAAAGGGCTTAAACGCTGAAGGTACACATTTGCTTAATTGCTTGCCTGTGGCAAACAGATTGCCTAAGGGTGAAATTAAAGTGCCACTCCTAGAAAGCTTTCTAATTACGTTTCCGTAGCCTTCAGCCACATTAGGAGGAAAAGTCTGACACTATTGTGCCCATATCTAAATCCAGGCACTGTTGCTTTATTATTTCCGTAGAAAACGGAGGGTTGTGAAGTGCATCTTCCTCTCCGTGTGTGGTGAGTCTTCCTCTGTCACTGGACGGGGAGTGGTTTGCACGCTGAGGGATGCTGGCGGGGGAAGCTCAGCCCCAGTAATGCAGGGACCCCCTCCGCCCCGGGAAATTTATGTTGAGATACTTTATGGGGTGTCATTCGCTGTGCTCTGACTTCTCAACACATGCACCATTCCGTTTAAATGCCTTCATATGCGTAAAGAAATTTAAATTTAAAATTTATGTTGAAGTACAATATTTAAATATATATTTTATGAATTGAAAAGGAATAACCAGATTATTTTGTAGTTATTGAAAGAAGTCTCTTTGGGGGAAAAAGAAAGGAAGAAAAAAAGAAAGGAAGAAAGAAAGAAAGAGAAAGGGGGGGACCTTGGGGAAGTGTCTTGCTGTGTAATGCTTGTTCTTTATGAAGTGTATATTCCCAGGCTCTCCAGATCGTAGAGGTCATGATTACTCGCACAATTTGCCCTCCTCTTCTTTCCATCAAGGACATTTTTTTTCCCCCGTGTTGCCTGGCAATTCATGTGAAGATCGCTTAGGTCCTGCCCTGTGCTCTCCCTCTGTTTTCTGGGCCGGTCACATTGTCGAGCATCTTAGGACCGGGCTTCCAGAGGAAGCACATCCAGCCTGGTTTCTGTCTTACTAACGGGGTGTGCTGCCTAATGGGCTGCGGGGGGATTTTAATACGCTTATTATATATTTGATTCTTCCTAGATCCCAGTTCCTTATTAGCTCGCCAGGCATCTGTCGTGGTTTAACCCCAGCCGGCAACTAAGCACCACACAGCCGCTCGCTCACTCCAGTACTATCAACGCTGTTTTCAGCACAAATCCAAAACACAGCCCCGTACTAGCTGCTAGAAAGAAAATTAACTCTATCCCAGCCAAAACCAGCACAGCATCATTCTTCCTTGCTGTTGGAATAATCTCTGAAAACGGAAGGAATTGTTGAACTGCAACCAGGAACTCGTTTTCTGTTGTTTTGTAAGAAAAAAAAAAAAACCCACGCCACCCAATATTTCACGAAACACCGCCTGGGGAATATTGAGCTTATTTTCTAAGCACGTAAAAACAAACCTGTGAATTCATTAAAAACTAGAGTGAATCTTACCAAAATTAGGCCCCTGCCAGGCTGTGGTTTTCATCCCAGGTAATATCAATCTGGGCATTGTCAGAGCAGAGCAAAATTTGGAGAAAGGCAATCTCTTGAGGAGGTGGTGGGCACCCGTTGTATGATTGATCGAGTTAATTTAAGACGCAAATTGAATTGTTACGAAGAATGACGGCAAAAAGGTTTTTATGTGCAGAGACGATGCTTATCAGCATGGAAATAAATGTGTCACAAATTGGTTGCAAATCAAAGGCCTGTTTTTTTTTTTTTTTTCCTTTTCTTTTTCAAAACGCGTAAATAAGGGGTGTGCATCTGTAAATCGTGTAATCGCTGTCTAACGTCTGCTAGGATCTTTGCAGAATATACAGAAGACGTTGCTCTGTAGAGTTTATAATGGAAAGCTATGAGGCTACAGTCATCTCTGTCTACTTAAACCCAGGTGGGGAACGCGCCTGAGCCACGAACATGAGCGTGTCGACACCCAAGCGTGTTGTAAAATAGCTGCAGCACTGAATTCTAAGAATAATTAAATTACCGGTCGTAGGTAATACCTCCCTGACTATCTATTTGGACACGTACAAGCGCTTGATTTGGCGTTGGCTTTGGTACAAGGCAGCAGCAAGTGTATGTTCTGGTGTCTTACTTCCGTTACGTTATTTATGGCGCGGAGACGGAGGTAGATGTTGAAGCTGAATTTCAGTGTCTTCTGGAGAAGGCCGTTACCCAAAGATTCTGTCTTCAATTAAACTTTTGCCTTTGTACCTATAATAATACTGAAATGATATTAAAAATGCAGAAAGCTTAGGCAAGCTGACAATTAAACGGATTTTGTAGACACAATCCGAGCTGTGGTGGCAGCGCGTGTGGAAGATTTGGGGTAACCTGTTGGCTGGAGACGATATTTAAAAAGCAGCAATTCACTGACTCGCTTAAATTGCACGACCGATTTCTTGTGATGGGGACTGACGTGAAATTAAGCCATTTTGTGGCAAATTGAAACTTTTAGCCTTTTTTTTTGTCAGCGTGGGAGTCATAGCATCAAAGGGACACGGACTGATAGAAAATAAGATTTTTATCGCTGCTACGTTGAAAGGCATCGTAGCTCTCGGTGTGGAGGCGCTGGCATCCTTCAAACCAAAGCAAATGTGAATGTCAGATTAGCGAATTAAACCAATCGTATCAGTGCCGGATGCCCTCTTGAGCTTTAATCTTGTGTAATATCCTTCGACAAGTGAACGTGCGAACTTTTTTGGTATTGCTTTTATCGAAAATATCGGTAGTTGCGATTGGAAATCCTGCTTCACTCCTAGACAGCGAGAGCATCGTCTCGTATTGGATTCGCGTGAGTATCACATCATTCGTATTTTAAACAAAACACCAGGATTTTTTTTTTTCCTACGTATGGATGCTGAAGCCCTGGTTGTTCAAATGGCTCCGCATATCCTTGACCTTACAGGCAGGAGAAATCAATTTGAGGTGAATAGAAATGTTCACGTGTGAAGACCAATATTTGCTTAGCTGCTTCAGAGTAAGCTTTTCCTTTTAAACGTTTCCGAGAGACCTCAAGGACTTTTTTAGTTGTTTTTTTTAATGCCAGCGTACACTGTTATTTTAAGGAAGAAGCGAATGACTGCTCTGCTTTTAGCTTCTGCCGTGCCATTCAGTCCCCAAACTGGCCTTATCCCCCCGGATGGAAAACAAGAAAGCAAAGCTGGGTTGTCTGGCCAGCCTGAATCATCGGCTGGGGATTTAGCAATTCTTTTTTGCTGATATAAACTGCGAGCCGTAAGCTCCTGCAAACTTCATTGAATCTCTTCCCACTCTTTAGTTTAGGAAGGAAAGTCCGGAAACCTATGAAAAGTGTTAATTGTTGACTTGCTGTGGCCTTTCAGCCCTTTTCTTTGTGTGCGCTGCAAAAGCATTCCTGGTTTTGGCCTCCTGGGCTGGGTATATTCACTGGAAACCTGAATGAGTGTTTAGGTGAATAAAAGCACTACAAAATCCTCTGTAATGGCAGGCTGAAAAATTCTGGGCTTTGACAGTGATTATGAAACAAATATGCTAATTGACTGCATATTGCATGTATTATAGAGGCGTATCAGACATTCACAGATCTTGGTCGCCTGTCTCTTGTACAGTGTCTGCTACTAATCGTGGGTAACTCCTGTACGGAATCTTTAACTTGAGTTTGAGACCTAGCACAGCTTTATAAACAGATGTAGCCTTCATTTAAAGATCTCAAGTGATTGATCATGGTCATCTGATGCAAACTGTCTGCCTCTTAAGGCTGGTTATACGTCGTTTTACCGCGTATTTTTGCAGCATCCACCCGTAGAGGCTTAGGCTCAGAGTCTGTGGAAGAAATACCGAGTCGTAAAGACTTCAGCTATGATGTGAGTTGGATAGGTACCAGAGCAGTAGGGCATATGTGCAGAAGGAGGTATGCGTTCATGATAGGGAGGGAGGACGCTGAAGGTCGGCTCCTTCATCCACCCGCAGCCCAGGAGCACGGCACGGTTTGGGCATGGAGGCGGTCAGCTTTGGGCAGCTGGTGAGATGTGTGGGACCCTGTCATCGGGCAGTGATCCCCACCGGCCCTGCTTAACCTTCAGCCAAGGCGGTGCAAAGGTTTTGTGGGCAAGGGGAGGGGAGAAAGCTGTGGACCACCCGGTCTCCCACTCAACTTTGATGTTTGAGAGCTGAAGGAGATTAAGTAAGTCTTCAGGATTGAAATCACCTAATTAATGGCAACTTTTCAGTTTCAACAATCTTTATTTTGATGGCTTGTAATAATAATTGCAACACCACTGCCTTTGGGTGTGTATCCCTCCTTTTTTTTTCAGTCCGGACTGTCCCATATTCCCTTAGGAAGTAAAAACCCCGCCTGAGCTCTGCCTACGATTGTTGTGAATATAATATTTTCTTAACTCGAGTTCTGTTTGTTCATCACTTGGCAGCTTTCACCTGAAAAAGCCAACAGGGTTCTTCTGCTTATTTTTCAAGTGGTACCACTTTTGCAACACATATTAGCCAGGTATTGGTGGTCTTCAGTAGCATCAGGCACACCAGGTCCGGCATAAATCTGGGGTCCGTTGTTCTTCTCCCTCCACGTAGATCGATTTCCAAATGGAGGGGATGAATGCCAGCGTCTGCCTGTCCTATGGGTAGGAAAGACTTTCAGTCTCCTGGGCTCGTTAATACAGTACCTCTTGCCAACACGAAATTACAAAAAGAGGATGATAAACAGACCTCTTGCCAAAGCTCTCTTTCCGCTAACAGATTTAGCCTGTGCTCTCCTTCGTCTTCCCTGGTACAGCTTGGTTTTAGAACAAAGACTGCAGAATATTTAAGGAAGAAGGGACTATTACGGAGGATTGATCCCCTCCATTTGCACCGTTAATCTTCATTTTTCCCAGTCTCTATACCCCATCTTTGTCCATGCATCAGCGTGACCAAAGGAAAAGAGAGGGAGGGATTTGCTGTGCTGCCTGCCAGGGGAATGGGACTGGAGCTGGAGGACGGCTCCGTCGTCCTCCTGCCCCTGAACCCTGCGCTGGGTTTCCAGTCTTGACCGGAGAAGAAAGCCTGCGACCAGAAAACGGGACCCGGGAGGAGATTGTTAGAGGAACAACCATGGCTGGAAGTCATAAATCGCACAGTCGAAACCTGCAGCGCGGTGGACTTGAATGCTGACCAAATAAAGCTGAGAGGATTCTGACCCATATATTATAAAAAGGACATCTCTGCCCTCATCTGATTTTAATTCCAGGAATATTGTATTTCTGGTGTGTCAACTTTGTGTGGTGTAATCCACGCAGAAACAAATTTAGATCTTTATCCTATTGCAGTGTGTGGGAAGGAGCGATGTTTTCAATATTCAGGATACGGTTGGAAAAGTGATTCTCCCATACTGAGGGGAGTAATTACAAAAATTGAAGGAAGGTAATTAGTGGTGGCGGTTGGAAATTTTGGAGCAAAACATAAATGAAAGCATGTCTTTGAGGATAATGTGACTTTTTCTGCTATTGAAATTTTTCTGTTAGAAATTGGTTAATACAGTTTAGTTTGACCCAGTGGAAAAGAAAATAAAATGTGATACGGTAGCCTGAAATGAAAACAAGAGTTCATGCAGCCGGTGCGATTTGGATGTGCCGTCCGCAAGCGACTGCGTCCTCAGCTCGCTATAACGGTGTCGCCTTCAACTCTTTCTCCAGCCTGGTATTTAGCTGACCACATCCCATTTTTAAATTATGCTTTAAACCCTTTGAGATGGGAGCCTCCATCTCCAAGACATGCTCAAGGACTTGAGTCTTCTCTGTTGAAAACAATATACCGATGGCAGCAAGTTTGATGCTCAGGAGCTGAATCTTGGTCCTGCCTGTATGGTCTTGCTTACCTTGAGCCCATCATCTCACTGCTCTTCTGCAGGCTTCTTGGCATCTGTAAAACAAAGCTGCAGTGGTGATGGATTATTTAATATTTTTGAAGAGCTTGGAAGAGGGGAAGCTCATATTTATTAGTAACATAAATTGTCTTTTTATGAATATTATTTTTGTGTCTGGTTTTTATGTCTGACTACTGAAGTGTAGCTTCTCTTAGGAGAAGGAGCAATCGTTGACTGTGGGAAAGGTCTGATGCAGCTTGAGAAGTGTCAGATAAGAAAGATAACACAGAATATTATTTTGCTTTGTTTTATAGTGACTGGGTGATGTTATAGGATAGATGTTTATAATCCAGGGAAATTTTTTAACCAAAGCCTCCATAATTTTATGGGAGGTCAAATGCTGCACTAAGTTAATAAAAAATGTCAGTTAGATACTATTTAGTGCTTGTTTAGCATCATAACTGATGCAGTAAGTAAATTTTCATGGTCCTGTGAGGCATCATAACATCGTCTGTTTGACTGATATGCTATAGTATAGGTATACGTCAATGGAAAAGTGTGAATGCTACCCTCTCCCCCACCACCCCTCCAAGGTTTCTGGTGTCCTACCAAGTGCCAAGGAAACTTCTGACTGGATGCGATTCGGAAAGGCCAAAGTCTTTGGAAAGCGGTTACGTCTGACACCAAGAAAGTTACAGCCTGAGACTGTGGAGGGAGGTAGAGGTCTGAGAAATGAGTTGCAGCACAAACTATTTTGAGCCGGAGATGAAATACTGGTTGGAAGGACGTCTGGAGCCATCTGTCGTGAATGAGTGACCATCCAGTCCAACATCATGCTCATGGTGGGGCTTTCCTCATCACCAGGTTGGTTCAACCATGGCCTTGCTTAGACCGGTCCTGAAAACCTCCAGCAAATCTGCAGTCAGCCTGGTCCGGTAAGGCAGTACCCACCTAGCCAAAAGGCTTGTCCTAATGGCCAACCTGAATCTCCCAAGCCATCGTTTGTGGAAAGAAAGAAGCAGAGAGAAGAGTCTTCAAACCGTGTGTCCTGGGAAGTCTTTTCAGCAAAGCACAATGAAGTAGGATTGTGAAGATAAAAGAATCGAGATAATCAGCCGGAGGACGTGGCTCAGTCGGAGAGCAGAACGAGGGCACTAAATACAAGAGTACAGCAGGGTTCATTTCAAAAGGAAAAGTCAGCAAAGCTTCAAGTTAAAGAAATTAATAGGAACATATCAAGGAAGTCGTTTGAGAACTACTGAGAATGGTTTTGGACATGCAGGGACAGGTATGTTAGATATTTTTAAAAAATACATTTATTTATTGGTTACCTGCTGGTGAAACCCATCAGTCTTGCAGATATAAAGCAAGGAATTTACAGCACAGAATTCATCTGCGTACAGACGGTTTCTTCTCTGGAAACAAGCTAATGTAACGTCAGTTGTGCTAGCATCATTTTTTTTCCTCATTGCTGAAGTTTCTTGTAGGAGAACTGGTTTCTTTTTTACTGAGGCCCATAAGAGTATTTTTATAAGCTCTGCCTAATTAAAAGAGTACAAAATATAGATATTTTGCCATGCCACATTCAGGCTCACTGAACAACTGCTTGTTCTCAGTAAGTTTGCAGATGACACCAAGCTGTGCGGGAGTGTTGATCTGCTGGAGGGCAGGAAGGCTCTGCAGAGGGACCTGGAGAGGCTGGATCCATGGGCTGAGGTCAATTGTATGAGGTTCAACAAGGCCAAGTGCTGGGTCCTGCACTTGGGTCACAACAACCCCTGCAACGCTACAGGCTTGGGGAAGAGTGGCTGGGAAGCTGCCTGGCAGAGAAGGACCTGGGGGTGTTGGTCGACAGGCGGGTGAATACGAGCTGGCAGTGTGCCCAGGTGGCCAAGAAAGCCAACAACATCCTGGCTTGTATCAGGAATAGTGTGGCCAGCAGGACTAGGGCAGTGATCGTCCCCTGTACTCGACACTGGTGAGGCCGCACCTCGAATGCTGTGTTCAGTTTTGGGCCCCCCACTCCAAGAGAGACCTTGAGGGGCTGGAGCGTGTCCAGAGAAGGGCAATGGAGCTGGGGAAGGGTCTGGAGCACAAGGCTGATGGGGAGCGGCTGAGGGACCTGGGGTTGTTCAGCCTGGAGAAAAGGAGGCTGAGGGGAGACCTCATCGCTCTCTACAGCTGCCTGACAGGAGGGTGTAGAGAGGTGGGGTCGGTCTCTTCTCCCAGGTCACAAGTGATAGGACGAGAGGAAATGGCCTCAGGTTGCACCAGGGGAGGTTTAGACTGGATATTAGGAAATTTTACTTCACTGAAAGGGTTGTCCAGCATTGGAACAGGCTGCCCAGGGAAGTGGTGGAGTCGCCATCCCTGGAGGTATTTAACGGACGTTTGGATGAGGTGCTCAGGGACATGGTGTAGTGGTGGGCTTGGCAGTGTTAGGTTTAGGGTTGGACTCGATGATCTTAAAGGTCTTTTCCAACCTATACGATCCTGTGATTCTGTGATTCTCACCAAGTGCCATAGCTGGTTGTAGGGATCCCGTCTTCCTTGTCTGTCTCTTGCTTTCTCAGGCTGGGACAAGGATTTCCTTTGCTATTTTTTTAATATGCTATCTAGCATAATTGAATCATCAAGTTTTTTGGATCCTGTGGCTTTTAAGTAGATCATAAACTTCAGTAAATGAAAGGCCAAGATTTTTCCTGCCTCAGCATTTATTTTTGGGCAGTCTGAGATCAGCAAATTCCAAAGTCAAGAGCTGGTTTGTGCTCTATAAATTAGTCATTTAATTTGTCATACAATAAAGACACAAGGGCTTTTTGCCTTTATAGATGTCAAATTTTTCTCAAATGAAAGGCTTGTGGGTTGGTTTAGTTATTTATCTGAGAGGAGGCAATAGCTGATGGGAATGTGGCTCCTTATGAGCTTGGCTAGGGTCCAGAGGAGGCCTCAAAGATGATCGGGGGGCTGGAGCACCTTCCCTACGAGGACAGGCTGAGAGAGTTGGGGTTGTTCAGCCTGGAGAAGAGAAGGCTTTGGGGAGACCTTATAGCAGCCTTCCAGAACTTAAAGGGGGCCTACAGGAAAGACGGGGAAGGACTCTTTATCAGGGAGTGGAGGGATAGGATGAGGGGTAACGGTTTTAAACTGAAAGAGGGGAGATTTAGATTAGATATAAGGAAGAAATTCTTTACGATGAGGGTGGAGAGGCACTGGCACAGGTTGCCCAGGGAAGTTCTGGATGCCCCATCCCTGGAAGTGTTCAACGCCAGGTTGGACGGGGCTCTGAGCAACCTGATCTAGTGGAAGGTGTCCCTGCCCATGGCAGGGGGGTTGGACTAGGTGACCTTTAAGGTCCCTTCCAACCCAAATCCTTCTGTGATTCTGTGACTATGCCTAGCCTATGCCACCCTTGCTTGTCTCCCCAGTGAACAGATGGGTGCTACTGCCTTGGTTTGGAGGTGGATCTGTATGAAAGATGCTATAGGACTGTAAAGTATCCAGCTCGTTTTTGTTTTCCCTTTGCTGGCCTGTGAGATCGGCTAGGTCAAGTGCTATATGGAAATCCCTTGCTCCGCTCCGCAGCATTTCCAGTTGTTTTAATTCTTTCCCTCCATCAGGGTCAGCTTCAGCTGAACAGCTGGGGTTTCATCTGGTGAGAACCGTACTGCTGGTCCATGGTGGTCATTAACATCTTACCGTTCCCGTCTCTGCCCTCCTGTGGATGTAGTCCTAGCTGGTAACATCTCTGTGGCAGGGAACGGCGGCTCATTGCCGAACCCCCGGGATTCCTCCGAGCAGCCGGATACAAACACACTTGCCTTTGCGATTGCTGCAGTGGCGTGACACGAAGTATCTACGAAGAAAATACATCGTCAACGTAATTAATGAGTAATGCAATTCAGTCACGTTCAGAACCTCGTGAAAGACCATACACAAATGACGTTGTGTTAATCACCAGCTGCATTAGCTGTATTGCTGACTTCAACGCCATCCGTGTTCATACAGTGAACGTCTTGATTGCATCGGGTAATGACTACACTTCCAATATTTTCGTATCATGCTTTTTATGTATTCCCTCGAAGTTGCAATCTCTTGAGTGGAGGGAATATTATTTAAACTAGCTCTTCTAATTCAAAACTTGACTGGAGAGTAAAACCGTGCAGCGTATCTTTCCTCTGAAGATGGTCCATGCACGGAGGACGCTGATGATGTCTGCAAGCCTTTACCCCCTGAGGGATGCAGACGTGCCATCCCAAATCTGGTCCACATCAGCAAAGGCATGCCTGCGTGCAGTAACGTTGACTGCTAAAGCATTCCTGAACCGCTGCTTCACTGCACATCTTCATTTCCACTGGAAACGCTCCCAGAAAAAAAGGGTCCAGGACATGACGGAGAGCAAGCGAGCAAGCCTGAAATCAAATGTGCATTTCAAATGTGGAAATACTTTTTGGAATAGCAGCGTTTTCTCAGGACAGGAGAAAAGCTTCTCGCCTAGCTCTTGCTGCTAGCTGCCACTTCACGGGTGCTTTATCAATAAAAATAGCAATATGAAAATTAATAGATGTATCGGCAGGATGGTTTGAGGACAAGGATGTCCCTTCTGCTCCGGCTACGTGAGTTTATGAAGCAGGGTGCTGCAGGTTTTGGGGAGCTGGAGTTTGCGGTACAGTTTTTACAGTTATCCAGGTAAAATAATGCTGGAGCAGAGCTGAAATTTTCTTTGAAAGTGAAAAGTGGGGAGAACTGAAGAAAAAAAAGCAATATTCAGGGTCCGGAGTGATGCCCTAGATCGATTTGTATAAACATCAAGGTATAGCTGCAGTAGCGTGGAAGAGATAAAAGTGAACATTCTATTGTACAAACAAGACCTACCATTAATAATTTACTGCTAATTGAAGCTTAAACTTTTTGTGGAGTCTGGCCTTTCTTTGGTTTCCCTCTTTAAATTGATTTTTTTTAAAGTGCATTTTATTTTATTCGTAAAAGATTGCCTAAAATTGTGTCAGCTTTGACCTGATTCTTTTATAAGGTCTTTAACAGGTTAAATATTTTGCTTCACAGGAGATATGTTCAATCAACTTTTAGTTACGGTACAACTAAAAAAGGAGTAAACGAAAAAGGAGGTGTTAAATGCGGAAAACCACGTTGTGTTATGAATTTCCGAGCTCGTGCATACTGTCACAGCAGAGTTTTTTTGGGGAAGGGTGGGACGTAGCCTTGTAGCGTGCCTAAATTAACCTTTAGCAGATTAATTGGAAGTGAATTTAATTATTGTTTGGTGGATCCCAAGTGAGGGTCAAGCTTCAAATGACTTAACTGAAAAATTGTCAGAGAATTATTGGAATTTGAATGCAGTGTAAGGTCAGGAGGTCTTTCCATGTTCAAGGAGGCTTTGGCGGAATACTATTAGCATGTGATTTGTATAAAATGCATTTAAAGAGGTGATGTGCAGATCAAGGAAGAGATGTATCTCTTCGCTTTGTCTTTTTTCTTTGTTCGCTCTCTCTCATGTTTGGTTCTGTGCCGCCTTATGTGAAGTAAATAATTTTTGGTACAGATATGCAAACACTCAGCGGAGAAAACAGCACTCTCTTTCCAAAGAAAAGCGTAAGGAATGGGTCCCTCAAAAGCGCTTACATCCCAGTTTCACAAAAGACGAAGGCAAAGCACAACCTAAGCGGTATGGGAAGTTAAAGGGTAAGTCACCTTGACACAAGGACTGTCGTGAAACAAGACGGAGAGGTATCTGTCATCCGGAAAAGCTCACATTTGCATTATTTGCTATTTTCTTTACATTTGTATTTAAGCTTAGATCTACTATTTAAATTTTTTTTGCGAACTTGAAAGATGCGCGTGTCAGTGTCACTCTTTTAAGAACCCTGTAAAATATACTTATTTCTCTATTTATAAATATCTTAGTCTGAAAAGAAAATGAAAAATAACTTCATAAACTTCCTGAATCTTGCATACCAGGTTTATTCTTTTCTTTTAGGATTTTTTACATCTCCTTCAATGTCATCTTTCTTTTCCTCTGCCTCTGTACAGTAGAAGTGGGAAATACCCCTATTTCTGTACATCAGAGTGGGAGAGGCGTATAAGATGCCAGATCCACCAATGTCTGCATAGAAATACTCATGTTAAAACTTGTTTATGTGTAAAAATTACTGATGCCCACCAGTATTTGCAGACTCAAGGCCTGAATGCCTTTGGGAAGCAGCGGAGCTGGTCGCGGCGCTCTCAAAGGCACAAAGTAAACTAACGATAGAGAAAAACAACACGTTCCCGTTGACTTGTGTATGTAGTAGTTGGAAGGTGGTGGTGATACCTGTGCTGGTTTTTGAGTGCTTTGAGTGCTCCCGTAGGAAGAGGATGAAGTAGGCGATGTCCTAGGGTGTCACCAAGGATGGGGGACAGAGTCCTCTCCTTGGGCAGCAGCAGCAGGAGAGCGCGATGCAGAGCACGAAGCCCAGCTCTGGTCCAGCGAGGCGAGAGCACCCGAGCGTAGCTCTGCAGCCACTTCACAGCACGGCAAGGTCAAGCTCAGCATTCACGGCACAGGCGTTTTCATTTCCCTTCTCTTGCTGCTTGGAAATCCCCCGTGCAAACTCGATTTGACTGGCGCGTTGGCCGGCTGATGGCGTGGTGGCCGCCCGTAGGCTGACCTCTCTTGTGTTTCTCTTTACCCTTCATCTGAAGTAATTTCCTAGTGTGATGGAGGCATGTCATGAGCTTTCACAGGAAAGCTAAAATAGCTGAAAATGTAACCAGGTTACAGCCAGAGAGTATCCCGAGACTGTTTGCTAGCAGCTTATTCCCATGCCATTCCTCCTGGAGTTACTCCTTCAGCTCCTGGCTGGAGTCTCAGCAGCTTCTAAGCAGCCTGATCTCCTTCTACGACAAGGTGACCCGCTTAGTGGATGAGGGGGAAGGCTGTGGATGTTGTCTATCTAGACTTCAGTAAAGCCTTTGACACGGTTTCCCACAGCATTCTCCTGGAGAAACTGGCTGCTCATGGCTTGGACGGGTATGTTCTTCGCTGGGTTAAGAACTGGCTGGATGGCCGGGCCCAAAGAGTGGTGGTGAATGGAGTTTACTCCGGTTGGCGGCCGGTCACAAGCGGTGTTCCCCAGGGCTCGGTGTTGGGGCCAGTTCTGTTTAACATCTTTATCAATGATCTGGACGAAGGGATCGAGTGCACCCTCAGTAAGTTTGCAGATGACACCAAGTTGTGCGGGAGTGTTGATCTGCTGGAGGGTAGGAAGGCTCTGCAGAGGGACCTGGACAGGCTGGATCCATGGGCCGAGGTCAATTGTATGAGGTTCAACAAGGCCAAGTGCTGGGTCCTGCACTTGGGCCACAGCAACCCCATGCAACGCTACAGGCTTGGGGAAGAGTGGCTGGAAAGCTGCCCGGCAGAGAAGGACCTGGGGGTGTTGGTCGACAGGCAGCTGAATATGAGCCAGCAGTGTGCCCAGGTGGCCAAGAAAGCCAATGGCATCCTGGCTTGTATCAGGAATAGCGTGGCCAGCAGGACTAGGGCAGTGATGGTGCCCCTGTACTCGGCACTGGTGAGGCCGCACCTCGAATGCTGTGTTCAGTGTTGGGCCCCCCACTCCAAGAGAGACATTGAGGGGCTGGAGCGTGTCCAGAGAAGGGCAACGGAGCTGGGGAAGGGTCTGGAGCACAAGGCTGATGGGGAGCGGCTGAGGGACCTGGGGTTGTTCAGCCTGGAGAAAAGGGGGCTGAGGGGAGACCTCCTCGCTCTCTACAGCTGCCTGAAAGGAGGGTGTAGAGAGGTGGGGTCGGTCTCTTCTCCCAGGTAACAAGTGATAGGACGAGAGGCAATGGCCTCAAGTTGCGCCAGGGGAGGTTTAGACTGGATATTGGGAAATTTTACTTCACTGAAAGGGTTGTCCAGCATTGGAAGAGGCTGCCCAGGGAAGTGGTGGAGTCGCCATCCCTGGAGGTATTTAAAGGACGTTTGGATGAGGTGCTTAGGGACATGGTGTAGTGGTGGGCTGGGCAGTGTTAGGTTTAGGGTTGGACTCGATGATCTTAAAGGTCTTTTCCAACCTATACGATTCTGTGATTCTGTAACTGAGCATCACTGTCGTGGCGATTGGGAAGTGGTGGAAGCTCCGTGCAATAGAGCAATACTTGTGTTTGTCTGTTTATAATTCATTTTTATTAGTCTTTTTGTTGTGTATTCATGGCCACGAGCAAGTGCCGCAAGTTATTGTGGTGAAGGAGGTTTAATTTTGCTAATCCTGTTTTATTCCCATTTCAGTGTAGCTTTTTGAATGCCACAATGCGGTGCCTGTAATGAATTTAAAATGTCTTTTTGAATGGTATTGTCTTGCAGAATGTATTGGAAGCTCATCTGAATGTGCTTTAATACGAGATGCTGAAAAGAAAGAAAATCATCCAACTGAAATGCCGTTCGCATGGACTCTTTCATGCTGGCTGGAAATAACGCCCTGCATACCGAGCAGGGAGGAAGCACAAGCGTCTTCCTCACAGTACACTCAAACCCCTAACGTGATTACAATGTTTTTATCTCGGCTAAAAAGCATTTTCTTTCATCCTTCTCAATAAGAGTGTTTCTTTTTCCCATTTGGTCCAAGACCTAATGCAAGCCAGACGCATGCAGCAATTTTCACCAAAAGAGGATTTATTTGTACTCTTTACACCCGGAAAAGTGCAAATGAAACGATGACTGCATTGAACAAGGCACTTTATAAATGCAGCCGTGAGTCCGTCCTTGTCCGGGAGCTTACAGTGGGACAGGCAAGGCAAGTAAGGAGCGAGAGGGGGACACGGTCACAGAGGTAAGGTGCCCTGACCCAGGCATGAGCAGCTCTGGGAGGGGGATTCGGGTCTGCTGAACCCCAGGAAATTTGGTGCCTTTTTATTTGATTTTGCTGCCGAGGGTCATCCAGGCTCTCGGGTCCAGCTGTCACTGCGTGGTCCTGGGTGGAGGAACACACGTTCAAGTGAAAGGCAGAGGGAAGAGGTTGGTTTTCAGGCAAGCTGGGTCCTTGAGCTGGCTCACAGCAACCGGTACTGCTGCAGAGGAGGATGCTGGGTGGTTTTTGCTTTTCCTTTTGTCATTCCTGGGGACGAGAAACTCAAAAACTATTTCTTGGGCAGGAAGGCTCAGCTGAGTAGGAGGCTGGCTCTGTGTGTATGAGAAGGAGAATGCAGGGCTGGAGTAAGATGGACCCATGATTTCGTAGCTTTGTTGCAGAACATCCTCAACTTACAGAT
Source organism: Mycteria americana (assembly GCF_035582795.1). Classification (NCBI taxonomy): domain Eukaryota; kingdom Metazoa; phylum Chordata; class Aves; order Ciconiiformes; family Ciconiidae; genus Mycteria; species Mycteria americana. The sequence continues at coordinate 220,978,923 of NC_134365.1, read as the reverse complement.
CCTCTGAAATGGCCGACACGAAGAGCTATGTGCCCACGCTTGGCTGATGAAGAGGATGTGGCTTTCTGCAGCCATTCGGTATTGCTGCAGGGATCTCCCAGTGGTCCCCTGGGCAAAGAGCAGCATTCAGCACCATGGGCACATTTGTTGAGAGCGTAGTCCAATGTCAGGCATCGTGCTGTTAGTTGGGTGGCCCGGCACCTAAAATGGAGCCTGGATATTGACTTTTCTCCTGGGAACACAGGGATGGCTGGATGGGATCAGATCAAAGGTCCTCGCAGCCTAAAAGCCTGTCTGGAAGGCTGTCTGGGGGAGAGGAGGAATTGCTCTGTCCCTTGGAAGGCTTTCCAAATCCCACCATCCCAGCAGAGAGGGACATGGTGAGGCAAGCAAAGCAACCAACCACCCCTTGAGCATACAACACAATTATTTCTTCTAATGCCTCCACTTGCTTGGGTTATGAGAAGGAGTGTGCGATTGCTGCCTCTCCACCTTCTCCAGGTCATTTGCCAGCAGTGTGCCCAGGCGGCCAAGAAGGCCAATGGCATCCTGGCTTGTATCAGGAATAGTGTGGCCAGCAGGACTAGGGCAGTGATCGTCCCCTGTACTGGGCACTGGTGAGGCCGCACCTCGAATGCTGTGTTCAGTGTTGGGCCCCCCACTACAAGAGAGACATTGAGGGGCTGGAGCGTGTCCAGAGAAGGGCAACGGAGCTGGGGAAGGGTCTGGAGCACAAGGCTGATGGGGAGCGGCTGAGGGACCTGGGGTTGTTCAGCCTGGAGAAAAGGAGGCTGAGGGGAGACCTCATCGCTCTCTACAACTGCCTGAAAGGAGGGTGTAGAGAGGTGAGGTCGGTCTCTTCTCCCAGGTAACAAGTGATAGGACAAGAGGAAATGGCCTCAAGTTGTGCCAGGGGAGGTTTAGACTGGATATTAGGAAATTTTACTTCACTGAAAGGGTTGTCCAGCATTGGAAGAGTCTGCCCAGGGAAGTGGTGGAGTCCCCATCCCTGGAGGTATTTAAAGGACGTTTGGATGAGGTGCTTAGGGACATGGTGTAGTGGTGGGCTTGGCAGTGTTAGGTTTAGGGTTGGACTCGATGATCTTAAAGGTCTTTTCCAACCTATACGATTCTGTGATTCTGTGATTTGTGCTTTTTTTTATAGATGTCTGTCACATTCCCTGTCCCACTGGGCATTTCTTGTCTGGACTTCAAGAGTCCTATTAGAGATTTAACAGTTAATTATGGCCAGGAAATCTCTGCAACTCTATGACACCTCTCTCCTCCTTTTTCTCTCAAGTCCTGTTTGTGGCATCTGTTACTTAAAGCATCACGTACTAGTAGTAACCCTTAGGCTACGTATATTACCGGTGTTTTAATTCGGAACAGTACTGCACTTTGGAGGTGACTCCCACCAATTGCCTTGTTGTTTCTGTGTGCAAAGTGGGTTTGGTGTGCGTGGACCAGATTTCTTTCAGAAGCTTCACTCCAGTTGTCCATCACGCATCCCTCCAACCTCTCATGGGACATACAGGTCCGTACCGGTGATGGACATACCAGTAAAGGACATACTGGTGATGTCCTTTGGACAACTTCAAACCATGTGTCAGGTGGGGACGGGACTAAAAACCGGACTAAATCTAGTTCCAAGGAAACCCTCAAAGCGCAGAGGGTGTAGCCATAGGAGCCTCAGCCCAAAATGCTTTGATTGCCTGATCATGTCTGATTGCACCAAAGTGTTTGTTAATGTAGAAATGTCTTTGGAGTTTTATAGTGCTTTTCCTTGTCAGAATATTTTATGACCATTAAAAGCTCAAAACACCTTCTTGCCTTATCCCCGCTATTGATGTGGAATCTTCATTGCAGGGTGATGATGGAATCGAATTGCAAAAAAAAAGTCATTGACGGTGACATTTGGGTAAAAAGGAGGAGGTTTTGGCTTCCTGGCTTGTGTTTAGAGCGGCAGTAGATGTTCCTCGGGCACTGTGCCGTGCTGGCACTTCTGGGCAGCAAGTTCCCTCACCTTGTTACTGTCAAACCATCTCCTTTCAGATGCTTTCAACTTACTGAAAAAGTACCTGCTTGGGTGAAACATGTCCTACGTGCTTTGGACAAGGAAAGGCTTTTCATTTTGGTGCCTTGCGTACGATGATTTGTTCAGAGAAATAACGTGCAATTGAAATGTGGTGGTTGGGCTTAAATCAACATTTTTTTTCGCTAGAGAAAAGAAAAGAATTTTTGTGAATATAGATGGGTTTTGACCTTCATCTTCCTATGAAGAAGTCGTATTTTTTTTAAAGCAGGGGTAGGTAGGTGTCGTACAGCGTATGCAGACGCGTAACATGTTTGGTTGTCCACAGTTTGAGGTATACGTATGAGCGCATCCTGTATCCGCCACATCCTACGCTGAAATAGCCTCCTGTGTTGCATGGGATCTGTATGGCAGCCCAGGCTTTTGGACGGACACTTACAGAAGCGTTCACCGTCTCGCAGATAGATGACGTTGGGTTTTCTCCTGTAAATGAGGACTCAAGCCAGAAGGCAAACACCCGCTTGCCAGGGACAGGTTCGCCAAGACTCGGAGCACTGCCTGGGGACGTGACGGCCAAATGGCCATAAACCCCTTATACTTGAATGTAAATTCCCAGCCGTGATGTCTCATGGGCGTGAAGTTTTGCATTGATTTTCCTGTTGATCTTAAGTAACGCTCCATCGTGTGTAACTGAAGCCGCTGGAGTAAATACATGTCTCCCTGTAGCTTTGTCTTCCAGCTTGCTTTATAACCGTGATTTCCTTTGCTTTGAGAATTGCTCTTTCTGTGCTAACTTAGGGGTGGAGGGAAGGCTAATTAATTAAGCAGTAATTGTTGTCAAATCAATTGGTGCTAACATTTAACATTTGACTTGTTTACTATCCTGAGGTAAAGCGGAAGGAGTTAATGATCTAACAAATTGTGCATCCATCATGAGAGACTTGTTTGGAAAGAATGGTTTTATTTATGAACTGTAAAATAATACATTTAAAAAAAACCCCACATTTTGAAGCAAGATCGTTGAGGTTCTTGTGTGAAATTGTCACTAGATAGCTGTGGAGACAAATGCGTCGCCTAATAAAGCTTAATGACTGATTTTCCCATTAATCAGAATTGAGAATGTGCTTCATTAAGATAATTAACTGAGCCAGTTGCTTAACTGACAGTTAGTAGACACAAATTCCCAAGTTACTTGCTTTCCTCTAAATAAAACTCACGAGAAGCTAACTCGGCACTGCTTCATCATCTTTATTGGAGAGAGAAACAGAAGGGCTGTTAAAATCTCATCGCCCGGGTTAGGTCCGCGACTGCATCTCCCAGTCTGGGAAGCGGTGGGATGCGGTGGGTGGCCTTGCACAGGACCCAAGCCTTGGGCTCGAGGTTATTGTAGTCAGCTCACGCTGAAAGCTCACAAATATTTGCCGCTTTCCATCTTGCCAGCAGCAAATGGTCTTTTATCTGCTAATTTCTGAAAGGTCAGGTCTTCGTTGTGGTTGTTTTTGTCACCCAAGAACTATTAGCTCCTCCAAGGGGGAGAATTCCTTGTCAGAATTTGTGGCTTCTCCTCTTTGTTCATCGCAAGCTAGAAGTGGGGTCATGAGTCCTGAGCCCCCCTGAAGGCAGGGATGTGTAAGATTAATCTGCTCCGGGTACATTTGTAGGCAGAATATGCAGCGTTGAAGAAGTTAGGGGAATTAACTGAGAGATCCAAAACTTGAATTATTAAGTATGCTATCTGGTTGTAACGTCTAGTTGTAAATCCTTGCCTTCGCAGCTCTCTGTGTCTTGAATTATAACACGGTAATGCTATCACGTAGCAGAAGACTCTCTGCACAGAAGACGACTCTGGAGCTAACGTAAGGCAGTCGTCTCAACTCTGCTTTTCTTTTGTCCTCAGAGTTCCCGGTCTTCCACCATGAACCCTGTTTACAGCCCCGTCCAACCTGGGGCTCCCTACGGAAACCCGAAGAACATGGCGTATACAGGTAGGACCGGCGTTCAGCGGCTCTTTCATGAATGTCCGTATTCGGTGGTGAGAGCAGATGATCGTTAATGAGTGGTTAATCCCTTAACGGAGGGAGAAAGAATTCCCATCAGGGAGCCAGATGGGAATGTGGCTTGCAGGAAAAACTCGTCAGCAAAGCCGATGCAGTAAGGTTAGTGAGAAGAAATGCATCTGAATTCGTAAGAAGAGGATGCCCTGGAAATCCTAAAGAAAAGGATCAAAAGGGAGTTTCTGTAGACAGACAAAACACACAAGAAGTTGCTGGGGGAGTCAGCTGGGAGCTGGAGGGCTTGCCTCCGGAGCTGAACTGAGCGACTCGGGTGCACGTGCTGGAATAATCCTGCCATAGAAACGAGGATCCCACAGGCGAGAGCCCGTTATTTGGAGAACATGCAGTTATTGTTATAGGTGGTGATTTAAACTGCATTATTGACTGATTTTTTTTGTTTTCAAGTTATGCTTTGGTTGAGTTAACAAACAAGTCTGCTGTCTGTTTGCAGTCCATCTTTAAAAGCGAGTTGTCTAAAAATGTCATCTTCAAGACTCGAAAAAGGCATTGAAATACGTTTACCATAATTATGTAACTAGTGGGGAACTAAAGCGTACTGTTATGGAAAAAATTTAGCTGAGAGAGAAATAGTGCTTCGGAAAAAGAAAATCTCAGCTTAGGGCTGTGTGTGGTTTTCCCTCTGGATTATGTGTACCAGCAGTTGTTGTTCTGACCTTGTCTAAGCACCTGACAAAATCAGCCTTGGAAGACTCCTTCTGCTAATGTTTTCTTCAGTGTAATCAGCTATTAAGTGTCGTATCGTGTTAAGACTTCCTTCTTTATATTTGCATTGCCAGTTGTACGTGTTGACTTTCACCTAATGTGTGAAATTGCTTGGGAGCGTGCTTTTGTGGGGCAAAGTGGTCAACAGCAAATGAACATCAAATACTCTTAGCTACTTCATTTGCAAAAGATTCTCCTTGACTCGTAGCTGTTTCAGCTGGTAGATCAGTAGGGCTGGCTGCGTTGTAGGAGACACGACTGATACTCTGCGGAGCGGAGAGTTCCTCAAAGGCGTTTTGCCCCATTTTTATTCACCCTTTCTTTTTCCCCATCAAATTTATGCATGCTGCTTTGGTGGAGATCCTGAAGCTCGGGGGAGCTTTGGTCTCGCAGTCAAAGCACTAGAGGCTTGGGGAAAAAAAATCTCTGTGAATAATAGTCACTTCAAAAATATCACCATTGTAAGAGGACTGCAGACTCCAGCAGTGCTTGGGTGATAGAATGAGCTCATAAGTGCACAGTTATTTTCCTACACTAGAAATAACAGCAATTTTGTGCTTTCCAGCACAAGGATGGTTTGGACAAGAGTCTACTTCTCTCCCACTTTATCTTTTTTTTTGGCACGTACTCAAAGCTCCACCTTAATATCCATGCAATGTAGATTTTCTACATCTGCTTTCATACAATCCTGAATGTTCAGAAGCTGCTTTCCGGCACTCGATAAGACAATTTTATTTAAATATTGAGGTGCAGATTGGATAGAGTTTGTACCTTGACCTTTCTGGAAGGAGAATTTTCGAGGGTGATTTCTGGTTTAGATGAATGAATTCTACATGAGTGCATTCTGAATAAGTCAAATGGCAACATTAATAGGATGTTATCTTCTAAAATAACCTGCTGGTTAATCACCGTGAAGATCATACTGTGCACTTAAATATATAAAGCTATTGTCTGCCTTGGCCAGCTTGTACCAGCTCTGGTAGGGATCATGGCGAGGTGGCCCCCATGAAACTGGTTTCACCCCAAACCATCGGACTTCAGGCATCTGTCTTCCAGAGTTTCTGATAAATGAAGAGAAATCAGTGGCAGATGTGCGGGATGACCTTGGAGAAAAAAGTTGGAGGAAAAATATAACGAGGTCCTTAGTTATATCAATGGAAAAACAAAGAAGGGAAGATTCAAGTGACTGCTTGAAGGCAGGACACCAGAGCAGGAACTGAATCATATTAGTGCTTGGTTTTTCCATTGCACAGGTGTAAGGTAAGGAGTCGGTGGGCTGAATTCTTACAATGAAGTCCCAAAATAGAGAATAGGTTAAAAAGTGTTTAAACGAAGAGCTATTTTCTTTGCTAGGCAAATAGTATTACAAAATCTTTTAAATATGAATTTATTTGAATGTTTAATGAAAGACCTAAAGTTATATTGCAAAAAAGGGGGAGAAAATTTAAATTCTATCCTTTGTGGAGCAAAGACAGGCAACTCCTGAGGGTGGTCTCAACGGTTATTAAAAGAAGGTTGCCACGTCTCCTGCATTACGAGTGCCAGGCTCTGTCTAATTCTTGCTTTCCATGCTTAGACTTCATTTACATTGCTTTAACTTGCATCATTTAGGTACGTATCAGTATCTAATGTAGCCACAAGCTATTCTGGAGGATATTTAAACTCAGAGAGACAAACAAAAGAGATTTTTCACAGGAGAAGCATAAAGTTAAGGAGTTTGTAGATGCTTCCTTCTCAAATTGCTTTGAAAATAATCACTAAAGCATACGACGTGGTAGATCTGGAGGGGATGTTGACTGCCATCGCGTGTGCAGACCCCTTCCATGGTCCTGGGAGCTCGTTACAGCTTTGGGGCTTAACGAGTGTCTCAGTCCTGATGGGCAGCTGAATGGACGAGTTTGCTCGGAGCCCCTCATTTGGAATGCCGTGTCAGCAAACCGTTCCCGTGAACACTTCAGGAGACAGAGCGTACGACGTCTGTCCCGAAATTTTGATTTGAGGTATAATTTGGCTTACAATATAGAATTTATACAGTATATGACATGATTTTTTTTTTAATCTCATATTTTTGCAGTAGTGGAGGGCACTGAAAAATGTTAAAGCCGAGCTTTACGTTAGGCAAGAAAGGGAAATAAAAAACCTGAAGTGTAATAAAGTTGAGGTAAAGGTTGTTAGCCCTAGGCTATGTTCTCCGTTTGGTTTAGAGTGCAGGGTTTTTTTTACCCCAAATCTAGCACAGCACGTGTATTCCTTAAATTTTTGTCTTTAAAGATCATGCATAAACCATGAATTTCTAACCTTGTGGAATAAAACTTAGGTGGAGTATATGCGGAAGGAAAACAAGGATGGTAATCAGGATAGCGGCAGGTTGAGTTCTATGCTCTTGTGGCTTTTTAGTGTTAAATGTGAATGGTTTTGGTTGAAATAATCAGTTTTAATCTGTTTTTCTTCTCATTCTCACTTCTTTGTTGTTTTCCATACCTGGTGGGCTAGTGAGAGAGGTCCATTTCAAGATAAATAAATTTTTTGGTACCAAATTGGCTGCTCGTGTGTTAGGGAGAATGGGAAATCCTTGGCACATATCAACGACTTGATGTACCATACGTTTATTCAGATTCTTAATTTTTCCCTTTCGATCTTCCTTAAAGAAAATGTGAAGGACATTTATTTCCTAAATGATTTTTAAAGTGTGGTCTGAATTAGATGGCTTTTTATTGGAAATTATGATTAAGTTAAAAAAAGGAAGTTTTAAAATAGGCTTATTAGGTGAAACAAAGTCAGAAGTGTTAAATTCATAAGGGAAATGTTTATCGAAACGTTCCCCGTATTTGAACGAATAGATTTATTAAGCAAAGGTGGTTTCTCATGTAGTTAGTATGTCTCATTTTTCAGGGTCCTTAAGACCCGCAGATCTGTCGGATTGCAACCTCCTTCCCGTTTTCCTTCCTAAACTGAAAGAGGAGAATAAGCCTTGTGCCTTGTCTGCTAGCAGCGCTTTCTCGCTGTTGAACGAGCTGGTTGTTGAGCTGAGCTAAGGTGACGTGGAGAGAATATTCTCGCTGCAGACGGAGCTACGTCTGTCCAACGCCGGGTTTGTGCTCCAGCAAGTCCTCGTTCCTCGTGCTCGGCAGGTGACTGCTTCCACTTCGCTAATTCGACGTATTTTAGAACCTCACCGGCAAACGGTGATTGAGTGTTGTTTACTATTTAATTAAAACAGACTGTAATTAACTTGGATCTTCATGTAGGCTGTCGTTTTAGTTGAGGTTAACTTTAAGATGTATTTAAGGACTCTCATTTGCTTTTTTATTATTGGTAGAATTCACTTTAGCTGCCCCAAAGGTGAGCTGCTGAACCGCCTGGTTTTCCTTTGCCACGTTATCCTTCCCATTTTCTTGCGTCCGCTTTTGCTAAGGCACCGGTCCTGCAGCAAATAGCTTAGCTCGTTGGTGTCGAATCAGGGATGAAGAATCAGTCTCTCCTGTAGCTTGTTTGACTTCAAGCATGAAACTATAAAAGTGTTTGTTATAGCTCACACTATTATCATTTTCCCTACCAGAAGCTGATTAATATGCTGATAAGATGCTGTGATTCATGAGCCTTCGGTAGACTGACTCTGTATTCGTCGTAGTTATTACTAAATAATGAATGATACTAAAATCCAAGAGCCCGAAGATGGGAAGCTGGTTAGTAAATCTCCAAGGAGTTTGTGTCACACCGCTCTAGTGCACGACACTTCCCAGGTCCTGCTGCCGCAGCAACCCGCTCGGGAGCTTCCGTGCTCAGAAGAGACGTTCTCCAGCTCAATTTTTCCTGATTTGCCCGTGGTTTGCTTTGGACAAACAGCCTCGTTTAGGTTCTATGTGCCATGAAGCAATATTTCTATTCCCCCTGCCCCCCAATTACTGAAGGTAAAGGAAAAATGCTTTTATTCAATAGATTATTTGAAATTTTAAAAGGAACAGGACAAGTTCTGTTTTTCTAGTTTCTCACTCTTTATCCGTCCAGAAAAATCACTAAGCAATATGGATATATTCTCTTCTGTTCCTTCTTTGGCCACAGATTACTGATGATACTGTTCCAGATGATGGTTGTCCCCCTCTACCTTTTCCCACATCCAACCCTCCACTTGCTCTCTGGCAAAAATTCACACCGTTTTCTTTCGAACTCCTTGTCCTAGTCCTAAATCCCTGCTGTGGAAGTGCCGGTACTTTTCTATCTGGTGCACTCACCGTTTGACCCTGCCTGAGGTCTCTCCTGGTCACCCAGATTCAGAATTGGTTGCCCAGTTTTAGGTACCTGCAGTGTGGATGTGAATAATCCCCTGAGCTGCTTTAATGTTAAGGGGCAAGAAAAGAGCATCTCCCATGGGGTCTGTTTTACTTATGAGCCATTGGATTGCATCCTAGAAGTGCTCCTTTCTCTCTGATCCTGAGGTGTATTGATGGCTGACTCAGATGTAGACATCTACACAAAGTGGTCTGTGTTTGGTCTTGAGTCTCATCCCTGGGGTTTGTGTCTGAATTATTTACCCCAGGTCTTCTAAAACGGTAAAATCCATTTTAAAGAGATTCTGTCTTGACCAGGTTATGTGCCTGGCTCTTGGCTGGGAAGGGAAAGGCGAACCTGTCTTCAGAGGTGTGGGGCAAGGAGGGATGGTAATTCTCTTTCTAGGCTGAATACTCCCACCACATGTAAAGCGTGGACACCTTGCCCACTGAAGGCCAGCTGGGCCGGTCATTTCTCAAACACAAAGGTTTTTGGCTCTCATCTAATCCCTGCAGCCTGTGGCCATCACTGCAGTCTGTCCTCAAGGCCATCAGATCAAGGTTGTTTGGACTAGTGAGGATGCTTGGTCTGAAGCCACATAGGTCACTGATCTTCCCACCTCTTTGGTCTTGCTCAGGAAAGAGTCAGGCATATGCAGCTTGGTGGCAGCCAAGGCCAGCGTCGCAGAAAGCAACGGCAAGGAGTCCTCAAGAAGGAGGGTCCCACTCTCCTAAAGAGTGTAGAGAAGACAACCAAATCTTTGTTTCTTTCAGGAACCAGTAGATCATGGAGTATGAATGTGAGCTTCTGTCATCAAGAAGCTTTCGCTGGGTGGCAGTATTCAAATGGCCTAATCCTCTGGTTTTGATAAATAAAAATGTGCGTTTCACAGTTCTGATATCTAATGCACTTGTCCTGTTGATAGGCAATTAGCCGTGAGCAGCCCCACTGCTACGGGTCTGTAAGGAGTTCACTTCTCCAGGCGTGCTGCTCAGTGGGTGCTACGGGGTCCTCATCTCCAACCTGCAACTCGCAAGGGATTTCCCCAGAAATGTCGTAGGGTCAGTGTCACCCTGTCCGGGACAGTTTATCCTTAAAGGAGGCAGTGCCTAGCGTCCTTAAATCCGACCAGATACAGGCTGGGAACTCCCCGCTTCTTCCGCCTCCGTTGCACGTAAGCCTTGGGAATCCCAATGGCAGTGTCTGCACGTGACGGATACCCTCCGTCCTTCTCCCAGGGCTTTTCCTCGTTTGTCAGGTGGAGCCCCCAGCTTTCCCGTGTCTTTGCAGTAGGAATTCCCTTGTCTCTTTTGCTAATCAACCTTGTCTCTTTTACTCAATTCCTTTTTCTCTTTTACTAATGATTTGTATCCATCCTGCATTCAGGTTTCTGCCGTGGATCTTCTGCTGCTTCTCCGCTTGTTTTTTGTTTCGGAGAGGGCTGGGAGGTGGCACCCTCCATCACCCCCTTCCCTGGCGTTTTTGGGAAAGATTACCAGTCAGCAGAAGCCTCGCTGCTGCTCTTCTGGTCCTTCTCCTTCTTGCCTTGCTCGTTCCCTGGAATCTTTCACTCCATCCCAGCTATTTTTCCTTCTCTCTTGCAGCCTGTCAGCCTGGCCCAGCTGGCAAACACCTGCGTGGGTCCAGGAGAGCCGCACTCGTTTCACCGGGAGGAACCTGATGCCTTTTAATGAAAGGTCTTTGTGCGACTGGCTTCTGTTTAGCTGCATTTCCACAGTGGATTAACCTAGACTGCCCAGAGGCGCTTTTAGTGAGCCTCTGCAGCACACGAATGTGAGATAAATATTCAAGGGTAGCTGCTCGGCAAGTTTTATCCTGCACGAGATTCACCAAAGCATTTTGGGGAAGCAGAGGAGTAGTCTAAAGCAAGGAAGACTTTGAATCCCATTTACAATTTATCGGTGATCTTGCTGGAAGATCCAGTATGTTCTTCCTCAAGTAACAAATGTGTCTTCTTCATTTTAAAGCATAAAAGAGTCTTATTTCTGATGATTTAAGGAGAAGTCCTGGCTAAGAGCTTTGTCATTTGTATGTAGAAAAGCGTGGTGTCTCCCTGTGTCACTTGTCAACCTTTTTTACGCTGTCTGCAAGGTCTGGGTTCATTTGCTTTCCAATTTAATTGATTTTCCTGCTTTTTCAAGTGGCAATCTCTCTGTGGGATTTTTGAGAGCACTGAGAAAAATATATGATGGTAATATAATTTTAATTTACGGTACAATGCACGTGTGCAGTTATAGTTACAAGATTTTGTGATAGAGAGTGGGCATGGCTGGTAGGCAAATACGTGAGTCAATATATTAATTACTATTTTTTAAGTTAGTGGAAAGGCATCAGTTTGATATTCTTCTTGTGTGTCTGAAATCTTGGAGATCTTTCGGAGGGATTCCCGAAAGGGTTAAAGATTTGTGCGAGCTGATGCTTTTATGTTTGTGAACCGTACTGGCAGGCTGCACAAGTCTGAAGCAAAAATTGTACAGCCATCAGAGTCTAATTCTGTCTAAATCTTTGTAGAAAGGTGGAGAACAGAAACGCAGTCAACCTGACAGCCGTTGCTCTGGGCTCTGTGTTGACCAGCGCTGCTCGCTGAGGATGGGTTTCCTCTAGGACCCTCCACACCTCTGCTATTGCACGTGAGCGAGCCCTGCTCCATCCTCTTTGGACATGGAAAGCTCCAGTGCTTCCTCCAGCACGTCGAGCTCTCCCACCTGTGATTTGGGTTCCCTCCATAGGACCTCCACACGCTCCAGAAGAACGAGATGCATCCATGAGCCGGGCGGTTTGCTACACTCCCAAACTGCAAACTCCCAAGTTTTTGTCATTTTTTTTTCCCCCCCAGGTGCAACCACAACATTTGTTCGGACATCATGATTAACAGAGGGAATCGGCATCCTCCGCCCTCCGGTCATTGGTTTTGTTGGCAGGACAGGAGGTGCGGGATTCTCACGTGTGTTTCTATCCTAATCCGTACCATTTGTATTCGTTGTTGAACCTCGGACACAACTGCAAACGTGAGAACTGACCTGATTGACACTTGACTGTTCATTTAACTTATTGGTATGTTGAAAGCTGGTAGCCTCCAATTTTGTAGAAGAGGGAAGGATGTTCCAATAGGATTTCTACAGTCGGCTTTTAATCCTCCTTTGCATACTCTTTGTGGGACAAAGATAATCCTAGGCTTGATTTCAGCCTTTCCTATTAACTTAAAATTAAAACTTTGCTGTATTATTCTCTGGAAAGGCTGGGCCTTTGATAACAGATTAGTTCTTTGGCCAAGAAAACCAAGTTCTTTCAGAGCTGCTGTGTGCGAAGAGGATAAACTTGACTTTTTTTCTGTTCTTTTTGGCATTCCTCAGCACATTTGTGGGGAGCGCCGAGGAACACGAGGCAGATGGCTTTGATGCTGACGCAGGCAGGGTTGAGGTGCTCTCCTCCTTACTTTTCCTTCTTCTTGTAAGATCTGCATGCATGTCTACCCCTTCCATTGATTGGGAAATGCCATTTCTGGATTTAATTAGGTGATCCATTGCTTACCGGTTCTGTAAAACAGGAATTTTAAACTGTGTTCAGGGTGTTGAATTGATTTCAGGGTGATTAAAAATGTATGAAGTGGGTACAGTGAATATTTTTCCTCTGGCGTTTCTTCATGTTTATTAATTGGTGTGTATAGAGCAGACAGGAAAATCATACTTGACTGGGAGAAGCATGAGCTCTGACTTGTGTAGATTCTTGTTATTTTTATGTTTAAATGCATAATTTTCATACAGGAATACTTCCAAACAACTTGCTGAATTTCTTGGTGTTGGAAGCTGAGTTTCGGTGCTCTGGTTAGCTGAGGAACGATGGCTAATTCACCATCTTCGTAATAAAGTAACTCCTGGACTTTCTCGAAGTCATAAAAAGCATGAACCCCCTAAGGAAATGAGGGACCAGTTTTCTTGTTTGGGGGGCGAGGGAGAAGGAAGCGGAGGGGTTTGGGGTGAGATTAGGGTTATTTATGAGTGTGTGCAATAGCCGTAGGCTGTATTTGGGTGGTTCTCCTGCCAACGGCAGCACCGTTGGATGATGGACGTGGAGGCCACCCCATTGCACTCACCTCTGGATGGACGCAGGTTACCGTGCAAAATAGGTCTTGGTGCACGGAAGTTTGGGTGCCCTATACCTGTGTTTCAAGACAAAAGACTTCCTTTCTTTTCAGTGTTAGAAATGGAGGCATAGTAAAGCTCCTTTGAAGAAAATCATTCGTAAACATCTCATTACAGATGCTTGTAGGCTCAGCTGGTTTGGAGATCGGTCCAACTGATGTCAACCTTCCAAGGAGTTTCACAGAAACTTCGGGGAACATCCTTCGCCCCTTGTTTTGTAACTGTTTGTATAAGGTTTTACACGCTTTTGAATTTCCCTGTGTTGTAAATAAACAGAATAGTCTCAGATCTTAAAAGCAAACAGAACTCATGTTATGTTTTCCTGAATGACCCCATTGTGTGCCTTTTAATCCTACGTGCTCGGTTGGTACGTGGAACTGGTTTACGCTCTGCCTCATTTCTTGGCTACAATATTGATTTTGGTTTTTTTCCCCATAGTGGAAAAGAAATAAAAAGATTAAATGACTAAGGCTGAAGAGGGCTGGAGAAAATGTGTATAAGGCAAAGAAGAAAAAAAACCATAGGTGGAAAAAAAGAGATGGCCTTGGAAACATGTTTTGAAGGGGAAAGTACTCCTTTGTTTAAAGAAAATAAAAGGTGAACGGACAATTTTCTTGTGTGTTGGTTACTTCTGTAGAGTATTGGCACATAATCTGAAATCGTTCGCTCACTTGGGGAAGAAATAAGCTTTATTTTTAAGCATGAACTGTACCAAAGCGCTCTCTTATGTAGCGTGTAGACAAATTCTAACCAGTGATTTGGGCTTTTAAGATGTATATTCAGTATTAAAATTGGTGAATGTAATTTTTTTCCTTGTCTTATTTCTTAGTCTCTGTAGAGAATGAAATAGAATGAAACTCTTTTTTGGTGGCTTTGTTAATTGATAGCGTGTTTCTAAGCCATCTTCTTTTCCTTTGTTTTCGCCATGGCTGTATTGTTTTACGCCATTTAAAACTTCTTTTTCTATATGTTCCCTTTACTTCCATATGTTTTCCTATACGTTCCCTTTACTTTGCTGCTGAACGACAAGGAGCCTCTGTATCGGCAGTCAAAGATCACGTTGGCCATCTTGGTATGGTGTCAGCGGCAGTTCGGTTCTCCGTGCCTCTAGGTCACATTGCCAAGTCACGCTTGATTTGCCATACATCAAATCTTAAACTTATTTCGGCTTCGTTGCTTTCCAAACCTCCATAATGACTTCCCCCCTCCCCGTAACTACCTCTGGATGTCCAGTTTGCTCTGTTGAGAAAGCTCCTGATGTGGGTGGTGGTCCTACTATGAAGGCCCTCTACCAAGAGATTATTTTAGGGATCTCCCTCCCCTTCTTTCCAATCTAGGACACCTCCTTTCACGAAGCCACCGTGTCTCTCTTCCAATGGTAGCAATTGTGGACAAAATAGTCCATCCGTTTTTAAAATCCTTCCTTCTGGAGGTGAAGAGCACCAGCAGAAGCCTGTCAGCAGTCGCTAAATGGGTCAGTGATTCTCCGCAGAGCACCTTGGGAGCCTCTGCCATGGGCGCCGTGGAGCTGGAGTGTGACCTTGTCATTGTGTGAATTTGAGATGGGGGTTGTTCATAAAACAAAATGAAAATGTCTCGTAGCACTGAAACCCCGCGCCCGCTCGGAATCTCTCAGCTGTAAGTTAAAATCTCACCGAGTCTAAAATAAATGGCTTTTTCCGCATATTTTTTTCTGTCATTTGCAGTTCAAATTCATATCCTCGCTTGTTTTTCTCTGTGCATACTTGCACACCACACATTCAATACCTCTTAAATCCCCAGGTGCTTCAATTAAATGATTGAAAATAAGCTCCAATAATGCCTCATGATCCATTGAAAACCCTTAATATTTGCTGCCTTTCCTCCCCCTTTTCCCCCCTTTTTTTTGTCTGGCACAGCAAATAAGTGGTTAGATACTTGTTATATTTTTGCAGTCTGAAGGTAATAAATTAAAATTTTGTGGCTTGACTTCTGGAAACACATTTGTGGATTAAATATTGAATTTTTCTCCTCTCCTGGTGCACAATTATTTTTTATACCGTACGCAGTCAATGCGATACAGTGCAGCAGTCTGTACGTAGAGAAACGTGATCTGGTACGGGGTCGTAAAAGACCTTTATAAGCTTCGGAAATAGTTCCCTGGTTTGTACCAGATCTGTAAATTACCGAGTCTATTTTTCTACTGTGCTTTATACCTAACGTCTTAGTTTTAGTTTAATGGGGATCAGCTTTCCCAAAGTGGCGCGGTTGAGCTCTGGCTTGTTAATCTGTTTTGCTGTGCTGTTTGCGTTAGATTTAGCCTCGTCTGAAACCGAAATCCGGAGTTGCTTATATGCAAACGCATTCGTATACTTATTTTAAAGTGCATGTGCCTGCCTTTCCCTCTCCCTGTGCTTGCTGGCATTCGGCCTCATTTCATCTAATGCAGTACTGGGCTAGAATTTTAATGTCTCTGCGGCCAGCGATGATTTATTAGATCCCAAAGCCCTGGCTCAGAGTGCAGGAAGAAAATATTGCATCAGTGAGCTGGCTTGGCACTGCTCAAATAAATGAGTCTTGAAAGACTCTTTAGTGTTACGGCCTTTTTTTTCTTTCCCCTCCCCTCGCCCCCCCCGGTCCTTCCCCCATCCCTGACCCCTGCGTTTCTGCTGATGTTGAGAAGTGCTCGTTTCCTTGCAGGAGTTGCCATCTCCGGGTCTTTTGACGATAAATGCGTTTGTCAACAGCCTCGTCATATAAAGCCCTTTGAATCCCCGCGGTCGCTTC
The DNA here is from genome assembly GCF_035582795.1 of Mycteria americana. Lineage (NCBI taxonomy): Eukaryota > Metazoa > Chordata > Aves > Ciconiiformes > Ciconiidae > Mycteria > Mycteria americana. The sequence continues at coordinate 220,962,916 of NC_134365.1, read as the reverse complement.
GCGTGGGGCCGAGAAGGAGCTGTAATCCTCAAGTTGGGAAAAAATGAAGCTTTTGTGGCAGGGCACAAGGTTGGGCTCCTGGCGATGAACCGGTGGTGCCGTAGCATTGCCGTGCACGGGGAAGATGTCCCCGTGGTCCTTGTTCTGGCCAGCACGTAGTGCCATCAACTCTATGCTCAACACCTCTTTGGGGTGGCACGCTTCCAGAGCAGCCTTGTGGGTCATTGTGGCTTGGAGCTGAGCTCTGCGGGGGGATATTTTACCTACTGTAGGTTTTCAGAGTCTTTGGAAAACATGGTTTCTCTATTGTGCTTATAGTAGCCAATAAATCTTTGTTTAGCTGGGAGGAAAATTGTGCTACTGCTTGAAACGTCCCCGCAGGTCAAGGCACGATGAGTTATGTCTTATCTGTCACTAGGTTTTTCTCTCTTGTATGTGCTGACGGAGAGGTGATTTAATTTTGTAAGTATGTTTTGCCTCCTTCACAAGACAGGAATGAGAGCAGTAAATATCAGCGTTGTCATTGCTCCGCCACTGAAAGGACCAGGTTTTGGCCATCTCTCCTGCCAGTATCACCGTGCTCCTGGCCACCCTACCGACACGTCACTGCGGTGGGCTCCTCCGTGGGGTGGCCATCTCTACTTGTGGTTTAAAGTAAAGCATAAAGGAGCTAATCCCACTGCTTACAGATAAGACGGCTGTGCTTGCTGCTGCTGTTGGTCCTAATGATGCTCCTTGTGTCACCAGCTGAAGGCAGGTGTTGGGTGGAGATGCTAAGTCTCCTGTGGGCAGGGAGGGACGTGAGAGTTGCGTTAGGTGGGCAAAGCTAGCTACCATCCACTGCTTGTCCAGAATATTGGGGGCACTTCTCATGTCTGCATCAGAGCCTGTCATGGAATCACAGAATGGTTTGGGTTGGAAGGGACCTTAAAAATTATCTACTCCAACGTCCCTGCAATGAACAGGGACATCTTCCACTAGATCAGGTTGCTCAAAGTCCCGTCCAACCTGACCTTGAACACTTCCAGTGATGGGGCATCCACAACTGCTCTGGGCAACCTGGGCCAGTGTCTCACCACCCTCATCGTAAAAAAATTCTTCCTTATGTCCAATCTAAACCTACCCTCCTTCAGCTTAAAACCATTGCCCCTTGTCCTGTCACTGCAGGTCTTGGTAAAAAGTCTCTCTTAGAAGCTCCTTTTATATCTTGAAAGGATGCAGTAAGGTCTCCCCAGAGCCTTCTCTTCTCCAGGCTGAACAACCCCAGCTCTCCCAGCCTTTCTCCACAGCAGAGGTGTTCCAGCCCTCTCACCATTTTGTTGGCTTCCTCTGGACCCGCTCCAACAGCTCCATGTCTGTCTTGTGCTGGGATCCTGTCTTAGCGCTGATCTGGGGAAAGAAACCCAGCACTTCAATATTCCAGAGAAGAGCAGCAGCCTGTGACCACCACCCTGGTGCTGGCCATGCTCACCTCCGAAGCTGGTCCCCAACGGGTCCCTTCTAGAGTGCTGTCAGCCCAGCAGCCTTTCCCCTGGGGGAATGTCTAATTCATTTCACTTCATAAACAAAATAATTTTGAATCTTTTCATGAAGAAGAAGAATAAAGAAGAAATCAGGCTGAAAAGATGAGCTCTCAGAAGACTTGAGTTGTGGGCAACAGTTATTGGATGTGAGGGTTGGAGGGGGAGGTCCAAGAATGAAACCCTGGAGTAATGACAAGTGAAGAACTTCATATCTCATGGTTAAGAAATTCTCTTTAGTAAGTAACCAAGGACAGCTTTGGCCTTATGCTTGATTTGTTGCCATCCATTTACACTCAAAAATGATGTTGCTATCTCTTGTTATTAGAAACGTAATGTCTTGCAGAGAAGAGCATCCGTCTCTAGGGAGAAGCAGTTGTCGATTTTGGTGGCATTCCCAGGAGATGCAAAGCACATGATAACTGTAAATGAAATCAGATAGGGGAAAAAGTAGATTTTAATAGCCTAACGATGAGTTGTTTCATTCAGAAAGATATGACTGTGTATGCATCTGAACTTCTGTTTACCTCTAGTTTCTTCTTATTTCAAATTAGCAACTATTTCTTGAGGTGAGGACCATTTTGTGCTGCCTGTTGAAGGCGTGGGTAAAGGTGTGGGTACTGCTCAGGCATTCTGTTGCCAGAATGTTTCTCTCTCCTCTGAAAACAGTTAAGGAAACAGTAGTAAAATTAACTATCGTAGGAATTCCAGGGTGAACAGAGCAGTTTTGCATAAGTGAAGACACCGTAATGATTATGTAGTCTTTAAATAGGGCACAGTTTGCTTTGAGCCTATTAATATAATTCAAGGTCTAGGACTGCTGGACTCAGACTTACGGTGCACACCTACAGCATCTCATTGAATGCACGAGCAGCAGGTTGGTGACTCTCAGGTCTCTTGCAGCCGTCTGAGACAAATTCAGACCTTAGGTGGGGGGATCATTCCCTGCAATTACCCATCTCTTTCTGTTGGCTTTGGAGGGTTTAGGATAACAGCGCTTCTCATGCAGGGACCTCAGTTTGGCTCTTGACCTTTGGTACATGCATTTGAACCTGGTAAGTTTGTCTCTTCTTCAGCACCTGACTCCAGGGTGCAAGGAGTTAAACTGTAAAATCAGTGGTTGACATCTCCCTGGCTGATGGGAGGGAGAGAGCAGAGATGCATTTCTGCTTCTGTGTTCAACAGAACGCTTGAAGGTCAGTTCTGCTAGCTAGCTGTGAGTGATGGAGGCTACAAGGGGGTCCACGTGTGTTACACTCTGTATTTGATATCAGTTTCCAAAGATGGTGGGAGTTGTCCGTGTCATGCAGCTTGTTGCAATGTCTCTAGCAAAATGCAGGGAGACGTGTCGAAGGGGAAGGTGACTTCTTAAAAAAACCCAACACGCGCCTCGTCTCCCTCTTCCTTATTCTGTCATATTCGCACGCTCACGACACCAAGGTGAATGTATTCGCAGAGTCTGCCAGGACCACATGCATGCCCGATGGAGAATAAGGCATGCAGCCGTCAAGTCCTCATCACGTCTCTTGGGTCCCCTTCATTGTCAGAGACCAGCTGGTTTTTGGATGTGCTATTTGTGCCCTGTAGGAGTTGACGATGATTGGGATCTTTCTCCTCGTCATCCTGTCTCGCCTCTTGTCAGTCATCAGCGTTACTGATTTACTTACTCCCCCCTTTTCCCTCTACCTGGGAGTCTTATGGCTCTCATCCTTTTTCGTCCCTAGTTTGGGTGTCTTGAGAAACTGGACATCCCGTGATTTTTAATGTGCTGTGATCTCAACGACCTGCTGACGCAGGTGCCATCAACACATGTTTTTCTCTTAACCGTTCTTCTGCTATTTCTTCAACAAAGAGCTGCATTATTCTCTCTGGCAGCCATGGGAAGGCCTCCACCGAGATAAAATAAAATCTTAGAAGTTTCAAATTATGCTGAAACTAGTGAAAATAAATGATAAGCAGTAGTGTAAAAACAAGTGGCTGATGACAAGTATGTTTGAAGGATAATGTTCGTTGAGTTCCCGCTCCCCTTGAAGGAGGGTCCATGGGCGTGGGGCTGGCATTTGCTTTCCAGCTTACCCAGCGTTCCCATGCCAAAATCCACTTGCCAAAACGCAGGGACTCCAGGTAAAGAGGGAAAGCTGGCATCAGCATGGCCTTAGCTAGCTTGGTCCTATTAATTTGTCTCCATTAAAACGATAAATCATTCAGGCTGCTGCTTCTCTGAGTGTAAGTGGTGCTTCTGCCTGAGCGGTTGGCCCAAGCGACCTGCCTGCTCCCTGCCAACGTTTCTGCTACTTGTCCCGTAGTAAAGATAACGGTTATCTAAGCACTCAAGGGCAGAGGAGAGCATCTCCCTCAAAAAGGCATCATGCATCTCCCCGGGCATTTTCATCTCTGGCTTCTTTTCTATCCTGTCGGTGCTTTGGTTTGGCTGTAGAGTTTTTAAATTTCTTTTTTAACCAGGCAGTGCGTTATCCCTCCCTTGCTTCTCCCCAGCTGTCTGGTTCCTAAAAGGCAGTAATGTGTAATTCTCCCATCGTGGATGTTAGACCCGTTATGAATAAAGATGAAGTGGAAGTGGAATGCTTTCCCATTAATTTAAAACTCTGGTTATCATGACAACAGGTTACAACTCTCTTCATTGCCATGACAATCTCCTGCAAAATTGTTAAAATGTCGTCTTATAGTTATTTTTAGTTTGTCCTCTATTCCCATGGAGACCAACTTTTACTTGAAGTGTTTGATGCTTTGTGCTTGGAGCCTTTAATGAGCCTCACAAAAGTATGTAAGTCAGTAAAGGCAGAGACCTCCGAGGTCAACCGATCCCTCCGTCAGCCCTTGCGAGAATGGGCTGTACAGTACGCTTTTCTACGGCTTTGTTGTCTTACGTGCACTTCTTTTCTTTATTATCTTCTCTCGTGTGATTTTTCACATTTGCATTTGCTGTAGTGCCTGAGCACTTGTATTCTTCTTTGCACGTGACCCTATTTGTTGCATTAAATTCTGTCTCAAAACGTCGGATTCTGTACAGGGCACTGGAAAAAAAAATCTACAAGGGAAAAAGAAAAACTATAGAAGACCGTGAACAGGACGCTTAAAGTGGTAATGTGTTTTTAGTTGCTGTGTAGTTGTTTTGGGGAAGAAAACGGCACATAAATGAAGTTTTCTCTCTGTCTTTCTAGCAGTTTGCAAAGGAAGTTTTACTGGAGTAACATTTGCTCAATCAGCTAAAAATGTACTAGCTTATCATTAAGCAATATTACAAATCACCTCAATTATAAAAGGAAATAAAACTACTTTGTGAGCCTCCCTTTTTCCTGCGCTTTTGTTTTCTCCCCAGGTAGCCAGTTCGTGTGATCCACGGGAGTCTCCCCCTCATCAGCTGGAATTAGAAATTAAAAGTAGTAAGAACGAATAGCAGAAAAACAGGTTGGAGCCGTCGGACTGTTTCCCAAAAGCTGGGCAAGGCTGACTGCCAACTACTATTTATTTACGAAGTATTTATCTTGCTGCTTCTTCAGTGGGTGTGAGCATGGCTACTCCGAAGTAAAAAAATGGCAGAATTGAGATGGCATCACCACTTGTGCTGCGCTGGAGAGGGTTAGCAGCGAGGTGATGCTATGGATTAATCCGGGTTTCTTTACATTTAGGCACTTGCTGTTAAAATTTAAAAAAAGGACACCTTCCAGTATGGCACCTCCGAATTCAGATCATTTGAACAACATGTTTCTTTCACAAAGATTGAAAAAAGCGTATTTCTCCAGGGAGCTGACGTTGGCTTGATCCATCCCTTGGTGCGACGGTTGGGTTTTCATGATCCATCCTGCTGCCATGGTTGGGTTTTCTCTGCAGGGCTCCACAAACAGCACAGCGGATCAAAGCCTCCTGTCCATGCGTAATTCTGTGCCCTCTTCCGCTTTATTGCCTGTAGGTTTATATTTGTGAGAAATATCTAATGCTATCTGCCTCAGCCTGGAAGTCTTTCCTGAAGGTGCCTGAGACTCTGTAGGCGTTTCATTTGTATTCATCACACCTTGAGTAAATGGGTTTTCGCTGTACTTGGGAATTTTTTCCACGTCTAATAACTATTACAGTTTTTATGTAGTTTCTTGATAGCCATCTTAAATTGTTGTATTGTTAATACTAGCCTAACTCTTAGCTTTACTTCCTCAGCCTTTGTCGTACGTCCAGCCTTTGCGTAGTTGTAGACACGCATCGATATCCCATAAAAGACTTTTTACGAAGGCCTGCAGGGGCAGGACAAGGGGCAAGGGCTTTAAACTGAAAAAGGGTAGGTTTAGAATGGACGTAAGGAAGAAATTCTTTATGATGAGGGAGATGAGACACTGGCACAGGTTGCCCAGAGAAGTTGTGGGTGTCCCATCATTGGAAGTGTTCAAGGTGAGGTTGGACGGGGCTCTGAGCAACCTGATCTTGTGGAAGGTGTCCCTGCCCATGGCAGGGGGGTTGGAGTAGATGGTCTTCAAAGGTCCCTTCCAACCCAAACCATTCTGTGATTCTATGAAATTGTCACTTAGCCAAACTACCCATGTTTCGCTATCTTAATCTTTCCCCCAAAATCAGACCTTCTGGCACCATAATCCTTTTAGGTGCTTTTCACTAATTTTCCTGCAGGTTGGCTTTGTTGGGATGGGTTTGGGTCCCTAACAAACCATGCCTGGAGGTGCTCGCGCTGGCAGAAAGCTGGATCATCAAGAGTTTCTTGTGACGAAGCTGGTGTTGGTCAGTGCTCCTATTTCTTGAAGTAAAACTGGTTGTTTTAAGAGATGGCGCAAATATACAGATAATATTTCTGTCGATAATTTTAAGCCTCTCTAGCTCAGGAGCGTATCATTGATTCTAAAAAGCTCTTTTTAAATGGTGTAAAATCTTTCCCTCGCTGGGATAATTAAATCCTTTTGCTCTTTAAGGTCACTCTGAATCTTTTTATGGCTGATAAGAGCCATCAGAATAGTTTTTTAATGTCTTTTGCTTGCAGAATCTCAATATTCATCAGAGTCCTTTTGCTTTCCGGTGTGTCTGATTTTGCATTTTCCATGCGGAATCAAAGTATAACATGATTTCTGCATAACTCAGCCCTCATCTCTAACATTGTATTGTTATTTTGGTAGCAGGATTTCCTGGGAAGGTTAATGGTTCAGTTCTGCTTTTCAGTTACAAGTGGTAGTTGTGAAATACGGTTTATTTTTGTAGCACTAACCGTGGCGATCAAGATTTTTATCCTGATGTTGCTCAGCCTTCTGCAAGATGCAAAGAAGATATAGGCCTGAAGCTGGGCATATAGCGCCCAAATGAAATAATAATCTGTAAATCCCTTTGGTAATTTTTTTTTGTACCACTACTTGCAGAGAACGTTGCATAATCGCGCCGATATTACTCGTGGTGAATTACTCTGATTGTAAGGTGTGTGGCTGTATCTAAGTGTTTCCGCAGAATTTTGGACACGTGCCATACTCAAAATAATTTCTTTGCCTTTTTTGTGTGTGTTTAAGAGGGCATTTAGCTGTCCCCAGTAGCAATTGTTACTACAATGGCTGTTATCATTAGCAATACAGGATATAGCTAATATAATTTATGCAAGTTATTAATAACGCTGCTGATAGTTTTCATATTGAGTGGGTTTTGTCACTTGAGTTTTTTGTTTCTTTTTCCATTTAGACTAGACTAGACTATTTCAGTTGGAAGGGACCTACAATGATCATCTAGTCCAACTGCCTGACCAATTCAGGGCTGACCAAGTTAAAGCATGTCATTAAGGGCATTGTTATTCGATTTTTCATTTGCATTTCTGTGACCAGTGAATTAATTTTATGAGACATGTTGCTTAACAAAATACACCATGATCCGTGCTTTCTCTAAGCTTGGGACCAGCAGCTGCAGTGAAGTGCAATGAGAAATCTCCAGGCAAGGAAAAACGGAGTTTCCTTCCTCTTGTAGGGCAGATTCAGACTAGATCTAAGGAAGAAATGTTTTACGCTGAGGGTGGTGAGACACTGGCCCAGGTTGCCCAGAGAGGTGGTGGATGCCCCATCCCTGGAGACATTCAAGGTGAGGTTGGACGGGGCTCTGAGCAACCTGATCTGGTTGAAGATGTCCTTGCCCATGGCAGGGGGGTTGGACTAGATGACCTGTAAAGGTCCCTTCCAACCCAAACCATGCCGTAATTCGATGATTTCTCCTTAATGTAGATTCCACTCCAATGACTTTTGGAGTAAACAGAGACTTAGAGATAAAAAAAGCTGTGTAAAATCCTTACATCTCCAGGAGATTTTCTCTCTGTCATTTCACGCTTGCCCCAAAAAGTGCTGACAGTTGCTTGGAGAATGGGCTTGTAAAGATTTTGTAGAAATGTAAGCTATCTGCAGCTATTTCCAATATTTCTTGTTAAAAAAAAATCCCACAACTGATGTGCAAGAGCTTCATTCTATCGGTAAATAAGAATGGCAAACAGCTCCAGGCGGCTGGTGCATTTTTGCCTTGGATACCAAAGAAGTCATCCCAGGCAGGCATCTGTTCTTAAATATTTCTTTTTACTACAATAAACAAATCTTTGAAGCCTTGAGATCAAGGAGCAAGCAAAAATGTTGAACAATAACTTACGAAAGTATGATGTTGTTTGTGCCCCTCAAAAATATTGCTGGTATTTATTATCCTCTTCTTGTGATAACATGGGGATTTTTTTCCATTTAACTGTGGCCTACTTCTGTGGCTGGTTGGGTTCCTGGCTTCTTCTCAGCAGTGACCGTTTTAGGTCCTATCTGTGTAAGGGCATTTTATTGTACTCTGGTTTGAAAATATATTATCAAGATGGGTCTTGAGTCCCAGAGCCTTAAATTTCCTCTCCTCAAGCACTGAATGTATTTTCTTGCAGCGTGAATGCCCAGCCCTGAATTACCGCGGGCATTTCTCTCCTGTACCTCCATCTGAGCTCCTTTCTAGTGCAGCGTCTGCTCCTCGTCCAGTGAAGCACCTCAACTGAATTTCCAATGATCTCTTTCTACCTCCAGCTTTGTCCTTCAGGCTCCTTGACGCATCTTTGAGATTCACCTTCTCCATCAACTTAGGAGGCTTTGTCACCTCTTGTCCTTCAGAGGTTCTGCTTTGTTCCTCCTCCAGCTTTCTGTGGGGTCCCCACTGGGGTACGTCCTTGCTCTCTTTTTGCTTCTGTGGCAGAAAATACTATCAATGGATACAAATTAAGCTGCTCTCTTTGAATTGAAAATTTGCGGATCTTCCTTTCTGCTTGGACTTGTTTCTTCTTGATCACTACAAAATCCGACCTTTCTCATCTGTCTTTTTGTGTGCCTGGAGCTCAGGATCTTTTTCCAACAACAGTTTTTACGTCTTCTGTTCTTCTTTCTGGATTCCCATGGAAAGCACTTAAGTAGTTCATCTGCCATCAGAGCTGGTAAACTTGGGGTCATCTTTAACCCAAGACTTTATCGAGGTTGCCAGCTTGCTTCTCTCTTCTTTTGTTTCTCATTTTGTTCTGAAGAATTTAATTAGAACAGAATAGAATAGAATAGAATTAGAATAGAATAGAATTAGAATAGAATAGAATAGAATTAGAATAGAATAGAATAGAATAGAATAGAATAGAATAGAATAGAATAGAATAGAATAGAATAGAATAGAATAGAATAGAATATTTCAGTTGGAAGGGACCTACAGTGATCATCTAGTCCAACTGCCTGACCAACTCAGGGCTGACCAAAAGTTAAAGCATGTTGTTAAGGGCGTTATCCAAAATCCTCTTAAACACTGACAGGCTTGGGGCATCGACCACCTCTCCAGGAAGCCTCTTCCAGGGTTTGACCAGCTTAAATAAAAGAGCTGTGACTTGGGTTTTCTCACCCTTTTTTGATATTTTAGCAAAATTACAATAGATCAAATTTCCAGGTTGAGGAGACGTTTGCCATCCTTGATTTGAACTGAATTTGAGATAAAGTCTCCCAGAGCTTGCTAAAGAGCCTTAGAACGGGGGGCAAAATTTTCACTTTATTTTTAGAGGGGGAAATTTCTTCTTGCAATGGGGAGATACAAGCTGGTCTTGATCGCCATGTATGTTTTCCCTAGTGTAGTATTTTGATGAGATGAATGAGGGCAGCTCACACAGCCTTGGGGTACTTAATTCAAAAAACGGAGCTGGGGAAATAGATGCAAGACTAATGATGGTGGATGAAGCTTTCCAGCTCTCCATCATCAGTTCAGCTGCCATCCAGGCAATTGCCAGGACGTGAAGATTATCAGACAAGTGGTTGTTGGCCTGTGTGAACTGAGTGGGTGGCTTTTGGAACTTCTATTTTTTGTACTAAAACAGGAAAAGACCCTGTATTCATGTGAAAAAAGTATGCAGTATTGTCGTCTGGTATAAAAGAGCAAAGGGAACTGGTGTGTGAGACTGGTACGAAGCAAGCAAAGGGAAATTCAGGAGGCATTCGCTGTAAGCGCGGTATGAAATGCTGCCAGCCACTGACTCAGCGAATGCACTGCGATTGATTACCCACCGACTCGTCCACTTGTGTGCCTTCCAGCTCTTACATTAACCAATAGTTAAAATCATCCCTAGAAGTCCCTGGGGCTTCCTTGACTAATTGACCACTCAAGGTGGTCCAGGTGGTTCTCTGCAGGTCCATCTGGCAGCAACTTGAACCCATCTGGCCCTGCTTTGGCCTTGGAGAAACCTCTCCTGCTTCCCCTGGGAAGTTTCTCCCAAAATCTTTGCTTTCAGAAGTGTTTAAGAAACAAAGCAAGATACTGCAACTACCAGTAACTCCTGTCTGTCTGTTGTTTATAGGACAGACCGAATGACTTCTGTTGCAAAATAGTGCATGACTTTTTTATCATGCGCAAGAAGTGGGAGCAAACGTCATCTGTTGGGACAGCCCAACGTATATATATTTAGGAAGAGTAATGTGTGGAACGTGGATGTTAAAGCTTCTGGCGTATCCATTCAGAGCAACTCTCCAAAGTAAATGCAAAGCCGGGCATCTTCAAAAGGCCGGGCACGTCATCCTGCACTTCTGTAGCCACCCTCGCCCAGCGGGAGGACTTGGCATTCGCTGGGGTGGGGAGATTTGGTGGATGGCATGACTTCTAATGTTGTTGGCAAACGGTACAAGTTGCATAGTATTTGGCAATGTTCCTTTTTTTATTATTATTATTCCTTATTTTTAGAGAGATTTTTTGTTTTGCTCTTGCTCCTGGTGTAAAGCAATAGGCTTCATAGGGAGGTGGCTCCAGATACTCGCATGCATCTACATGCGTACACGCTCTGTGCCGTCGATGTCCTCGCTATACTTACTCAATTACTAAATGCAAGCCTTTGCTTACCTGCGCTGTCAATCCAACACATTTTATCAGCAGAATGAAGGTCGTTTCAATCCTTCAGGTGAACAGAAGACCTGCCCGCCTTTTAAAACCAATACCGGTGGCAAGATTATTTTTAGAAAGGGAAGGTCAAGCCCTGAACCTGAACACCTTGCAACGGCGGCAGAGTTCAGGTTTAGTCCCCACCTTTGGTGCCTGGGGCCGGGATGATGCTCTCCCCTGCGGTACCCAACGCGAACCCACCGGCGAGGACCGCTGGGTTTCCTTCCAGCATCACCCTCGTTGTGCCCGAGTCCCTACGGCCAACGTGTACAGCAAGCAGATTTATGCAGCTCATTTGCTGCCCCTGTATAATCATTCTTAGCTCTGCATTAATGTGCTGAGCAAGTAAAACTAGTTAATGAGAGGAGGAGAAAGGAATCTTTTTTGTAGGTCTAATGCTCTTGTTCCTGGAAGCGGAGGGGAGTAATTAGCATTCCAGCCGAGGAACCAGTTACTATGGCAGTGCGTATTGATGAAACGCGGTTGATACAAGTGAGCTAATTCAAACCAGCCGAAGGCCATATGTTTAGCTCTGTCTTTGTTATATAACAAGTTTTGAGGTCTTAAAAAAAAAAAATTTCTGAGTAGAAATGACCTTCAAGGAATGGTTAAAATAAGAAAGCCGCCGGCCTTTTTGTTACCGGCAAACAAACTCATTAGTTACATAAACAGGACGAAGGTTTTTAATCTCCTTTTGAAGTTATTTGCATATTTATTGAGACTTACTGTGCCTTTTTACTTGGGATCCCACTGATCCGAAAGTGGAGGACACACACGGCTGCAAACCCGCCACGTTTCCCTAAGGTTCATATCACGCTAGGTCATTAGTCCTTGAGGTGGGACAAAATGGCAGAGTTCAGCTTCGCTGTGAAATCAATAAACCAGGAATTGCTTGGTATTTCTATGCATTTTTTTTGGTCGAATATTTGATCTTCTGATTTTTTTTTTCCCCCCCAATATTCCTTGTTACTCTTTAAAAGGAGAAAATCATTGGGGCATTGAAATTCATTTTACTACGGGGAAGCAAACGTGGGATTTCAGCCTTGCTGAGTGGCAAGCGACGATGATAGTTAGGTTTATCAACAAAAATGATATCTCAAAGAGCGCTATTGAGGCAAATGTTTCCTCACACTCCAAGTTGCTGCAGACAAGGGGTTCGGAGAAGTGGAACTTCGTTTCACCCGTTGCTTTATCATTAACACCATTGCTAGACTCCACATTCGTAGGATGGTTTCGTGACTGGAAGTGAAGCAGGAGCCAAGATGTCCCTGCTCCACCGTGCTCTGGTGGGGCTGGTTCTCCTTGCTCAGCCTGGACGGAGTCGGTGAGTACGTAGTTCCAGTTTTGAATGCTCCGTTTCATATAGCCAACTCCTCTGAGTTCTGTCACAGCCCTACACATCACCTCTGCGGGTATGAACGGTATCCTGCTAACTGTGGCTTCTGAGAGTTGAAGTCATATTAAAAAACCCCCAAACAAACCCAAAAGCATTACCCCCCAAATATATTTTGTTAACCACATATTGCCAGGATGGAAATTCTATAGGCTACAGGTTGCAGAAGGTGCTATGGACAGCAAGGAGTGTAATAATTAAATTGCACAGTGCACCTGAATGTGGGCTATTGCGGTGATTAATTGTAAATGCTGTCCTGTAATTATAATCAAACGATATTCTCTGCAGAAACCTTTGTGCGCAAGCAGCAAGGAGCTGTTATGCATTATTGACTTTGGAGTAGCTGGAAGAAATTCAAAACATCTTCATATAAATTACATTTTGGTCATGGTCTGCTCATCCACCCTGGCTTTGCAGGCACAAGCTCCCCCTCCTCGAACGCGGCTCCCGGCTGTAACGCAGCCTCTCTGCCCCATTTTGTCAGCACGCCTTTTCTGCTTCCCATCCCCACCGCGCAGGTTTCCTCCAGGACACCAGCAACGCAGTTGGGGTTCCTCACCCCCAACCCCACTTAGATCCCATCAAAGAGGCGCATCCATCGCGTGCTCTCCAGGAGCATCTATCCCCGGGTCCCTAAATTCGGCGTGTAGCTGATGGAGATGAAGAGAGACCGTGGTGCTGTGCCGTGAAGCTCTTGCCCCGCTTTCCCCCAAGCCTGGCGTGGGCTGCAGCTTTGATGAAACCTGTACTTGGTCTTATTCCCTCGCATACCTGAGTCACCGCATCCCCTAGTTTTTTTCGCAGGGTCACGCCGCCACTGGTGCTTTTTGCTGCCTTCTTTCCTTTTGTAGTAGTTCTGGTTTACCCCGGTTAAGGCAAAAAGTGACTAGGGGGAAAATTAATTCAATAACTACACGGTGTGGTTTTTTTTGCTGCGTAGCCCCATCAACAGAAGGGCTGCCAGAAGGGGGATGGAGAGGGGGGAAGCACCAAACTGCACCAAGGATGCACCTTGGAGATAGTCCTGCTCTAACCTAAGCGTCTTGACCCATACCGTCTTTCAAAGCTTTGGCTTCTGGGCATACCCTCACTTGTACGCTGCCTTGGCTGCTTTTAAATTTTCATTTTACTCATTCGCTTGGCTGTACCACTCGCTGACGGAAAGCTGGAGAGGATTCCCGGAGCATGTTCCCTAGTCCTGAAAAAGTTGGGTACCCTCCAGCCAGCGACGTGAGCATCAGCCTGTTCTCGGCGAGCCGAAGGGATGTTCACTGCTGCGTTGTGGTTAACTCAGTAACGCAGCCCTCTCTCTTCCACGTTCTGTTTTTCAAAGTGAGGGCACCTCGCAGCTCCATCCCTCTCTCCCCGCGTCTTACGCTGGCGCCGGGATCATCTCGGCGTCAAAGAGCCACTTCCACTTTTCTTACTGAAAGATCCCCGCGCGTTTATCAAGTACCTTTTGTCACCCGTAAGATTTTTCTTTATTATTTTCTTAGGTAAGAAAAACAAACCGGTGCAGGCTCTGTCACGTGTTGATCTGGGCAAGTGTTCCTAATAAAACATTCATAATATCGCGCTCTTTTACGAGTAAAATGGTGGCCTACCCACTTTTACGAGCTAGGCTGTACGAGTCGTCGCAGAAAATACATGCTCATTTAACGCATCGCAATAAAGAGCCCTTTGGAGAGTGGGGGTTTTTATAGTTTATTCATCTCTATTTACGTAGAATCCCCTCGAGAATCCCCGAGCCTTTTGCTTATTCAACCTTTCTTGGCTGTTTTGCCACGTCTCTCCCATCGAGGGGATAGCACAAGGTACTTCGTATTTATTTATTTGATGAGCATTGCCAGGCCCTTTGCTGTTCTAACAATATCCTCTACCTTGTTGCAGCAGCTTCTTGATGCCGGTGGATGAAGATCGAAGATCGTCGGGGTGGGGTTTTGTAGCTGGGGAGGGGAGATGGGCAAGGTTGCAAGAAGCCCTTTGACGGGCCGGTGTGCCGTCAGGTTTAAAACCCATGTCCTATGGTTAAACCACGCTTTTAAGCCTCGCCCTGCTTAGCAGGTCTTGCTTTTTGGTGCTGCAGGACTCTGCTGCGCTGGGCAGAGGATCAGGTGAAAGCGCTGTCATTCCTGTGTGCCCTATACAAGATATTTTTGCAGTTTTTGCATAAAATTCCACACTTCTGTTACGTATGAACCATATTAATTTACTTTCAGGAAACGTTTGCCTGACTTTTAAGTGTTTTCCTCTTTTTTGAACTCGTCGGCCAGTTTATTGCAGAAGCTTGAGTAATGTCGGAACCGTATTTGATTTAAAGCAGGCTTGCAAACTTAGTGCAGATCATAATAAAAGGAGATGTTTATAGATCCTCTTCTGTTTGACGGGAATACACCTGGCTTTCTGGGGTAGACGCAGACTATGCCTAAACCCAAGGCTTTAGAGATAAAACATGACACTGGGATGCCTGAGTAATCTCGTGGAAGGATGCTGCTGTGATAAGATAACGAACTTGTGGTTGTTGGAAATGGTTATTATCGTTAGGAGGAGGGATGTCGCAGGGCACAGACTGCCAAAAGCACCCGCTAACGCGCGAGCCTGGCACCTACGGGTCCTGTCCCGCTGGCCCGTTCCAGGCTTTTCTGTGCTTATCAGAGGAGAAATTAACATTTCTAATCGCCGCGTGGCAAAACCCCCAAAGGTCAGCTACGTTATCCGAGATCGGGTTCCTCCAAAGCCTCGCGTTCCCGGCGGAGCGGCTCCCTGCAAGGGCAGGCGGGGAGTTTTCGGAGGCTTCCTTTGCGAGCAATTACTGATTTCAGGGATTGAGTAGGAGCTGTTCGTTCCCGTGACGATGTACGTTTCTGTCCCTTCCTACAGCCCCTCTACAGCAGTTTCAGGGGGCTTAGCATCGCCCGGTAGCCGTGCCTTCTGCCTTGCAGGTATTATTCCCTCCAGTACCATACCCATGCTACAAGATTGACAGCCTCCTTATCTTTTAATCCCGTAGACAGCTTTTTTTTTTTTTTTTCCCTTCTGTGCTTATGTATTTACGTGACCCTTTATAAATATTGTATAAAACATTAAATTTTTCCTGTTTGAACAAATAGTCAGGATTCTATCAAAGAACAGGGCACGACGGCATTTTAAAAATTAAATAGAGCGTTACAAATTGGCTTTCTTCCTTTAAGAACATTTCAGGTGTGTTCATCAGGATGTGAAAAAACAAGGAAAATGTATCACAGTGTAAAAAAAAAAGAAAAAAAGAGAGCAATCTTTGCAGTCACGATGATTGGGGGAAGAAAGAAAAGATCATTTTATTGGGGCAAATAAATCTGTTTTTCTTCCAGTTTGGGACTTTGATAGCCAGCGCCCGTAGTTATTCTGCCCAGAGGGTTTAGGGAAAAATCCCTCTCCACCAGTCCTTAAGGAGCTTTCCCAGGGCTTCCTCGAGGTCTCGGCTCCGGGCTCGGGTTCCTGCGTCACCCCGTTTCGTCCCCACTCTGCACTCCCTAGTTCTTTTCCTGCCTCTTCAGCCCGAGCTGTGGCAGTGACGTTATGTTTAATTTGGCAAACAAACTAAAAACATAAAAATAATTCCATTCCGTTTGAATAATAATTAATATTTATTCTTCTCCAAACACTCCATTTGCCTGCCAGCCGGTCTGGTTGCATTTAATACAAATTATTTCATTCAACCCAAAATGTTTAATTTTGATCATTTATGAGAAAATTAAAGGAAACAAAGAGCAGAGCGAGGTGCTAATTTTCCCCTTCAACCCAGTAGTCCCAGGGTTAGGATTTTTTTTCGAGGTATGGAATAACCAGCTTCAGTTCTGCCTGAGAAGGTTTGAACCTGTGTGCTCTTGTTTCAAGAGTGATCTCAAGGTTTTAAGGATATTTTGGGATGCTTTTCCTATTTATTTATAATCCTGTTCCATTTTGCATTAACACTGGAGTGGGACCAGAGTCCAAATGAATGTCCTAACCAGCAGGTTTGGTCCTCAGTATATTTTTCCAGTTGAAATCATCCCATAAATTTGAAGGAGAGTCACCGAATAATTCAGGTTGGAAAGGACCTCTGGAAGTCATCAGGTCCAGCTCGAGTCAGGTTGCTCAGAGCCTTGTCCAGTTGACAGAAGTTAATGAAATGTTTTCGAATGATTGAAGCCACATGCTTTGGCAGGTTTGCCAAAATTATGCTGAAAAAAAGTTCTCCTGACTCTGTTGCCAGGGTTTGAAAGGACAGGACCTTCAGAAGATCCAGGATGTTGTAAAGCACTCGTTCCTGGAGGCTGGAAAGATGACAGAGCTTTGAATGAGCGTAGTTCAAGGGAGACATGGGGAACAGGAAAGCTCAAGGCTTTAGCTAGGATATATACGCTTTCATATACCTTAGCGGGCAGGTATGGTACCTATGGCGTGCGCGAGATGAGCCTACGCTTCTGGGGTCAAGGCTGGCTGGAGACTCTTGCCATGGAAGTGGCAAGAGAAAGCAGGGGCTTTCTCTCAGCCGTTACCTGCGCGGATTATTTTAGATTATTCTTAGTGCTGACTCCATTCCCTGGCAGCTCAAAGACTTCATTACCTGTCCCAGTCCTTTTTTTGTCTTAATATACCGTTGGACTTGTCTTGCCTCAGCTGCACATTGAGCAGTGACTTTGCTCCCTCTCTCTTGCTAGATGCTGAGGCAGTGTGTACAGAAATGTTCATTTTATTGCTGGTTTTTTTTTAACCTCCGTTAGTATTTGAGCCCTGCAGTGCTTTGGCTGGAGCTGACCTCAGGGAGCAGGTAAGAGGTTGGGCAGAGTGGAAATCAAGCAGCAGCACCTCAAAACCTGGCCCCGTTATCTCCTCACTGGCAGGACCAAAATCTTCCTTTTAGTCCTTATGGGCTTTTATGGAAAATTTTACGGCTTTTATGGAAAATTTTATGGCTTTTATGGAAAGATTCAGTATCCTTTGCTGCACTATCAGTCTGAACGCCGGGTTTCTTGATTTATTTTTTGTGGTTTTTTTCCCCAAGTTTACAGGATCTGTGGACACAAAGCTTTTGCAGCTGGTGCTGCTTTGTCAATGGATTTCCGCACCCTCCCAAATTCAGGATGATGAGTCACCCGGCAGAAACAGGAAAGGAGTAGCAGTGCCGTCTCATCCGAAACACGTCCCTATTCGTACCGACGCCTCACGGTGCTGCGCGTTACGTGCGATGAACATTACATTGTTTTGTTTTCCTAGAATGTGCAATTAGTGGAGATATAAAAAGCTGGTGCTGCTCAAGTTTCTTTGATAGCAGGATGAGAGAAAAACACCTGAAAGAAGGCGAGAAAAGCAGGAGGTTCTCCTAGAGACATCTCAGCTCTTCTGAGCTGGGACCCATCTCTGCTTTCCAGCAGAGCACTCCTCCTATGAGACCATTGCCCAACGATTTTCGTAACTTAAGTCAGTCCAAGGCACATTTTATGGTTATTAGGGTAAATATGTATCATTTAGCAAAAGTTCAGCTCAGCTTCCTTCCTGGAAAGCTGGCTTGGTCTTGCAATTGAGCTAGTCGGTACTTTATTTCCTAATTAAATGGCGTTCTTGATAGGAAGCAAAGTATGAATCAAAGAAAGCAGATGATGATCGTATCGTCTCCCTGTATCGTCTGTCCCAAGTAAAAGGCTAAAGCAGTGCAGTGTGATATCCTCTCTTGTATTAAATGTTGCACAAACGAAGAAGAATAATTAGGAAGTGCCATCTGCTTCTGTTAAAAATGCACATAGAGTGAGTAGTGAACATGCCCCTGTCAGGTCATAGTTCTTCCTTCCTTGCCTGTGTATATTCCCCTTATTCCCTAACTTTATTTTCACAAGGTAAAATGGAAAAGGTAATTAACAACAACAAAAAAAGTCTGATTTCAGCCTGGAGCAAGCGTATACTGATGCACGCTGGCGGGATCTTTAGTTTTCTGACCAGACTTCTGCTACATACTCAATTTATTGCATGCTTACGACTCGACCTTTGGGAAGCAAAGACCTTCTTGAATATTCATTGAATAAGTCCTTCTAACGCCCTGAACTTGCATACCTAATCAGGTGATATATTTACTTTCTGAATCCCTCCTGACCTCCTTCCATATGTAAATTACACAGTTTGAAAGCATATACTTCAGCACCGCAGAGGAGATCCAGCTGATTACTCTTACCGTAATTGCAGTGCCTCTTCCCAAAATTTCCTGGAAAAATCCTCAATCTTAAGTCTCACTTGGCCGTGCCATGCCCTTGACCACTAATAAATTAGTTTGAGCCCATTTCTGTTTCCTTTGAAAGGAACCTGCAGCTACATTTTCTTTAATCTCCTGAAAGCCTGCATGAATTACACCAAAAGGCTTTTTGGAAAATTGCTTGAAAGCATTACCAAACAGGTAAGATACCAACTCACGATCACGCTAATCTGTTGGAGCTCTTTCCTTTTAATTCTTTTGTGAAACAGTGAAGGGCTGTTCCAGTAAGTTTCTCTAGACATCCCTAATGCCGTCATTTATTTAAGATGATCAAATGGCATCCCTCGTTCTATGTAAAGCAAATTGAGCTGCAGGAAGGGTCTCAAAAGCAAACCGGTCTTTTGGAAGTCCTAGTGATGAGGGCACGAATAATAATAAAAATGAATGATGCCGTCACTTCCTTTTCTGAACTTCCAGTTTATTAGGGCTCTAAAGTGAAAATTACAGTGATATTCTTTAGGGTTGATTTTATTCAAATAGCACTGATTGGGTTTCTCTCCTGTTGTGATTTTAATCCAGCTTGGTTTGTTAATTTGAATCTTGCCCCTTTGGGACTGCTTGGCGTTCAGCAGGAAATTCGTCACGTTCTTCTGTCCTTACAAACGTACCTGACGGTGGTCAGGGAGCAGAGCTGCTGTGGGTTTCGGAGAAGACCTGTCATTTTGTCTTGCGTCGGTCTTGACTTAGGAAGACACTCAAGCTCAACTGCGTCCCTGTTCAGGTAGAAACGCAGCATGGGCTTAAGTGTTCTGCCGTACAAGGACATTTGTTCTTTTTGGACGTTAATTACGAGAGCAAACTCTTTCCCTCTGGTCAACTCATGTAAGTATGATACTTTGATTAGGGCTTAATAATCAGAAAACCACCCTAAAACCAGAACATGTTTCAGAATAAATGTTATGGCAGGTTATGTACGGCAGTCCTGGAAGCTGTAGTGTGCTTGCTAGTGCAGGACATCTCAGGGGCAGGAGCTCCTAGAGATGAGAGGAGAGCCCACAACTCATTTTTATCCCCGTTCTGTTTCCTACCTCCCACTTGTGTCGTGTTTAACGCTGCATTTCGGATATGATCATGACCGGCAACCGGGCTGGTGGATCTTGCCTAGTCCTTCCCAACACTTAGGCTTTGTTACGATGGAGGACTTGGCTGAAGAATTACCACTCTTGGGTTTCACCACCCTTTCTGCTGAACGTCACGTTCGTCAGAAAGTGCTGGGCTCCATATTGCTCCTCAAATGGAACTTGAGCATAATTAAAATATCAGCTTAAAATCACAGTAAATGTATATTCAACTTAGTGTTCTGTAAATAAATTTTAGAAAAAGGGCCAAAGTGATGTCAGCTAAGGAGGTGGATTCATCTCACTTGTCTTTAGGGGGTGGCACTATAGAGGGTCTACACGTGAGCCCCTCACCACAGTTTCTTCTCTCCCTGGAGAGAAACAGGGATTTCTTGAGCGTTACTCGTCTCAGCAAATGCAGAACTACTCTGAGTTGCAATGAATCCCTTCCCCCATAATTAATTAATTGTAACGGATTCATTTCTGTCAAATATATTGGAGATAAAGGTGCATGAATCTGTGTACAGTAACTGATTGTAGACCTCTGTATAATGATATTTAACTTGGCAAACCTGTTCCTCAGTGCTAATTTTAATAAGTAAAAATAAATAAATAAAAATAATGGCAAAAAGATGCACAGGAGACAAAACAGTTTTGGGGCAATCGGTGCATGTTGAGATTTGGACTAAAAATGCCACATCTCAAGCTACTTCAGACAAGTTTTTGCTGTCATGGAAAATGAATTCAGCACTGACACTGATTTCATTATATACGCCAATAAAACAGGTTATTGAGTTACATAGGTTATATGTAGTTATAGAAGACAGATACTATAGGAAGTACAGTTCTGTCTTCTTTTTCACCCTTATGAGTGAAAATTTTAAGCTCGAATCATTTTTTTGATGCCCTTAATCGTGAGAATACGGCTGAACCTTTGTAACTTCTTGCTCAGCTGAGGTGTAATGACGCTGCGATACAGCTGCATTGCCAGTCGGTACCCTTACCTCCTTCAGAGCATCTCCTCGTCTGCCGACCTTGTATAAAATAATCCTGAGGATGTGTCCTACCTGCTTCCGAGACATGATTACCAGGCAGACAGCAGTTGGGATTTTCTACTGAAGAAAGGCTGTGGTTCTTTGTACTAGGAAAGGCTAAATGCCATGCAAGAAGCTGGTGTCACCTGCAGGTTGCAAGATGGCTGGTCTAGGTGCAAGTGGTACGTGAATACCCGGTGCAAGCTGCTCCTGGGACACACCGGCTGAAAGAAAAGTTTCAGTAAGGAACCGAAATACTTAACTAGCTTGATTTTGCATTACTGAGTGTCGCGAATGCAGGGGGGCTGAAGGAGATGAAGAGCACAGGGGCTTTGCGGAGGACCAGTCTCAGAGACCTACCAAGAGACCGCTCATTTTCATGCACCAGGAGCCGAAATCACACGAAGAATCACACAGAATTCAGCGAAGTAGGTGATAGGTAAAAGAAATGTTTGCTGATTTGTCAGCCCTTGTGAAAGCGGGATGAAAATCGTAAGACATATCAACCGGCTGCCGAGGGGGAACCTAGAGGAAGGTGGTGCATGCAGTCTGAGGATGAAGAGAGCTAGCTAGGTGTCACAGTCAGTACTGCAATGAAGGCGAGCAAGAGAGAAAAAGAAATTTAGGCAAAAATACAAAGACCAAAACCTCAATAGTAGTTTTCAGGGTCATGTTTCTAATTCTGGTCAAAAGATCAGTGAAGTCATATGTGCGTGAGGAACACGTATTAAAGCAGGCAGCGAGGCAGGAAGGTTCATATATGATGCAGCGGCCGAGTGCTGCACTATTTGCATCAATATGTTTTCTGGCTCTGCGTAGAAGTGCATTGCAAGGCACATAAACCATGTCAGGTACAACACGAGGTGGAAGTTTGGAAGGAAGATATAGCACTGAAGTTGGAAAAACCTAAATGAGGTATATTCGTGCCATTTATAAAACTTCTGTGCTATTGCAGTAGCTTTAGGAGGACTTCTTGATTCTGCTGAAGCTCTTCAGATCTTCACTGTCATGTTCTTTTTCCTAATCTCTTTATCTTTTGATATACCAACCCCCAAAAGATCCTGCCAAGCTGTCTGAAACCATAAAAAAAGAAGTTGCCCTGTTTATTGACCTCTGCTTGAAAGCTGGAAACCATACTTCACTTCCTTAGATTTTTTCCTCATTTCACCTCCTATATTATTATAATCATCTGTCTTTCAAGTGTGGGACAAGCTGAGAGCCTAAGAATTGCCAGGCTGGAGCCGGTCCTCATGGTCCACCTGGTTCCTTCTCCTCTCCACGGCAGGACCAGCACCAGATGCTGCAGAGACGCGCAAGACCTCCCCAATGAGAAGACATGGAGGATTCTTCCTTTCCCCTCTCCAGGTGCATGGATGTTACGTCCCATCACAAGCTCTGTTAGTTTGGTTTAAGCTGTCGGATATGAAGCTCCTAACTCTTTCTCTGATGGATGTATTCTATACTCATTATTGTCCCGGATACATTGGATACATAATTTTTGGCATCAGTGACATACTCAGATAAGGACTTCCACGAACAAATATTTCTTATACCTGGTTTGGTATTAATCACCTTTTATTTTCCTTTATTATTTATTTTTATTTTATTTTTGGTATTCATCACCCTTATTATTTGTTTTTATTTTATTTTTGGTATTAATCACCTTTTATTTTAATGGTGCCTTGTTCCTTTTGTGCCAGACTGGGAATTTCCTGGCCGGTCGCTCCCTACTCTTGTCCCTACCTCCTCTCTGTATTAATCACCTTTTATTTTCCTTTAGTATTTATTTTAATTTTTTTGTATTAATCACCCTTATTATTATTTTTTTTAATTTATTTATTGTATTAATCACCTTTTATTTTAATGGTGCCTTGTTAATTTTGTGCCAGACTGGGAATTTCCTGGCCGGTCGCTCCCTACTCTTGTCCCTACCTCCTCTCCGAAGGCCATGGCTTAAATTTCATCTATGATATCCTTCTTTCTCATCTCCTTTCTGAAGCGAACTGCCCTTCCCTAATCCCCGTTAGTTTTGCAATGCTCCTTTCGCGCTGGAGAGCCTGGCAGCACGCGGAGCATCCGGAGGAGAGGGAAGCGCTGATTGATGGAGCGGCGTTGCACTGCTCTCCGCGTTCTCCCTGCCTTTCCTTATGCGGCGTAATTTCTTATTTGCTTTCCTGGACCCCAGTTGCTCATTGAGCAGATGTTTCTCTTCAGCCTGGCACTGTTAACGCCAGTCCCTTTCCTGAGTGGATATAGTTCATTTAATACTTTGGATGTTTGTTTTTTTTTTTTTTCCCCCGCTATGTATTATTTTACACTTATCAGTAGTGGATTTTGTTGGTTGTCATTTTGCTTATTCACCAAACCTTGTACAGGTTTTTTTTTTCCCTTAAATTCCTTGTGGTCCTCTCCGGTCTGGCTAGTGTTGTTAATATACTTTACTAGCAGGTTTTCTTTTTTACTACTCACTTTTCATTATTAATCCATATATCAAACAATTGTTAATGGCTTTTCGTTTTTCTTCCATAAGTTAATAGACGAGCGGTGCTGCAGTGAATTAATACAAAATAAATTCTAGAGCCTCCTCCACGAGCCAAGGGAACTGGCGGGGGATATTTTTACCTTTCCCAAGTTTCACGAGCCAGCCCTCCCTCGTGCCCACAGGGCAGCACGTCGGTTTTAATGTGCATCATTGCTGGCTTTGATGAAGGGCTGCAACCTTCTCCCCCGTCCCTGGCCACTATCGCTGAATCAGGCCAACGAGACCAAACGTCCTTTCTTGGCTGTTTAACGCTGACCGTTGTTATCGACGCCTTTATCACAGCAACAGCGCAAATCAGTGCCAGTGGGAGACAGAAAGTACACCCTGTCCAGGACACTCAGCCCGGGTCAGTTCAGGCAACCAGCCTTCTTCCCCCTTGTTTAAACTGGCGGTGAGCTGATATCTTTTAATTGAAGTGCCCAGCGATAGCAGCAGCATGTGTGCTGGAACATGTGGTGGCTGGACCCTCCGGGAGGGGATGAGGATGCTGCGGAGGGCAGATGCTCGCGCCTGCGCTGAGCATTCATCAGCTCCTTCCAGCATGTTTGGAGTCTGCTCTTCTACCCTTGGTTTGTGTGTCTTTCCTTTATCCCCTGCCAAAAGATTAATTTAAATGCATTCTCATTTCACTATCTTTTTTTTTTTTCCTTCCCGCTAGACTGTCTATACTTGATTTGCCGTGAATTTTCCAGAGTACGTGCAGCTTCTTGGGCAGGGAGGAAAAGTCTTCTGATGTACGATTCTTGCATTGAATCATAAAGCTCCATTTCGTGTCGTTTTCTGGCAAATGTAAGTCACTGTGGGAATTGTGTTTGTGGTTCAGATCCTTGGGTCTAAGACAGCTCTTTCCTATAAATCATTAGCAAACAATACAGAAGCTCTGTTTCTGACTGACAGCGCAGTCAGTATATGTCATTACTCCACTCTGGTTTATTTACCTTTTTCATTAAGCTTAGGTGTAGAACTGCCCACATAAAAAAAATAAAGAGTAAATTAGCTTCAACAGGAATGATTAAAGCTATTACCATATTCTAATTTATCACCTATTAGCAGACAAATGAGCGCACGCTGACTTCGTGCTCTCCCTCCGCCACGCTCTTCATTGCCAGCGTTGCTTCTAATAACAGAAGGTACTTGACACCACTTAGAGCACAGTGCCCAAAATGAACCCAGCACCTCTTAGCGTCCAAATTCAGGTGAAAAATAGGACTGCTATCTCATATATATTTCATATAAAGCCATGCTTGTTGTAATTGCACGTATGGAACAAAAAGATACCGTTTCAGGGGAGGGAAGACAGAAGAAGCAGGAACTGAAGTGCAGGAGAGGAATAGAGAAAGCATAAAATAGCAATTATTAAATAATTCTGTGTCAGAAACTCTCTGGCTAATATATTAAATCCTCGAATAATTTAGTTTGGAAGAGCTCTCTGCAGATCTTTTTTCCTCAGCCCCTGGCTCAACTCAAAGCCAACTTCAAAGTTAGATGTAGACTCATATCCAATTGAGTTTCAAATTTAGCCAAGAAAGGATATTTCCATCCCCTCTCTGGGCCCCAGTTCCACCCTTCCTCTGGATGTGTTTTCTCCCAATATTGAGTTGAACGTTTCTTGCAGCAACTTGTGCTCGTTGCCCATCATGCTTTTGCTGTGCGCCTCCAAGTAGAGCATGGCTCCGTCTTCCTTCTAGCCCCCCAGCAGGTAGCTGCAGATGGCATTAAGGTCTCCAACTTGCCTTCTCTTCTCCTGGCTGAGCAAACCCAGCTCCCGTCCTCCCCTCACACTTTGTATGCTCCAAGCCTTGGGAGTGCCAGTTTGACTACGAACCATCGACAGTTACAGAATCACAGAATCACAGAATCGTATAGGTTGGAAAAGACCTTTAAGATCATCGAGTCCAACCCTAAACCTAACACTGCCAAGCCCACCACTACACCATGTCCCTAAGCACCTCATCCAAACGTCCGTTAAATACCTCCAGGGATGGCGACTCCACCACTTCCCTGGGCAGCCTGTTCCAGTGCTGGACAACCCTTTCAGGGAAGAAAAATTTCCTAATATCCAATCTAAACCTCCCCTGGCTCAACTTGAGGCCATTTCCTCTTGTCCTATCACTTGTTACCTGGGAGAAGAGACCGACCCCACCTCTCTACACCCTCCTTTCAGGCAGCTGTAGAGAGCGATGAGGTCTCCCCTCAGCCTCCTTTTCTCCAGGCTGAACAACCCCAGGTCCCTCAGCCGCTCCCCATCAGCCTTGTGCTCCAGACCCTTCCCCAGCTCCGTTGCCCTTCTCTGGACACGCTTAGCACCTCAATTACCCTTCCAGTGTGATGATCCAGCCAGTTTTCCACCCATCCAGTCATTAATTCCCTGGTCCTGGGGTAGACCCTGCTGAGACACATGCCGTGGTCAGGGTAAACGACATCTGCGGCTTTCTCATCAGCCACTGAGCCAGTCATCTCGTTAATGAAGGCAGTCAGGGTAGTTGGGCATGATTTGTGCTTCACAAATCCATGGTGGCCATTCCCAATCACCTTCTTGTCCTTCATATGCCTGGTTATGGTTTCCAGAAGGATTTGCTTCATGAACTTCTGGGCAGGGAGGTGAGGCTGACTGGGCTGGCATTCCCCTCTTTGTCCTCTTCGCCCTTTTTGAAGGCGGGTGTGATGTTTCCCTTTTTCCAATCATCGGGGACCTTCCCCATCGCCATTACCATTCAGAGATGACAGAGAGTGGCAGTGACAGCAGCCAGCTCCCTTGGCACCCTCAGATACCTCTCATCTGGCACTATGGACTTGTGTATGTCCAGGCTGCTTAAGTGGTCCGTAACTCATCTGTCCTCTATCAACAGTTGTACGTCATTCCTTCAGACTCTGCCAAGACAGCCTGCTCTCGGGCACATGGGAGCAGAGCTGGCCGATAAAGACAAAGCAAAGAAGGAGCTGAATTATCTCAGTCTTTTCTGTGTCCTTTGCTGCTAGGTCCCTTGCCTCCTTCTCCGGTGGGCCCACGTTTCCCTTAGTGCTCCTTTTGCTGCCAACGTACCTGCAGAAGTCCTTCTTGTTGCTCTTCTTGACAATGTCAACTCCAGCAAAGCGCTGGCTTTTCTGATGCCAGCCCTGCACAGCCAGCTCTCACAGGACAGCATCCCATGGGATCCCACTGACAGGACCCTTGAACAAGCCAAAGTCTGTTGAAGTGCAAATTCACATATTTCTCATTTTTGTTACCGTGTCTTCTTCCCTACCTTTGCATTCCTCCTTCTTCCCATAGGCGGTCCTATAGTGTTGCCTACATCATTAAATAACTTCACTCCCCTGGTTCTCCTCCAGGTTCTCCTCTAGGTTCTCCTCCAGGTTCTCCTCCAGGTCCATGGCATCCATGCAGCCCGCACGTGCCACCACCCTGGGACATTAAAGTGTGATGGGAAGTGCACTCCTGACCCAAGCTAAAGCACTGATGTAGGAGCATCGTTAGTGCGTCTCTACGCTACTTGGGGTCGTAGGCTTGTTGGCTTTCCTGCTGCTGACGGTGTCCGTCTTCTGCCCTTTTGACTCTCAAGGTGTCCGATAACGTGGCTGGTGAAGGTGTTCAGTGCCATGGGAGAGGAGATCAGGGAAAGCATCCAAGATAGGCAGGAGGGCAAGACGGATAAAGAAAGTGTGTGTGAAACTGCACAAGGGCTAAACAGGCTGAGAATTACACCGATCCAGACTTGGATGAGGATTTTAGTAAGGTGAAAAATGCAGGTTTGGGTGAAGTTGAGGGAAGATGCGGTGGAGCTTGGCCAGAAAATGCTATCGACAGAAAAAGCTCATCGGTGCTATTTAAAGTTGCAGGTTGGCTTGTCGGTTTTTCACTGTTTTGTGGTGTTTAATTTGTTTTGCTGTTGATCCTGACTGATGTCTCGCAACTCCTACTCTAGGAGACTCTAAAATGAATTCCTAGCAGGATTTGTTTAACATAGATGGGCGATATCGGGGTGTACTTTTAATAAATGTCAAGACTGACACATATTGGTCTTGTGCTGTCGAGCAATATCTGTCCAAACGTGATCTTTTCCGTGATGCTTCTCTAGATGTGCGAAGCTTCAGCTTCTTCGTTGAGTTTTTGGGTTTGGTTGTTTTTTTTTTTTTCCCCTCCTTCTTTCATGAGGAAACTATCCAGCAATAAAGCACAGCAGAATATAGAAGGCAGATTGGTGTTTGCTGTTTTCAGTTCATTTACTGAAAACAGCTGGTAGCCACTTAGGAGAATGGGAGAAATATTGCAACTTCTGTCAAGACTGAAAGTAAACACATGATTAAGGCAGAATTGACAACTCCTGTTTCACCACCAATTATTTGTCATCATGCTTTGGTAAACGACATCGAGACGGAAAGACATTGTTGTGATGTGGATATAGATATTATTTATTTGTACTGGCATAGAGTGGCTTCGTCTGCTTGCTAAGTGCCTTGAAAATACAGCGAGATGAATTGTGGCTGTCGTTTAACTCTTTCTCAGCTGGGCTCTTCCCAAGGATTGTACAATTAAATTGGAAAATTTAATTGTATAATCCTTCGGGGAGGGAGGGGGGGAGGAATAAGCAGAGTTTATTGGTCCTACTTGGAAAACGCAGGGCAATGTACGGTTAAATGGCTGGCTGTTGGTTTGCCTGGTCCGCTCCCCGTCGTTGCACCTCTGGTCCTATAAAATCCTACCAGTGTTTCCCTTTTATAAAGTGTGAGTTCAAATCAATGTTTTTGAAAAAGCAGAATTTTAAAACCCCAGAAAAACTCCAAACCTCTCTTGTTTTGTCTTAGCAAGAAGCCTCTTCGTACGAAGCAAGCTGGTGGCTTCTCTTTGAATTGCCTGGCTCTTTGGAATGGTAAATTAAGACTTAATGTGGCATCTGCTACCTATTAACATTTTTCCCATACCAACAGAAACTTGATCACGTGTGATAGTATCGAATTAGTCCAAAGATTTTTCTAAGAAATTGTGATCTGTTAGAAAACATCCCTGCTGGAGTCTGTAAAATGTAGCGGGCTGCTCCGTGGCTTTGTTTCAAGAAAACTTGCATTTCTGATCTGTATTTATCCTCAACAAGCATCGGGTGAAGTCTAGTTTGGTTTTTAGCTTTTGGCAGAGCAGTCAGGAGGTTCAGCCGTGCTCTTCGCTGCCTGCCAACGTTTACGAGCAGTTAACCTCTCTTGATAGCGAAGGTCACGTGCGTCAAAGATGGAGCTGTAAGACACTGATGTCTTACATGAATGAGAATAATCTCACAGATGGGGGAAGGCTGGAAGTGAGATAAAAATTACAGTATTAATTTTTTTCTTAATTCTGAAGGACGACGGAACTTCATTATCCAATATGTTTAAAATTGAACGGCCTAATGAAATTTCACACCCACTAAATTTAATCATGGATTACTCATGTGGGATTTGAATCAGATAAAAAGGATGCCTCAGATATTTGGTAGCACTTGCATAAGGTAATAAAAAATCAGCAGTGTTCTTTGTCCTTTTCAGCAAATGTGAATTGCTTGACCTACTTTTCTTTTCTTTACTTTTTTTTCTTATTTTTTTGGCATTCACGGACCTGACCCCGACTTCCTGCTGGGCATCAGCGCACAGTCAGTCCCGCACTCGCATACAAGCAGACGGATCTCAGGAGTGTTTCCTCCTGGATGTTGTTGATGCACGGTGGATTATTGCTTTTGCTGCAGTAGTTTGAGGCTGGGAAAAGAAATCAATATTTTAGCTTGTGTATAAAAAGGCCTTGCTGATAAGAGGATGTCATCAGGAGCCGGTGAGAGGTGGATGCTGGACTAAGGTTCTTCTGCTCAGGGCTTTGTTTGCCACTGCTGAATGATCTTTTGCAGATCACTTTACCCCTCCAAACCCTTGGTGTATGGACTTAAATGATGTTTGACTCACAGGGATGTTCTGAGCCCCCGAGAACTGACGGTGCCTTTAGCCGACTTGAGACTACCCATGCTCTGTGCTTACCAACTGGGCTATTCTCTTATTCGCTGTGTTTCTGGATGAGTAGCCGTTCGTTGCCACTGTTGTAAGTCTTAGTTCTGGTAGACACCAAAGCTTATATTCACCATCAGAGCTAGACTTGGGGAACAAGAGGAGACAAGTACAAAGACTGCTCTTGAATGACTCAAGGATCTACTTGTTGCTTGCACAAATGACCAAACACACCGGGTGCTGTTTTTACAAGCAAATTTCCAATCAATAAGCATTGGTTTCTCATGATCTAAGTGCAGATTGATGATCTTGGATTCTGTCATGGACAACTTTTCGGCAGTTAGTGGATGAAATGTAGTTAGCATTGGCGATGGTTACAAGAAGAAGTAAAAGGAGCACATCTTTGGGGTGAATCTCTTCTGCTCTTCCCCCTTCTGGCACAGCTACTGCAGCAGCTCCTACCCCTGCAGGGGCTAACCTAATGGTGAGGATTGTCAGAGGATTCCAGAAATAGCAATTCTCCTGTATATTTGGTGGGACTTAGGGACTTGGGATCGTTCATCAACATCTCCTTGTTCCAGGCAGCACCCAAGCGCAGGGCAAAAGCATATGCCTTGCCCCCAGAGCCTGAGACAAGCGGATAAAGGTGGGTGATGGAGCACAGTGGCAGCCTGGAGGCACTTTTTGGAGGTATACAGTCAAAGGAGCGTTTTGAAGAGATGTTGAATATTTAGGAGGAATTCTAGCGTTTCTTAGGGGGACAGCCCAAGTGAGATCAAGCACGCAAAGGTGCTTATTTTGAAACGCCCTGAGTGAGCAGCACAAGCAAGGCTGGCATGCTGGGGGAACCAAGGAGGAGTTGGTGCCTCGCTACTGAATATGGATGGCTAAGGGAGGATTAGGTGATGGAGAACCTTGAAATAAGCACAAATTCCTGACTTCTGGTAGAGGAAAGGGAGCCAGTCAAGTTGAGCAAAGGAGAAATGGCAGGGACAAAGCCACGCGCTAAGGAAATGATCTTTCTAGCGGTGTTCTGAATAGACAGTGGTGGAATAGCAATGCTTTTGTCGAGGCTGGAGGAAAAACTATTGCGATAGTTGGGATGTGAGATGATAAGTGGATGGTTGCCTAGATGGATGGGGAAGGCTGTGTTTTAAGGATGTTAGGCGCAAAGAATCTTGAAAGGAGCACAGACAGGTTGCACTTGAAGGCAGTGATGAAGTTATAAGTGTGAGTGACAGGGAAGATGCTGGGCATAGTCGATGCAGAAGTAATAAGAAGAGATTGTGGAGAAAGCTCACGTACTTCTGCTCTTTGAGAGCTTCAGCTGATGGGTAGGCATCTTTGACATCCATGAAGAGATGTCAAGCTGAAATGTTATTTGGACAGGAGGAGTCAGGTCTACAGTAGACACCGCTTGAGTTTTCTGTTAAGAGCTTTAAATTCCTTTTCAGGAAGAGTTGAAGCTGGAGAAGCCAGCAGTCTTCACTTTTTGCCAGATTAGGAGCCTGGCTGTCCACAGTACAACAAAGTCAGTAGATGGACATCTCAAGATGGAGAGAGAAATAGCCTTTGTTGTCAGATCTTTTTTGCTTTTGGCAGAACAATTATTTTGAAGCTTGAATGGTCTCTGCCTGGTGTCCACTGGGTGCCCTTCATCTTCAAAAAAAAAAAGAAAAAGAAGCAGCTTCTGCCTTGCACACAGATACATAAAAGGATCCATCAGCAAACTGAACAGCAGCTTCAAACGTTTCATCAAGGAATACGAAATCTCACCACAGCTGGATTACCCACAAGCTTCAGAGTTCTTTAAGGTCAAAAAGTAGTTAAATTGTATAGAACAGCGTGAAACAAGGGCACTGAGGCTTCCTCTGGAGGCACAGAGGAGCTGCTTGTTTTGAGCGCTGTCTTCAACACTTGGCCTACTACGTTTTTGTTCTCATAACCCCTTCCTACTAGCGTTTTCTAGGGTTGTAGGCTTTTTTTGCCAGTCTTTTCACACCGCCAGAATTAACGGAAGGGAACTTTCTGTTGAGTAGAAGTAAAGCTGCCGTTCAATTATAAAAGGCTTTCTTTAGTATTTGCAAACACGTTAATGTACCTTTATGGGGGTAAGAGCTATTACCACTATTCTCTCTCACGCTGCAGGATGATGCCGTGGTTTTTTTGTAACGGACAGCTGTACGTTTTGTTGACTCCTGGGTGTGCATGCCTGGAAATGGTGGCCATGGCAGGCAGGAAGGCTTCCTGGCCATGCTTACCCAGGGACGTGCATCTCCTGCCCCAGCAGGCTGCTATTAGGTGACCTCCACCAGGCTATCAAGGATCTGGAGTGACCATGAACCAAATGCAGTGTGTTTGGATCTGTTCACTGCTACCAATGACAACGAATCTCTTCTCTTGCCTGTTTCTTGGGGAAAAAAATCAGGAGTTTAAATCAGATTGGTGCCTGCCACCGATTTTACAGCCCGTATAAAAAATACGTGTAAGGCCAAAGAGTAAGGGCAGTGATGGATCACAGGCAGCTGAGGCTCACTCAAGGAGTTGTTGTTGATGCCAGATACAGGGGAGATTTTTCCTCCTTTTTCGGTCTCCTGCTAACACATACACCTGCCTCACCTGCAAAGGAGTTCACGCCTATTCTTGGGAGGCATTATTGCCTCTCTTTGCTTGTAATGCACTGCGGTTTTAAAGCCCAAAGTTTCTCTTTTAATAGAAAAAAAATTAAAAGTCTGTGTCTGTCCGGAAAGAACGCCAATTATTTGAATATGTGGTGTGCAAAGTGTGCTCCTGTGCTAATGCACGGTCGGAGCTGCCGATCTGAGGAGGGAAATGGCAGAGGCGAGATGGTGGAGTGTCCAAGGCTTGTTAGGAACATCGCCGAGAGTCTTCTCTGTTGGTTCCTATCCCTCAACATCATCAGTCTACTCATTTTGGGTTTCTCCAAAAATAGCCCTTCAAAAGGGGGTTGAAACCTGTCCTGAGAGCTTGGGCCAGCACAGAAAATGAGATTCAAGTTAGGGTATAGGGGAAATGACGCAGAGCCTTAAAAGCCGGAGCGAGCGGCGGAAGGGGGAACACCAGGAGCTGTGGAAGAGGAGAGCGTCTGGTCTGCTGGAGGGGGATGGAGAAACCAGCAGCAACACTTTGAATGGGTATTTTGAAATATGCTTTGCGTTAATTTTATCCAGAAGCATTTGACATGAATTTAGATTTGAAATCTGCCTTTGCTCATTACTGAGCGACTGATGAATGCCAAATCAGTTCATTACTTTTGGAGTGGTTTTTTATCTTGTCCCATTATCTGGGGTTGCTCAGATCCTGTTCATTCATAGTTGCCTTTTCTGGATATAATTGGGTTTAGGCAAGTAAGATACTAAATGAAGTGTTGATAACGAGAAGTATTGTTCATCTTTCCAAAGATAGTTTAAGATTTTTTTTTCTTCCTCTCGCTCATGGTGTGCTGAGGACTGTTCAGCAGTAATTGTTCCGAGCTCCATGCATTTAGATGTATTATTTCATCACTGTCAGTATATAGGTACTGACCATACCCTCGCTGCTGGAGCGCGTGATCTGTAGGAATTTGCCTGCGGAGCTGAAGTTTTTCTGTCTCAATTCCTGAAGGCTGATACGATGGCTCAGCGAGTGCTCAGTGGAAGAATAACGAAATGACCTTAATACCTTTGAAAAGTTAACTACCGTGTTTAACTCAATAACACGGAAAGGAAATTGGTTTCCCTTCCTAAAAATGTCTCCTCTCCTCCTGAAGGAATGGATGAGGTCTCCATTTATCACAGCAGCTGAGATCAACAGGAAAATGTTACCGAGTTCCTGCGGCACTTTTAATAGAATAAGGAGGCAATGCCCTTAAGCTGGTCCTTACCCAAACAAAATGTTTGGTGAGCCCTGTTAATCTAGCCTGGCAGGACCAGAACCACCTAGCAGCACGAAATGTCACCATAGCCAACTGCTAAAAAATATTATAATTATATCATTTGTATTCCTGTGGGAGAGTTCAGGAAGTGAAGCTGCACTGGAAATTAAGAAAATTAATGGAAAACCAAGTGAAGACTATGCTTAGTGTCTTTAAGATGATGAAAATTTTCTCGTGAAAAAAGGAAACAGGTATTTCCCCTCTCAAAAGTGCACAGTTAGTAAGAAGAACGTGCCATGGCAAGGATATGTCAATGGAGTTACAAAATGTTTAAAAAACCCCCCAAACCTACCGTCCTGCAAAATCTTACATGGAAGGGGATATGGTAGGAAATGGTCAGAAGGAAACAGCAAGAAATATGTTACACCTTTGTAAAGGGCTCTCTCTGTGAATGATTTTTATGCTGCTCATCACGGTCAGCAGATTTTAGAGCATTGCCCATTGTCTTTTATACAGCAGAAATTCCAGTGTGAACCTGGTACCTCTCAAGGTACCAGAGTAAATATATATATAACCATTGTACAACTGGATACCCGCTGAACGTGACAATGTCAGCATGTATGTTTTGTTCTCCGGCACACACAGCCGAACCTCTGACTTTGCAAGACTTCAGTGTTTTCCCACATCTAAATCAACTTTTAACATCACCAAGCCTTGTGCTCCGACATCGTGTCTTTATACTAAATAGCCTACTCCCACATCATGTCATTTTAAAACACAGGAGCTTGGCCCAACCAGTCCTTGAGGGCTCTCTGGCTTTACACAGAGCTATTTGATTCCTGTATCTGTTTGAAAGTGTCTGAGGGCTTTCAAGATAAAATACAGTTGTCTCCTTTTCACTCCTCTATGGTAGTCATAGTAAATGCCTTTGTTTCCAGGCATAGCTGAAGCGCTACAATTCCATTTGAAAATCCCATTAATCTCATGCACCCAATGATAACATAAAAAAATAGTACAATATATGGTTCCTCTTCCACAGGCTTCCTATTATTCAGCATACACATACGGCGCTGTCAGAGCAGGGCTTCATAAGTACTTCAGAGAGAAATGGAGTAAAATTTCCCAGGCTTAAGCTTGCCAGGATGTACCTTTTTTACTCCTTCTAAATCATCTCCTGTCTCCTACTCTTGCACTCACTCTTGGCAGGAAGATGGGACTGCTGACATGGCTTTTAGTCTTTATCCCTCATCTCCAGGTATAGAATCACAGAATCACAGCATGGTTTGGGTTGGAAGGCACCTTCAAAGATCACCTAGTCCAACCTCCTGCCATGGCCAGGGACATCTTCCACAAGATCAGGTTGCTCAAAGCCCCATCCAACCTCACCTTGAACACTTCCAGTGATGGGGCATCCACAACTTCTCTGGGCAAGACCAGAAGTGCTCACTTGTCATCTCTCTGTTTTCTTTCTCACCCCAGCATGTGGATGCTGGAGATGGGGAAAATCCACATCACTCGGTATTTAGGTGAATTCACCCAGGTGCACTGACGGTGGCCGCCAAGGAGGTGTTATGAGACCTCAAATTTGAGCCACAGTTTTAATCCCGTGTGTTGCCACACATGGGCTCAGGTCATACGGGTTAAAAGAAAGAGAGGCTCTTCAGCAGAAATGATTCGGAAATCAACTAAGGTTCTCCAGCCAAAACAGCTTGGTATTTATCTCCAAATTCTTCCCATCGCACAAACAGGAGGAGCTGGATGCCACCATATTCCTCAAATTTTCACCCACTAGGAATTCAGCTGAATGGTCATGGGGAAAATTTGAACTTCAGCATGAATAGATTTGAATTGGGAACAAATTGAACCATTAGACTTTGGAAGCTATCCTTGCACCATATGGTCTCGTTACCTTTTTTTTTTTTTCCGGATAAACTGGTATTCACCATTCTGTGGGGGTTTAACTCTCTTTGTCTTCAACTTGAACCCTTTCTTAACTATATTAATCCCATCTTTCCATCAGAATGGATTTTTAGATATTGTAAAGCATATTTTGCACAGGTTGGAAGACTTAGCGAGCTGCCAGCTCTCTCTTGTTACTCTTTAGATTCGTTATTCCCCAAAGATAAAGTAGTATTAGGAACAGTCCCCAGTTTTCTCTCAAAAGTAATTTCTGATTTCCATATTAATCAAAAATAGCTTTACCTTCGGACTGCCCTAATCCTAGTAACAACACGGAAAGAAGATTACATTCTGTAGATGTCAGAAAAGCAATTAAAATTTGCACACAAGAATTGAGAGGGGGGAGGAATATCACCTCTTTATTTTGTGAGCTGAAGAGGGAAATACCCTGACCTGAAATTGTTTGTTTCTTATTGGCTCCTTTCCTTTTGAAGTGTGTGATAGAAAAGTCTTTAATATTCAAAGATTAAAATACTGGCAGCTCAGTAGAATGAGAGGGTTACACGTGATGAGAAGAGACATTTTAAGGAGCGTGAGGACTAGCTGCAAAGAGCCTTGAATTTGCAGTTAGAGAGGTAAGTGGCTATTAATAGCTCTGTCTGCAGAGACGGATATTCGTTGATCTTAATGATGAGCTAAGAAAATGAACTTTGCAGCGGCAGACCGAATGCACGTAGGTAAGGTGAGACTGCAGTTGTCAACCTAGAGAAAAAGGGGTTGCAGTAGTGAAGATGGCAGATGAGGCACCTGCCTACGTAGCTGGATGGCAAAGGCTGTGGTTTAGAGGTGTTGAACAGCAAGAATTTGGAAGTTTTGGGTATGGTCTGGAGAAGGGAGATCTGTCTTAGCTGAGGGGGACAGGAGGATCATGGTGATCTGCAGAGTAACT
This sequence comes from Mycteria americana, assembly GCF_035582795.1. Lineage (NCBI taxonomy): Eukaryota > Metazoa > Chordata > Aves > Ciconiiformes > Ciconiidae > Mycteria > Mycteria americana. The sequence goes on along the minus strand of NC_134365.1, from coordinate 220,927,028 downwards.
GGAAAAAACGTGGTGGGAACGGCCCTTGTGGAGGTGAGGTGGAGCTCCGTTTGACTTCGTGACCTGATCACCCGTCAGGTGTCAGCCATTTGGGTAGAGTCAGGGTATTCGCTGGACAAACCTTAGGTTGGGAAGGTAGGTGTAATTTGCACAGAGGTGGTATATGCATTTGCGCTTTTAGATTAGGCTGTACAAGGTAAAGGTTTGGAAGTGAGGAGATGAGGAAGCAACGACGGAGTCTGTGGAAGCCCAGTGGAAGCTGTAAACTTGGAAGTGGCAAAGGAGTACGTAACTATATGTTGCTGCAGTACGGACTCGGTGTGTATGAGCTGTATCTTCTCAGGATCGTGCTGTTGCCCTTGATCTTTGAGAAGAGAGGAGTTTCCTGTAGCTATTCTCATAAACGTCTTTTATTCTCCAGTTTTTCAGGTTCCTGGAGAGTATACACTGAACTTACCCTGTATCTCATGTAGCACGTGACATGGCAAGGCGCTGCAGATATCATTTTATAATTACTGAACTCTTTGAATTGAACCCAAGTTGCAGTTGGACTAGATGATCGTTGCAGGTCCCTTCCAACTGAACTATTCTATTCTATTCTATTCTATTCTATTCTATTCTATTCTATTCTATTCTATTCTATTCCATTCCATTCCATTCCATTCCATTCCATTCCATTCCATTCCGTTTTGTTCTATTCTGTTTTGTTCTGTTCTGTTATTTTAGTGAACATATATAAGTAGTCTCTGGAATGTCCACCATCCTATACACAATAATTCTCTCCCTGGTATGCTTCTGCTGTTAAATAGACCCATTGTGGAAAGTGGTTTCTTCCATCTGGCTAATAACCTTGGACCAGTCCAAGGCACCATTATCAAACCTTCGTTTTGGATCCCAGAGGGCTCTTGCCTTTGGAAGACGTGTATTTATTTGAATAAATTTCTCCAGCAACTTGCCGTGTGCCTGGTGAGCGCACTCAACACCTTCAGAACCTTTTCTTCCACTTTCCCCATGCACCACAACTGGCAATACCGTGTTCAGTCAAGAAAAAGCATCCGATTTCTTCCTGCCCTATCCCAGGAGTGGTATCCGACTGGTGTTCCTGGGGCTTGCTTCTCATTGTGGGAGAGCGGTCCATCGCCTGGTACCACGTAGAAAGAGGAATTGATAAACACAATAATTTCAGCTATTCTAAGCAGTTACATCTCTATGTACACTGCCTTGCAGCCTGCATTACCATTTTTCTTGCCCTAATCATGCGAAAGGCAGCTTATTCTGGAAGAAAACTGACTTTCTAAATTATCTTCATAATTTAGCTTATTTGAAATAAAAATCTCCTTTTGCACAAAATATTCTGGCATAAAGCTTTGCTTCCTATTTCGAGTCATTAAAAGCATTTTTAATCATGACTGATAGCATGTGGAACCCTTTGGAAATCTATTTTAGATTAAAACTCTTAAGGTGTTACACATTAGTTTATTTTTGCTAGGGAGAAAAAAAGACAATCTGCAAAAAAGAGATGATTGTCTTCATGCATTTTTCATTGTACTTTGGCAGGAGGCTGCTTGGGGGAAAAGTTAAAACTTATTCAACCAGAGCTGTGACAGTGACAAACTGGCCTCAGGTCATTTCTTCTCCTTGACATTTGCAAGTTAGCCTGTTGAGGGGCTTTAGATATCTTTACCGAGCTCCCTTGCCTTGAAACGACATTGTAGGGGGACTTCAAATTTCACCATCCTAGCGTATCCATTCTGAAATTCTGCTTTTTCTGGTTTGTTTTGTGTTGGTTCCCCCTTCGAGTATGTTTGCTGTTGCTCAAGAGCCTGTGTGAAATGCACGGGTTTGCCCGTGAGGTGCTCGCATTGTCTGCCGTCTCTTGGAAGTCTCCCCAGCTCCTTTATAAATTGAATTAACATGTGGGAACCACCTTGGAAGGTGGAGCATGTGATGGGCACACCAGCACTGCTAAGACACGTGTACGTCCTTCCCGTTTGGGTGGTCTGCAGCACTGAAAATGAAGTTTCAGCTGGGCATGGGTTCCCAGCACCATTTGGCTGGTTGATAGCGGCAGCCCGAAGCCAGACAACTTGAATTTTGCTGGATTTTGGAGACTGTGGATGGCATTTGGTTGTCAGGACTTCTCTCATATTAATTGTGAACAAGTTTGGTACAGCAAAACCCGCTTAGTTTGCACATGGGCGCAGATAAAATAGATGCTCATCTTTCCTTTCCCCGCAATAACTTCAGATCCTCTTCATCCCAGGGTGTGCTGGATGGGCAGGTCCTTCCACTCAAAGGCGAAGGTCTCATAACAGCAATAAGAACTTGTCTCCAGAAAAGGTGTTGGTGCGAGTTTTGGCTGTTTAAAACCGAGTTGGACAATGTAGGAAGTAATCTGGCACTGCCAACAATACATGAATACATACAAGCACACACATAAAATTCCCCGATGAGTAGCTCCTTGCACCTCTTAGTTTCCCTTACTCCATTTCAAGGCGGCAGCCGGCTCTTAAGGGAAAATAGCAGCAGCAGGTTCAGGAAATCCAGAAGTTAATGGGTTCTGCAGGCTGGAGGAGCTGCTTGAAATGGATTCAGCTGAGGCTTTATTCAGCCCAGGTGGCAACTTTCTTGTGCCCAGGACCACGCTTCACACAACTGGTTCTTGAGCACCATTTCTATCATCCCAAGAAGCAAATCCAGAGGAATTCTGTTTTTTGAAAGTCTCTCTCTGTTTTTTTCAGAGAAAGAAATGTTAATCTTTATTTTCACTTCTCTTTATTCTCAGATGGAAGATTTTTGATTACAGTTAATACCACTGTTGTGTAACCCCTTTGCCCATCTATGATGGGTCCATCTTGATATACCGAGAAAATGCCATGCTCTGGCAGAGCTAAAAAGAAATGTCAGTGGAGTGGGGGTAGAAGGGCTGGTGGGAATTTGTTCAGCCCTTTCCCTCTGCCTTTTTCCTGTGGAAGAACAGTGGAAAAGCTAAAGGAATTGTTAGATCTTGTGGGGGATTTGAGGAAAGGAAGAAATTCTTCCTAAGGCGGGATTGCCAGCGCCTTGGGCTTCTTCCCCTTTTCTGTGGTTAATCATAATTTCTGTCACCTGAGGGGTGGTGGGACCTACTGGGGGTTTCTCCTGCTGTGTGGCTGATGATACTCATGTGAGAATCAAATAGTTGGCAATAAGGATGTCTCCTGAGGTTGTGGATGGTCTTTTCGCTCTCAGTTCCTTCTCAGGACACCTAAGCAGGGAACTGCTCCACTCTCCAGGTACCAGGGAGGAAGCTCCTGGTATACCTTCCATCATCTCCATGAAAGCACTGCACCACGTTTGGTTGAGCTCACTTAAACACCTTAAGGAAACCTTAAGGTGAACAGAACCAGTTCACAAAGCACAGGTGTGAATTCTGGGGTAAAATATTGGCAAATTCTGTCTTCCATTGATGAGAAATTTTCGAAGTGTCCCGTGCTGTAGCCAGTCTTGGGACTGGTGCTTCAGGGACTCAGGGAGTTCTTCTGTCTGCCTTTGCTTGACACAGAATCTCCCCTGTTTTCTTGCCTTTATATTTTAAATTTGCTTCTGAATTTGTTCATTCAGAAAGGATGTAGGTTTTGGACTTTCACCAAATATGGTGAGAGGGCTGGAACACCTCTGCCATGGAGAAAGGCTGAGAGAGTTGGGGTTGTTCAGCCTGGAGAAGAGAAGGCTCCGGGGAGACCTTCTTGCGTCCTTTCAAGATATAAAAGGAGCTTCTAAGAGAGACTTTTTACCAAGACCTGCAGTGACAGGACAAGGGGCAATGGTTTTAAACTGAAGGAGGGTAGGTTTAGATTGGACATAAGGAAGAATTTTTTTACGATGAGGGTGGTGAGACACTGGCCCAGGTTGCCCAGAGAAGCTGTGGATGCCCCATCCCTGGAAGTGTTCAAGGCCAGCTTGGGTGGGGCTTTGAGCAACCTGATCTAGTGGAAGATGTCCCTGCCCATGGCAGGGGGGTTGGACTAGATGATCTTCAAAAGTCCCTTCCAACCCAAACCATTCTGTGATTCTATGAATCTGACATTCGTCAGACAATTCGCTCTGACAATCGTCTTCCTCTCTGTGTCCATTATGAGTGGGCTTTGAGATCCCCTTTGGCCTCTCACATGTGTTAGCGATGCACGTGCTGGACGTGGCATTACTTCTTGTTTACCTCATCTCCAGCATGCACACATAAATGCTATAATGATGTTCCTCTTCGTGCTGAATTTCTGAGAAAGTAAAACAAAAAGCAAAGTAAGTTGAGCATTCAAGTAGCGTATTCTGCACGTGAAACAGGAGCATGGGTTGTGGAAGGGGCCGTGGAGCCCTGCTCTTCCTTTTTACAAAAGCAAGGTGTTGAAGCGCCCAGTGCCAGCGAAACCAGGCAAAACATTGATCCCCAAAATAAGAGCCTGCAGAGAAGCCAGACTGCTGGCGGTCCAGATGCCTCACTGACGTGCTGATATTTCGACTTCCACATCCCGAGCAGGAAACGAAGAGGATGGAGGAGCCTCTCCAGGGAAACAGTCACAAAAGGAAGGTGTAATCCCCGATTTGAGATGAGGCACAAGCCAGGATTCACCTTTCATTTTGTTGGAGGTCAGAGAGAGATGAGAAAATGGGACTGAATCCAGCTCTTTTGTCTCCTTGCAGAGAGATGTCTTACTGTGGTCTATCTTGAGATGGATGCCCTGGCTGAGATTTATCTCCTAGTGATGTGGTCAGCATTTGTCCATAATTTTTTCTATTGCACCTCCTTGGGTTTTATAGCATTTCTGTCGCTTTTCCATGAGGAAAACTGGATTATGAATTTCCTGATTATCCTAGCTGTGATCCTGCTCACCCTGGTGTTTGCTTCCATCGGTCTGAGCGTGCACGTAGGAATATAGGTGACTTTGGAGTTCCTGAGCACCTGCTCTGCAAAAAACCAGTGAAGACTCACATGTGCTTGCAATGAAATGTAGAGCTTCGAGGTGAAATTTCACGACTAAAATACATTTCCTGAAATGCTTCCAATGTAAATTTAGAAACTTCCATACTTCTAATAGAGCTCTCATTAGAAGAGCTCTTTTTACTAGAAATGAAATGCTAAAAGTGGGTCTTTCCGTTCTTGTTATATTTCTGAATTTCTTTGCTATTGGTCCTTTCCTTTTTGAAAAGTATCCTCAGAGTCCCCAGCATCTTTTACAGTCATAAAACTCCTGGATGGGTGATTTGGTTGGCAATTTCATTGTTAAACTCGGTATTTAGAGTATGGAGAAATAACAAACTTTCAGTTGGGGGAATTTTCGCTCCACCATTATTTTTACACCTAAAAGATGAGATTTGCCGGATGGACCCACAGATGTGTTCATGCAGGCCCCGATAACTTCTCATTTCTCTGAGGCATCAAGCGGCTCCAGTAGAGGGAAGGTGTTGAGTGTCACCAGATTTATTCTCAGGGCGTGTTTTGAAGCTGTGCTGGATTTGAGGTCGACACAAACCCTACGTGCACTCGTGGGGAGTGCCTGGATGGCCACAGCTCCCGGTGGATGCCGGTGGCAGGAACGTGGATATTCGGTAACAGCCTGACCGTTGAAGGGTTCACCGCTTGGCTTTTGATATGAGGTCAGTTGTACCGGTCTAAGCTCAAGCAGGCTGATGGCTGGGCAGAAAGCCCAGTTATTGATAGCAATGGTAGGGCTCCTCTCGTTTTATTTTATTCTGCGACAAAAGCTTAGATGGTGACACGGGAAGGCAGGGGATGAGTATTACATGTTACGAGTTTCACCTAGAAAATGAAGCTATTCTTCATTTCTCCAATGAAGCTATATCCCTACAATTGCTTGCTGCAAGGAGATACTGCAAAACAATGACTCAGTATAAATTAATTGTAGTGCATTGATTTTATACTTGTAAATCTACAGAAGTTCATTAGTATTGAACAGGACTGTAGGAGCACCGGCTGACCAGGTGTCTGGTGGTTATTTGACCACACTTTAGTCTGCTTGTGCCAGCAAGGACACCCGAGATGTCACTGTGCACTGAGAGCAGCCTCCGCGTGTGACCCGCTTGACGTTTGCCAAGTGACCTGGAATTGGCACTTGCTTGTGTTTAAAAGAAGGAGCAAAACCTCTTGAGAGTGTTTCATAAGGATGCTACGTCTCGAATCAGTCTGATAAAATCAGATGCCTGTAGGAAATCTGGTTGCTAATTTCTTTAGGGCATGATGTGCATGGAAACGCTTCCTCAGAGACCTTCTTTGCCATCACACAAAAGCACATGGGCAGGCCCATGGGTGATGGGTCTTGGGTTTTGTTTCAGCTGATGCTGCTAAAACGGTTCATCATTTCTGGTGAGTTTTAACTTAATGAAGAAATGTCCCTTTGGGTTTGAAGGAACGCTCTCTGCAAACTTGGACTTTTTTGTTGACTTAATTCATTTGGTAACTAGGAGGCTTATTTCAGCTATGCTGATTAAAAGAATGCTAATTCAAAATATCGTTCCTGTAGTCAGTCCCTTGAAAAATCTGCTGAAAAGCTAGCAACTGCTTTGTATAATGATGCTTAAAAAAATGTTGCAGGGGAAGTAATTTACCATGAAGGTATTTTTAATATGCAATTTCCAACCGTGTGAAAAAAAAATTGCATCCCTTATAAAAGGAATTTCTAGCTTGATGCATATTTATTTTTTATAGGTGTATATTAAGTGAGTATCTTGCATCTTTTAAAGCTGAAGTGAAAATGAAATGATTAACAGGTCCTCACAATGTCCTATATGGAGCACAGATCCCCCAGAGAGACCTCCTTTGGCCCTGGTCCTCCAACCTGCTGGCCCCTTTGAGTCTCTGCTGCTGATCCCACCAAAACTATGTCAAGCAAGGAACGGGTCCAAATCAGAGGAAGGTCATCCCACACAACTGGACCCTCCTGCAACTCATGCTAGTCCCGTTGGGGCAGTTTTGCTCTTTGAGGACTCTTGAAGCCTTCAGTTCTTTGGTGACTGATCACCATTAACCCATTTCTCTGCTCCCTTGCACCTGCTTGAGGAGATATTTGGAACCTCTTTCCCCGGTGTCCATCATCTTTTGATGACCGTTGTACCTGGTCCTATCCCGCCCCTCTAGTACCCTCGCTGCCAGATACCCCAACGACCTGACACCGTATCTCAGCCCTGCTCCTCTGTTCCATCCTTGTCCCTGCAAGCCCTTTTGTCCTTCACTCTGGGCCCCTATACCCACAATCTCACATCACAGGGACCCCCGCTGAAGCCAGGAGCCAGCCTAGTGCCTTTTCGCAATGTATGAATCCGTAAAGAGGTTAGAGAGATGAAGAAGGATCGCCTTAGTATTTTATATCACTGAGGCTTCAGGATAATTTAAATATATTCTTTGCATATCGTTTTAAAAATAACCGTATCCAATAAAATATATGTTGTTTGTACTTGCCCTGCTTGGAAGTAGTCCAGGGCTCTGTGGATGACGGGAGGTCTCTGGCGTGCTGAGATGGAGTGGGAGACAGAAATCCAGGCAGAGGAGGATTTCAGGAGATCTAAAGAGAAAGTAGCACCATTGCCTGCTGAACCTTTGGTGAGGGACTGTGTGCTCTGCTGGTCATGTTGATACTGAAAAAACGTGCCAGCATAAATACGTACTTGTTGCATTTAAGCTATTTTTTTTTAATTTAGAGACAACCTCAGCTGATCCTTCATTTCTCAAGTGTTCCCATTAACACACATACGCAGAAGACAAAGCAGAAACCTGCCATGAGTTTTGGCTACTTCGTCATGTTGCCTTACGCAGCCCTTGTCGAAGGATATACAGAATTTTACAAGCTGACTTCAAAAGCAATGTAGACATGGTAATGCCTTTGTTAAATGCATCAACGTTACACGAGTGCGTGCAGCCCTGGGCATGTCTGCAAGGAGAAGTCAACACAGTCTCAGAGCAGGGTTGACCTTGTCCTTGCACAGCACCCTCAAGCATGGCTTCATCGTGATGTCCTTGGTGCTCCAGAGCAGGAGGATGGTTTTGCAGTGCTCCCCAGCTCGCAGAGTCAGCAATGATGGACCACAGTCCGTCATCCAAATCCACGGTTTGGGATGGTCCTCACCAAGACGGAGGTGTGGGCAGGGACGCGTGTGAAAGCAATTGTGTTTCGGACGTTTGTAGAAGAGAGACCTTCCCCCCATGAAGTAGTGTAGGAAAAATACATAATTATTCAGATATATTGCTATTTTTTCAGTTCCAAGTGCTTCAAATTCTCTCTTATGAACTATATTTTGGTGCGATGAATTAATGGCAGTTTTCTACTATTGGCTTTTTTGGTAACAATTTGTAATACCACCCGAGAGATTCCTCTGGATGGCTCTTTCCTCCCCTTACCTGTGCTCCTAATTTAAAGCCCTCAGGTTCTGCTGGTAAAACTGAAGCATGCTGCTGTTTTGAATCCCAAACCATAACTAGTTGTCTTCCTTTTTTTAAGCTAATTTATCTACTCAGCAGCTCACAGTACAGGAGGAGGCTGATGTGAACCACCTGATTTTTATTTTACTCGACATAATGCCTTTCGCTCCTCCAACTTCTGAGGTTTTCTTTTTTTCCCTTCCCTTTTCCATCCGAGTCCATTGCTGTAATTTGCTATTCTTGGAGGGAACTGGTGACTCTTTTTTCCGCTTCCCAGACATGCTGGTGGACGGGTTATTTTTAAGCCAGCCTCACTACCTGCGGCACGATGACTCATTATGGATTTGCAAAAAGTCCCCTGCGTTTTTGCTGAGAAGTCGGCTTCTGGATTTAATTCTTGAGAGAATAGTTAGGAGCACAGCGTAAAATCCCCAAATCCTTTAAGAACTGTAAAACAAAGTCACAAAATCTTCCCTAAACACAGCATGAACATCTGCCCTTCTAAAATTAGGGGGCATAGAGTGACCCAAGGAGCCTTGTCTTCATGTCAGGAGCCACCTCGTGGGGCAGAGGGATTGAGGGGGGGCTGGCTGTGGCAAGCCTCACGTTTGTAAGGGAAAAATTATGCCTTAGGCAGGATGATTTAATGGGGGAACACATAGCGACGTCCCTTATTACAGTTTTATCCTTTTTCTGATAACCCAAGTCTGCAGGTTTAAATATTTCATGCGTTCTGGTATTTCTCCTTTGGTGGAGCTCTGTTTGCTCTGCAGTGGGTGGTTGTGGGAATCCGAGAGGAAAACCAGCTGTGTGGGGACACTGGGATGGATGTGTTGGGAAGTGCTGGCAGGCTGCTGCTCTGATTTCCTCCCACCCGCAGAGAGGTGTCCACGGTGCCTTGTGTTCTTGAGCCATCGCAGAATGGTTTGGGTTGGAAGGCACCTTCAAAGACCATCTAGTCCAACCCCCTGCCATGGGCAGGGACACCTTCCACTAGATCAGGTTGCTCAGAGCCCCGTCCAACCTCACCTTGAACACTTGAATGATGGGGCATCCACAACTGCTCCGGGCAACCTGTGCCAGCACTAAGGGAGGACCTCAATCCCAAAGAACTGCGTTTCAGCTTTAAATCATGAAGAAACCCTGTCTGTAAAACTCCATTTGGAGGTGGGAATGGGATACTTTTATTAGCTTTGGTGTGCTGGATCTATACACACTGCTTTATGAAACATGAACATACCATCTTTCTTCAGTGAGCTTTCAGTCTAACTCAAGATGCATGTTATATAGGGGGAAATAAGTTATACCTAATTAAATCTGGACACTGGGGACCGCTTTAGATCCTTTGGGATTTGGGCTTGAGTGTCAAAGGACTGCAAAAATGTGAACAACATGTGACAGCGTAGCCACAAGACTTATTTGCTTAGTACTTGCTTGCTGTCTTTTTGGTTTGAGCTGTTGGGCTTGCGTGCATCCTGAATACACATCTACCACCTCTGCAGTGCCCACGTATATATTATGTATTTTAGGAGAGTTTGTTGTGTATCTAACGTTATAAATATTTCAAGATGTGTTACTAAAATCCCTCCTGTTCTTCCACGTGGACAGGCAGCACTGATTTCATGCCATAGCTTTTGGGGGCCTGCAGCCCACCTACGGTCCTACGGCCGCCTGCGTGAATTGGAAAGTGCTGTCGGCACCTTCCTCCTCTGCATCTCCAGCTGATAAATCACATACGAAGCATTTTGTGTTTTATCTTTCCTTGTACCTTTAGTCTCCCGTGTCAACCATCCACTTGAGCTTCCTCCAGCGCTTTGTTGGCAGCCGTGGAAGAGAGAAGCACGATAAGTACCCAGCTCCTTTCTGAGCCATGGGGCCGTTGTGGCACGCAGGTACAGAACTGCTGATCCGGTGATTAGACCCCAGCAAGCAAGCGCTGGCTTTTCCGTTGCTTTTATTTTGTCAAATAGCATCTCCCAGCCTTGCTGGCCAAGGTTTGGGACGTGCTAGGTTTTGAGCATGATGCTGGAGGAGGTCCTTCTGTCCTCCTCCATGGCTCTACATCTGCTATCCATCCCGAGAGTCGCAGAGGTCCCCTGCTTATCCACGTAAAATATTGCACCCAGGTAATACGACGCGAGTCTTGGGATTTTTTTAAACAAGCCTGCCTGCTTCCCCGTGTCAAAAACAAGCAAAAGAGGAGCTGCCACAAATTTATCACATCTGCTTGAGCAACCAGGAGAATGCACCTCAACCATAAAATGTAATCTACTTAATTAGCTGTAATTGCTTTGCCGAGTTGGACTATCATAGAAATCATTGTTTTATTGCAAGCAAATGAAAATTGTACTGTGCTAAAACATCCCTGGGCTGTCACCCCTCAGCTGTGGTTTTTAATACGTTTGTAGTTTCTTCTGGGTGGAAGTCTGTTCGTAAGGAATAAAATATTTACAAGAGGGGGGGGGGAGGGATTTTTATTTACTTTTTCATATTTTTTTTTTCTTCTAAAGCTTTCTGGAGAGATGCTCTACCAGAACAGCTGGTGCAAAAACATAGCTCTAATTAAAACATTTCCTGAAATGAGTTTCTTTTTTTAGGAGAGGGATTATAGGGCAAGAACGTGGTTTACATACGCTTCTTTAGGAAGTAACGGGATTGAAAAATTCAGTTTATGAACCAGGAGTAGTAAATGCTGCGTAACCCCCTGATTTCCGTGCTGTTGCTCTTCCTCCCTGGCTTTCGGTGAGTTGGGCAGGAGCTGCATCTTCTGGTGGGTTTCTCCAGGGTCTGGCGCGGTGGTCAGGGGCTCTCATCCCAGCTCCTGGCTGGAAGGTGAATAATAAAGACCTCGGGCTAAGGGGTCTCTGTGGGATCACTGTATTTCTCCTCTTTTTCCCAGAGAACCTTTGCACTTTCGAGCTGGTGAAATTAGATTTTCTTTTCGCTAGAGCCTTTTTTTAAACACTGCTGTGGAGTTTTGCCAGTTCAAATACTATGTATTCTCAGCTTCCCCCAAGCACAATTTGAATCTAATCTCCTGGCCCAAACACATGCGAGAGACCCATTAAGCCTTTTAACACCCAAAACCTGGTTTTGTTAATATTCTGTGTGTGCTCCATCTGCTGCTGTGTTTGTCTAAAGCTAATGTATTTGAGAGCAATTCACTTTGCTGGTCTGAGTCCAAAATGTCCAAAATACCATATGGACATTTTAAAGTTAATCAGCATTTTAAAATTCAATATCTAAGTTAAGGATGCTGTGATCCCTAAACCCTCAGTCTTCCCGAGTTTAACTCAAGCTTGGCCTATTCTTGCAACCCCAAATATTTTATCATTTTGAATTTTTCTCTTTGCTGACCCTCGCAAATGAAAATTGCTGGGTCCAGCCTTTAAAACTGGCCCTTTTGGGCAATAATTTGCTTCTGTAACATTGTTGTGATCATCCTGGAATTGCCTGTTACTAGAATTAGCTGAACTAGGAAATTCGCTGTCCCCAGAGATCCTGTTTAAGGATGTGAATCAAGACTAGCTCCGGCGAAATCAGGAGGATGCTGCCAATGTCAGAGGAGAATATGGAGTGTAAAAAGCAGAGATAGAAGCAGGACAATGCTTGTTCTATAGGAGAGACTTAATTACTGGGCAGTTTGGGTTGCATTCATCCTTGATCATGCTCCGGGGATGCCCAGGGCATGCCAAACCGGCAGCGCTGGGGACCTGGGCTTTGGCAGCACACCTGGCATACCATTAAGGTAGGTCCAACGCTGGCAAATTAAATTCAAGCATCTTGAATAAGACAAACTAGAAGTAATGCCTGGCCAGGTAAGGAGCTTGCTGCCATCACTTCTCTTCCAAGCAAACGCCTTGCTCTTCGCCCTGTAAAATTACAGTCTGAAACAGCTTTTCTGACACCTATTACTCAATGTTTAACTCCTCCAATAGACGCGGCGCCGGTCCCACGAGGTCTGTAGCAACAAACCCTCCTATGCAGAAAACGGCAACTTGTCCCAGAAAACACTCAAACTGCGTCTCTGCAACACTTTGAGTGATGACAAATGAAGTGGGAGGATAGTCTTGTGCCAAACAGACAAAATAGGGTCATCTTCTGCTCAGCTCGCAGTTTCTGGGTGACTCACGGCGAGCTAGCTTGTTCCTCAGCGTGTTGGCATCTCCGGCTGTGAAACTGGGATTTCCCTTCCTTCTTCCAGCCTTTTCAACCTTTTCTTCACATTGCGAAGTTCTTCACATCGCAAAGTTCTTCACATTGCAAAGCTGTGGGGACAGACTGATTTCTGACACGCCTGCAGGTATCTACCGCGCGAGAGGCCCTTTCCGGATGCTCCTGTCATTGAAACAAGGAATATTTTGGACCCGGTTGTCATAAACACCAACCGGGCAGAAGAAAGGGATTATGATAGATACGGAACAGGAGCAAATTCCCAATTCCAAAGTCTAAAAAGGCATCAGAGATGCACACTGAAGCCGGTTCCCTTTCCGTAGCTGGAAGCACGGAGGTCTTGCACGCACCACACTGTCTGTCGCGGAGCAGAAATTACATCTGGAGCAAAACGCCAAGGCTTGAAATGATGGGGGTTTTTTTCCCCCCCTGGCTTGGGAGCAGAGCTGGAAAGGTTGAATTGAAAATTAACCAGATGAACAAGTGCATTTTGGAAATCACAAAGGGCTGTTTTCTGAGCAGTTACTGTAAATACCCTGCCATAACCTATAACCTGAGGGCACGGAGAGTGCGGGCTTGCTCTTGTGCCTGCCTGCATTTACATTACAAACTCCTCCAGAAAGAGCCTACCAGAAATCCTCCCTTCAAGACGCATCTAGAGTTGCCATAGAAACTCTGCCAGAGCAGAAGGGGACTGGAAGCGCCCGCTTCTGAAAGCGTGAGGCTCTTCTCGCCCTCCACAAGATTGCAGGGAGACGGCGAATTCGTGATTGAAAAGCATTTGCACTTCTGTAACGTCGTGTAGGGAACCGGAGCGACTTGCGGGTGTTCGTGGGTTGGACTCCCGGGTTGCTGGCGGAGAAGGGATGTCTCTGGGGCCAGAAGGATGCTCTGTCTCCTCCTTGGTTAGGGAAGGATCTCAAGGAGGATCCGATGCTTAAAATTCACCCTGGTGGAGCCTTCTCTGCGTCAGAGTTGCACCGGGCAACCTTCACTTGCAGATGGAAAACCGGTACCAGAAACATGATGTCCTCGTCTTCCTTCTCTTCACGTACATCTCCCCAAATCTCAGGCTACTGCAGCTTTTTTTCTTTCCAACCTCTGCACTTCAGTGCAGATTTCAGTTCAGACAAAGAAATGCATATTCAGTATTAAGAATACAAGTAATTATTCCATTAAAGATACGCGAATTAAGCAAGGCTCTAGCTCACTTGCCCTGAACCACGTCGCATCTGTAAGCCAGCAAGAGCGGAAGGCGATTTCTGCCGGGGAAGCAGGCAGATTTGACTCTGAGTACACATGGGAAGCAGAGTTTTTCAGAAAAAAAAGGCAACCCTGTCACTTTTCTGACCATAACCTCCCTTTAGTTTGTCATTCTGGATCAGTTCAGCTGCCATCTCAAAAGCCCTGCTGTGGCATCTCCTCACCTGCCGTGCACCCGTGCTGACCTTCCAAATGTTATAACGGCCCCGGAAAATGCCTTCTACAATATTCAAGAAAAGGCAGAGGAAGCAACCTCTGGACAGGATGAAAAATGAGCTATGTATAGTCACTGTGAGCAGGAAGAGGAGCAGTTACTCCATTTCCGTCTTTAAATTTGAGATATTGGCTGAGTTAAGGAGCTGATGGAGTTGTTATGCTTCATCCTCATTACTCTGCAGGAAAGGAAAACATATCTCATTGTCTTCTGAAGTAAAGATTTTGAAAATAACAAAGATTAAGAAGGAAAGAAGTAGCTTAGTCTTAGGGCAGTGTGTCCCAAAGCCTTACGAACCTACTGCCGTTCTCCAAGGATGTCAACAAGCCCCTGCAGGAAGGAGGTGGCATTTCCAATGGGTTCAATGAGGTCCTTCAGCAAAGATCTGTAGAGAAACTAAGCGTCACGAGTGGAGAGGCAAGGTCCTTTCCAGGGTAAGTAATTTATTAAAAGATAAAAAGAGGGCGTTGGAGAAAGTAACAGGCTTTTCTGGTGAAGGGGTCCTGGCGTTTGGCAGAGGTCGGTGGTGGGAGCTGGGTTCATTCAGCGCTTTCAGAAGTGACCTGGGAAAGGAAAGGAGTGCTAATTTTAAAATTCAGGCCAATACAAGATGCGGGCTGAATGTGAAGGTTTGCAGTAGCCTCTCGTGAGATTTGAGTAAAGATGAAATGCAGTATAGGTGAATGTGAAGTGATGCATGTGAGGGAAAGGAGTCTTAATCTCACATCTGGAATGCTGGGGTGTGAGCTGAGCATTCCCACTCAGGAGGAGGGTCCTGGACCATGACAGCCAGTGCCATGAAAACATCAGCTCAATGCTCAGCACCTGTCCAAAAAGGCAAATATGATGGTAGGAATTAATCAGGAAAGGAGTTGAAGACCAGAGCGTGCCAGTACAGCCTCTGGGCATCTCCCTGGTTCACCCACCTCTGGAAGACTCTGGGTGGTTTCGGCCACCATCTCCGAAAGGCTTTAGGAGAGTTGGAAGAGGTTCAGAGAAGGACAATGAGGGCAAATCAAGGTCTGGAAAGGCTTCCATATGGGGAGCAACTGAGTAACCTGGAAAGCTGCAGCCTAGGAAAGACATGACCAAGGGGAATATGAGAGAGGTCAATAGAGCCATGGGTGACATGGTCACTAAAAATAAGCCACTCCTCATTTCTGTAGCACAAAAACCATCAAATGAAGGAGCCATCAAATGAAGGAAAGTGAAATGTTTGCAGCAAACCAAAGATGAAGCTTCTTCAACAAGGATTTGGGCTGTGGGCATCCAAGGCTGAAAGCTTATATAGTTCAAGGGAAGACTTGACAAGACCAGGGAAGAGAAATCCACTAAGAGAGAAATAATAAATAACAAATAACAAATAGTAAATAATAAATGTGGTGAAAATAATATGTAGCACAGGAACTCCCCAAACTGTAAACGGCTGGAGGCAGGGAGTGTACTGGGGGGAAATCATAAACATTTATTTTTCCTACTCTCTTCCCCAGACATCCTAGGACATCTTCCTTGGCTGAGAGGTTAAGAAGTGCTGGGCATCGGGTATGCCACCAGTCTGGGAGTTTGGGATCTCAGCTCCTCATCCCAGTTCCGGTGTTGACCCTCAGTGCAGGAAGTGTCTTCATTTCTCTGAGTCTTAATGTTCATATCTATAAAAAGATGCTATTTGCCTTTTACACACCCGCAATTTGACTTTACGCTTCTCACCTTGGCTACTAAACCGTGACACTTTTTATCAGTAGCATCCTCTTCTGCAGCAGAGCATCTATGACTGATCGCATCCCAGGAGAGCAGTTCTGCAGGGAAGGGGCTTGGCGTGACCTGGCCGATGGCAGTATTTCTCCCACCTTGACTGTACCAGGTGGTTCATCTCCTTGTGGCTGACCTTTCTGCAGCCTACAACGCACCCCGCTCTGCTTTAGGAAGGAGGTTTTGCAGAGTCCTTGCCTTTTTCAGTCTTGGTCCCTACCCTACAACTAACCTGACAGCCATCTTTCATGAGTCCTTGTGGAAGAATTTACGAACAGTTTCGTTTGCCTGAGCAAGAGAAACGCTGTTTGCTGAGGTAATTTTCCTGGGGAGGAAAGAGGCATTACATTTTAAATTGAATGTGCGCACAGCTTCTCGGAGGGAAAGTCAGCTTTGTCCATCACATCACTGCTGTGGGATCTCCACAAGGGCCAGGGATGACCCTGCCAAAGCTAGTCAGGTCTTGACAACGCACACGCATGCCTTGTGTTATTCCTCTGGGAGGTGATTCAGAAGAGGAAAAGTTTACAAGCAGAGCTAGGAAAGCGATACCGTCGTCAGCTGCTGGTAGGTTAACGGCCTTCACTAAGTCGATAAGGCTCTTCCCGAAGCCCACCTGTAACCTCAGCAACGGTTGTCCTCCGAACGAGTTGCTAGTGTCCAAGCAATATCTCCCAGTGTTTGTGCTCAGCTCGGCTTATTGGTAAATAATGATGTTCTCGATTCAGCTTGCTCTCCAGCTATGGGCCTTTCCTTGGTACGTTTGCCTCTTGCTCTTCCCCCGTCCCATCCTGTGCAAGGGTGTGCTTGATTATGTGATGCTACGGTACAGCTCCCGCTGTTCTGGGGGCATGGTCTGTCCTCCTGCTTACGTCCAGAGCCCGTCATGGCTAAAGCACTGCAGGGGATATCAACATTTACTCCTGAAACTCACTTTTCCTGCACTACCTGGTCTTCTGCACAAGAAACTAAATGGGGACAAGTCCTCCTGAGAGAGAGCCGCAGATGGACTTCTGTGCCTGAAAAAGTTTCCTTTGTTTTGCAGTTATGGCAGCTTCTCTAATCAAAGATCTGTCCTCTCCCAGCAACCCTGGCCTCATTAGTCCTTTCTGCTTGGCTCTGGACAGGCATATTAGTGGTTACCCAGCACTGATGTGGATGTCTGGCTTTAGCTGCAGACCGATGGCAAGCTGGTTTTCACCACGCCTGGGATTCCTTTGAGGAAGAATGAAAATCATTATTCTTCAGGTCTTATCTTAGGGAGAATAGGAGGAATACCACTTGGTCTGCTTCAAGTTTAGCAGTCTTCTGCTGTCATAACTTATTTTATTCCTTCCAGCTAAATATTTCCCTGGGGAACATTAGCGGATAAGGTGGAGCCACAGTTCAGTGTTTAAGAAAAACTGTAATGGCTTCTTTATCTAGGGCTTACGCTTTCTTTGGAGCAACAAACAATTTTATTTTATCATTAGAAGCTGTTCATATCTTGCTTTGGATTAGTCAAATACAGAATGAAGTAAATAATTGCAGAGAGTATTAATATTGCAGGACTTAAACAGTTTTCTAGAACTTCTTTCCCATAGAGACTTGTCTCAACATAGGAGAGGATATGACACATGTCTCTTGCCCAGAAGTTATATCGATTGACAGTCTGTCAAGTTCTGTCACTATGGTTTATTTATAGTATGTGCCTTAAATAATCAAACTATCTCACTAATATTTTTGGACAGTTGCTCCTTGTTTTCAAGATGAGTTTTGCTCATACAAATGTGTCCTGAACCCAGACAGCTGCAGTAAGGCCTGGAAGGTTTCTTGTGGACGTAGGTGGGAAGTAAAACTGGGATGGAACTGAAATAAGAATGGCAATGGGAATCATCTCGTTTGGCCAACAGCTTTCAACTATATTGAACCTTAAAAATGGTCTGAAAGCAAGTTTTCTCTGAGCAAGAGAAAATGAAAGCAACGAATGCCCAAAACAGTCCTTCTGTCATTTTCTTAATATCTTTTTGGTCTTATAAAGTCTCTTAATTCCCTGGCATGAAGAAGGCAACAGCTTCAAGCCAACATATTGCATCGTGCAACCACAAGGTCCCATGGAGGAGCTCAGAGCTCTGCAAATCCACTGCTTTTCCTGCCCAGTTCCCAAGCAACCGGGATTCTCCAACTGCTCAGGGCAGGGAGGCCCCAGCAGCCATCCCCTATTTTTGACCTCCAGCTGGGAAAATTTTTGATCTCCAGGTCCCCCAGGACCCTGTTGTGTCAACATTGTGACCCTGTGAAATGGAGACAAATAGACCGTACCATGTGCCCATGCCATCATGCCATCAACTGAAGGTTTTCTCTCCATCACCTTTCATGCCAAAGGTACCTCTGCCGCTCCCATGACTTTCAATAGTGCTTTCTTCTAAGTCTGTACAATATAAAGGAAATGGTCATAAAAAGAAAATATTTTTGCCAGATTCATGTAGTTTTTGTCAGGTTTTTTTTTGGGGGGGTTGCGTTTATACTGAAGGTTGCAGAGGCATGGTGGTGTTATCTGTGATGCCTGTAGAGCTCCTGTCTGTGTAGTCTCCAAGCGTTGGGCTTATCATGTAAGATGTGGATGACCCATAAGAAAAACTCCTTTTTCAAAGAGTGTACGCTTTCACACAAGTGGAATTCACCACCCTTTGGGTCAAGTTGTGATCCTGGGGAGGGAGAGGAAGAAGAGGGAAGGAGTTACAGAAGTTTTCACACTAGAGGACCTGCACTCTTCCTTCCTCATCTTCTACTCTGCAGGTCCAGAGCTGCCTCCCCTCCTGGGGAGCCTGCCTACCCCTGCGTAACATCTTCACAGTCCTGGAATTGTGGAGCTGGAGTGAAGCCAGAGGGACTCAGGAGGCAGTGAGGCTCCATTATTCCTTTGCTTCATGCAAAAATTGGACATGAACTGGCAATGTGTGCTTGCAGCCCAGAAAGCCAATCATATCCTGGTTGAGGATACACTATCCAGGCTGAGGGAGGTGATTCTCCCCTTTACTCCCCTCTTGTGAGACCCCACCTAGAGTACTGTGGGGTTCCCAGCACAGGAAAGACATGGACCTGTTAGAGCAGGTCCAGAGGAGGCCATGAAAATGGTCAGAGGGCTGGAACACCTCTGCTGTGGAGAAAGGCTGAGAGAGTTGGGGTTGTTCAGCCTGGAGAAGAGAAGGCTCCAGGGAGACCTTCTTGTGGCCTTTCAATATATAGATGGGGCTTGTAAGAATGATGGAGAGACAGTTTTTACCAAGGTCTGTAGTGACAGGACAAGGGGCAATGGTTGTCAACTGAAAGAGGGTAGGTTTAGATTGGACATAGGGAGGAAATTCTTTACAATGAGGGTGGTGAGACACTGGAGCAGGATGTCCAGAGAAGTTGTGGATGCCCCATCCATGGAAACATTCAAGGTCAGGTTAGACGGGGCTCTGAGCAACCTGATCTAGTTGAAGATGTCCCTGCTCATGGCAGGGGGGTTGGACTAGATGACCTTTGAAAGTCCCTTCCAACCCAAACCATTCTGTGATTGCTATGAATGCTCTGGGAAGAGAGACACCACAAAGCACTTTGTATTGACGGGAAGGACGTACGCCGCTCCAGCCAGAGCCCCGCTGCCTTCAGCATAAGCCCGCAGATCCCTCCCCACCACTGCTCCTCTGCGGGCTGTGGGGGCTTGGCCATCTGCCTGTAGCTCATCACGAGGTCTCTCATCAGCACGAATGCACAAGGGCAACCCTTGAACAGCAGATACAATAAATCACCCCATTTAATTGAAGTCCTTTAATTTTCGTAGGATCAGGCGGCAGTGCTGACTTACAGTCTCACCAGCAGCGAGTGCGAGATACGGTTTTCCAGCTCTGCATTAACGTGTCCAGTACAGAGTCTCAGCTTGAGTACACGGTCAGCAACTGCTGGTCTGTATGGACATCAGTGTTTAAAAATGGGAAAGAGCAGTACCAGCAATGCTGTGGGTGCCTTTACAGTCCACATGAAGATTGGTTTTGCGTGGCCATGGGTAACGAGCAAGAAATAAGGTGCTGCTTATATAAAGGAAAGGACCTTTCAGGTGGAAAAAGAACCAACTGTGAAAGGTCTCCAGGAAAGCGAGCAGCCTGTCAAATGCTAGAGCAAATCTTTTTTTAAAACAGTTGCTGTGTCTGGTGAATACATGTTCATTTGACGGCTCTACTCTTGGGCTGATGAGGCTTGAAACAGTAATAAGGGGGTGGCACTTTTTCATGGGAATGAATGTATTTATTATCCTCAGAGACTTCAGAAACGCTGGATTCTCAACCATCCATTAACTTGCCCTTCAGAACAGTTCCACCCTTGCTTTCAGCTTTCCCTCTATTTTTACATCCATTTAGCATGAGTGGGCTGGAATAGTTTCATGGCAAGGCGGCGAGTGAGTGATGGGATATCAACGGTAACGTGGGACGATCACGAGTAAAATGAAACCTGGCCCAGCCTCTGGGCTCCCTGCGGCATCAAGGTGCGTTTGCAGATCTGGATGCTCGTCCTTCGTAATGCCCGAGGAGCTGCGCGTGGGAGAGGTTTAGGTAGAGCTTGACATGGAAATGCGTGCAATCGCTGTGCCCGGTTCAACTGTTAACTGGTTCTGCGTGATTAGGGAAGAAAGAAAAGGTTATGACATCCTTCCTGCTGTAGTTGCATTTGTGAGCTGGCAAAACAGGATTCACTTAGATTCATATAATTTAAAATGTTAAGTGTAAAACAAAATAGAAATCAGTTTAGGAGGGTTTCAGCTCTGTCATCCTGAGTTGGAGACTGCTTCCAGACTTAAATTTGATTTGGAAAACTCTGTGAATTGGGGAATATAAATTTTGAGCTATAAAAGGAGTTTCAGTACGACAGCTTTGCCTTTTAAAATGCAAGAGGCCAAATTAAGCCTGGAGGGTAAGTGAAATCTAATGGATGAGAGATGTCTCGGTGTTTTAGTACTGAGTTTGACCTGAGTTCCAGCTGAAGGACGGTAACATCTTAAAACACCCTGACAATCTAACGTACAATCATTTGATCATACCTGCAGCATCCTGAGAGCCCTTAATCTGTTAGGCACTTGTGCCAAAGGGCTCCTGGCTGGTTAAATCAAGTGCTTGGTCTTGGAAGCATTGCTCTCTGTTGACCTTGGTGCAGCCCCGTGCCCACCAAGGCAGCTGGACCCATAAAATGAGCAGCTGGATAGCGTTGGGTCATGGCTCATGCGAGGGGATGAACAGGCTGGCCATGAACATCTGAAGTGGTGGGGCAGGAATAATGCTGTGTATCAGGTAGGCAGCTGTGTTGTATCAGGGCAGCTACACACCGTATTTAGGTGGGATAAATCTGGAGCAATTAATCTTTGATTTAAGCAAATGATGTTTTAAATAGTTCCCATTGAACAGGAAAGGTCTATAAAATGCCCGGGGTAAGATGCCATTCAGGGGTCACCTCCCTACCTCCCATGCACCAAGGGATATTCCCTGGGGGACAGCTCCCCAAACGGCAGGAGGAGATACGTGGCCCAAGCCCCGAGCTCTGCGGCTGTGCGAGGAGCAAGGCGGGCTGAAAGGACGTCCTTCTGGATGGAGAAAGGCTCATGCCATGGGAGAGCAAGGTTTGTTTAAATCTCCGCTGCAAGTCATTTCTGAAATGCTGTAGCTCTTCATCTCTGGAGGCTTGGTTTCCAATGCAGAATTAGTTCCCAGATGTCCTTCTCAGCTATTTTCTCTGTGCCTCCCAATCATCACACAATTAGGCGCATTCTTTCTGGTGTCATTGCTACCGGCAATCAACGTTCAAGAGCGTTGCTGCAAGTCTGGCTGGTGGAGGCTTTGGCGGAGCTATGCCAGGAAGCCTACGTGGTGTCTGCTCTTTAATTTCTCAGCTCTGGGGTAATTCCTCAAGTACCAAATTTGCACGTTCGTGTCACAGAATGTGACTTTTTGCAAGAATAAATTCCTAATCAGGCTAAAGGGAGTGGATTTACAGCAGTGTAAAGTTGAAGACATGAAGTTTCTCACGTTTCTGTCCTGAGAAGGTACTCATAAAGACTATTTTTGAAGAGCTTCTGAGGTCTAGGCAATAAAGAATGAGAAATAGTGGATGGTCTTAAAATACAACATGAAAGTATTTTGCAGGTGAAAATATTTTGGCTTCGTATAGCTGATCTGAAGAGGTGGTCGTAAAGACAAAATGTTCCTGGACCTGTTGCAGCTTCAAAGTGACCGCTCAGCAGAAGCAAACTGGCATACAGTGTCTTAGGGGTTTAAACGGGAAAATGAGTGAAGTCGTCCCTGGAATTTATCTGTCTTGGAACAACGAATGACACAATATGGACAGTTTTGTGTGTTCGCCTGGGTTTTTAGTCTGTTGAATGCTGGTAGTTAATGAGCTTTCGAGATAGTGCAGCAAGTGGCTGAGCAACGGTGAGCTGGAGTCCTTGGTGGCAGTGGTTCAACCGGTTGAAGTGTGGTTTTGTAGTGCCTTGTTCTGCACTTACATAAGGGACTTTATTATCTGTCCCTGTAAAAATCCTTGTGATACAGCTGCTATTAGGAGTGTATCACTGCTCGAGACTTGCTAGGAAAAACGATGAAGGAGAATATTTTGTCTTGTAAATTAATGTAGGCTGCTGGTAGCAATTTAAGCCCAAATCAGATAATGGCCAACAGAAACTATTCTTGAAAAATTAAATGGCACATTTTGGAAATCGGTGTTGTAAGTGACAATTCATTCACCCGATCACCGGTGGAAGGCTGAAACATGGACCAAACCATCTGGGCTGTCTAGCCAAAGAGAAGCAAATTCTTTTTCAAGAGTTTCAAGAGTACCTAAGTCCTGCAAAGACCTAGCACTTGTGGATTTTCAGTGCTGCATTGGCTGGTGTGTTATTTAGATGCTCCTGACAATTTTGCTTGTGATCTGAAGCTGGAAGCTCACCCATACATGGCGTGAAATTGCAGGTGGATGGATTATGGTAGATGCTGCTGGCAGATGCCAAAGCTTGGGTGAACGTGTTGAGTTTGGGCTGCTCAAAACCAGCGAGCTCCTTTTGAGAAAGACTTTGGTATGTGATAACCAGACGGGTTCAGCATAACAGGTTCAGATCACCGTATTGATTCCTTTTCTAAGTATTCTCAAGTGCTCTGTCTGCTCTGTTTTTTAATGTCTGTGTGCGCCGGGTGTGTGGACAACGAGATTGAGTCTCCATTTCAGCAGGGCTGGAGGGAAGAAATCAATGGCAGAACCCCAGGGAAGGTCCCCTCAAGTCCACAGCAGTTCCTGAGCACCCCACTGTCTCTTGGAGGTGGCTTTTGTGACGTTTGTACACAGAGGAGAGCACAAATCCAGAAACAGGAGGACAAGAGGGCATGAATCTTGTGATACATCAAGGTTTATAATGTGCTTTCAGAAGGCTGTGTTAGCTGCGTGTAAGAAATATGCACAGTAGGTGACACAGTTAGAAACATTAAAGAAATTTTGGGGGAAACATGGCCTAATCCCTACTTGGTACCACATGTTGGTGTCTCCAAAGCTCCAGGATTGGACCTAAAGCTTACAGAGGCAGGCTCGCAGCCTGGCTAAGACGCTGGTTAACCTAAGGAGGTTCTTCATTGTCAAAGAGTATTGTCATAATGCAGCTGCACAATAATGTCTTTTTGTAAATTTGCTCAATTTTTTCAAATCTGGATTGGAATGATATCCTAGAGGGAAGTGATGCCATCCAGAAGGACCTGGACAGGCCTGAGGAGTGTGTTCACGTGAACCTCATGAAGTTCAACAAGGCCAAGTGCAAGGTCCTGCACCTGGGTTGGGGCAGTCCCCAGTATCAATACAGGCTGGGGATAAAGGATAAAGGGGAAGGATTTGGGGACGCTGGTGGATGGAAAACGGGACATGACCCAGAAATGTGCGCTCGCAGCCCAGAAAGCCAACCGTATCCTGGGCTGCATCCAGAGCAGCGTGGCCAGCAGGGCGAGGGAGGGGATTCTGCCCTTCTGCTCCGCTCTGGTGAGACCCCCCTGCAGTGCTGCGTCCAGCTCGGGGGCCCTCAGCACAGGAAAGACATGGAGCTGTTGGAGCGGGTCCAGAGGAGGCCACAAAAATGGTCAGAGGGCTGGAACACCTCTGCTGTGGAGAAAGGCTGGGAGAGTTGGGGTTGTTCAGCCTGGAGAAGAGAAGGCTGCGGGGAGACCTTGTTGTGGCCTTTCAATATATAAAGGTGGCTCTAAGAAAGATGGAGAGAGGTTTTTCACCAAGACCTGCAGTGACAGGACAAGGGGCAATGGCTTTAAACTGAAGGAGGGTGGGTTTAGATGGGACATAAGGAAGAAATTCTTTACAATGAGGGTGGTGAGACACTGGAGCAGGTTGCCCAGAGAAGTTGTGGGTTGCCCCATCACTAGAAGTGTTCAAGGTGAGGTTGGACGGGGCTCTGAGCAACCTGATCTAGTGGAAGATGTTCCTGCCCATGGTAGGAGGGTTGGACAAGATGGTCTTTGAAGGTCCCTTCCAACCCAAACCTTCTGTGATTCTGTGGGTGCAGGTTGCTCATTTACGGTGATGACGGGCAGTAAGTGTCCTTTAGAGGAAGCAGACAAATGGGGAGATCTTTGAACTGGGACTTCCCCTCTAAAACTTGCCACAGGTGCCTTTGCTGTGGCATTTTAATGTCACTTTGTGCCTCATGCCTGGTCCTCTGGAGCCTGGTGGTGCCGACCTACAGGGTTTTGCAAGACTTTTTCTTGTGGCTCGTGGGAAGGAAGAGCTGGAGCTGGTTTGCACATGGGGCTGGGTATGAGCGCCCTGAATTTCAAATGCCGAAGAGGATGAAAGAGAATAACAAATCTAATCCTTGAACGAGCTCAAATAAACCCTTCCCCTCTATTGCTGCCCGTTCGATTCTTTAATCCTCCCCACCCTGCTGCTAGCCTTTCCTCCTAGGGCAGCAGCCCTTTGCCTGCTGACATCTCTGGTTTTTTTCTCCCGTCCTCTCATTTCTCCCCAGTAATTCAGCATTTTTTGCTGGACTGACGTACAGAACAACCACAGCGGCCGCGTAGGAGCTCGGGACCTCGGGACCAGGAATAAGCTATCCCAGAAGGCTGCCAGGATGGAAAGAGCTGTCTTAAATGCCCCATCCAAACATTTCTTGTCTCATGCAGAAGAGACCTGTGGTGAGCTTGTGTGTATGGTTTACACACGCATCTGTCTTGCCTGTAGGCAGTAAAATATATACAGCTGGAAATACACGCTAACTGCTTTATTCTGGGCGTTCTGAGTATAATCACGAAGGAGCCTGGGCTAAACAAATGCATTTGAAGGATCTGTATGCCACTCTTTTAATTTCTATCATGAATTCCTTTACTAGTGCATCTTCTAAAGGCGTGCATGTTAAAAAGAAGGAGCAGGTAGCTGGGACTCGCAGCCTAAAAGCCATTAGTCAGAAGCAGCATTGCACCAAAGAGGACAGGGGTGAGCAGAGCTGGAAATAATGGTACAGAAACATTTAGAAATACATGAAAAATTAAAGGCGGCTTTAAAATACCTACTTGATGCAGCCCCGTGTGCTCTTCGCTTTGCACAGCCAGTTATTGCGTCGTAATTTTTAAGGCAGTTCAGTTAGTGCTTCTCAGCGCTGGAGCGCTGTATATTTTCCTTGGGGAGAACATTAAATGAAGACTGGCTTTCCTACTCCTATTGATTGTGGAGATGATATTAAATTAAAATAAAGCAAGAAAACAACTTTTGATTGCTTCTGTGAGGAATCTAATAAATTCTGTTCAATATGTTTTCATCTCATTTTCTTTCCTTCTGCATCATTGCTGTAATAAGGCCCCAAGCCCCAGCAGAGACAGGGTCCCGTCATGTGCAGATCTGTACAAGTAGAAAGTAAAGGATATTTTCTTTCTGTCCCTGACATTTTCACGTCTCCAGCAGGAAGCCCCTGAAGATTAGCAGCACTCAACATAAAACAAGTGGGTTTGGCCCACTTGCTGTTATTTTTGCTTCAAGGTGAAGAGGCAAAACAGACATGGCAGGAAGGGAGCAGGGTCAGCAGGCGGAACAGGGATTTACAGGAGGTTTCTTAGGGTATCCGGGGGGAAAATCAGAGCAGGATGCCAGAAGCTTTGGTGCTGCCACCTCTCCTGAGCTCGTCCCTGGTCCTTGGATCCGGGCTTTGTCTTATACCCCAGGGGATGTAAGACATGGGGACCATCATGGGGACTGGAGCTTTTGCTTTCCTGAGGAAGCTTGTTTGTGGTCATTTAGGGGATGGAGAAGAGCCAACAAACATAAATCCGAACGGCTCAAAAATCAATAAGGTATAAAAATGTCTCATGTCCCAGTGGGTTTTGAGTGCTGGGAATTTTCAAGCATGTTTCCCCTAGCACAAATTGCCCCAGATTCTGCTACTTTCTTATCTTTCAGTATGTCCAAAAAAGGAGCAAACCACATTAATTTTCCTGCACCTTTCCCATCTCTGTTTCCCCTTAAAATAGAAAGGACAAGTTTTCTTGCTGGAGGTCAGCACTTATCAAAGGTTATGAGATCAGAGTGGAAGATAGAGTAGAGCAGGGCTGGCTGCATCTTTTCGCATCCAAAGCTATTAAAGCTTCCTTGATAGAAACGGTATTTATCTGAAATGAAATTATTCTGAAAATGGCCATGACTTTCTTTCAGAACAACAAAAGATACCACAGCAAGCGAGACGCAGTCCTAGCAAGCAGAAGTTAAACCCCCAAAAAGAGAAAGAAGACCTAAATATACGGTTGTCTCCATCTGCCTGAAATAACCGTGAAGTCTTTCAATAATTGGCTGGATGGAAAAGCTTACCCAAAGCCACAGTTTTCCTGTGGTCTGAAAGCGGTCTGATTTATTTCAGGCTTGTTTTTTACGTATAAACCTAATGTTGAAAATTTTGGTCCGAGTAAAAGAGAAGGGGTTTTTGCTGAATTTAATAGTGTGTGAGTGCTGGTGATATCTCAGAGGGCACAGATGAAACATTTGCTGCAGGTAGCCACACAGGACTATGTTTGTCATGTTTAAGGGCTATTATTAAGGACGACTGCATCAGTTCATGGGATTCAGGGATTAACCTTATTTGGGGGGATTAACCAGCAGCAAAGATGAGAAGAACCTCTTGGTGCCCCAGGAGTCTATCATCTAGATCCCATCCCTAGTTGATGAGCAAGGGACTTCCCAACACCATGGCACGCATGCACAGCCCTTGGCGACTAAACTGTGTGCTGAGGAGGTAAAACCCCACGTAGAAACACGGTTGAGAGAATTATAGGGAAAATACGCTTGGTGTGGTCAAGAAATGAGCCGGAGTTGGTTTAACACCCCTAGCCAGATTGCTCGGGAGGCAAAGCGGGATCATCGAGCTCGAGCAGGCAGCGGGAGGGCCCTGGAGCGATGAATGTGTCTGGAAAAGAAATGGTTATTTTCTAATGAAGTGGGGAGTAGGCAGGGATATTTCTGATTTAAGATCTTCATCATTAATGTTCTGCTTGCAATCACTGGATCTGCAAATAACTTTCCGAGGAGCTTCTTGATTGCTAAAAGGCGGTATATATTCCTGAGTACGATGACAACATAGTTTTATGTAGCCTAAAAAAAAAAAAAAAAATCTGTTAAACTGCTGCTTATCCAACATTAACTACAGCAATTTTTAATTAACCTGATTTAGAAGCCAAATATATCACTGATGAAAATGAGAGGGTAGAACATACAGTCATTTATTCCAGTACAGTGGTCATGATTGTTGAATTAGATTTATTCAAATGAACCTCAAAATTTTGCCGCAGTAGTCGGCTGTGTGCCGGGTGCCAGGTTTTAGAAATCTGCACGTAGTCGAAGAACAGTGAGCTTTGGGGCATGGGAGGGAGAGATTGCGATCTGTTTGTCTTGCTGCTCAGAAAGGGGGAGGAAAGACCCACGCTCGCTTTTATTTAATAAAGCGAAAAAAAAAAAAGACGGGGTGTGACTCGACTGCTAATTACCTCTTTCCAGCCTTTGCTGGCAACCAGCACACAGTGTCAGTGGAGCTTGGCATGGAAAGACTCTCCAAGGGTCATTTTGTCTGCTGTTGGGTTGGCTCTGCTCTGGGACGATGGCCAGTGAGATGCACAGATAAACCGGGGCAGCAGTCGTGGCGGTGAAGCACAGCAAAGCCAAACTCTCCGCCAGCAAAGGAAGATTAACGTGTCCCGTTCGGTCTGTCGGAGGGATTTACGCAGGAGCACGTAAGAAGGGATGGAGTTATTTGAGTGTTAACCATTTTCAGTTGGGAAGACTTCCAAGAAGTGGAGGTAGGGCAGTAAACAAAAGCAAAATGGAGCAGACCAAGGTGCGGAGGTTGTCGTCTGTGGTCTTCATGGAGGACAAGAACTTCTAATGAAGTAAGAGTTTGGTGCAAGACATCTGCACTGCGTGTGGGTGCACACAGGGACTTGGGTCTGCAGCGTACGGTGATTTCCGAGCCTCCACGTAGCTGACTGCTTAGATGATTTCCCCTGAACTCCCCATGACCGATCCGAGTGAAGATGATGAAAACTGAAGATGCTCTGCAACCTCTTCTAAAGTGCCCATTAAAACCTCATGTGGCTTCAAAGGGTACGAGCTGCCATGCGCGTTCCTTCCAGGTGGCCTGGCAGGTAATCGGGTCCCTCCCAGGGATGGCAGTTGTGCAGCCATGAGTGAATATAAGGGCTGGCATGTTTTCATGCAACGTCTCTACCTTCCCTTTAGCAAGAAGCTCTGGTTAATGGAAGTGCTGAGCACTGAGGACTTGGGCTAGCTGCTGAGCTCTGCTGTTAGAACGCAAAGTGCTGTGATGATCAAGCTACCATGGCTGCAAGCAGCCAAGGAAAAACTTTCAAATATAGCTGTGCTGGTGGTTTTTCGTAGCTGAATTCTGCATTCAGCGTGTGTATTTTCTCGGTAGTTTTCTCCAGAGCGCGTTGAACATTCCTGCGTTCTGCATTCTGGTTATCGTCCTTGTTTTCTAGAGGAATAAAGATGAAATATTGATGATGTCATGTGTAAGTCTGTAGAGCACACTCATAGTCCTTCCTATACCCTGGCCTACTGAGAATAGATCGGTGCTTTACCTCTCAGCTGTGCCCATGGCCTCTTTGCTCACACAGGTTGTTTATTGCTTTCCAGGGATGCTGTCCTCTCTCCCTGTTGACAAAAGTGTAATTTCTCTTTTTTTCTCATTGCAGGTTATCCGACGGGCTATCCCACCGCTGCCCCAGCCTACAACCCAAATATGTATCCAACCAGCAGCCCCGGCTACGCCCCAGGTAAAAATCTGTGTGTGGAGACGAGATTGGGCACGTTGAAGCATGCAGGAGGATTTACCTTTTGCTGCTCAGTGTACAAAACCCAGCAGTTTCCATGTGCTTGTCAGCAAATACTTTCCAGGGAAGGGACCTGTGTTAAGCTCTTCCCTTCCTAACTCTGCCATTAACTTCACGCCCTCCCTTGGGAATATTTGTCTGTGTTGCAAAGTACTTTTGAGCCATGAATTATATCTTAATACTCATCCCAGGAATTTTACCGTCCTCATCGCTGTGATACCTGCGCATTGATGGCTTTTAATATTTTCTGAATACCGCATGCTGTTCCCCGAGATTGCCTTCCCCTTCCCCCTGCTTGTCCTTCTCTCCTTCCATGTCATAGATGCAGAAATGTCAGCAACTGTGTCCTGTTTGGTGTCTGGATCTCCCGTGCCGTGTCTTTACTGACCCCCGCTTTCCTGTGGCACTGACGGACTCTGGGTCTGTCCTAGCGTCTTCTTCTGTCCAGCTCCTGCCCTTCACACCGCCCTAAAAATGGCTCTTCCAAAGATGCAGGAAGCTCTTCCTGGCCAAACTCAGGAACTCTTCTGCCTTAGCCTTGGTGTGCTGGTTATCTTTGACCAGCTGCACTCTTCTCCATAAAATCTTGGTTTCCCTTGGCTTTCCCAGTTCGGCCAGTTTTCTACCTCTGCTGCAGCGTGCCCATTGGGATGTATTTGTCATCTGCCTCTTCCAGCTTTCCATGAAAGCTTGGCCAGTCTCTGTCCTTTATTCTCTTCTCCACTACTCCCCATCTATCTGTGGCAAACCTTACTTGGAGGTACAAGGTCTTCATTTTTCAGGGAGGTCTTAATTTTTCACACCAGCCACATGCTCTTTTGCATCCTCCTTTGCAGTTCCTCTGAACCATCCTACCAGCCAGGCTGATGGGTAGCATGTTCACCCTCCGTAGCTCAGCCCCTACCCTGGAGCCCTGCTCTCTCTGCCATCTCCAACCTTGGCAAATTCTCCTCCATCCTTCTGGAGAGCTGGTACAAAAGTAATTTTCCCAGGCCACTGCTTTAACCGTGTCATCCCCCTCTTTGCCTCCCTGTTGCTCATATCCAGCACAGGCTACTTGGCTTTATTTACAGAAACAACACCCCCTCCATTCATTCTCGGTGTCCAGAGCCTTACTGCTCTTTCAGCTCAGCCAGCGATGTCTGTCCTCTTCACCTCTTACCTTTCCAAGCAAGCATCTCCCTCGTCCTTGCTGCTCCTCTCCCCTCATCACCCACAAAGCCATTTCTCATCTGAATTCCTCCATTAGCCATGGGAGTTTTTTTGATAAAAGCCCATGACTAGACTGCCAAGCTCCTTCCCTTGCCCACTGTTGAGCACCATTTCTCCGCACCTCCCTTCCGTCTGTTTTCTGTTGTCGTCTCTTGACCAAACACATACCCAGCCCATGGCTCCGGTTACGCTGCTCTGGATGCAGAGAAGTGTCCGGATGGAGGAGGACGCACACGTGTCCAGGACCTTCCCGCCTGGCCGGAGAGAGCTGGAGAGGAGAAAGCCATCAAAGCATGTGGGTGGCATGAATACAAACCCAGTCATGCCCTGTCCATCACTTTGAGGTTGAACACCTCATCTACATGAGGTGGGGAGACGGGGGAATTCCTTATAGCCAAGGGCTGCCAGTGGTAGAAGATTCATGTAGGTTAGGACACAACGTAAATTAATCACAGGAGCTGCTGTGAAATAACTTCCAGCAAGGACACTTCTTATTCCAGAAGAAGTGGACCTTCCACTGTTTTTAAGTCAGAGAAGTTACTCCGAAGCAGGAATCATGGAGTAATTCCCACCTGTCCACAAGGAGTTTTCTTCACCACAGCATGGACTAATGAGGTTCTGTGCTTAATGAGGAATATTTGAGTTGCTCTGCTAGATCAATCATGTGCTTTTGTATGCTTTCGAGCCCAAACTTGGAAACTTTTATAGAAGTCTTTTTCTTTTTGGAGTTGAAGACTTCTCTTAGGCCCCCACTCAGGAAATAATTTAACTGAAGTCAAACTTACATTTAATTACTTTACTGAAACCAGCCCTTTGGAAGGACCAAGCGACCTTGAGTTCTTAAAGCGCGGTTTAAGTTCTCTGCTTTCAGCCAAATTACCTGGGGGACAGGAGCCTCTTGGCATGACAAAGTGTGGTAGAAACCCAAGGGCTAAGTAGACGTTTCAAAATGTAACTCTTATCTGGAGTGAATTAAGTGAAAGGTAGGATAAGAAAAGGAAATCTCCTATTTAATAGCAATCTTGAGATCTTGTTGCCCAGAGAAGCTGTGGATGCCCCATCATTGGAAGTGTTCAAGGCCAGGTTGGACAGGGCTTTGAGCAACCTGATCTAGCGGAAGATGTCCCTGCCCATGGCAGGGGGGTTGGACTAGATGATCTTTGAAGGTCCCTTCCAACCCAAACCATTCTGTGATCAGAACATTATTTATTAGCTGTGGGTTTTTTAGGCTGCAGTGTGTTATCAGAGCGTTTTCTTTACGGGATATGGTCACATAGGGCAAATGCAAGAATTGGCAGTGTCTGAACTGTGATTGGAAAAGCATTTCTGAAATCAAGACTGTGCCTTTTTTCATGGTTTTTATGAAAAAGGCCTGAACAAATCTCTTGCTCACCCATTTCCAAGCACACATTGGAGATGAAAAATAGTATCTCGCCCTTTGTTTTGACGTCATGGCTTTTCGGTTGGCCGAGATGTTTATTCTGAAGGTTGCGCCTCAAAAGAGCTGTGGGATTTTAAAACTTCTGAATAAAGCCGTCTTTTCAGCTCAGTGTTCAGTACTCATCAGAGTGAAATAGATGCTTGCATAACGAACACAAAGCCGGACTTTGTGGCAGTCTTGCTAAACCCTTTCTCCTCTGAATTGCCAAGTTTTCAGTCTCTTGGTTGTTGTAAAATCAGTGGATCCCCAGGCTCGGAAGCTTTCCAAAGCTGGTGAAGCAGGAATGAGGGTTTCCTTGCCAAAAACTTTTGGTGCTGTCTTCTCCACATCACAGTTTAAATTCGCTGTTATTTTGCAAGGTTATTAAATAAAGCCATTTACTATGGATGACTCTGTAAGGGATCTGTTGTGTTTTGGTTGGTTTTATGTGCTTCTGGTAGGGTCTTTAGCTGCATTTCTTCCCACTAAAAATCTTAACGTGTAATATGAAACAAGTTTTGTTCCCCTAGATGTGTGCTGGCCACCCTCAAATTCCCCCGAAGGATATAACACTGAAAGAGTAAAATGAAAAGAGCTCCACAGCGTAAAAAAAACCCGACAAATTTATTAGTGGCTTGTCCTGCCAGAGGCTGGCAACGTCCTCCCTGCTCAGCCAGGGATGTAAATACAGCAGCGTTCCTGTGTATTGGCCTGCACATTATAAAATGTCGCTTGTCCCCAGCCACCGCCTGTGCCTTGCCACTGCGTGGGGAGGTGGCCAAGGGGACACCCAAGGGAGAGGGAGCACCAAATCGCTGCAGGACGAGGAATTTTGGGGGGGGTCTACCTCTACCTTGCTTCCTGTACATCTCAGACACCATCCTTGGGAGGCTGGAGTTCCTATTAGAAAACCAGTTGAAACAACCCCCAGAAACGCTGCGTTGCTATCCAAACAAAATACTTCTCTTTGCAAAATCGTGATGAAACGCACACATTCCCCTGGAAAGATTTTATTTCAGCTCAGTTTAATTTTCCAAATTAAAAAGGAAAAAAGACTAGGAAATTTTCAAGTATTTTAAACAGCTGCAGCAATTGCCACATTTAGGGAAGATTTGGTTCCCTTTAGCTGTATAGACCTTATGTCTCTAACCCTTCCAGCCCAGGTCCCAGTATTCAGTGGAGAGAAAGAGAGACCTCCCCAGAGAGACATTTAGCCCGTCTTTGGGGACAGACTCCCCATGGGTGCCTGTCTGTCCTACTAGAAGAGCTTGAGATGAATCCTGCCTGGGACGTCCTTCATGTTCACGAGGAACAGGAACCCAAGGGGGGGGTTGTAGATGCTCTCTCAAGTAACTCTGATACATAGTCAAGATACCCTCAGAGAGGGAGACCTCTAGGACGACGTTTTATGGGATTGCTTTCTTGGTATAGGTTAGAAAGTAGGAATAGATCGAGAAATGGGAGTCATCTGGCCTGTAAAAGCGTAGGTCCTGGCGAGGGCCTCCTTCTCTCGAGCAAAGAAGTTGCTTGCACCCACGACAAAGACAAGAAAGAAGTGGATGCCCCAACCCAAATGGCGAAGAAACAGTCAAGAAGACCAGGAGAGAACAAGGAAACACAGGGATAACCCTGGAAAGTGGGGGTTGCACGGGCAGGCAGCGAGCCCTGGGGTACCCCTTCTTGAGCCCATCATTCCTGCAGTGGCATCTACAGCCTGTGTCCTCCACCCAGCAGAAAGGAGCCCCCACACTCAGCGAGGGCTGGGTTGTCCATCCGTCCTGGTCTCTCCTCCCTGAGAACAGCCAGATCGGCCTTCAGAAGTTTCCTTGTGATTGTTCGGTATGGAATAATCCGCCCCAAACCTTGTTAGTCAGCGGCTTTTATAAGCACAAAAACACCAAGACTTTGATTTTTCCCTACCTTTGTCCTGGTGGCTGTGGCTGTGGGTGTCCTCTCTTTCATTAAAGATGCTTAACCTCCCCCGTGCTTCGATTCTTGCTATATTTTATCGCTACAATACTTTGCAGCAAGCAGTTCTGCAGATTAATTAAGGCTTGAGTTACTGATTTTTTTTTTTTTTTTTAAAGCAATGCAAATAATTGTCTGTTGCTTTAGATTTGCATGATGTGAAAGGGGAAACGAAAGCCCTGGTCAATCTTCTTTGTGCCAGCCAGCCTTTTGTTCACTCCCCCGACGCTCCCTTCTGAAGTGCAATCCTAATCTTTACTGACTTGCTTTCTCTAAAAAAAAAATGCTCTGATCATTTCTGTCCCCCCTCGCCAGATCTTTTTGTTACGCAGCTTAAGGCTCAAGCAAGAAAGCATTCACAGCCGTCTTGACATTTGAATTTCATTTCTCTGTTTACCATTCTTAAAAATGCTTTTGATAATTTCCTATTGTCCAGAAAGCTGACAGGTCATTTTGCATTGAGAACAAAAATCTTCCAGTGCGTAACACAACGTAGCTAAGCACTAAATTAGCGAGGGAACGGTGAAGATTAAAATTGGTGCTCCTCAACCCAACTCCTCTTGTGCAGAAACCTCCATCCTCCCCGTAAACAATCACGCAGCTCTTGAAATCAATGCCATTTTATATCACGGCAGGGTTTTTCCCCATTATTTGGAGATTTATCTCGTAGGAGGCATGCTTCAGAGCCCGCAGCTTGTTCGTGTGCAGCCAGGAGGAAAGATGCTTCCGTGGGCTCCGCTGTGCTCAGGCCAGCGGCTCAGGAGCCGGGGATGCACAAGCGCCGGTTAGGGGAGACAAACAGCCCGTGTGCGGCTGTGAGGGAGGACAGCATCTATCAACGTTCTCTTCAGAGGCAGAGCAAAGGCTACAGAGGCAATCCTGGCTCGGACCTTTCTTAAATTTAGAGCCTTTTGCAAGCTACTTGCAACTCCCTGCCAGTTTTTATGGCATTATGGTTTTTAAGATCCCAATTCTGCTGCAGGCAGGATGCCACATTAATAACTCCGGAAAGCAGGCGCGGGCTCCACCGCTCAGGACCTCCCAGCATTGCGCCTACTGTCAGTGGTCACTTCTCTATGGAAAACAGACTTAAAGGAGAAAAATT
This sequence comes from Mycteria americana, assembly GCF_035582795.1. Classification (NCBI taxonomy): domain Eukaryota; kingdom Metazoa; phylum Chordata; class Aves; order Ciconiiformes; family Ciconiidae; genus Mycteria; species Mycteria americana. Next base: position 220,892,129 of record NC_134365.1, on the reverse strand, counting down.
AAGGATTTTTGAGAGACAACTAATGCAAAAGAAGCTCCATAAAATATTCCGGCAGTGGGTACATGCGACAGAGCAGGCAGCGTCCTCAACTGTGTTAAATGGAATTGAGTTAAAGTAATACTGTGGTTCGGTGGCTGAGTTAAAACCAGTCGTCTGTATCGGTACAGAGAGCATTTACTCAAATTGAATCAGCTGCTGTCATACAGGAGGCTGGAAATAACCCCGCCGCAGAGAAGAACATGCTGCTGGGGTTCATGCCGTCCATCAAACACCCTGGGAATCAGAGGGGATCAGCTTTCTTTTTGAAATCTTTGATTCTGAAACAGCAGACTAATTCTAAATGTATTTTTAAGGAATTTTAGATGTTGAGCCTTTAGCTACCTCGCTGCAGAAAGAGATGCTCTACGTTCCCAGCAGAATTGCTGCTCTCAAAAGCATCCCATCCACCGACAAGGTTTTTCTGTTTCAAACCTCCTGGGCTGGGAGGGGGTGGTACCTGCTGGCAGAAATCCTTCAGGATCACTAAAAAAAGCAATCACAAAACAAAGTTTCATCTGCTTGGATATCTGATTCTCCATATGTAGGTTAACCAGGCAAATGTACCCCTTAATACTGCTTGGAATAGAGGTTGGAAAGGGTGGGAAGAGCATCCTTTGCTTGTGACTTCTGAATTTGTGGGATGTAACTGAAAGCGAGCCGTCAGTCCTGAAAGAAACTGTTCTGTACAAGCTTGATCGCCCTCTCTGGTCCACCCTAAAGGTGTTCCTCAGATGAGCGCTCTCTGGTTAGGTGTCTCTTGCCCCAAACCTCATGAGCTTTGCTTGGCTTCCATGCAAAATCTTAGCAAGAGATCAGCCACCGAGCGAAGATGAAGACTGCCCTCTGCTCCTGCCCTTGGTGTGGTTCACCCCAAGTGAAGAGAAGTGCACCGGTGGCGGTTAATTTTCAAAGTCTAGTTTTCAAATACCTGCTACTTATGTGCCACCCGCTTTCATCCTTGATGTCCTCCAAACACTCATGCTACACTCCCTGACACCATGCTGGAAGTCAGCGACGCTCATGCTCTTCTGCTGACCTCATGGTTCCCAAGACCCTGGGATCCACATGGAAAATTAAATGATTTAGTGCCCCAAACTTTGTAATTACCTCAATCAGAGAAGCGTAAGGAGACATGGAGAGGAGCTTGGAGAAGTCTCGAGTCCCCTTGGTCCATGCAGGTCCAGCAGCAGTGAGGAAAGGAAGCTGGTAACTGGAACCAGTCTGGATTCCTCCCTCTCTCAGTGTCAGGTATCTGGTGAATATTTGCTAATGTTTGAGCACCAAAAGGATGATAAATTCTTCACCAGTTTATTTCAAGCCAACCCTTCCCGAGGCATAGATAACTGCCGGCCACTGCATTGCTCGCACAGCGCAGCCAAAGGAGCCCTACGTCAAGCCAGGGAATGAATTTCTTTCCCTCCTGATTCATTGAAACAACACAAATTTCTGCCTTGTGTGATTTTCCTGTTGTGTTTTTCCATATTTGTTAGAGGCAGAGACACAAGGCAGGCTACAAGATCACTGCAAAACACCGGCATTGCAAACTCTGATGCTTGCAATAAGCCTGGTTATTTAGGACAGTGTTATTAGAAAAAATTCCTTTCAAGTATGTAAAAATGAGCGCCTAAAATCATTCTACTGCAGAGACACGAGGCACACCAATTTTAAAAAAAAAAAATAAATGTATGTCTTCATTAAGCCTGGTGGATGTTCCCTCCCAGGCATTCTGTCTTCCTGAGATGGTTGTTTTGTTTTAACTTCCTTCATTAAAGCACGCCTTTTTATTTTCCTGAAAGTAGGGCACACACTTTTCGCATGGAGGCTGGCTTCTGCTTTAACTGCATTTATTAATAATGCAGGGGAGAATAATGCTTTGCATCCATTACTTCAGTGCCCTTACAGAGCAGAACAGATACTTCTGAAATCAGCCTCGGAAATTAGGGGTCTCTGCGGGGATGTTGTGGGACAGGACGGAGGCTCCGATCCCCCGTTCCTCGTTCTGCATCCTCCCCGGAGGAAACGTTGCTCTGCAGAGGGAAAGCGTAGGCATCGTCTTTCCCCACATAAGTGCTCTGAACCATCCTCTATAGGGGCCCATCGACTATTGAGGGACATCAGTGGGTCCCCTAAGGTGGGTATCTTGGGGTCTGGCGGGGTGAATATCCTGTAGAGCCTTGCAAGGCTTTCTAAGAACAAATGCTCCCACCGTTTTAAGGCACTCAGGCACACAGTAATGGCACTGCCTGGGGCATTAAGCTGCTTGCAAACTGTACGAGGCTCAAGGCTGTACCCATCACAAATAAGGTTGGCAGAGGAAGCAAGAAATATATATACTGTGTATACTGTATCATCCGTTTTGTCCTTTCATTGCGATTCCCTACTCCAGTTAATCCACAGAATTTTCTTCAGGCACATATTTTTCTCTTTTCCACTTAAAATATGTCCTGAACATTGCCACGTTGGCTAGAGGTCCTCGCAGGGAGACAGACCAGTCCCAGCGCTGCAGAGACCCACGCTCAGTTCACGTGGCTTGCCCAGTTCCCACCACTAGATTTGCCAGGGATCCAGCAGATAACGAATAAAAGCTCTTTATTTTTCAACAAACAGCGTAGGCGAGAGGCTAAACCAAATCCAGAAGACACTGGTAGGAGACAGACCTGAAGTGATACTAGATAGTCATGGCTGGGTTGTAACCTCTGTGAACTGTAGCTCTTGCAAAGGACCAGGAGATATTGATGTTCCTAGAAGCCTCCTCGGTTCACCTTTCATGTAGTTTTAAGTGATGGATTCTCCGAGGATCCATGATTTAATGTGCAGAACGTGCATAGCTATGGCAAGCTCCCAGCCATCTCAGACCCAAATTACCTTGATTTTTCGGTAGGTCTAATGTGGAGAGGAGAAACCGCAGAGGAAGGATTCATATAACATCTAAATAAATTATCTCATCAGTCTTGGAGATTAAAACCTTTGTGAAATCCAGAGGCAAAAATGAATCTGATTTTGAATAAAAGCGTAAGTGAAAGAGTGTTTCTGTCTCAGCGCTGGGAGTTAGCTCTCCAGTGTGATGTTCAGGAGTGCAGTGTACCATAAAAAATAAAGCAAGGCAGTTTGGAAATCCTTAATAACTCGCAAACCTTTGGGAGGGGGCACAGGCTCGGAGCAGAACGTGATCAGTGCTCGAGGGGAGAATAAATTGTGCTCTGAATCTCTCACTTCCCACAAACCTCCTGGTTTTCTCTTGAAGAAGGTGAGGAAGGAGGAGGACGTTTCCACGTCTCCAGCAGCGGAGCACCACCCAGCCAGATCTTGCACCCATAAACATCTCCACACAGCTGATGATTGCCATGGCCTCCAGTAAAGCATCGCTGCTGGGTGTCCTCCATGCTCCTCTATTTCTGTCCCAGAGTAGGAGAGTGGTCTCATGAGGTTTTGGTGGACCAACGGACCTGCAGCGGTGCTTCTCCGCTCTCTCTGGGCAGTGGTGTCCAACCATTAGGACCTATGGCGTGGCTGGTGTGGGCTGTGGCACCAGCGCTGATTCCCCCTTGGTCTCCTCAATCACTCGTCCCCAATTCCAGCCCTGTGGCACTCCAGATTTACAGTTGCATCTTCAGAGATGGTTAATTAAGAGTCTGAGCAGTCATGGAGGCATTGGAGGGGTTTGAAACATCCTTGCTCTTGCCTTTGGGCTGCAGAAAGCTTTACAAGCCCTGACCAAGTCGTGAAGTTGCTTCTGTGGGGCTTAGCACTGAGGCCCTCGAGGGTAGGAACTTGCTTAGGAGAAGGAGTTATGAAGTGCAGCTTTAAAATATCTTCACGTGTGACTCCCTGGGGCTGACAGGAGGATAAGGAACCCACCACCTCCTCCTGTGGGCTGTGGTGTCCCTCCCAAAGAGCTCCTCTTTCTGCCCCAGACGGCTTTGCCTGAGCTTGGCTGGTTCTGCTATCAGCAACAGTTCCCCGCCTACAAAATCATGCCTCTGTTGTTTCTCTCTTGCTCAAAGGTCCTTTTTTTTCTCTCCAGAAGTCTCTTGAGTTGGCAGATCTGACCCAAAATCGCTTTACTGCATCCCTGGGGAAATCCTACCTGTCCCTACTGCCACCCGTGTGGGGAGAAGGGGACAACAGGGAGATACCCTGAACTCCAACCTTCTGGAGAGCTTGGGGAATTGAGTAATTTGGTGTAGAGAGAGTGTGTCAACAGTCTACCTTCTGCGGTCACAAAAAACACCTTTAAAGAAGCCATAAATCGGTGATTTTCTTTGATTCCAGCAGCTGCATCATTTTACCTCCTTTACCCTCCACAACTTCACAATGAGATCTAATCACGAAGCGCTCGCTGAGGATCGATCAACCCTCGCTTGGTTTTCTTTCCTTAGTAGCTGGGTGTGCGAAATACGTACTGCGGTACACGGAAAACCTGGAGCTTATTTCTTTTATAATGACGGCTAGAGCAGCTTGTTAAGCTGATGAGCAGCGAGCTGTAATAACTGGCGGAGGCTTTCACAAGATGTATGCGCTCTGTTGGGCGGTGGTGGGACTTAAACCAAGGATGGTGGGGGCCACCATTTGAGCTTAGTCTGGAACAAAAAGTTAGGATAGATCCATAGTTTCAAGGGGGGGAAAAAAAAAGAAAAACAGAAAAAAGACCTGTTAAGCCTTTTCCCGGGGGCACCAACTTTGGGAAGGAGCCTGGTTGTAGGCTTGTGTTGGTGAGCCGCCTTCTCCGTAGATGCGCTCCAGAAAGCCTTTGGTGTAACGGCAGTCCTTAGATAAGCATTGGCAATGTGTTTGGATATAGGATAAAGGTATAGCCAGTGCTGGTTCATCATACAGAGGTGCATTATGGTAGTTAGTAGAACTTCTCCTCTTTCAGAAAATTTAGGACCCACAAAATGACTGAATTCTGTTGGTCCTTTCTCAAATCCCACACGATTTGGCTCTTGAGATTCTTCTGGATTATCTTACTTGGCTTCATAAATACTTTTCCGCAAACTGGGATACAGGGCGACCTGCCCAAAGCCACTGTCCTTTCCAGAATCTCTAAGGGCCACCCAACGCTGTGATGGGATGGTCACAGCAACCAGTACCTTGTCCACTGGTGCTACCTGCCATGCAAGCATCTCAAAGGGTTTTACTGTGAATAAAATGCCTTGCACACCAGGCTCAACCTGTTTTCCAGCTGGGAAACACAAGGCCAAGAACAGCCGTTACCGGTCCCTATGCACAGAGGTGACCAGTGGTATCTGGGGAGGGATGGTGGCTCTGCTGGCCACATCCCCCAGGTGTAGATCTTCATGCAGGTCGCTTAGCTCAGGAAACCCGTCGGTTGGAGTAGGTAAGCGGTTTGCTGCAATGCACTGTGCAAACCATCCCTCCATGGGGAGCAGGTGGGGCGAGAGGAAGCACGGTGTGAAATTCCGACAGATAGCTGTCCTTGAAAGGTGGGGGGGGAAGGAAGAGAGCAGCAAAGTGGTTCAAACGTGGCATAAATGCGGGAAGTTGTATCTTCATTGCTCTGTGTGACACCTCTTCTCTGTCTCCACTCAAGCTACACTTCTGATGAAGCAAGCCTGGCCACAGACCTCCTCCTCCTGTGCCACGGAGGGCACCTTCCACCTCCCGGTGGACACCGGGACCGAGAACAGAACTTACCAGGCTTCTTCTGCAGCATTCAGTAAATAAACCTTTTCTTCTGGGGTTTTACTTGGTTGTTTTGTGCCCATTTGCCTCCCCTCTTGTGGGTTCTTTGGGGATGGGGTTATCTGGGATCAGCCTGCTTGCAACGGATGGGATCGTTCACGTCCGTGCAGGTGCACGTGCGTCCATGGGTCCTTCCCTGGGCACTGAGCCCTGACACAGGTGAGGGTGCTGCAGGTCCCGGGGGTGCTCGCTGGCACCACGTAGCAGATCCATCACCTTCTGCCGCTGGAGCTGCCCAGCGGGAGCGTTGCGCTGCGGCTGCGATCCCTTCTGGGATGACATTTTGCAGAGCTCTTGCGGTTTTTTTTTTCTTCTGAAAACCAGGTAGCATCCCTGCTCCTTTCTGGTTGCATTTGTTAAAAGCGTGAAGGAGCATGAAGAGGAGAGCACTGACCCTCCTAGTGCTCCTTCGGGGGAGGAAGAGTCGAGTGGGGAAGGGTGAAGGCCTTTTTTAGCTGAGTGTTTGGTCCCCATGAGCGACGTGAGGTTGTTTGCAGGTGTATTCTGCAGTGGTGATGCTCCGTGGTTGAGCATGCATAGAAAAAACAAAGAGGTTATTTCCTATTCCCTTAAAAGTGAGAGAATTCCAAAATAAAGCACGATTTTCCAGGAACGCGGGTGAAATTCCCACCTTTTAACTCAAACTGGCCGAGCAGAGGCAGGGGGAGGAGATGCTGCTTATTGACTGCAGTCAAACAGGCTTTTCCAGGTGGAGCTTTGTAATCTCATCCTTTATGAGGCCAAATAGTGCCTCCAGGAGGGGTGATAAGCTCCCTGATAAGGCCCCCGGTGCTTCCCCTGCTATGTGGGGTGTCCTCTGGCCCTTGCCTGACTGCTCTTGCCTGCTCTTGCCCTCACGTTGCCTGCTAAAGCTGGTGCACGGCTCGCGTGGGGCGTGCTGCAGGCGTGAGGTGGGACCGCTCCTAGGTTCAAAATGCAGAATTAACCACCGGTGCTTCCAAATACCCCTGGGACCCCGAGAAACTCCCAGTCGTATTTGGAAAAAAAAAATATAAGGTGTCTTAAAGTGACTGTCCACGGGTCGTCTTGTTTGCAAGGCTGGGACCACTGCGCCCATGCACACACGTGGGTCGAAGTGTTCCTCACCGGCTGTCTGCTCCAGGCTCCCTTTTTGTTGCTAAATTGAATCATTCACAGAATGAGATGAGGGGAAGAAATACTGTTTCTTTTTTTGATGGAAGGAATTGTGAAAAATAAACCTATTAAAAGCCTTTGGGAGACTTTCTCTTTGGAAAAGGATGTCCCTTCCATTCTTTGGGGCAGGGGCTGTACGTCTGACATGGTGCGTGGGCTTTGCGTCGCACCTAATTTCACGCCAGATCAGATTTGACCGAGTTTTAAGTGTCTGGAAAATCTCAGCATGTAATTAGTAGAAACCTAGATATTATTCGGCAAAATTCCCTTGGAGTTCAACCCATGCCTGGATGTGATTTCTCCGTCCCGTTGCACCTCCGGGCTGCTGTGGGTGAGATTCCTCCCTCGAAATCAGAGAGGTCAAGAGCAGGTGCGGGGGTAGGAAAGGGTCTGGGGGCACAATTTGGCCGTGGCCACCCAGTGTGGGTGATAAAGGACTTTAATAGTGTGGTCACCGGCCAGACCCATGCAGGTTGGCCTGGCTTCCAGAGAACTGGCTTGGGCACATTTAATTTGGAAATTCAATTTAATAGATAGAGCCTTGAGGTTTGATTTGCAGCGATGCTTCAGGCTTATAGCTGCGGTTGGCTTCTCCAGAGCTCTGCTGGGAAATGCCATCTCAAGCGCAGGCTCTGAAAAATCAGCAGCATTTCAGGTTGGGCATCCCAAACTGGTTCTGTCCTTCGGCTCGATCTCACCTAGCCCAGGATGTGTTCTTGGGAGAGCAGCCTTCCCCAGGCATCCCGTGGCAGGAGAGGGGTGAGAGCTTACTCATGAGCATCAGCAAGGTGTCCGATCTGGATGGAGGCGAGCCAAGGAGAAGCCTGGGAGATGAGTCCTTCTGTTCCCAGGGTGAAGAGTGCCCACCAGTACGGACTGGAGCCGCACGCTGAACAGGGATAAATGTGAATAAATATGCAATAGCTGCTCAGTACCTCCCCAGATCTGGACCAGTAAGGCGGAAAAGGTTCTGAGGGCTCCACTGGGCCGTGAACCTGCAGTGAAAGACCATGGCAAGACATGCCTGAACTTAAAGGTTGGGTAAGGGCTGCCCAGGTGCCTTTGTCCTGGCTTTGCCTACAGTGTGGTGCCTTTTTGTCCTTTAATGATGGGTTTTCAAAGCTTGGTTTTGCCTGAGGTATTTCGTTTTGTTGCTTAGATGCTCCAGCTGAGATCGGGGGCGGGGGGGGGCCATAGACACAAAGCTTTGCGCACGGTAGTGAGCAAGGTTATAGATTTTATGGTCATTTCTGCCCCAGAGCCTCCTGTTTGCTTTCGTCTGGCTGGTGAGGATAGTGGTGGCAGTGACAGTGTGCCAAGGAGGACTTCAGCAGAGGCAATGCAAGCCTGCCAGGCAGCTGCCCGTGCTGGTGTCCACACCATGGCATCATCCCCTGTGATGTCCCCATGCTCACCACTCCAAAGCTGGTCCTCCAGCCCCCTGGGTGCAGGGAAGACAGACGGACAGGAAAGCCAGGAAAAAGGCTGGAGGAGGACGAGCCAAACTGGAGGGCGGTGGCAGAAGCAGGACCAGACACCCGGAACCAGCCAGACTCAACTGGGCCATGCAACCATGTAGGACCTCCCGGAGCTGCTCACGGCTGCTTACTCCTGGCCACAATCTGCCACAGGGTGAGCCCCCAGTTCTGCCCTGTGTCTCTGGGTGGGAGTGCGCTGAGTGTAGCCTCCGTAGACACAGCTTGAATTTACTGAAAAAATGCAAGCCTGTTTTTATAGAATCACAGAATCATGGAAGCACAGAATGGTTTGGGTTGGAAGGGACCTTCAAAAATCATCTAGTCCAACCCCCCTGCCATGGGCAGGACATCTTCCACTAGATCAGGTTGCTCAGAGCCCCATTCAACCTGGCCTTGAACACTTCCAGGGATGGGGCATCCACAGTTTCTCTGGGCAACCTGCTCCAGCGTCTCACCACCCTCATCATAAAGAATTTCTTCCTTATGTCCAATCTAAACCTACCCTCCTTCAGCCTAAAGCCGTTGCCCTTTGTCCTGTCACTGCAGGTCTTGGTGAAAAACTTCTCTCCATCTTTCTTAGAGCCACCTTTATATATTGAAAGGCCACAATAAGGTGTGCCCAGAGCCTTCTCTTCTCCAGGCTGAACAACCCCAACTCTCCCAGCCTTTCTCCACAGCAGAGGTGTTCCAGCCCTCTGATCATCTTTGTGGCCTCCTCTGGACCCGCTCCCACAGCTCCATGTCTTTCCTGTGCTGAGGACCCCCGAGCTGGACGCAGCACTGCAGGGGGGTCTCACCAGAGCGGAGCAGAGGGGCAGAATCCCCTCCCTCGCCCTGCTGGCCACGCTGCTCTGGATGCAGCCCAGGATACGGTTGGCTTTCTAGGCTGTGAGCGCACATTGCCAGCTCATGTCCAGCTTTTCATCCACCAGTGTCCCCAGGTCCTTCTCGGCAAGGCTGCTCTCCATCCTTTCATCCCCCAGCCTGTATGGATTGCCCTGACCCATGTGCAGGTCCTTGCACTTGGCCTTGTTGAACTTCCTGAGGTTTACACGGGCCCACTCCTCAAGCCTGTCCAGGTCCCTCTGGATGGCATCCCTTCCCACTAGTGTATCAACTGCGCCACTCAGCTTGGTGTCATCTGCAAACCTGCTGAGGATGCGCTCCATCCCACCATCTACGTCATTGATGAAGATATTAAAAAATATTGGTCCCAGTACCAACCCTTGAGGGACACCACTCGTTACTGGTTTCCACTTGGACATCGAGCTGTTGACTGTAACTCTGGACGTGGCCATCCAGCCACTTCCTTATCCATCTAAGGAATCATGCTTGTAGTGAACCCTTCATGTGGAAACAAGAGGGGATGGCGATACAAAATTCATTACAGAGCTTTTTTTTCCCTCCACCAGCCTTCGTGCTATTATAGAAAAATGTATCTGTGCAATTCAGGACACTTCTGTGTTGCAGGATCGATAAGGTTGAGATTTCTAGAAGGGCACAAGGGACTTAATCAGCAATTTTAATAGAAGCTGGAGCTTAAAGGCTTGCTATTGCTTTTAAAATCCCAGCCTGCTGCTGAACCATGAAGCGGCAGAAACACAGGCCATGCCAACCTCCTAATCCTAATAAAGTGTTAGTCATAATTAGGCTTTAAAATTAGCTGTCAGACATGCTTTTCTGCGAGGAGCCTCCATCATCTTGTGTCATTAAAACTTGACTACGCGTCAGTTTTATCCGCAAATTGTTCTATTTTTTCCCAATTTATAAACATAGAAGATTACATCTGCCTGGACTATTATGTTTAATACCTTTTTTAATATTGTAGCTAAATTGTCTTTGATTCAGCAATCGGGAAACCACAGTGTTAGCACTCAAGGTGGTGAAACTACACAGCCTTGAGCTGGTCCGTATCTCCAGACGCCCATCAGAAATGAAGTGTGATGCTGAGAACTGGCAGCCTCCAAGGTCTTTGTTTGAAAAAATGAGTTCAGAATAGAAAAAAATCCATAAGATTGAAAAACAGGAGGTTGGTTGGTCTGTAGGTGACGTTGTTGGGTTCCTGGAGGACCTCATGATGGAGGAGTCTCCACTTCTGCTATGAATACGGTCAATACAGCAATACCTGCATTTCCTCTCGCTGCTTCCATCTCTCATTTAAAGATAGTTGCTCTTCTGCTAACGTGAGTCAGAAGAAGGGTCACAGCTATTCCGCTGTTTAATTAACACATTTTTTCCAATCTGCAGTAATCAGGAGGCGGTGAGATGCTGTTTGGGAGTTCCTAGAAAGCTCCTTGTTATCTTCACACTGTTTCAGTGCTAGGCGGATAATATGGGATATTAGCAGACTTGAAATCTTAGCCTTCATTAGTTGCTGCCCTGAACATTGGTTGAGTAAATTAGTTCATTATATTTGAGTATTTAGACGTCTTATTGCTGGGCTGAGCCTCGACTTCTCCTCTCCATCCTACACAGTCTTCGGGGCCCGTTTGCTCTAAGGATGATTTATCCCAGCCCGTTTGCTCTAAGGATGATTTATCCCAGCCCTCCTGCAAGAGCTGGCTACCATTTCTCACCAGCCATCCCAGGCCGTGTGCTCTTCCTTGCTTGTGCAAGCAGATTTTTTACCATTTCCATTTTTTTTAACCATTCATCAAGCTGTGACCTACACCTTGATGCCTTCACAGCACACTTGATGCAATCCGGGGCGTCCCATGGCAGCAGCTCAGCTTTTAGTCTATCCCCAAAAGAACCCCTTAAAGCACAAATTGAAGAATTCTTGAGGATTTTTGCCCAGTTGAGCACTTAAGTAATAATGTTTCAGGGGCAGCTTCATGGTGCTATCCTTGGAGCAGGGACATGCCATCCTTGGGGCAGGTCGCACCGCCTTTAGATGCTGTACTTGCCATGAGGTCTTATGGTACTTCGCTGCCAGGTAACGAGGATTGGATTACGGCAGTGTTATCATGGACCTGCTTAAAGCCACCCCTTTCTTTTTGGAGAGCAAAATTGGTGGAGGGTATGGGGGTCGACCCCCATATTCATCACAAGTCAATGGATAGGAAGGTACCTTGAAAGGAAGCAGAAGAAGAGTGGAGATCCTTATGGGATGTCCTGACTCCAGGGAAAGCCTTTTAAAAAAAGACAAATATGATCAGACTTGCATTAGAGGATCTTGAACTGGCACCGCTGGGTCTTCCTGGAAGGAAAATGTAATTTTATGACCACCAGACAGCTCAGAACTTAATGCAAATAGCAGCAAAACCCAAAGTGACACCCACAGCCAGCAGGTCAGCTGATATCACATTATCCTTTAGGTTATTTTTTTGTTAGGTTATGTTTATTTTTGGGGACAAATTTCCGTATTTTGGAAAGGAGCCTTCATTTTAGTTTGTTCCCCATGCACTCAGCATCTCTTAAGTGCTGCAAGATAAGTTAAGGTTTCTTTAGACCTTCGATAAAGTGTAAATCTGGTACTCGGATGCTCCAGCTAAACAGCCTGATGGGATGATGGGGAAGACCGGGCGATGCTGAGGTCCATTTTCTTCTCCTTACATCCGAACAGAAGAAAGACAAAAATTGCAATCTGATCCATATCAGGATATTTGTGATCCATATCAGGATCACAAATATTGCAAGGGACGTTTCCCCGGCTGCCCGTGCCTGCCTAACCACTGCCCTCCCAAGCCCCCGCTGCTCCTCCCGGCTTGCCAACAGCCTGCCCTGCCTGTTTACCGAGCACAGCAAATGGCTTTTCTTAATGGCAATAAAGCAGATTTGCTGCTTTTGTCGCTAATGCAAACAGCCTGCGGGGAGCAGGACAGGTATGAAGGTGCTTGAGCATCACTTGGGGTTGCCTCTCCCACCTGCAAGGTGAGCTGATGGTCACAGCCCTCCTTTGCAGGAGGGGAAATGCTCGGCACTATCCACCTTGATGAAATACTTAAAGGCATCCATCATTTTCACCTTAATATTAAGGTTTGGACCATCGGTGTTGCTGCTTTTCCGGTCATTGCTTGGGGACGTAGGCAGGGGACAGCAATACTGTGCCATGAAATTAGATCCTCCAGCAATTAAATTCTGGTTTTGCCCATCACGCCCCAAGCAAAAAAGGTGAAGGGACAAAAATCTGGGGAGGAGAGAAGGAAAAACATTATTCTGATCAAGTAGATGTATAGAGACGGGTAAGTAGGTGTGGGGATACTGCTGTCTTAGGTGATTTACGTGCTGGTTGAGTCCCATCAAGTCATGCCTTGACCATCGGGAATACTCATCAGCTCTATGGCCTGGTGTAGGCAGCGTGGGAAGAGCCGGGCTGGGTGGAGGATGCAGCCCCAGCTGCTGTGATCTATTAGCCAGGGGCCAGATGCTGGACTCGGAGGTCTCAGCTTGGTTTCATGGGACATCAGTAGATGCTGGCACATCTCGGTACGTCTCCTCCATGCTGAGCGATGCCCAGTGAGCTGGTGCATCACGAACGACGGCTCGGGTTGCTCACGTGCCGGGTGGACCACGTCTGCAGCTGTAAATCCTCCTCCTAACTTGGACTACTCTTGTCTTTGCCAGGGTACACTGCGGGGACTCCCTACAAGGTCCCACCGACCCAGAGTAACAACGCACCTCCTCCCTACTCGCCGTCTCCGAATCCGTACCAAACCGCTATGTACCCCATCAGAAGTGCCTATCCACAGCAGAACCTGTACACCCAGGTAGGTGCCTCGCCGGCCAGCGCGGCAGCTCACCGCCTCACTCAACGGCGTGCAAATACAGCCCGAGGTCCCTGCGGAGCTTCGTCCTTGGCTGTCAGGGCTGAGCACCCGTGTCCTGGTTGGATGGAGGTGCTCATGGTGGGGCTTGGTGGGTCTCTGGGATGCTGGGGTCTCTCTCCTGCCTCCTCCGTTGGATCCTCTGGATGAGACATGGTCTTGCGTGGTTGTCGGTGTGCAGCGGAGTCAACACAGTGGCATCCCTGTGGCTCGGCCAGCTCGGGAATCAGGTCCCTTCCCCCAAAATCACATACCTGACTGCCAGGGCTTGCTGGCTCCAGGATGGTCCTTGCACCCACCTCTCCCCACCCTCCCCAGCTCTCAACGCTGCTCTTCCCCAGGGCCACAGATGAGTCTGGGTCACCACAAGGTCCACTTGCTGGTGGCCGCTGGCATCTCACTCGACTTGCATCACCCTCCTGCCACCTCCCATGGAAAAGCCCCTGTGTCACCTTCACCAGCACAAGCTACTTCAGGCATGACCTAGATTCGTGTCCTCATGGAGGAGCTCCTCCCTGAGCACCTGGATGGGTTTCCAGTACCATCTTCTCTGCTCCTGCATTGCCACCGCCTCCAGCTATGTGCTGGGGCCAAGATCCTCCACGGGGATGCCATTTAGGGCAGATGTCCTCCGAAAATCACCTTGATGGCCCTTCCCACTGAAGATCATGAGCTCCTTGGAGCAATCTGGCCCTACAGCTTCCCTAGTTTTCCCCCTCCTCTTTAATGTCAAATAACCAACTTCTCCAGCAGCTACAGCCTCATGGAATGGTTTCTCCATGCCCTGCTGAGACCAGAGAATCTCCTCTTGCCGATTTTGTCCGCCGTCACCTCTCCTTCCGTTAACTGAGCGTCGCATAAACCACTGGGGACCAAACCCATCCCTGCCTGCTGGTTCTTCTCCGATCCCGGCCTCAGCGGGAGGCTGGCGTCCGCTAGCAGCGCCCACCAGCAAGCCTGAGATGGAGCAGGGCTTGGAGATGCTGTTTCCTCATCTCTGCTTCCCAGGGACTGGCAAAGAAGAGTTTTGACAGCCTGGAAGGGAATGACGGCAAGAAGGAGACGCTTTGGTAGATCCTTTCAGCACGTTGTGCTTGCAGCGCTCACGGCCTGGGATGTTCCTTCTCTGCAGCTGATTTCTCAGTCACCTTTTCTTCATGGGCCTAATTTATCTTAGCACATCCTTCCCGTTCCCCAAGGAAATGCCTTTCAGGCATTTGCAAATGCATTTGCAAATTTGCATTTGCATCAATTGCAAATCTGCAATTTGTCCTATCAACCTTTGTAGGTCCTGAAAGAAAGAAGTAATGTAATAGTTCACCTGCATCTCCTTCTCCCCTTAATCCATACCTTCAGAGGTTCTCCAATGGCTTTCACTAACGCAGGGTAAAATCTTCCTTCGTTGTTTTAAACCCGGCGGTGTCTCTGCCTGTCCTGGGGACGGCAGTCCCTTGTGCCACGCACGTTTCGTGCCCTTCATTATTTTGGATGTGGAGCTTTTTCTGTTGGCTCCTTTCTTTTATTCCCACCCGTCCTTCCCGCCCTGTTTCAAAACCCCCAGGTCTCAGCAGCCTGGGTTTTGGACCCCCTCTGTCTCCCATTGGAAACCCAAGAAGACGACACACTTCCTGGACCCAGGCAAGCACCTTGGGATCAGCCAAGAGCCATGGCTTCTCCTTTTCTTCCATCTCTTCTTCATTTTATACTCCAGCAGCCAAAGTCTTTGGGGTCCAGGCCCCATTTCATCCCACCAAACGGAGGCAGAACAGTTTGTCCCTGATGAGCTGATTCTCCGACCCGTCATGCTGATTCCCCTCCCAGTCCTGTTGCCTTCATCCATGCTGGGGACCATCCCACATGTCCACAGGTTCAGCTTCATCCTTGCTTGTCCAGGTCTCCAGGCACAGGAGCTTGCTCATGGGAAGGACCACAGCCCTTTGGCAACGCTTGAATGATGTCCCATGGGCAGCTCTTTGTACCAGCAGCTACACGTGACGCCTGCTTGTCTTAATATTGCTTCTGCAAGACATCTGGAGGAGCTGAGGGCTTGAAGTCTCGAAGTGAAGGACTCTCACAGTGGAGCCGCACCGGGCTCGCAATACGGGCTGGGTTTGGGAACCTCCTGTGTCCCCTCTGGTGCAGGGGGTAGGTGTGGGGCTGTGCTGCCACAGCCGGCAGGACCGGCCCCGAGAGCGTCTCGTAGCGGGACCTACAGTCGCAGCTGATGTAACCCCTTGCTGACAGCACGGTCTGTGTTACTGTGCTGACACCCACTGCACACAGAGCTGGTGATTGCCTCTAAATAAAATACCGGGCTTCGAGTCGCTGCTTTGGCTTGTGCTTTCAATCGAATGACAAAGACGACGGTGGGTTTTTTTTTTTCCTTCTCAAACAGGGAGCTTATTATACCCAGCCAGTGTACGCGGCACAGCCTCACGTTATCCATCACACCACCGTGGTTCAGCCCAACAGCATCCCATCGGCCATCTATCCGGCCCCGGTCGCTGCGCCCAGGACCAACGGTGTGGCCATGGGGATGGTCGCTGGGACCACCATGGCAATGTCAGCAGGTAAGAAGGAAAGTTTTATTGTGTTTTGAGCTATAGTTTCATCTCTCGGGTGGGACGTATCCGAACAACTTGGGCAGGAGACTTGTCCTGGATGAAAAACTCTCTGTGCATGCGACGTGCTGCCTGCAGCCTTGCAGGGTCTACCTCGCAAGCGGCTGCAGAAGCGCCTTGCACACAGCTAATTGCAGCTTCGTCTGCTAGTTTTGCTTGCTGATTACTGCTCCTTTGCAGGCAAAAATCAATTAATTTGCTCCTGATACTGATCTAACTCAGTTTTTAGGTTAGCAGAGGACACCTTTCATTTGGCTCACTCTAGGGGGATGCACTCTTGCATCCTTAAATATATTATTCTTTCCTCTGTCTGTTCCATAAGTAGAGGAATAACCAGGTTTGTCCATCTTCAAATACTGTTGTATTTCTAGCCTCAAGGTCCTTTTTTAGGATACTTACGGTCTTGCTTTCATTTGACGAAATGAACGTTAACCTTGGTTTATGTATCCCAAATCCTCTGCATTTTACGTGCAGGATTGCTTCAAACTGCAATTAATTGATAGCACATGAAATAAGGATATAGGCTGGTTTTATTTTTTCCAAAGCCTGTATTTCTCTCGTTAACAATTCTTAGGATTGTATATTGAATTATGCCAAGAAATGCATCATTCGTCCTTTCGCATCTGCATTAGCTGTGAAATAGGACGCCGTTATGGGACGCAGTCCCTGTTGCAAGCAGAGATATTGCAGCCTGGGTATGACAAGAACCACTCTGAGAGATTTACTGTCGAAGGCTGCGATTTACCGTTGAGATTTACTGTTACTGAGAAGTGGATAGATGTAATTAATGCACGTGGGATGTCTTAAAATTTCATTAGTAGCATTCGCAGAGAGATACCCAGAAACCGAGAATTTGTTTCGAGCATCCAGTTACTCCCAGGACAGAGTCGTTTGGGGCTGTATTCTCCCTCCCCTCGTCTACTGAAGGCACCGTGCAAGTTCTCACCTAAAATCCCTCTGCGTATCAGCTGCAGGCTAAAAGAAAAGAGGCTGCACCGGGCAGTCCCTCTGCTTCATGGCTGAGAGAGGATCGCTCCTTCAGCTGCATCCCAAGGCTCTCGGCTCTGTGGGTTTAAATGAAGCAAAAGAGCTCCGCTGCCCTTGGGAGATGAGCGACAAAGCTCATCTTCATTTTCCCTGGAAGGTCTGGGGTTTTTTCTCACCTCCTTTTGCATCCCTCATCCCTTCCAGTTTGGTCCTTAGATGTTTCAGATCGCTGCAGTGATCTGCTGTTGCAATTTAGCCCGGTGCCTTCAGCGGGTGGAAGATGTCAGCAGGTTAGTGGCAAGCTCTGCCGCTGGTCTTTAGGGACAAGGAGAATTGGAAAAAGATGAGTTAAGGGCTGAAAGTAGCATGGAAAATATGCTGGAGCTTCAGGTGGGTTTATTCCGTTCGTGGTGCTGGCTGATACCAACCACATGAGTCAAACGCCTTTGATTCAGGTCTCACGGGCAGAATAATCTTTGGGAGAACTGAAGAAGAAAGAAAAGGCAGCTGTGCTGTGCCTGCCCCTCGGATGCGGTCTGCAGCACTGTGCCCTCGGGGTACCGCTCCCCTGATGGAGCTCTCCTCCTTGCTAAATATTTCTCCGTGCCGTTGCAGGAACCTTGTTGACCACCCCACAACACACCGCCATCGGAGCACATCCAGTTTCCGTGCCAACATACAGGGCTCAAGGAACCCCCACCTACAGCTACGTACCTCCACACTGGTAAACCCACTGGCCAATTCATGTGAGTGCTGCCTTTGCAGGTCTGGCTCTACCCTTGTCGATTAATTAGCCACCGAGCACTGCCATAGCTTCTCTCCTTCCTACAAAGCTGCCGAATCCCTTTGTCCGGGCGATGCTCTGACTCCAGAAGAGCCATTTAGCACTGCTCCCTGGCAGGGATAGCTGCACAGCTCGCTGTCCTGGGGCTACGGGGGTTGTTAGCAAGCCCCTTGACCTTACATCTTGCTGCTCGGTGCATGCAAGGCTTCACCAGTGACCTCAGTGGCGTCGAGCTGCTCTGAGTGCAGTCGGACGCTGCGAGGGTGGAAATTTTCATGCTTTAAGGTTTTGGATGCATCACGCTCTTTCATAGAATCACAGCAAGGTTTGGGTTGGAAGGGACCTTCAAGACCATCTAGTCCAGCCCCCCTGCCATGGCCAGGGACACCTTCCACCAGATCAGGTTGCTCAGAGCCCCGTCCAACCTGGCCTTGAATGTTTCCAGGGATGGGGCATCCACAGCTTCTCTGGGCAACCTGTGCCAGTGCCTCACCACCCTCATCGTAAAGAATTTCTTCCTTAGATCTAATCTAAATCTCCCCTCTTTCAGTTTAAAACCGTTACCCCTCGTCCTATCACTACACTCCCTGATAAAGAAGAGTCCCTCCCCAGCTTTCATATCACTGGAATATGGGTTCTTTTCCCCGCTAAAACGTGCTGGGAGATCGTCCTGGTCATTAGCACCGGGGTTGCGTGCGGCTGCCTGCACCCTGCCTCTTTATTAGTGCCAGGGTTGCGTGCGGCTGCCTGCACCCTGCCTGCTCATTAGCACCGGGGTTGCGTGCGGCTGCCTGCACCCTGCCTATTTATTAGCACCGGGGTTGCGTGCAGCTGCCTGCAAAGGGCTGCAGGTTCCCGTCGCGCTCCGGATCCCAGAAATCCCAGCTGCTCCTTTAAACGCCCTCCGCGTATCGCTGGAGCCCTTGGTCCATCGTGCCCAATTAACGGGCAACGCAGCTGATGGAAACACGTGACGCTGCACGGGGAGGCAGCGCAGATCTCATCCAGCCCAGGGGGTTCTCTGAAATCTCTCCTTGCTGCATACATTACACTGGGCTAATCCCACCCATGACAAATTGTCGTGCAATTAGCAGCGAGCGTCCCGTCTGCGTATTTTTAATCCCTGTGCATTGGATGCCACCGGCGAGCTGCTGCTTTCTCAGCTCCGTGCCCAAGAAATTGCCCACAAAGCGGCCCGAGGGATGGTTAAATCCCACGTGCATCAGCTATGCGTGCTGCACGGGGTGCGGAGGGGAGGAGAACAGCCCTGTCTGATCCTGCACCGCTTGCTTCTAACTCCTTGTTTTTAATATGCTTGCTGTCTTCCAGATCCGGAGTCGAACATTGTATGCAACTACACAAGTCTTACATCGGTGCTGTGGCCGCTGTACTGCAGCACCTCGTCTGTTTGCAAGAACAAAAGAAAAAAAAAAAAAAAGTGCAAGGGTCACTTTATGCATTCTTTAGTGGTTTTTGTAAAAGCTGCTTTTTCTAATCTTCTGCCTCTTTTTTTTTTTTTTTTTCCTCTCCTCTCCCCCTTCCTCCTCCCCAACCCACATAAATTGTGTAACACACACGTACTGACACTGAGCAATAGTAAAGTTCTCTCTTTGGTCCTATCATTTGAAAGCTCAGAATATTCACTTTTCCAGCATTGCCCAGCTGAGTGGTGCAAAGATCCCCCACTTCTTGTTCGTTTGGGTTCTTTTCGTTATTTTTCTGTTGTTGTTGTTGTTGACGAAAGCCTAGGTTTTCTTTGGCTAGTAAGAGTGGTTGATGTTCAGGGTACTATGTGAAAAGCACAGCGCTGGTAGGCAGGCTTATTCCGATTTGGTTTGGGTATTTTTAGTTGAATAATATAAATTATTTAATCTTCCATAACATATTACAAGAAAATTGGTGTCTTCCAGATAGCTGTCGTGATAGATTATAAATGCATTATCTGCAGTGAAATTCTGAACTCATCCCTTCTTTTGTAGGAGTAAGAGAATATAAATATAATTAGCGACGTAACACACTTGTCTTAGGACGTAGGAGGACTGGTCACCATCGGGTCTTTGGTCTGCTTTTTCCAACTGGGCAAATGGGTCTTGCGTGATGGGAAGAGAGCAGCGGAGAGACGCGTGCCCTGGTAGCATCTTGCGCTTCTTGGGAAAATGAGATGCTCCCCATCGGCCGCATCCCGGGGCTGCGTGAGGGAGAAGTTCCTTCCTTGCATGGCTACCGTTTGCGGGCAGAGATGTGCTGGGTGGCTGGTGAAGGAAGCAAGGAGATGTCCGAGGGTTGATCTGCAGAGCTTCTCCAGGTCCAAGGGTTGGTCTGAAGAGCTTCTCCAGGCCCAGGGGTTGGTCTGAAGAGGTTCTCCAGGTCCAAGGGTTGGTCTGAAGAGGTTCTCCAGGTCCAAGGGTTGGTCTGAAGAGCTTCTCCAGGCCCAGGGGTTGGTCTGAAGAGGTTCTCCAGGTCCAAGGGTTGGTCTGAAGAGCTTCGCCACGTCCAGGGGTTGGTCTGAAGAGCCTCTCAATGTCCAGGGTTTGGTGTAAAGAGCTTCTCCGGAGTCTGGTGGTGTGGGGAAAGAGGGCAGCTGGTAGATGGAGAAGAGTCTTTGAGGCAGGGCGAGGGGGAAGATGGCTGGCTTCACCTCGCACCCATGTCGTTGGCAGGGCTGAGACCAAACTGCAATGCCTCCGTGGCAATCGAGGTGCCACCCCGTTCTGTGGGTTACAGATGGGCTTGGAGACTTCCAGGAAAAATGTTCATCCAAGCACAAATCCTGGCACCATAAAGGCTGGAGAGGGGGATGATGTCCAGCTGCTTTGCTTGGCGAGTGAGGAGAAGTGGGGGGGGAAGAGGAAGCAATAGCAATAAACATGTCGCCTTCCTCATGGGAAGGCACCTGAGAAAAGGCGAGAGCAAGGAAGGTGATCCACAGTTGACGTGGACCGGGCTGGGAGACAATGGGCACGCAGAGGCTGTGGGCATCGGGGTAATTTCTGGGGGTTTGGGCTTACCCAAGGGCACGAGGACATGAAGCCAACTGTGGCCGGTGACATCTCACCTTGGCGTGTCCAAGTAGAGCAATAAGTTGTCTCGAGGGCAGCAGAGAGAGAGTTTGTATTTGCAGACAATGCTTGCGGCCAGTTTATTTTTAAATCCTTATCACTAAACCCAGCACAGAAACAAGGTTTTTCTTCTTTTTTTTTTTTGGTAAGACAAAAACATGGTTGGGGTTTGATTTTTCCCTCAAGCGTGCCAAAAGAGTTACATTCACCCGGCGTGTGTTGGCAGCTCTCATGTCTCTTGGGCTCTGAGGTTGTCACAACGGACCAAATCCGTAGCCTTTAAAGAGGTCAGGTTAGGAGATGTGGATGAGAATCCCTCCTGGCACTGCCTGGCATGGGTTTCCGACCCATGCATGGTGTTGAGCCAGTGCCCAGATGTCCCTGCTGGTTGCTCTGCTTTGGTCATGCCTGGATCACATCTCCAGGTGGAAATGAGGGCAGTGGAGACCGACACCGGAGGGTCACCTTGACTGGGACATGGTGGTGTAGAGGTCAGACTGGAGGGTCTTTCAGAAGAGCAAGGTGACCAGTTGTTGGCACCTGGATGACACCTCCTTGCTCTTGGTGGTGTCTCCCAGCTTGGCTTCTGCTGCCATTGGGAGGAGCTACTGGAGCATGAGTGTGGTCCAAATGGGGAGAAACAAGCTTAGGGACCCAAGAGGACTTTTCCTACTGCTGGTTGGTCCCGGGTGGTTTGTCAGGTCGGGTGTTGGCGCTGGTGTATCTGTATGGGGGCCATTTGGTTGGTTCTGCTGGGTTTAAAGGAAATCTAGCAAAGCTCTGGTTGACCTTCCCAACCTCAAGGGGAGCAAAGTGGGTGAAGACTGAACACCAATGCTGTGGGGTGGAGAAGGTGGATTTCTCCTGTGTAGTACTTTGGGTTGATATAAAAGGAAAAGAGAAGGAAAAAAAAGAGTAAATACTCAGAGGTTTGCTTGGTGAAGCCAAGGGTTAGCACTTAAAGAGCAACGGGATATTTGGAAATAACAATACTACATCGGCCTTCCACTGTTTGTAGCACGCTACAGTTAAACCTGGGCCAAACCCCACCCCCAGTAGGTCACAGGAATTGAAGACCTCTCAAATACCCTTTTTTGCTCTCACTGTTGACTTCATGTTACGTATTAGGAGCAGTCTATCAGCGCTGAAACGTGTAGGGTGGAGTAAGCTCTAGCCAACGTAACGGCACTACAACTTGCAGGATCCAACGAGCTTTGTTATCACAGCCCGGGCTCTGCAGAAGAGGACTTTTCCCAGCAGACACCGTCCCACCGCTGGCCTAGGCACCCTTCACCCTTAACTGCTTTAGGAATGACTGCTAAAATTTTGGCCCACAGCTAGAAGGGAGATGCTAGGCTTTCTCCTGAAAGGAAAGAAAACACTAAAGGTGGGGTAGAAAGCTCCAGGAGCTGAGCATGGAGGATCACCCAGTGTTAGCGCTGATGAGAGCTGACATGAGGGCGGTTTAGTTTTAATTCCTTCGCTTGGATCAGTAGCAGATCTGATGCTCCTCATCCCATTATGCCCAGGCAGAAATACTCATTAACTCGACCAGGGTGTGAAGAGGTGAAATATTCGCCATCTGTTGGGCGAGAGGCTTTGGCGAGCACATTTGGCAACCGGTGTTGGGTTGGACCACCGCATGGCTCCAGGGCCACCGCATGGCTCCAGGCTTGGATAGCTCCTTCCCAAGGTGGCTTCATGGGGCCGTGGTGGTGGGGAGATGCTCCCTGCCACCGCGTGGGGATGTGGGGCTTGATGCCAGCAGTGACCTCCAGCCCTGTTCCCCTTCCCCGTGGAGGGACGTGGTTTTTCAGATAGACGGAAGGATGGAAAGAAAGCCCATGATCCCAAGCCCTTTCCTTGGCCAAGTCATGGCTTAAGTGAAGGTCCTGGGGAGGTCTCAGCCTAATGGGGGACTTGCTTGTGGGGGGGACACGCTTGTGGGGGGGGATGCTGATGGGGACCACCAGCTTCTCAGATATTTAACTCCAGCAAAGCTTTGCCGATCTCAGTTAAGGAAAAGGGTTTCCCACGGTGAGGGATCACACCGGCCGCTAGCGGGGAAGAGCAGGAGGGGTTAAACCATCCGTAGCTGGCTTGCTTGGAGATTAAAATTCCAGCTAAAGAGGAAGGAAAATAACTCTCAAACTGCTGTTACGACCATTAACCCATCCCTGCCGTTATCTTTGCTTTAAAACACGAGCTGTAATGCAAGTTTTGGGGGGGGGGGAGGCATATTAATAGTGGTGGTGGCCCCCAACCCGCGCGAGCCCCTCGGAGCCCGTACCCATCACGCCTCCAAGCGGCTGAACCCTCCGGGTGAGGATTTGCTCCTGTATTTTATGAATAATAATAACAACCCAGTCCAGCTTTTTGCAGTTTCAAGGTGTAATTACCATGAAGTGTTACTTAAAGGCGTTTTTTTGTTGTTGTGGTTTTTTTTTTTTTTTTTTTAATGATGGATGTTTCAGGGTATCAGGTTTTCCCCCAGCTGCCGGCATCCTGAATAGGGTCCTTCCCGGAGAGACCCCCCCCCATCTTTGCCATCCCCTCCCACTCCTCCTGCATCCCAGCGGATGCATCCCCACGGGGGATTTGGGATGATGCGGTCCCCGGGCTGGAGGGCGGAAAATTGGGTCTTGCTTTCTTAGAGGAAGGAAAAAAAAAAACCCCAGCCCCCAATTGGGAGTTTATTTTCGACAGGAAAACCCAACCAGCCGACAATAGCAATAAGAGCCGCTGGATACCCATTAATCCATGTTTGGGGTTTGGGTTTTTTTTTTAATTGTCAATATTTTTAGGCCCTCCGAGCGGCCGTCGTCCCCGAAATGCGGCGGCCCTCTGCCCATCTTCCCTTTGCTTTGCTGTGAGCGCCGAGCCGTCGGCAGGATCGGGCTCCGGATATTTTCTCTGCTGTGTGCTAGCATTAGGGAAAAAAGGAAAATAAAGCCCGTTAAGGAGCTTGGGAGGGAGGAGAGCTTGGAAAAGGTGTTTTTCCAGCGTGTGGCACCGTGGCACTTCTAGATTCACCGGTAACCGGGTAAAATAACCCGTTACAGGGATGTTTGCAAAGCAGGAATAGCAAAATACGTGGTTTAACGGCAGTAATTCCCGGTTTGAAATGCTCAGTCGTGCCGTTGGTAGGGAAAAATCCTGATGCAATGCAGCTACCTGCATCATCGCTGCACCTTCCTGCAAGGGATGGAGCGGAGGGAGCCGGGTTTTTCCCGGGGCGAAGGGGGTTCAGGATCGGGGCGCTGGCTGGGGAGCGATCGCAGGGGGGGCAGGCACCGGGAAGCACAGCGAGGAAGGGAAAAACGAGATAGCGAGGTGCAGGATGGCACCCAGCGCCTCCCGTTCCCATAGCAGGGAGCAAACTCGTGCCGCGCTCCTACCCCTCTTTCTATGTAATTAATTTTTTAATTCATTTCAATCGCCAAGCCAGCTCCTTTTTCAATATTATTGGACCTCTTAAGCAAAACTAAATAAATAATAAAAAACCAACCCCAAACAAAACCCAAGAAGAAAAATTTTAAAACCAAGATTAACCATGTCTTCCAAGTCTGAGTCTCAAAGGTGTGTAGGGAACATGGCCTTGAACTGATGCCCTGGAAAGCCCCACAGCCTCGGTTTGTCCATCTGAAGTGTAAATTTGGGGGGTTTTTTCTGTTTGTTTTCTGTTCTGGTTTTGGTTCTGAAGATCAGGTTGTGATCTCCCTGACAGATTTCAGCCAAGAGTTTGTAACTGTACGATATTTACTGTAAGATGTAGAACATTCGATAACTATTAAAATGTTTCCAAAAAAAAAAAAAATAAATAAAAGAGCCCGAGAGGGTTTGGTGGTTGGTTTTTTGGCGCGGTGATGTGGTGGAGAAGTGAACGGGACCGGCCATAAACCCGTTTCTAGGTTGGTGGTGGAGCTTGATGGTCTCCAACCCAACCTTGGGTGGGTTGTCCCGCTGTCCCCCAACATGGTCAAGCCAACGTCATCCTATAGAAACAGCTCCTATGGAAAGCGGAGTGTGTGATCTTCCTGGTGAGCAGAGCATCACCACCACGTTGTCCTGGGCTGAGCGAGACTTTGGATAGAGGAGATGTAGATGGGGACCAGCTTCGCCCAGAGCAACCCATGCCCTGGTTGGGTTGTTGGTAAGGTGGGAGTTGTCCCAAGATCCAGAGACTGTCGTTAGCCTGCGATGTTGAGCGCTGGCACCTGGTGATGGAGGGAAATCAAGAGCTCAGGACATTCCTGGAGAGGCTTCAGCTCAACAGACCCAGAAGGTGACCATGAAAATAGCATCCTGGCCACGCGACATCCTCCATTGCGTGGTGCCTCCAATGGAGCTCTGCTCCGGCATCGCGGCTCCTGGAGATGCTCTCCATCAGGCCACCACGCTGTGGCCACCACCACTGGCATCGCAGCTCCCAGAGATGATCTCCATCAGGCCACCGTGCCGTGGCCACCACCAGACCTCAGGGACAGGGAAGCCTTCTCGCTAGCTGGGCAAGGCGTTGGATTTGCCGTGCTGCCGGTGGCCAGCTTGATGGCAGGACCAGAAGCCAAGCTGCCACCTCCAGCACTTCATGGCTCCAAGCGGGACTGGCCTTCACACGGTGCCCAACGTCCTCCGTCCCTGCCATGGGGTCTCTGTGGGTGTCACCGTCCCCCCAGGGCAGCCCCCAGGCCAGGCGCCAGCTGTGGAGGACAAGGGATGGACCACATCTCTGGGTGAGGCTGGATCGGGCCCTTTGCACCACCCAAGGTGGCAGGAGCCCCTCAGTGTCACTCCCCGGGCCAACGTCCACGCTGGCTGTCACTACCCAGGGACATCCCATGTTGGAGGGGACAACTCCTCCTGCTAAGGGCAGCCACCCGGGTTGTCCCCACACCCCCAGGTGCCCCCACCCACAGCAGCTGGTCCAGGGCCCCCCTTTCTTTGGCCACAGGCTCAGCAGGGTCAAGGTGTCCCCAGATGGCTGGGGACAGCGCAGGGTGACAGGAGCTGGAGGGGACGTGTCCGGGACGGCCCCCGAGGGTGCCGGGGGGCTGCGGTGAGCACCGACCATCGCTGTCACGAGCTGGGCGGGCTCAGCTGGGCAGAGGTGAAGGCAGGGCAGGCAGCTGCTGGGGCTCCACGGGTGCCGGCCACCTCGTTGGCGTCCACCACGGGTGGTGGGCACCCATGGGTGCTGCACCCAGCTCTGGGTGTGGGGGCGTAAACAGGGCCATGGAGGGGTGAAAGGAGGGAGGGGGGTGCACACGTGTGTGCAAACGCATGCGCGTGCGCACTTACAGAGCTCCGTGCGCGCGCGTGGGTGTGTTTGCACGCGTGCGTGACTGCGCATGTGCGTGCGTGCACACGTGTGCATGTGCACACGTGTACGCGTGCAGAGGGGGGTTTGCACGGGCATTTATACACGTTCGTGCGCACGTTTGCACGTGCAGCGGCGTGTGAATGGGTGTCGCGCGCGTCTGTGCGTACGCGCACTTACAGAGCTCCGTGTGCAAGTGTGGGTGTGTTTGCACGCGTGTGTGACTGCATATGTGCGTGTGCACACGTGTACGCCTGCAGAGGTGGGTTTGCACGTGCACGTACTCATCCATGCATATGTTTGTACGTGCAGCGGTGTGTGAACAGGCGGCGTGTGCACACGTCTGTGTGCGTATGCACGCTTACAGAGCCCCATGTGTGTTTGCATGCGTGTAGGACTGCACACGCATGTGTGCATGTACATATGTGTACGCGTGTGTGCGTGCAGAGGGGGGTTTGCGTGTGCATTTATGTGCATGTGCGTGTGCACGTGCAGCAGTGTGTGAACGGGTGCACGTGTGTACACACACTTATAAAGCTCCATGTGCAAGTGTGTGCACGCGTGTGACTGCCTACATGTATGTGCATGTACATAGGTGCATGTGCACACGTGTATGTGTGCAGAGCTGGGTTTCCGTGTGCATTTACACGAATGCTCGTCCATGCACATGCGTAGGTGCACGCGTGCACATCTATGTGCGCCCATGCACGTGTATGCACTCCTGCACAGCTCCATGTGCAAGCGTGGGTGTGTTTGCATGTGTGTGCACGTGCATACGTGCACATGCACACATTTATGTATGCGTGCAGAGGTGGGTTTGTGTGTGCACGTGTTTGTGCAGGTTTGTGTGCATGCGCAGAGGTGTGTGAACGGGCGTCGTGCACATCTCTGTGTGTGCGTGCGTAGGCACACTTACAGAGCTCCATATGCAAGCGTGTGTGTGCATATGTGCGTGTGCACACGTGTATGCGTGCAGAGGTGGGTTTGCACGTGCACATACTCATCCATGCATATGTTTGTACGTGCAGCGGTGTGTGAACAGGCGGCGTGTGCACATGTCTGTGTGCGTATGCACGCTTACAGAGCCCCATGTGTGTTCACATGCGTGTAGGACTGCATACACATGTGTGCATGTACATATGTGTACACATGTGTGCATGCAGAGGGGGGTTTGCATGTGCATTTATGCACGTGTTCATCTGTGCGTGTGTGTGTAGATGCACGGCGGTGTGTGAATGGGTGCTCGTGTGCACGTCTGTGTGTGTGTGCACACGTGTATGCACACTCACAGAGCTCCACCTGCACGTGTGGGCGTGTTTGCATGCGTGCGTGACTGCATACATGTGTGCACGTACAGAGGTGCAGGTGCTTATGTATGTGTGCAGAGGGGGGTTTGCATGTGCGTTTATGCACGTGTTCCTCCACGCATGTGCGTGTGCACGTGCAGCAGGGTGTGAGCGAGTGCACGTGTGCACACCTCTGTGTGTGTGCATGTGTGCACACACACTTCTAGAGCTCCACGGGCGTGTTTGCATGCGTGTGTAACAGCACACACGTGTGCGCACGTACATACATACATGTGCACACGTGTACGTGTGCAGAGGTGGGGGTTGCACGTGCACACGTTCATCCGTGCATGTGTGCGCACCTATATCTGTGTGTGCGTGCCTATATCTGTGTGTGCACGCGTGTTTGCCTGCACATATACATTTCCGTGCCCAGGCGCTCGTGGCTGCCAGCGTGGCCAGGGGCAGCAGCGCCTGTTGCGGGGGGGAGGGGGGGGGGGGGGGTGTGTGCGCGCGTGTGCGAGGGCACGTGCACCCCTGCAGCTGCCCATGAGTCACACAGCAGCCCCCGGCCGCGTCACCCCGTGCCAGGCCCTGCCATGAGCCCGCAGCGCCCTGCGGCGTGTGACACCCCCTGCCTCGGTGGCCCCTCTGCGTGGCTACGGGGGGGGTGTGTATATAGGTGCATGCACGTATCTAAGTGCACATATGCATAGCTTTTTGTGCATATACGGGCGGGTGACTACACGTGTCGGTGTACGCAGATGTGTTGTGTAGGGGTGTACGGGTGCTTGCTATGTGCTCTTAGCGTGCTATAGGGGTGTATATAGGTGTAGCTGTATGCGAGTGTGCCGATACATAGGGGAAGAGGGTATATTAAAGCGCTGGCTGCTGCAGAACACCCCAGGGGCCACCAGCACCGTGCCCCTGCAGCACCCCTTTGCACCAGCACCCACCCCTGCACCCCCACCAGCACCCACTCCACAACCCCCTATAGCACCTTAAATGCGGGAGGAAATGGGGGGGGGGGGATTCACCAAACCCCTTCAGGCTCAATTTTTAAAGTATTTTTTCAAGCCTCCCAGCTGCTGGAAGAGGCTTTGGGGTGCTGGGCTGCTCCAGCTTCCCAAATCACCAGGTGCCCTCATTAGGCTTCAGAATTAACACTCTCTCCTCCAGCCTCATTTTTCCCCAGGAAGGACCCCCCCAGGGGCTCCCCAGCACCCTCCCTCCACACCCCCTCACCTCGGGGGGGCCATCGGTGCTTTTCAACCACGGGGGTCGCATCCCGCTACCGGCGGGGAGGGGACCACGGGGGGGTTCACCCCCCACCTCGCTCCTCATCTCGGGGATCCGGGACACCCGAAACCTGTTGGGGGGGGGGGCATCACATCAGCCTGTCCCCACTCTGGAGTGGGGGGACACGCAGGGGAAGGGGGGGGGAGCCCCGCTTACCTGCCGACGGAGAGGATGGTCACCTCACTGGGACGACCCCCGGGTTTGGGGACCTTGGTGGCACTGAGCGATGGCAGCAACTCGGGCCACTTCTTCTGGCTGCAGCGGGCGCACGGGGCCGGCCCCTGCACTGTGTGGGGGTGCTGCTGGTGCTGGCAGGCAGGGGGAAACTGAGGCAGGAAGCGCAGCCTGGGAAGAGGGGGGAGATGCCATCAGCGTGGGGTTGCTCCCACCATGGGGGGGTCCTCAGTGCAGCTTTGGGGGGGTCTTACTTATTCGGGGGGGTGCAGCCCGCTGGCATGGGCTGTTGGCCATGATACTCCTTCAGCAGCTCCTCCAGCGCCGCGGCGTTTTCTGTGGGTGGGGGGAGACCATGGGGGGGGTCACGGGGGTCCGGCCCGTGTCACCCCGCCCACCCCACCCCCCCCCGGACCCTCCCTGACCTTTCTTCTCGGTGATCAACCGCACCAGCACCCCAATGGTGTCCTCGTTGGCGTCCTCCAGCTGGTAGATGGCGCTGGGACCTGGAGGCAGAAATTGGGGGGGACGGGGACTCAGTGATGGGGGATAAACCGCCCCCCCTCCAAGGACAAGCAGGATGCCCTGGGACAACGAGGACCAGAAGCCACGGGGATGGGCTGAGCGAGGAGAGATGGATGGGGGATGGACGGGGGAATCACCGAAAGGTGCCCGCGGCACAACCGGGGCTCACCGGTGCCGCCGGGCTGGGGGTCCTTGCTGGTGGTGCAGTGGTAACCCTTCTTCTTCAGCAGGTTGCAGACCAGGATGCCCAACAAGCCCATGGCGCAGAAGACTGGGACGATGGTCAGCACCGCCGCCTGCGCTGCCGCCGCCTCCTCCTCTTCCTCACCCATCAGGGTCACCCACGTCCCGTTGGTCCCCGCCGGCTGGCCCAGTGTTTCAGGGCTGCGGGCTCGCCGCCGGCCTGGGGGGAGGCACCGGATCAGCCCCGGAGAGAGGTTTTGTTGGGATTAAATCTCATTTTTCCCCGGGAGCCCCGCTGCAGGGTTGGCCCCCAGGGAAGCAGAAGCCACTCGTGTCACAAGTGGAGACGTTCTCAGCTGCCGCATCCCGGCAGGACGTCACCCCCTGTCTCGAGGGGGACACATCCTGCGGCGTCCCCAGGGCAGACGTCGGCACAACAGGCACCGGCTCTTTCAGCACCCATAAAACCAGGGTGACGCCTCCAGCCCGGGCACCCACCTGGGCACCCCGGGGCGCTGCGGGGAGCGGCGGCACAGGGCAGGCACCGGCCCCGGGGCTCCCTCTCCCCTTCAGGGCTGTAAAACCTGCGGGGTGGGAGGGGAGGGTCAGGATACGGCCCGCGAGCAGCACCGGGGCTGGGGGTTTGCAGCATCCCTTCCCCGGCTGGGCTCACCCCGGCAGACATGCTCCACAGCGGCTGTCGGTCACCGCCGTCCCCGGTGCCACCAGGATCCTGTTCCCGGCCCGGCAGCGGGTGTGAGCAGAGCAGGATACATCCCCCGGCGAGAAGGTGCCGGGGGGACAAGCTCGGCACATCCCCACCGGACCCTGCACCGAGCCGCACGCCTGCACGGAGGGAAAGGGAGGTGAGCGAGGGCCAGATCCTGCACCTTCCCTCGGGGGTGGATGCGCCGCGGGTGGGCACGGCTTACCCCGGTGGGCTCCTCTCCGGGTGGGCATCGCGGCGTCCCGTGCTCCCGGGGACCACAGCTCCCGGCCCCCACGCCAGGTCTGCTCAGCACCTGCGGGAGAAGCAGAGAGCGGTGCTGGGCACCGGCCGCTCCGGCTCTTCCACTGCTCCGAGGCGTGTGCCGGCAGCGACGCAGCCCCGGCGTGGGCGATGTGGCAGAGGTGAATCCATCACAAGCGACGTGATGGATGCAAACCCGTCGCGTGGACCACGGCAGATGCAAACCCGTCACAAGCAACACGATGGGTGCAAATCCGTTGCATGCGCCATGGCAGATGCAAAGCCATCGCCAGCACCACGGCGGATGCAAAGCCATCCCATGCACCGTGGCGGATGCCATCCCGTCGCAAGCGACGCGACGGATGCGAACCCGTCGCATGCACCACGGCAGATGCAAACCCATCACAAGTAACATGACGGATGCAAACCCATTCCATGCGCCATGGCGGATGCAAACCCATCGCGTGACGGAAGCGAACCCATCGCACGCACCGCAGCCAGTGCAAACCCGTCGCCAGCAATGCGATGGATGCAAACTCATTGCACGCACAGCGGCGGATGCCAGCGTGTCACAAGTGATGGGATGGGTGCAATCTTATTGCACGCGCTACAGCCGATGCAAAGCCATCGCGTGCACCGCAAGGGACGCAAAGCCATCGCCAGTGACGTGATGGACGCAAAGCCATCGCGTGCGCCGTGGCGGATGCAAACTCACCACCAGCGTCGTCACGGATGCAAACTCCCCGCACGCACTGCGGCAGATGCCAACCCGTTGCAAGCGAGGCGATGGGTGCCATCCCGTTGCGTGCACCACGGCCGGTGCAAAGCCATTGCAACCTTCCGCCCCAAGGGAGCAGCCCCGGTCCCTGGGGTACCCACAGGGCCCATCCCAAGAGCATCTCCCAGATGCGGGAAACGGGACAACACGGTGGCCCCGGGGGGAGCAGCGAGGGAGAAGCCACCTTCCCTACCAGCCCCTGCCCTGGAAGAAGCTTTGACAAAGGAGAGAAAAGGAGGAGGAAGAATTTTTTGGGGAAAAAAAAAAAAAACCCAAACCACCCTCGACCCGACCTTAGCATCTCCCTGGGTCTGAGCTGCCGCAAGCTTCTGCGTGAGAAACATTTTGGGGTGCCCTATTTGTGGCTATGGGGTGGTGATGCTGGGATGGGTTTGAGCATCGGAGGAGCGGAAAGCAGAGATGCAGAGGGACGAGACGGGCTGGACGAGGCCGTACTCACCCCCAGGATGGTGACGAGCCACCAGCGCATCCCGCTCCTCTTCATCGCCAGGGGA
Source organism: Mycteria americana (assembly GCF_035582795.1). NCBI lineage: Eukaryota > Metazoa > Chordata > Aves > Ciconiiformes > Ciconiidae > Mycteria > Mycteria americana. The sequence continues at coordinate 220,860,490 of NC_134365.1, read as the reverse complement.
GACCTGCCCGAGGGGGAGCACCGGGGTCACCATCCGGGAAAAATCCCGGCAGAGAAGTGATTTGGGGAGCCTATTCCCCCCATGGGGATGCTCCAAGGCATCTGCCTAAATATCCCTGCAGCAGCCGTCCTCCATCATCCCCCCCCAAGTTTTATTAGAGGTTTTATGGGATGCCCGGCATCACCCCTTTCCCTTGCAGGTCCCAACTCCATCCCAAATTGGAGAGGGACCAACCCTGCAACGGAGTCAGGACCAACCGTGCAAGGCGCAGGGGAAGGAGCAGATGATGCTAAACACCATTAAATAAAGGGTTTTCCTGCTCCGGAGGAAATCCATACACATCTGTCACAAGGAAATGAATCACTAAAAAAAATAAATATATTGAAATAAAAAAAAATTAAGGAAAACAAAAGGTGTTTCCCACAGGCTCATCCCCGCGCTTTGGGCTCAGCAATTAATTGTTAAAATTAAAATAAATGCTGACAGCACAAGGGAAGGGAGGAAAAAATAAATAACAACCCAAACCCGGATCCAGCCTCGGCTGCCTGCACGGAAATTCCCCCGGTCGTCACGGTCCCTTGAGAGCCAGGACAGAGCTTCGTTACAGCCTTTGCCTGACGAGTTTCTCTTAATTAGTGGCCAGCATCATCGGTCTGAGATGCAGCTAATTACATGCAGGAGGGGAGATGCTGGGGGGGAGCAGGGCAGAGCTGGGTAATTATAGGACATGGGCTGGGACAGGATGGCACGGCCCAAAATGAGCATCCTCCATGCTCCAGTTCTTCCCAGTAGCTCCCAGTTAGGGAACACCCCATCAGGGTGCCAGCGTGAAGCCAGCCAGCCCTTCTCCCCTCCTGGGGAGCTGCACCCCCAAACCAAGAGCCACCAAGCCCCGTCTTCACTAGCACCGTCCGTACCACGCTGGGACCCCATGATTTCTGGGGGGGGCTGAGCCAGTTGCCACCATCGCCCCGGCCAGCCTGAGCCCCACCACGTGCCACCTCCCCGGGTGATGGCATCCCACGGGGACATCTCCCGAATCCCCCCAGGACTTGGGAAGTGCCCCCCGATCGTGAGGGGAGGGTGAAACTGGTGCAAGCCCTCCGCCCTGTAAGCCAGCACTAATAAAACTCAAGTTTAAGCCTAACGTGAAGGATTTTAATCCTTCGGGGCAGTGATATTTAAGCCTGTAATAGCAGCACCTTAGGGACTTCCAGAGATGTTTGGGGTGCTGCTCTGCGGGCGAAGGAGCCACGCCGGCTCCTTGGAAGGGGGTGGATAGGTCCCACCGTGGCTGGGGGACCACGAGCCGCGGCCGAGCGATGCCACGGGTCGGCACAGCCCACGCGTCCCGGGTTGCCGGAGCATTCCCGGCTCACCAGTTCGGGACAAACGGATCTAAACCAAACCAGGAACGGGGCCGGCCCCAGGTAAAGCAGATCTAAAGCCAAGCTTAATCCAAGGATTAAGGACACCCCTTAGATGACCAAGCTCTGCCATGGGGACATAGGAGGTGCAAGGACCAGGGGGTGCCAGCTCCTGGTTGTCACTGGAGCTTCGCCGAGTCACGGCCACCCCAGGACTCGGCACCCATTTTTGGGGGCAGCTCAGGGTGGGGATGGGGGATGCAGGCACAAACCCGCAGCCCGTGATGGTGGGACGCCCGACTGCCCTGGCACGGCAGAGAGAAGCCCTGAAGCTCCCGGGTGAAACTAAACCCAACATCATCCCCCCCGCCCCCCCCCCAAGAACCAGAGGAGACCAAAAAATAACCCCACCAGTGCCAGAGCCGGCTGATTTTTGGGGACACCTCGACCTCCACCAGCCCCGTACCCCACTTGGCCGGTGCATCGATGCAAACACACCGGGGAAGGCGACTTGGTTTCGGTACCCCCCAAATCCCACCAGGTCACACAAGCCTTTGATTCCCAGCCTCCCCTTAATCCAGCCCGTAACCCAAGGCTGCCCGCCGGGATTCCAGCGAGGGTTTCCCTTCCCTCTGGGGGAACAGGGTTTCGGCCGATGGCTCCTGCAGATAAACGGGCAAAAAAAAGGAGCAAGCGTTCAGAAAGACTTTGGGGACCAGCTCTTGGAGGCGGCTTGGGACAAGGGGGGATTGTCCGGCAGACGGAGCGAAACTCGGCATTATCGCATCCCCCCAGGCCCCATCAGAGCTGCGGGAACGACCGAACCGTCGCAAAACCCCAATATTAAAGTCAAACGATCGCAGAGGCATCGCTGCCACCCAAAGCCCGGGCAGCGGCACGCTCCAGCCCCGTTTTGGGGTGCAGCCCCTCACCCCAGCATCCCACCTCATGCAGGTATTTGGCTGGGAGCCCTGTGATTTTCCAGCTGCGGCAAGAAAAACCCGACACGGTTCCTATCTCTGTTTCCAGGCTGCTCAGCTTTTCTTAACCTACTTTTCCCCCTCTCCACCCTTTATTTTCACCCACATTCGCTCTGCAGCAGCCAGAGCCAGCACCGGGGTCCCCCAGCCACTGCACCCCACTTCAGGCAGCACCAAGGTGAAGCTCCTCCCACGCCCTGCTTAGGGATAAGGTCAAGGCCATCACCCCCCCCCCTTTTTTATTACAAACAGGGGGTGCAGCACCCCAAAAACCACCAGCCCCCCCTTCTCCCTTGCACAGCCCGAAGCTGCAGCACTCCCAAACCCAGCCCCCCCCAGGGGGGAATAACCCTTGCAGGCGAGTAACCCCAGCCCCCCCGCTCGGAATAAGCCCCCCCTCGGGGGCAGAGGGGGGGGTGACCCGGCCGGGGGTGCCCCTTACCTGCCCCCCCCCGCCGCGGGGCCGCCCCGCCGAGCGCGCCGGCTCCTTTATGAATGAACCCGCCGGCGCGCTACCCCCCTAAGCCCCGCCCCTTTCCGTAGCGTCACACCGCGGGACTCCTCCCCGCACTTCGCCCCGCCCCCGTGCGTCAGCGCTGCGCGCTCCGCGGCTCCGCCCCCCCCCTCCCCCGCGGGCAGCGCCCCCTGCCGGGCGCGGCGGGAGCTGCGGGCGGCTCCGGGAGGGGGGGAGGGGAGGGAGGGGGGGGATTTTGGGGGGTGCTGGGCTTTATCCCAACCGCGGAGGGGTTTTTTGGGGGGAAAACGGGAAAACTAAGAGGGCGGTGGGATTTTTCCCTACGGAGCGGGAAATTTTTTAAAGAAATAAGGATTTTTTTGCCCCATATGGGCTGGCGGGGGGCACCCATGGGTGCTGCACCCCGCTTTCCTACGCGCCCTACAGCACACCCCATCTCGGCTTCGTCCCCTTCCCCAGGGGACGGTTTTCCCGCGCTGGGGACACCCCCGTTGTGGCCGGGCCTGGCTCTCCCCCCGTACCCTCCCCGGGGGCTGGCGGGGTGACGTGGTCCCCAGGAGGGGTGTCCCCCGTTCCGGCTGTTTGTCCGTCCATTGTCCCTGGGGGACACCCAGGGAATGGGACACATCCCGATGCTCCGTGGCACAAGGACACGAGCACTGGGGACGTCCCCCTTGGGTTTATGTGGGAGGGAATAACTGCACCCCAGCAGTGGAAAGGGTTTCTTCCTCCCATCGGGGTCTTCGTCGCAGCCGCCACCACCGGGCGACGTCCCCGGGGATGTCAAGGGGGGGGGGGTCCCCCCCGGCTGCTCCCCTCCTCGCCCCGTGTCCCCCCTCGAGACCAAGGACGAGACCACGCTGGCTTTGTTGACACGGGTGACCTTTAATGACAAAGACCCCCCCCAGGTGACCAAAACCCCCACCCCCTTCCCAAAATGACCTCATCATCCCAATTCTAACCCCCCCACACCCCCCGGATGGACAGACGGACGGGGGAGGGCAGCATCCCCGTCACTCACCAGGCTGCGCGGGGACCGGGACACCCCGGTTTATCCCTGCCACCGGGGTTGTCACCTCTCCCATGGGGACAACAGGGTGTCCAGGTCTGCCAGCACCGGCCTCGCCCGGACCCCAGGGTAAAAGCAGGAAAATGGGGGGAAAAAAGGGAAAAGGGGGGGGTTGGTCCCGGAAAGTCTCGTTTTTAGGGTCCCGACCGCCGTCAACCCAGTTTAGGGGTGGGGGGACATCCCTGGGGCCTGGCAGGGGACTGCGAAGAAGATGCTTGTTCTCATCCAGAAGATGTTTCCAACGGCAGCAGCGGCTTCATCCCACTCCCCATGGGAATCACAGAGATTGGGGGGGGGGATCCCCCAATTTTCCCCTCCTCCCCTCCATCGGCTCCCCCCCCCCCCACCAGCATCCCTGCGGGGTCCAGCTCCATCAGTGGGGTCCAGCTCTGCCTCGGGGTGATGAACCGGGAAGGTTTTAATGGCACGACTCCGGAGCAGAGGGACTGGCAGCGACGTGACGATGCGCCTGACCCCCCCCAACCCCCCCCCCAAATAAATAAGGATGTTTATATATATATAATATATATATATTTAAAACAAACGAACAAACAAACAGAGCTATCTGGGTGCTGGCGATGGAGCGAGCGGGTTAGCAGGAGGCCCGGGGCGAGGGGGACACCGCGGGTGTATTGTCCCTGGGGTGGTCCCGCGGCGTGACCGGGGGGTCCCGGGGGAAGGGGGGGGGGGTGACAGCGCTGCGACCCCCCCCTGCACCCCAAAGCAGGCACACACAAAACCGGAGAGCAAGGCAGGTTCCTGGCTGTACGGCATCCTCCGGCCGTCCCCAGGGATGCTCGTTAAACGCCTTCCTCCTTCGTTAGCGCCTTCCCAAGCGAACGCGTCCCCCCCCCTCCCCACCTTCTCCACGCCCCGAAAAGCGGTGTGTGTCCCCCCCCACCCAGTCCGGTGCGGTGGCCGGGGGGACGGCGGGGGGACCGGAGCTCATCCCCCCCAACCCCGAGCACACAGAGAGCAGCCGGGTTGGAGATGAGAGGCGCTGGGGCGGGGGGTGGCGGGGAGGGGGGTCGGGACCCCCCCCTCTGCATGTAGGGGGGGCAGCACCCCCATTCCTCGCTGGGATGGCCCCGGGGGGGGCCGCGGCCATTCACGCTCTCCAGAGGAGGAGGTGGTTGGTGCTGTCGTCCCGGCCCACTGTCTCGCTGCTGCTGGTCAGGCGGAAATCCTCGTAGCCGTCCCCTCCGCTGATCACCAGCATCTTGGGTTTGGAGAGGGCGAGGGCGGGGACGCGGGGGCGCGATGGGTCTCGTTTCTCTGCCTCGCTCGGCTTCTCGGCCCCTGCCAAGCGCAGAACCCCAACGTGCTGTCGGGTGGCACCCCGCAGCTCCCCCGTTCCCCATCATCCCAGCAACGTCCCACCAGTGTCATCCCACCAGCATCCCACCAGTGTCATCCCACCAGCATCCCACCAGCACCATCCCAGCATCCTCCCACCAGCACCATCCCACCGGCACCATCCCACCAGCACCATCCTACCTGCACCGTCCCACCGGCATCATCCTATGAGCATCATCCCAGCAGCATCCCACCAGCACTATCCCACCAGCACCATCCTACCGGCATCATCCCACCAGCATCCCACCAGCAGCATCCCACCATCATCCCACCAGTATCATCCCACCAGCACCACCCAGCCAGCATCATCCTACCAGCATCATCCCACCAGCATCATCCCAGCAGCACCATCCCACCAGTATCATTCTGCCAGCATCATCCTACCAGCATCCCACCAGCACCATCCCAGCATCATCCTTCCACCAGCATCCTCCCACCACCATCCCAACATCAGCCCACCAGCATCCTCCCACCAGCACCCTCCGAACATCACCACCACTTTCCCAGGCACAACATCTTGGCCCCCCAAAAAACTCCTCCTATCCCCAAGTAGCCCCACCCACCCTTAATTAGCTCCTCCCACCCCTATTAGCCCCTCCCACCCAAATTACCACCTCCTCCCCACCCCGTGCATCGCCGCCTTCTCCCCATCCTACCATGACCTCAGTGCTGGGCTGGGTGAGCCTCAGCACATGGCTTTCCGGTGGCTCTTCCCCATGGGAATTAGGGTCTCCCAGGGAAATTTGGGGTCACTCGAGCAATCCCCCAAGCCCTGGGGTGGCCGTTTAGCACCCAATTCCGCCCCCTCCCCCCCCCCCCCCAATTTTTCTCCCTGGATTTTAACACGGCCAGGATGGAGCGGGGACTCTGATGACCACATTTCAAGGCTACTCCCAGTTATCCGCCAGCTGGACAGCATTCCCGGCTCCATAAAAAACATCCACTCCCCCCGGAGCGGGGCAGGATAGGGCCCCCCCCAATCATCCCACCTACCCGTCTCCCTGGGCAATGGGAAGAGGACGTCGAAGCCATCAGGCAGCTCGATGGCGGTGAGGAAGCGGACGTGGCCAGTGTGACCCTGGGAGAGCCCCACCAACGCGGGGGCCGCCTTGGCCGAGACGGCGAGGGTCAGCACCACGCCGGCGCTGGTCCCGATCCACAGCAAGTCCTTGCACACCAGGAGAGCCGTGATCCGCAGGCAGGCGGCCTTGTGCTGCCGGATAATGGCATCCGAGCCTGTCGAGCATCCCAGCCGTCAGCGTCCCTCCCTGCCTGGCACGGGGCTGTGAACCCCGCCGATGCCACCGGTCTCCGTTCCCAGGGGTATCTGGGGGACGTGGGATGCGGGGAAGGGACCCCACAACCCCCCTGGCTGGTATAAGGCACCCTTGGGTGCTGCCAGATTGGGCTGCCTGATTTTCTTGGGGGGATTATGCAGTTACCCGGGGGCTGCCCTATTCCCACATGGAATTATGAAGCCATCCAGGGGATTCCCTGTTACCCCGTGGGATTATGCAGATGCCCAGGGGTTTCCCTATTTCCATGCGGGATTACGCAGCTGCCCGGGGGCTGCCCCATTTCCCCGCGGGATTATGAAGCCACCCAGGCGATTCCCTATTACCTGTAGGATTATGCCGATGCCCAGGGGATGCCCTGCTTGGGCACGGGATTACCCCTCTGCCCAGGGGCTGCCCTATTTCCCCGTGGGATTACGCAGCTGCGTGACACCGAGGACAAACCCCATGAGCGTGACAAGTCGGGTTTCCTTCCCCGAAGGTGGTCGGGATGCAGGAAATAATAAATTTCCCAGCACTGGATGCTGCGGGGCATCGCATTTAGATGATGAGCACAGGTACCCACTGGAGACAGCGACGGGCACCCACCGGAGACCTGCCACTGGTGGGACTTACCGGCGAGCATCTTGTGTACCGGGGGGGTGATATCCGCTTCGGCCAACTGCTCGTAGCTGGTGGCGTGGTAAAGCCGGACCTGGGCGCTGCTCTGCAGCGCGACCCACACGCCGGTCCCCGCGCTCACCATGCAGGTGACGCTGCGCCCGCTGTCCTGTCCCACCTGGAGCGTGTGCTGAGGGTGACAGAGCCACAGTGATGATGCCGCCGATGCCCATCACCGTCCCCCCGACCTCCCGCCATCGCCTGCGGTACCTCTTGCGCCAAGGTGGTGGTGTTGAGGACGATGACCCGGTTTTGGCAGCCGCACCAGAGCTTCCCCGCCACCGCCACCATCTTGGTGATGGGGCTCCCTGGTGAGCCCAGGGACAGGGACTTGGAGTTTTGGGGGTCCCAGAAGCGGCCTGTGAGGGTGGTGGGAGTGGGGTAGGTAGTTAAAGCATCCCCAAAAAACTCCATCTTGACCCGGTCGATGGGATGCGGTGGCTGGAGATGCCCATTTCCAGTTCCCCCATTAAAGGCGACATGAGCTCATGTCCCCAGGGGATGCCAGCGGCAGGCAGGGACCAGGAGGAAGATGCATGCCTCCGCCTGGCTCTGATTTTGGGGTCTTCAGCATCGCTTGAGGGATGTCCCTTCCCTTTCTGCGGAGGCAGGGAAGCCGCCAGCACCCCGAGCATCCCTCCCTGTGGGGCTGCCCAAGCACCCACCCCACAGCCACCACTTTGGGGCTGCGTTCAACCCCCCCAGCGCCCTTTGATGGCCCTGATCTGGCCTCACCTGCCTCCCGCTGGTACACAACGAGCTCCCCGTTGGCCAACGACACGAAAACCTGGTTATCCAGGTACCTGAGAGGAGAAAAACTCTTGGACAACCGGTCACAAAGCCCCACTCAGCCACCCCAAACCACCTCACTGTGGACATCCCAGAGCTGAAAATCTTCTTCCCCGCTTACAAGATGCACATGACGGCAGCGGCATGTTGCATCTTCATGCTGTTCTTCCTGTTACGGATGTTGTCCGAGGACTGGTACACATGGATGCTGTGGGAGAAGAGCAAAGCTTGAGGCTCACCCGGGATCGGGGTCCACCCCACGTGTGTGTCTCCCCATCCTGGGGACGTACCAGCCATCCTCGGTGCCCAACCACATGGAGCTCTGATGGGCTTCAGGGTCAAGGCTGAGGAGGTCCTCAAGGCTGCCCCGGGTGAAGGAGCCGCGGCTGGAGCGGCGCAGGGCTCGCCCGTCTGTGGGGCTCTCGCCGTGCCGGTTTTGGCCGTAGGTGCCGGTGATGGGCATGAAGCCGGGTTCTTGCTCTTCCTCCGAGCTCGTCGTCTCCACCGTTGCCTCCTTGCAGCTCGGGATCTCTTCATCTGCAGAGGAGGAGGAGGAGAAGGAAAGAATGGGTCAGACCAGGACCGCCCAACACCCACCAAAGTGATGGGGAAGAGACCATGCGTCCCCTTGCAATGTGAAGGGGATGTAGGGATGCTGAGCCCCAAACCCACCAGGTTTTACCCAAAGCCACCAGCCCCATCCCAGCACCACGGGGCTGGGCTGATGCCCCCAGTATCTCTTTTCCCAGGATTTCCTTGGTTCAAAAGCCTCCAGCTGTGGAATTCCCTCCCTACCACCTTGAGGAACGCAAGGCAGAGTGGCCAAAACAATGGAGCTGCCCGTCATTTTCCTAGGACCTGTAGCAATAGGCCAAGGGGTGATGGTTTCAAACTAAAAGAAGGTAGATTCAGACTAGATATAAAAAAGAATTTTTTTACAATGAGGGTGGTGAAACACTGCCCAGAGAGGTGGTAGGTGCCCCGTCCCTGGAAGCATTAAAGGTCAGGTTGGACGGGGCTCTGAGCAACCTGATCTGGTTGATGTCCCTGCTCATGGCAGGGGGGTTGGACTAGATGACCTTTAAAGGTCCCTTCCAACCCAAACCCTTCTGTGATTCTATGATTTTGGGGCAAAGAAGTGGTTTTTTGCTAAGCAGGGACTCACTGCCGAAGCTGGAGGAGATGGTGGAGTGGCTGGCTTGGCTCTGCAGCGTCCCTGAGGGACTGGGCGAGGACTCGTCATCCGTGTCATCGCTATCGAAGGGCACCAGCTCCCTGTTGCTGCCGTCGACTGGCTCCGAGAGCTCCAGCGACGAACCCGAGATGGAGATGTGCAGGCACGGCTGCGGCCCCGCATCCTCCGGCTGCGCCGGCATCGGCTCCGAGGAGGGGCTGCCCACCGGCTCGGCACGCTCCCTGCCGCGACGAGGGGAGGGGGGAAAGAAGCAGCTCCAGCATCGCCCTGTGCCCGCCGGCTCCGCGGTGCCGGTGGGAATGTCCTACCTATATGCCCGCTTGAGACCGGGCACGGAGGCGATGCAGAGGATCCTGGCGGAGCAGACGGCGATGCACGCCTCCACCGTGGGCTCCTTACGGATGCTGAGCAAACAAACCTGCCCCACGTAACCATCGCTGTTGCAAACCCAAACTTCGTGGGAGCTTTCCGGGCTGCCGTGGCTGGGAGAAGCACAAGAAAACTGCAAAGGAGCAAAAGATGGGATGAGTTGGGTCGTTCAGGAATGACGCAGGAGCTCTCGGCACCTGGCGGCAAGCCCACCAGGATGGAGAGGACCGCAGCTCCCGTGGGATGCTTGAACCCAGCCACCAAGTACCTGCATCCCACTCCGCGTCTTCATGATGGGGATGGCCTTGAGGAACTCTGGGTCCAAGCAGTTTTTGCTGGAAGCTGGGAAAATCAAATTGGAGGATGAAGAAGTGATGGAGAAAAGGGGTCTACCAAAGCGGGAGCGTGATGCCAAGCCCACCACTGTGTCCACCTCCCCGGTCCCTGGTGTTACCTAGCTTCTTCTTGGCATCCTCGAAGGCTTGCTCAAAGCTGAGCCGGGCGTCGGGGTTGGGGAACTCAAAGATGAAGGACTCGGTGCCGTCAGCTTTGGTGGTGCTGAGCTCCACCTTGTTGGGAGGGAAGGCCATGCTGAAGGACAAGGATTGCTTCTCTGCCAGTTCCCGGTGGATGGCGGCCATCAGGTCCTTGATCACGTCATCCAGACTCTGGGGATGGGGACAACGTTTCAGGTCTCAGGGACGGGCCACCACCAGCCACATGCCTGATGATGCCCCCGTCCATCCCCTAGCATCCTTCAGAGGCTGCCCCAACCCCATTGGTGCTTTGGGGCTGGTGGCATCTGGGCCCTTAGAGGACACTCATGGCCACCAGCCCTTCCACAGGCTCTCCTTCCCACCACGGACATCCCAGTCAGTCCCCTGGGGAAGGTGTCTGGCCGGGGGACAGTACCAAGGCCAACATGTGATGCTAATCCTGTGCATCCCCAGGCATCCTTCAGAAGCTGCCCCAACCCCCCTTGTGGCTTTAGGGCTGGTGGCATCTGGGTCCTTTGAGGACACTGATGGCCACCAGCTCTTCCACAGGTTTTTCTCCCACTGAGGACATCCCGCGTGGTCCCACGGGCAATGTGTCCAGCCAGGAGACAGCACCAGGGCCACCATCCCCATACCTGGTGGGGGAAGCTGAGGGTCTCTGACAGCTTGCTAACTTGCCCCAAAGTGCTGAGATCTTCATCCAGGCGGCAGATGCTTTTCTGGATGCTCTCCCGGTTGGTGGCTTGCGAGGCACCTGTGTGGGGACACAAGCATGGTCTTAACCCCTTCCTCCCCGGCGCCACGCAGGGGAACCTGCTCCCCCCCAGCCAAGGGTGAGCGATGGGTTTTGGGGTGGGATGGGACACTCCAGCAGGCAGTGACAGACCTTTGATGATGTCCACGTCCTCCAGCGGCAGCTTCCAGAGCAGTTTGTACTTGCTGGCAGTGTCGATCACGCTGGCCGCCGTGTACCTGCGAGGTTGGGGGGGGATGGCTGAGCTGCACCCACGTCCCCAGCACCCTAAAGACAGCCCAGCCCGTGGGGACAGCCCTAATGCTGTGGGTTAATCGTGTCGGGTGCCCCCCAGGTGGTACTCACAGGCTCATGGAGCTGCGGCGGAGGGAGCCTGACTTGCGCTTCAACGTCGTGCACACCAGCAGGTCCGTGAAGAGGAAGAAGGAGCGGTCCTTCTTCCCACCCACCGCCTTCTGCGGAGTGGTGGGAGACACCAAGGGGTTAACGTCCGGCCCTGCCTGCTGCCAGCGCTGGGAGCGGTCCCTGCCTCAGTTTCCCCACACGCTGCCTTGGCACAGGGAGGCTGCGGGGTGGGATGGGTCCCACGCCACTGTCTGCATGGGGACCGGCCGTGTCCTCGCGATGGTGAAAGGGGACATGGGTGCAACAGCCGTGCAGGCAAAGCCACAGGGTCCCACTCATGGGGAAGCACCAGGGCCATGGGAACACCAGGCATGGGCTCACCAGGACCCCCGTGGTCTCCACCTCCAGCCCCCCACCGCTATCCAGGCCCGGGGCTGCTGTGGGCTCTCCCTGCCTCCTGCCTGCTCCCAAACCCATCTTATCTTCCCCCACACATTTGGGGAATTTTAAATTGTCCCCATCCATCTGTCATCGATCCATCTGTCCATCCTTCCATCCTTCCATCCATCCATCCATTCTTCCATCATTCCATCCTTCCATCCACCTTCCATCTGTCCTTTCCATCCATCCATCCATCCATCCATCCATCCATCAATCCATCCATCTTTCTGTCCACCCATCCATCCATCTGTCCAAACTTCCATCCACCTTCCCTCTGTCTGTTCTTTCCATCCATCTATCTATCCATCCATCCATCCATCCATCCTTCCGTCCATCCTTCCATCCATCCTTATAGAATTATAGAATCATAGAATACCTCGAGTTGGAAAGGACCCATAAGGATCATCGAGTCCCACTCCCTGCTCCTCGCAGCACTACCTAACACTAAACCATATGACTAGGAGCATTGTCCAGACACTCCTTGAACTCTGACAGGCTTGGTGCTGTGACCACTTCCCTGGGGACCCTGTTCCAGTGACCCACCATCCTCTCAGTGAAGAACTTTTTCCTAATGTCCAATCTGAACTTTGCCTGATGCAGCTTCCATCCATCCATCCATCCATCCGTCCATCCGTCTGTAGCCTCCCATGGCACAAAGGCATCCCATGACCCGCAATCACAGCCTCCCACTGCCCCATCTGGTGTGCGGTCCCATGGCCCTGATGGCAACAAGGCACCACCCCGCTCTTACCACTTCCACCACCATCTCCTGGCGCAGGAACCTGCGGAGCGGGGCCTGGAGCTGTGGGGACAAGGAGGCTCATGAGCGGGGAGCCCCAGGGGGGGACCCTCGTGGGCTTCGTCCCTGCCCCTGTGGCCCCCCTGGCTCAGAACTGGCACCCCAGCCCCTTCCCAAACTCCCAGGAGCCCACCAAGGCCAAGTGATGATGGGGAAAGCAGGACCTGGAGGAGAAAACAAGTGGCCCAGTCTGGGGTGACCCAGAAAAAGCAGAAATGGTTGCATTTTGGGGAGAAGGAAAGACTGACCCCGTGTAAGACCCCCGTACGTACGTCCTCCATCCCTTCAATGTGGGACTCGATCTCCTGCACGATCCGGGCGTTCCTCTCCACCTCCTCCGCGCTCTTCATGCCCTTGTTGATCCTCTCGGCCACTTGCTTGATGTTGCGCTGGGCGTCGATGAGGAAAGGGTGGTCGGGGTGGTCCTCTGGCGTGTGCTTCAGCAGGTCCTACCATGGGGACACAGCCGGGATGTCACCACAGGCAAAGCCTGGGCATCGGTGACGCCATGACGCCCCCAAGCAAAAGCCCCTACCGCGCTGCTCTGGCTGCTGGGGATGGAAACCAGCCCCATGCAGGAAAGGTTTTGCAAAGAAACCAAGTCTTGAGCTTTGGCCACCACCAGCCTGGTCGTTGCCACCTCTAAAGAGGCCACCAGCTCCTGAGAGCACATCATTACCTTGCACGGATGCCCGAAATTAATCACTGAAAGTGTTCAAGGTGAGGTTGGACGGGGCTTTGAGCAACCTGATCTAGTGCAAGATGTCCCTGCCCATGGCAGGGGGGTTGGACTAGATGACCTGTAAAGGTCCCTTCCAACCCAAACCGTTCTGTGATTCTGTGAAAGCGCATCCCCACCAGCCTCAGCGCCAGGGAGAGTGACCCTGGCATGGGGAAACTGAGGCACAGAGGGGGTGGCAGTGCAACTGGTCCCAAAATGGTGCTGCAACGTCCAGCCTCCCAGCAGAAAGGCAGAGGGCAAGGGGACTGCACACCTGTAGGGACATGCTGGGGGAGACACCAGGGTGACAGTCCTCAGGGTGACCATCCCCAGGAAGGCAGAGCCACGTGCATGCCCGGGGACACCACCTTCAGGTCAAGGGATGGGAAAAGGGGCTAGGAGAGACATGAGACCCTTAAAAGCTCTCGTTATGTGGAGGTGAGGAGCAGCCATGGTCTCACCCGCTCCTGGCACGGCACAGATGCCCTCCTGCCTGCACCCGGCTGCCCTCACCCACCTTCACCAGCAGCTCATATCGTGGGATCCTCTGCACCGGCTTGATCATCAGGTCAGACAGAGCCTGCTTCTCCTTGTTCTCCCGCATGCTTTGCTGCAAAACACCGGTGGGGGACAAAGATGGGGCCGTTAGGTGGGACACAGCAGGGACCCGGCGTGCCACCAGCCCAGGACCTGGAGCAACACCCGTTTGGGGTCAGGGTGACTCTTTTTTATACCATCTGGAGTGACTCCAGTTTATCCCAACCTGGTCTCTTTGCAATAAAACCAAGAAGAAGGTGGGGGGAAAAATCCCAGTCTGACCATAGATTACCAGTTTACTCCCATTAACCCCCATCCCGCCACACCAGCAGTCTTGCAGGTGGCTCTGGACCTTGGCCAGCATCTATGAGGAGAGGAACCAGGACCCACCTCCAGGAACTTCATGAATGCCGGCCGGGCCTCCTTGGCGATCCTGACGGCATCCTTGGCGTTGAGGAAGTTATCGATGTAGGCAGAGTAGATGTTCACCAGCACGTCCTTGGAGAACTGGGAGGGGAAAAGAGGGGGGAAAAGGGGGATAGGTCCAGCATGGACCTCCCAGGCAAGCTTGGAAGAAGCTGCCCCAAGGGTTAATCCTGGCTCTGGGCTGGCGCGGGGAGGGCTCGCCCGCCGCCCGCCCCCTCGATTTTTCAGCCCTGACATTTCTGCTCCTGAGACAGAAACGCCGAGCTGCAGACCTAGCCGGTCGCCGCACACCCCACCGTTACGCTAAGCAGACGGCAGGCCTGGAGATCGTCTCCTGTTCTCCATCTCAGGCGTGTTTGGCCCGTCCTTTATCACTCCCCTGCCTCCTGCTCCAAAACTTCTGCTGGGGCCATGCCTGAGAGCGGGCACGCCTGGGTTCCCTGGGGGAAATCCACCCCGCGAGGACCTACCGACTGCACGAGGAGGTCGCCCACTTTCTGCTTCTCGTGCCAGTTCTGCACGCAGTCGTGGATCTGCTCCAGGAACTGCTCGTGGTGCTCCAGCAGCTCGGGGATCTGGTCGAAGATCTCATCCACCAGCGATGGGTCACACAACAGCGAGTTCTCCGGCTGCTTCAGCGGCTTCATGTAACCCTGCGGGGAAGCAAAGGCATCGGGGTCCCCATAGATTTCTTTTCCCACCCCTTCGATATGAATTTTTCAACCCCTGTAAATATGGGGATCGGTGGCATCCTGCAGCAGGGGGTTCCCCCAGTGAATGTTGGGTTGTGGGGTCCATCAGAGGGACCAGACAGTGTTGGGTCCCAGCAGGTTTTGCACCCCAGCCCCCCTGGGTCTCACCCCACCCAGTGCGTCCCCATGGCAGAGTGGGGAGCGGGGCAGGTCTGCATGAGGAACCCCCAAAGCACAGCATCCCTCTGTCCCCCAGCCACGGCCTTGAGAGGCTCCAAACCTTTGCTGTCATGAGCCTTGGTCACCTCCATCTGCTATAGAGCCTGACCCAGCTGGGGAATCACAGCACCATGACCCCAAGATCCAAAAGCTGGTGAGTTCCTGGTGGGATTTAGGGTGTTTGGGACCAGGAGAGACTGGACTGAGCGGGGTGGAGGCACCGGGTCAAACCCTGGACCACCTTACCATCAGCATCTCTTGTGCAATGGCCAATGAGGGATGCTCAGGGTCAGTAGGAAAAGTGGGACAAGAGCAGGTCCTCTGCAAGGCTGGGCAGGCAGCTCTGCTATGAAACCCCTTTCCTCCCCCCATGGGGCAGAGCTGTGGAGGGGAGCAGTGCCCCTGGGAATGGGAGAGCTGGATTTGCAAGGGATGCAGGATGAGGAAGGTCTTCTCAAGCCTTGCCTCCTCCTCAGCCCAACCAGTATGGGGTGTTGGTGTCCTTCAGGATGCTGGGAGGACCACGGAGCTCAGTGGTGAGGACAGGACCCCCCTTGAAGCTGCTTTGGACATCCCCATCCAAGCTGGCGAGGGAGGAGTCATCCCGCAAGGATGAGGTTCCTCAGGCTGACGGTGGGTATCTCGTGAAAACGCAAGTTAGAAGGGCCAAATCCTTCCTGAGGCTCATAACCTGCCTCACCTGCCCTACTGTGGCCAACACCCCCAGCGGAAGCTGGGCTGGGCTGTGCCATGCATCCCACCCGCTAGGAAATTGGGGGAGCGAGGACCAGATGGGGAAGAAGAGCATGGAGACAAGCCCTGCCTTGGCACATCAGGAGCACAGGCAGGGCTTGCCCATGCACCATCTGGCTTGGCTGGAAGATGATGCTCCAAGGTGGTCCCTGTCCCTGGTAGCCACCATGCTACATGCCACCACATCACGGATCCAAGCACCTTGTCCCAGCTAAGACAGGGCACTGGGGGCATGTGGAGCCCTGTGATCCCCCCCAGAAAGCCAGGTCCCCCTGGTTGCACCATGCCAGGACGTGTCCCATGAGCAAGAGCTCAGGTATTAATGCCCTGTGGCTCCCACCCGTGTCCAACCAGTACCTCCAGTGGGGAACCGGTGAGCATCAGCATGGCTGTCCTCTCTCCAACCAGCCTCCTGTCCCACCTCAGAGGAGGACACAGCCCATGGGACAGCCTTTGTCCATGCCAAGACCAGCAGGGACACCACCCGACCCCAAACCCTGTACAGCTTCCCCCAAAATAAGCCCCAGAGCCAGGGTCCTCTCGCCCCTCCGAGCCAACATCTGCACTAGGAGCAGCCTCGAAGGGTCCTTCCCTCCTGCAGCAACATCTGGCAGAGCACATCTGGGTCCACCACGGGGGCACCCTTGCAGGGGATTTATGGGGAAAGCTGGGTGTTGGAATGATGGGTGCCCCATGCCCTCGTGGACATGCCCAGCAGATGTCCTACAGGCACCCCTTCGTATCGAGCAGAGCAGAGCTCTGATTTTTTGGTGTTTCCACCTGCAGCGATGTGGTTGGACAACCCACGCCTACACCAGCGTGACCTAGTCTCCAGGGCGTTGACCACCATTAACCTTCTGAAACACCTTCATTAACATCTGAAATGGGGGGTGGACCCTCCGGCCAGGCTGCTCCAAGGGGGTTGGAACCAGCTCAGAAAAAAAAGGGGACTGAGAAAAACCCTTGGCTCATGGCTGCAGGTATGACGCTGAGCAGAAATTGGGGGGACAAGGGAACGGGGGGTGTAAGAGGTCCCCCGTCATGGGATGGCCATCAGCAACAGCCCAGGAGATGGGGTGCAACATGAGGAAGAGCTTTTGGGGGGCAAGCACGGAAAGGGGCTTGGGGACACAATACCCGCCAGGTGACAACCCACCGGGAATGTTATGGGCTTGATTTGGGGGACAGAGGTGACCCCCACACCCCGTTCTTGACACTATGGCTATGCTGCTCCCACCTCTGGTCCTGCTGTCCCCAGCATCCCCACTGCCACCCGTCCCCAGTCCATTCCCCTACCAAATCAGTGCTGGCAGAACACCCATGGCAGGGGGTCCGACTTGGGGTCCCGGGGACGGTGACAAGCAAGAGACGGTCACGCCACGACGTGGTTTGGGGTGCCACGTCCCTGGCCGTGCCGCGTTACCTGCATCAAGGTGCGCAAGGACTCCACGTAGGACTGCTCCGTGTCCAGCAGCGTCATGATGACGTGTTTCCTCATGTCCTGCCCGGGTGGAAAGAAAGACAAGATGAGTTTTGGGGTGACACGACGGAGGGGAGCTACGTGGCGGGTGTCAGTGCCGACACGGGGGCTCGGCGGGGAGGCTGAACGCCGGAGGAGCCCGGCTGGCGTCCAGCTCCCCTCCGCTCCCTCTCCACCCCGATGGAGGAATCCGGGAGGATTAGGAAGTACATGACACCGAGCGCACAGAGACGCCTGGTTTCCTCCACGGCCGCGTCAGGAGCCCGCCCTGGCTCTCACAGCCCTACATGGGTCGGTCCCGGCGCCCTGCGTCTCTCCGGCGGCTCCACTTGGAGCGGTCCCGTAGGAATTTGCCTCCCGCCCGGCACCCCAGGCACCCCAGCGCTGGGCTGTGGCCCCGCAGGAGGGGGACTAATGGGGTGGTGGGGGGCATGGGGAGGCGGTGGTGTGGGACGGTCTGCCAGTCTTGGGAAGCAGATGGGGCTCGGAGACCCCTCTCGCGTGCAGCACCTGGGGGGATGCCCCTGCAGCTCAGCCTGGGGGCGAGATGCTCCAGAGCCCAGCGTGTGAGACACCCCAAAAGTTCTGGGTGCAGAGATGCTCTAGAGACCCTGGGTGCAGAGACACCCCAAAAGTTCTGGGTGCGAGATGCTCCGAGGGCCCTGGGTGCAGTGATATCCGAAAAGCTTTGGGTGCAGCCATGCTCCAGAGACCCTGGGGGCAGAGATACCCCAAAAGTTTTGTGTGTGGATACACTCCAGAGACTCTGGATGTGAGACACCCCAA
The DNA here is from genome assembly GCF_035582795.1 of Mycteria americana. Taxonomy (NCBI): domain Eukaryota; kingdom Metazoa; phylum Chordata; class Aves; order Ciconiiformes; family Ciconiidae; genus Mycteria; species Mycteria americana. The sequence continues at coordinate 220,842,485 of NC_134365.1, read as the reverse complement.
AGGTTTTGGGTAAAGAGATGCTCCAGAGACCCTGCGTGTGAGATACCCCCAAAGTTTTGGGTGTAGAAATGCTCCAAGGGCCCTGGGTTCAGAGATACCCCAAAAGTTTTGCGTGTGGAGGTGCTCCAAGTGCCCTGGGTGCACAGATATCCCAAAAGTTTTGCATGCGTAGACTCTCCAGAGACCCTGGATGTGAGAGACCCCAAAAGTTTTGGCTGTGGAGATGCTCCAAAAGCCCTGGGTGTGAGACACCCCAAATGTTTTGGGTGCAGAGGCACTCCGCTGGTCCTAGGAAAGGAGATGCTCCAAGGTTCTGGATATGGAGACACTGCAGTGGTCCTGTTCATGGAGACCGTCCAAAGGTCCTGGGTGCAGAGACACCTCAAGCTTTGGGTGCAGGGACACCCCAAAAGCCCTGGGTGCTTGGATACCTCAACGGCCTTGGGTGCAGAGACACCTCAAACTGTGGGTGTGAGACACCCCAAAGTCCCTGGAGGCTTGGACACCCCCAAAGCCATGGGTATAGAGACGCCCCAAAGGCCCCGGGCGTGGAGATGCTCCAATGAACCTGGGCACAGACCCTCAAAGCGTCCCATTAATGGAGATACCCCAAAGGCTCTGGGTGCAGGGACACCCCGAATGCTGTAGGTGCACAGAAACCCCAAAGCCCCTGTGGTCAAGGACCCTCCAAAGGTCCTGGGTGCTCGGACACCGCAACAGCCCTGGGTGCAGAGATGTCCCACCCGGCCACCACAGCATGTTGAGACCAGGTTCCCCTGACCTGCTGCCGCTACGGGGGTTGCTGAAGCCGCCAAACCCCCATGTCCCCCATCTCCTTGTGGGATGAGGCTGTGTCCCCCGGCCACGCAGGGCTGTGTCCCCCCTGCCGCTCCCAGCAGGGACACGAGTGCCACAAAGCCGCTCTGCAACCACAGAAGGAAGCTTGAACCCAACCATCTTCACCACAGAGAGAGGCCACCATCTCCCTGGTGGTCCCCAGGGAGCAATGGAGAGGGATCCTGGCCAGATCCCGCTCGGTGCTTGAGAACAGAGCCGTGCCTCAGTTTCCCCACTCACCCACCAAGCTGCTATCAGCCTTTTCAGCCAAGCAAGGAGGAAACCAGAGCCAAATATTACGGTGACGGGTCAACCCCCCCCAGGAAATCTGCCCCCCCCCAACACGTTGATGCCGGGGGCCTCAGCGATGCCGGCTGAGACCTCCCCTCTTTGTTACAGCCTGCAGTTTATTAACGCTCTCACCGCCAGATTAATTTGTTGTAATTATGGGCTAGAAGGGCACCCACCGGAGGATGGGCTTTAGGGGTGCAGAGCACCTGACCCTCCCTGCCCTGCCTCAGTTTCCCCAAAGCTCTCACAGCCTGTAGTTCCCCGCCTCAATATGACGCTCCTGGCATTTTCCCGAGCTGTCCCAGCTTGGGACCAAAGCCAAGGGCCGGATCGGCGAGCTGAACAGGCTCAGCACCACACGCCGCACCGGTGGCTGGGGTTTTGCGGCGGTGGGGAGATGCAGGATGAGGCCCAGCCGTCGGCAAGGGGATTTTTTCCACCTTTAAGGCAGCGGTATTATCCCGGCGGGGGGAAATTCCTGCTGGGATGAGCAGGAGCCGGGGGTAACCCACCATCCTGGCAGGGGGAAGCGGTACCAAGGCGCGGGCAGGATGCGCCCCGCTGCATCCCAAAGCCCTTCCCCCACAGGGTTGATGTTGCTTTGGTCTCCATCTGCTCTCCTTGGGGACCCCCCCGCCGCACCCCGGCCGCATCCTGCCTCCCCCGAGGTGCTCAGCACCCTCGGGATCAGCCCCCGCCGCGATGGGAATTGGGGCATTTCCCCACCAGCCGACGCCTCCGCGGTGTAAATCAGCACTGGGGGGGTGTTGGCAGTGATGGCACCAGCCCCCCCCCCCATCACCCTCTCCAGGTGGGAGCATCCCCCCCTCTCCACGATCCGGAGAACCCCGGGGGCGGCGGGATGAGGATGAGGATGGAGGCGCCGTTGCCACGGCAATCGCGGTCCAGACCCTGCAGGTGCCGGGTTCTGCTGGGCGCACACGTGTCCAAACATGATGCATCCGTGCACCCCCCCCCCCAACCCCCCCCATCCCACCAGACACCCCCCCCCCCCTCCATCCCCAGGACCCCCCCCCCAATCCCTTTTCGCATCACCTCGGTACCACCACGACTGCCGCAACCCTTCTCCGGCAGCTCCTCGGCCGCCCCGCCAAGCCCGGAGGCGGCGAAGGCCGCATCGATGCCGTCCCCGATGTCTCGCATGTCCTCCAGCGCGATGGTGAACTGCGCCAGAGTCCTCACCATCTGCAGCATGCGGGTCCCGGGGGTCGGTCCGTCCCACGCGGCCCAAGGAATAAAAAAAATTATATATATATATATATATATATCCCTCCAGGTCCCCCCTTTAAAATAGCTGGAACACTGCACTGGGATGCAGCGCAGAGGGAAATAAAATAGAGGAGCTATTTATATCGATAGGGTTCTGTGTGTGTGTGTATATATATATATATATATATATAAAAAAAGCCCTCCCGCAGAGCGGCTGCAGGATGCGTGCAGCGGGTGTGCGCTTGCGTCCGTTGGCAGCACGCGGGTCCCCGGCCCCGGGTGCTACCGAGGCACGGGCAGGCGAGAGCAACTGGAGACGGAGGCAGAGCCGTGCCCACACACAGAGACACACGCGCGGATGCAGGCAGGGCCGGATCCTGCTGGGGGGATGCTGTTGGAGAGGTTTTGCCCAAGGAGGATGCTGTACGGGGTGATGCTTTCTTGGGGCGTGTGATTTTTGGGGAGCGGGGGGGGTGTGGGGGGTGTGTGTGCAGAGATGATGCTGGGTTGGGGTGCTCAGCATCCTTGGGGTCTCCATCCCCATCAGCGGGGGGGGTTGCTGGGTACCGTGTCTCCCTTTCCCCGACCTTGCAGACAGGGAAACTGAGGCACGAAGCAAGCCTGCTCCCCCCCCCAGCCCCCCCATCATCACCTCAAGCACCCACATCCCTGCTTGCCGGGTGATGCACCCTGCCCGGATCTGTTTGTAACACTCCCCTCCTGCTTCGTTAATTAAATCTAATTAGCCGCTCACCCCGTTTCCACAGCAACGGCGTGCAGCAGGGCTGTGTCCTCCCATTGCAGCCAGTAAATTTCCTCTTGGTGCTGAGGATGATGAGCATCCCCCCCCGGGGAGGGAGCCGGGGCTGGGGGGGGGCCGGGATGGGTGCTATGCACCCATCCCGGCCCCCCCCCGCCCGGCACCCTCCCTAGGGTGCATGGCAGAGAATGGCCAACTCAGTGCATATAATGAGAAGAGAGGTGCAGCAGCCTTAAATACACCCCCTCACTGGGATCAGGGAGGAGGGACCCGCAGCACCCGGCGTGGGCACGATGGGTGCCTGCGCTGCACCCAGTACAGCTAATCGCATTAGGGGTAATGAGGCTGTTTGCAAAGCAGCGGCTCCTGCGACTCTTTCTGCAGCACCACGGTCATCCCAGACCCATTTCTGTTGCAGTCCTGGGCCTGTCGAGGTTGCAACCCCGGACCCATTCGGGTTGCAATCCCAGACCCATCTGGGCTGCAACCCCGGGCCCATCCGCGCTGCAATTCTAGACCCGTCTCGGTTGCAATCCCAGACCCATTTCTGTTGCAATCCCAGACCCAGCTGGGTTGCAAATCTGGGCACATGTGCGTTGCAATCCTGGGTCCATCTGGGCTGCAATCCTGGGCCCGTCTGGGTTGCAACCCCAGACCCACTCGGTTTGCAATCCTGGGTCCATCCGCATTGCAATCCCGGCTTTATCTGGGTTGCAACCCCAGGCCCATCCGCATTGCAATTCTAGACCCGTCTTGGTTGCAATCCCAGACCCATCTGGGCTGCAAATCTGGGCCCATCTGGGTTGCAGTCCCGGGTCCATCCGGGCTGCAATCGCGATCCTGGGCCTGTCTGGGTTGCAACCCCAGACCCACTCGGTTTGCAATCCTGGGTCCATCTGCGTTGCAATCCCAGACCCATCCGGGTTGCAGTCCTGGGTCCATCCGCATTGCAATCCCGGGCTTATCTGGGCTGCAACCCTGGGCCCATCCGCATTGCAATTCTAGACCCGTCTTGGTTGCAATCCCAGACCCATTTCTGTTGCAATCCCAGACCCATCTGAGTTGCAATCCTGGGTCCAGCCGCATTGCAATCCTGGGCTTATCTGGGTTGCAACCCTGGGCCCATCCGCATTGCAATTCTAGACCCGTCTTGGTTGCAATCCCAGATGCATTTCTGTTGCAATCCCAGACCCATCCGGGTTGCAGTCCTGGGTCCATCCGCATTGCAATCCCGGGCTTATCTGGGTTGCAACCCTGGGCCCATCCGCATTGCAATTCACAGAATCACAGAATCACAGAATCATATAGACCCGTTCTTGGTTGCAATCCCAGATGCATTTCTGTTGCAATCCCAGACCCATCCGGGTTGCAAATCTGGGCCCAGCTGGGTTGCAAATCTGGGCCCATCCGCGTTGCAATCCCAGACCCATCTGGTTTGCAGTCCTGGGTCCGTCCGCGCTGCAAACCCGGGCTCATTTGGGTTGCAATCCCCCGATCCAGCCGGGTTGCAATCCCAACCCCATTCCTCTTGCAATCCTTGCCTCATTTAAATCGCAACCCCAGCCCCAGCCGGCCTGCGACGCCGTGACGCTGCGACGCCGTGACGCTGCGACGGTGACCCGACTGCTCCGCCCGCGGCGACGCCCTCCAGCCCTCCCACGGGATCGCCTGTCCCCGGGGCGAGCGGAGGGACCCCTCCAGCTCTCCATCTGCAGAGGGTCCTTCCCCCGTCCCCACTCCCCAACCACCCCCTCGAGGCAATCCCTTCACTGAACTGCGCAAGTAGATTCGCCAGTGTCTACTGGTAAGGTTGAGCTTTCTGCTGATGGGTTTAAAAACCTCTCTCAAACCCACCCAACCTCTTCGGATGTTACCAGGGAGGAAGGATGGATGGAGAAGGGTTAAACCCATCGCCGCCCGGACCGGGGAAGAAGCCAGGCTGGATCCCGCTGTGCATCGAGGGGCCCGATGGAGGTTATCGCGCTGTCACCCAGGAAAGAAAAAGCCGGAGCGATGCTGGCCGTCCCCGTCGGCCGCCAAGCCCGGACCCCCCTGCGCGCGGCCCGCAGCCCACAGGAAATTCCTGGGAGTGTTTGGCCACTCCAACAGCGCTGCCTATTTTTAGGGCCGTCTAAAATATGAGCCGGTTATTTTTAGCAGCGCGGCTCTTTGTAAACACCTTTAGATTTCCTTTCGGACAATCCTTTTTATTTTTATTTTTTTTTTTTTTTTGCAACCTGGGTGTTTCCTCCCCCCCAAAAAAAACACCCCAAACCCTCCTGGGAAAAGCATCCCGATCCCTTGGGATGGAGCCAAGGGGTTCATCCCCCATCCCAAAGGCTTGTGCCAGAATCACGAGGATGCTCCCGAAAAGCCAAAGCTGGAGCGGATCCGGCACTGGGGATTTGGGGGGTGATTTGGCAGCACCCCAAATCCAGGATGGATTTAAGAGGGGGTTTTCCCCCCAGTTTTTCCCTCCAGCATTGGAAGGAAACCCCCCAACCCCGCTTGGCCTCCCACCGAAGGACGGGAGCTCTCCTAGGCTGCTCTATTGTATTTTTTAATAAAAAATCTGGGGGCAAATCCATCATTTTGCTTTTCCCTGCCCGAGTGTGGCAATTCAGGAGGAGCTTGAGCATCCCTGGGGATTTTAAAACGTCTTAAAATACGAAAAAAAGGACGCGGCAAATCGTGTCCTGCCTCCACCCCCTGCAAACAAAGAGGCAACGATGGAGGAAACTCCTAAAAACTTCATTTTTTAAAGAAAAAAATAGCATTTTAGGGGAAAGGGAGAGCAGGGATATTTATCCATGAGGAATCCCGGCCATCACGGCAACCTCTGGCCCTTGAGCCCAGGCTGAGACCGTGCACACATCGGTGCACTTAATGATGCCGCTTGCAGCCACTTCGAGGGCTCCCCCTCACCCCCCCAACTCCCGCTGCTGGTGGGAACTGGGTCGCTGAAGCCGGGGACGTGCGGGCGGGTGTCACACGTGCTGTCACCACCCGGCTGGGATGCTAAAATCACATCCTATAGCACAAAGGATCTCCGTATCCCCGGAGACTCCGTTTCACCCCAAAATTCCCTTCCCGGCCCTGCAACACGCAGGGTTTCTCCGAGGTCAGCGGTGTAACGAGTTGTGCCAGGGCTCAGCCATACACTGGGTGAGCGGTAGTGGGGATTTTGACCCTGAGACTTCGCTTTGGGGTAAAAAAATAAAGCTTTAGGAAAAATTTGGAGCGTTTTGGACCATTTGGGGAGTGGGATTTGCCGCTTGGGGCCTTCCCAGCTCATCCTTCCCACAGCTGCCGAAGGAGGAGCTAGCCCTGCTTCGAGCAAAATTATTCCCGCCCCTCCAAAATGTGCCAAAATTTTACGAATAAATAAATACAAGCTGTTCCCCCCCCCCCCCCCCCCATTACGGCTTTTCCCCGCCGCCGGCTCCCGATGCTCCGCACTGCTTGGGGTGGTGGGGGGGGGTTCTCTGCGGTCTCGTAGTAGGGTTGTGCTAGGAGCAGCCTGAATTTCGGCACCTCCTTGAGACCCCCTTTCCCAATTTGTTAGAAACTGGGGGGAACTGAGATTTCTGCCCCTTTTCTTTCCATGGATGCTTCTTCCCAGGGCAGATCCCACTAGAGGGAGCTGGGACATAGTGGGAGCCACTGGCCCATGGGGACAGTCCCCCGCCCCAGGCAGCCCGCAGTGCACGGCGAACACCCGAGCTTAACAATTTTAATGCACCCTTGGCTTTATTTCTACCAAAACCCTGGCAAAAAAAGGCGCAGAAACAAAACCGGACCCACTTCAGTCCATCCCAACGTGACGAGCGAACACCTCCGCAGCAAACGGCATCACCCCGACACGTAAAACTTGCTCGCGCAGCCGGAAAAGCCCCTGGCTGGCACCATCATCTAAAATAGGATAACGCCATTACATCCAATCCCCTATTTCCTCAATCGCTCGGTTTCTGGCAGGAAAATCACTTGGAAAAAAAAAATCACATTATCTGCTCTCGGGATGTTTTTAAGCAGGAGGTTTGATTGGATTTTGTAGGGTTTTCAAAGCAAACCCATCCAACCTTCGCCTCGGGATAAACGATGCTCAGCGATAGGTTCCACAGCTCTGTGCCACACGGGCGGAGGATGGCAGCCACCAGACGGGGGAAGATCTTGCTTTGCTGGGTACCAGCTCCCGGCATCCTTGGGTACCAATCACCCCCATCCCTGGGCATCAGTAACTCCCATCCCCGGTACTCGTCCTCCCCATCCTGAGTACCAGTCACCACATCCCTGGGCATGTCACTCTGTCCCTGGGTACCAGCCACCCCATCCACGGTATCAGCCACCACCATCCCTGGGTACCAGTCACCTCCATCCCTGGGTACCCGTCTCCCCATCCCCGGTACCAACCACCGCCAGCCCTGGGTATCAGTCACCTCCTTCCCAGGGCATGTCACCCCATCCCTGGGTACCAATCACCTCCATCCCTGGGACCAGGCACTGCCATCCCTGGGCACCAGACACCTTCATCACTGGGCATCAGCCACCTCCATCCCTGGGTACCAGCCGCATCCATCCCTGGTACCGGTCACTGCCATCCCTGGGCACTAGGCACCGCCATCCCCAAATCCCAGTTGTCTCCATCGCTGATACCAGCCACCTCCATCCCTTGGTACCAGTCGTCTCCACCACTGGTACCAGCCACCACCATCCCTGGGTACCAGTCACCTCCATCTTGGGCTACCAGTCACCTCCTTCCTGGAGGATCTCACCCCGTCCCTGGGTACCAGTCACCTCCATCTTGGGCTACCAGTCACCTCCTTCCTGGAGCATGTCACCCCGTCCCTGGGTACCAGTCACCTCCATCTTGGGCTACCAGTCACCTCCTTCCTGGAGCATGTCACCCCGTCCCTGGGTACCAGTCACCTCCATCTTGGGCTACCAGTCACCTCCTTCCTGGAGCATCTCACCCCGTCCCTGGGTACCAGTCACCTCCATCTTGGGCTACCAGTCACCTCCTTCCTGGAGCATCTCACCCCGTCCCTGGGTACCAGTCACCTCCATCTTGGGCTACCAGTCACCTCCTTCCTGGAGGATCTCACCCCGTCCCTGGGTACCAGTCACCTCCATCTTGGGCTACCAGTCACCTCCTTCCTGGAGCATCTCACCCCGTCCCTGGGTACCAGTCACCTCCATCTTGGGCTACCAGTCACCTCCTTCCTGGAGCATGTCACCCCGTCCCTGGGTACCAGTCACCTCCATCTTGGGCTACCAGTCACCTCCTTCCTGGAGCATGTCACCCCGTCCCTGGGTACCAGTCACCTCCATCTTGGGCTACCAGTCACCTCCTTCCTGGAGCATCTCACCCCGTCCCTGGGTACCAGTCACCTCCATCTTGGGCTACCAGTCACCTCCTTCCTGGAGCATCTCACCCCGTCCCTGGGTACCAGTCACCTCCATCCCTGGGTACCAACCACCACCATCCCCAAGTACCAGTCACCTCCTTCCCAGGACATGTCACCCCATCCCTGGGTACCAATCACCTCCATCCCTGGGACCACCAGGCCCCGTGTCCTAGGGAAACCACCCTCCACATCCCAGGGGAACACGAGGACCTGTGCCGCAGAAGAGAGGCCATGCCCGAGCCAGGCCGACGCCATACAGCATCACGTCCGGGGCTGCATCCCCTCCCCGCCCAGCTGCTCGCTCTTCTCCCACGGGTAAGAAAAGTTCGAGCCACTTTCTGAAGCGTAACTTCTTGAAAGGAAATAAGAGCATAAATCAGCAGCTCTGATTCAGCTCCGCTTCGGTTACTAATAATACTCCCGTGTTTATTCACAGCCCTGGGGCTGGAGATGTTTGCTTTTCCCTCGGTCGTGGTTTTTCCCAGGCTCCCAGCTCGCAGAGGAGCCTTGATTTGTTCAGGGATGCTCCCATGGAGAAACCCAGCGGCACAACTGCCTCCGGGACAGGGAGGAAGAGGAGGAGGAGGAGGAGGAGGAGGAGGAGGAGGAGGAGGAGGAGGAGGAGGAGGAGGAGGAGGAGGAGGGCGGCTTCAGCCCCAAAAAGATGCAGCGAGAATTCAGTTGTTTTCCCTTCTTTGACTTCTCGGCTGCGGTGATTCATCCCGGGAGGACACGGCCTGGCTGTAATTCTGCTTTTTAAGTGTGAGAAAAAAACAGGAATAAAAAATAAAGGAGTTGGAGCAATTTTTTCAGGGCAGGGTGGAAGGATGCTGGGCATCCTGCTGCCGTCCCGGTGAGCGGCAGGGCTGGAGCGGTGCCGGTGGGATGGGGAGCGGGGAGACGGCGGGAGGCTCATTTCCTGAAGCAACAAAAATTCATCCTCTAAATGTGTCGTGGGGATTTTCCCATGGGATTTTCACCTGAAATCAGGGTTTGCATCACTGGCGCCAGGGTGCGAGGGGTTCCCCCCCCAAAATACGAGGCTCAAGGGTCATGCTGGTGCATCTCAGGGCATCCTCCCTCCGCCACTGGCAGGACCCCATGGGTCCCCCCCTCCCCATGCCCATCCGATCCGTGATGCTCACCCCATTTTACCCCCCCCTCCCCGCTACCATCCATCCCCCGGCGCATTTGCAGAGCCCTTGCAAAACTCATGTCACCGCGGTCCAGGGCGCAGTGGGGGGCTTATCTGCCCCCCGTTTGCAGCCAGCCTTTGCCGAGCCCTAGAGCAGCTTTCACCAAATATGGAAGGTTTTTTTTGCCTCCGGTTTTCGGCACGCAGGCCGCGGCCCAAGAGCGCAGCTTTCCAGATGCTGAGGTCAGCCGCGCTCTTCTCCCCTCCTCCTTCTCCGCCACCTCCCGGCGCGCTCAGCCCCGCACCCACCGGGCGAGGGGTATCGCCGCCCCGCGACTCGCCAGCATTCCCGGATCCCCCACCAGCATCCTCCGCTGCTGGCACAAGCTGCACCCCGCATCCCGCAACACCTCAAAAGCAATAGTTACTGGGATTTTGGGGGGAGAGGGAAGCCAGGGAGAAGGGTGCCCAATGCTGGCACCCTTTGGCATCACCGCTGGGTGCCAGCCTGGCACATGTGGGTAGGAGGTGCCCTGGGTGCCTGGTGGCATGGGGCATGGATCCAGGCAAGGGGGGTGGAAGCAAACTTGGGGTACCCAGGAGGGTGCCAGCCTGGCACCCAGGGGTGATGGGCACCAGGAACCATTGGGTACCAGGAACTAATGGGCACCCAGGAGCCAATTGGCCCCAGGAGCCATTGGGCACCAGGAGATGATTGGCACCCAAGAGCTGATGGGGGCCAGGAGCCAATGGGCATCTAAGAGCCAAAGGGCATTTGGGAGTCGATAGGCACCAGGAGCCGATGGGCATCAGGAGCTGACGGGCACCCAAGAGCCAATGGGCACCAGGAGCCAATGGGCACCCAAGAGCCAAAGGGCATCCAGGAGCTGATGGGTACCCAGGAGCCAAAGGGCACCCAGGAGCCAAAGGGCATCCAGGAGCTGATGGGTATCCAGGAGCCAAAGGGCACCCAGGAGATGATAGGCACCCAGGAGCCGATGGGCATCAGGAGCTGATGGGCACCCAGAAGCTGATGGGCACCAGGAACCAATGGGCACCCGAGAGCCAAAGGGCACCCAGGAGCCAATGGGCACCAGGAGCATATGGGCACCAGAAGCTGATGGGCATCCAGGCCTCCGTGTGGACCCAGAATTCCGGGGGCACCAGAAGCCAAGAGGTATCCAGGTGCCAAAGGGCACCCAAGAGCTGATGGATGCTCAGAAGCTGATGGATGCCCAGGAGCTACCCTGGAGTCCATGGGCACCCAGGAGCTGATGGGCACCAGGACCTGGCAACACCAAGGAGCTTACGGGCACCCAGGAGATGTTGGGCACCAGGAGCCAACAGACACCCATGAGTCCAGGGGCACCCAGAAGCCAGTGGGCATCCCACGGGCACCCAGGAGCTGCCCAGGATCCAATTGGTACCAGGATTCCATGGGCACCCATGAATCAACAAGCACAAAGGAGCTGACGGACACCCAGGAGCCAACAGACACCCAGAAGCTTATGGGCATCCAGAGTCCATGGGCACCCAAGAACTGATGGATGGTCAGCATCCAGCAGGTACCCAGAAGTCCGTGGACACCCAGAAGCCAATGGGCACCCAGAGTGCATGGGGATGCAGGAGCTGACGGATTCCCAGGATCCAACAGGTACCAGAAGTCCATAGACACCCATGAACCCACAAGCAACCACAAGATGACAGGCACCCATGAGCTGATGGGCACCCAGGAGCCAACAGGTACCAGGAGTCCATGGGCACCCAGAAATCCACAAGCATCCAGGAGCTGACAGACATCCAGGAGCTGATAGGCACCCAGGAGCTGATGGATGGATGCTTAGGATCCAACAGGTACCAGAGCACCCATGAATCCGCAAGTACCCAGGAGCTGATGGACACCCAGGAGTCCATGAGCACCCAGGAGCTGATGGGACACCCAGGAGCCAACAAGTACCAGGAGTCCATGGGCACCCACAAATCCACAAGCATCCAGGAGCTGATGGACACCCAGGAGCTGATGGACACCCAGGAGCTGATGGACATACAGGAGCCAGGAGCCCCGAACAGCCCATGACGTGCCCCTGCCCCGGCCCTTCCATGTCCCCCACACCTGGATCCATGCTCTTGGCAGCAGCCTGGGTGCAACCACCAGGAGAAGACCCCCTTTGTGCCCATGCCAGTCTCCATCCCCACGGACACCCAGCCCCGCAGCACCCCGTGCTCAGCAGGTCCCCTGCCCAGCACAACTGCAACACAGATGGCAGGGAACCGGTGGCAGGGGGAACACGGACCTCGTTAGGAACACCCACATCTCATGTCACATCACAGCAAGGCGAGAGGTGACGCCTTCCCTGCTGTGTCATTGTCACAGCAGCACCCTGGGGCAGGGGGGAGCGAAAAAAGGGCATTTCAGCATCTACTGACCTGCACCGGGTTCGGATGACCAAGGGACGAGTCCCCTCTCCGCTTACTGAGGCTCTGAGCCATCTACATCCCATCTCACCGGGGTTTTGGGCAACCAAAAAAAAAAAAAAAAAGGACCAAAACTGATCCCCTACTGCTAGCAACAGTGTTTCTGCTGAGGGGTCAGGATAAAACCTTTCCAAAAAAAAAAAACCCCAAGAAGAAGGATGCCAAATCAGGGCAGGCCGACGAGTCTGCTGCTACTCCAGCTAAAAAAAGCAGGAAACCATATCCCGGGCTTGGAGATGCCAATCTTCCCAAGCAAACAACTCCCTTCTTGTTTTTTTTGGAGAGTACCAGCAGGCTCGGGAACGGGCGGTCACAAATAGCAACTCTACAGCACCACCAAGGAAACCTTCTCCAGCCCCAGGAGCCGCGTGGGGATGCTGATGTCCCCCTGTTGGGATGGTGGCTCTTCCGGAGGGACTTGGTGGTAGCCGTCCCCCCATCACGATGGTCACTCCTCTGGAGGGGAGCTGGTGGTGGCCCTCCCCACGTTGGGACAGTGGCTTCTTCGGAGGGGACCTGGTGGTGGCCATCCCCATGTTGGCGTAGTGACTCCTCCAGTGGGTATGTGGTGGTGGCAATCCCCACATCAGGATGGTGGCTCCTCCAGAGGGGACCTGATGGTGGCTGTCCCCACATGGGGATAGTGGCTCCTTGAGGCGGAATCTGGTGGTGGCCGTCCCCACGTCAGGATGGTGGCTTGTCCGGAGAGGACCTGGTGGTGGCCGTCCCCACATTGGGATGGTGACTCCTCCAGGGGGGTCCTGGTGGTGGCCGTCCCCCTGTCGGGATGGTGGCTTCTCCGGAGGGGACCTGGTGGTGGCTGTTCCCACATTGGGATGGTGGCTCCTCTGGAGGGGACCTGGTGGTGGACACTACCACAGATGTCCTTTCCCCAGCACATCCATGCAGAGATGTCCTAGTAGGGTTCGTTGGTGTCTTGGATGTCACCGGTGGGGTAGAAGGTGGTGGTGGCCATTCCCTGGTTCCCAAGAAGGGACATGCCCAGGGGCTCTGGGACATTGCAGGACATGGGGGTCACACAAGCCCATGTTCCTGCCCTCAACCCTTCTACCCTCAAATTAAAGGGATTCAACTTCAATTAATTTATATAAGGCACAGGGGGACACGCAGCTTGGGGCCAGCCTCCATCTGCAACCAGGAACGGCGGTCATGGAGCAACTGGTATCAGTGCGGGCAGGGACAGGGCAGACTGGAACCAGCCCCCCAATCCCCAGAAGCCCAGCAGCTCCGACAGGAGTTTGCATGAAAAGCAAGTTACTGGAATATTTTTATCCAGATGCTGATTTTCATTCTCCCTCCCATTGGCCGGGCTGCAGTTCCCAAAGACCCAAAAGCAAACACGCTATTTTTAGAGAAGAGTTCATCTACTGGAGCCATTCCCTTTGAAATTCCTCACCCATCCTCTCCATGGAAACCGAGGGAGCCCGGAGAAACAGCCCCACCGGGACCAACCATCAGAGCTTTAAAAAGAGCCACGTTGAGGGAGAGGGGGTGGAAGTGGCTGATTTTTCTTCTCCAGACACATCCTGGCCTGGAAACACCATGGTGGAAATCACAATGTATTTGGTTTAGTGGGTTCTTTCTGTGCAAGCTGGGCTTGATGCCTTCAGGAGGAGATGTCCTGGAAGATGGACCATGGCTGCTTTGAAAATCATGGCTGTATGGCTGGTGGGGCCTGTTGTTTTGGATGGGTGGTGGGGATGGGTGATGGAGATAGGTGGAGGGCGATGGGTGGATGGAGACAGATGGGAGGAGATGGATGGAGATGGATGGACGGAGGGAGATGGATAGGTAGAGACGGATGGAGATGGATGGATGGATGGATGGAGATGGATGGGTAGAGATGGATGGAGACGGGTGGATGGATGGATGGAGATGGATGGGTAGAGATGGATGGAGATGGGTGGATGGATGGATGGAGATGGATGGGTAGAGATGGATGGAGATGGGTGGATGGAGATAAATGGATGGGTGGATGGAGATGGGTAGATAGAGATGTGTATATGGATGGAGATGGGTGGATGGAGATGGATAAATGAATGGAGCTAGATGGATGGAGATGGATGGATGGATGGATGGATGGATGGATGGATGGAAGGAAGGAAGGAAGGAAGGAAGGGAGGAAGGGAGTCTCTCCCCCTGCTTTCCAGAGGAAAGCCCTGGGAGAAGGGGAAGAAACTCTGTACAGACCAAACCCCAGTGCTGCCCCGCTGCATCTTCCCTTCATGTGACGGCACCACCTTCTCCATCCTGAATTTAGGAGAAGTCCCTGCTGCAGATCTGAAGCTGCGGGAACTGCCCCATCAGGACCTGCCTGCACCAGATGGGTGATGGAGCTCAGCAACGAAGTCACAGCAAGCGGAGACCTCAGCACGTCACCTCTCTGGTCCCTCCCATCACATGGGGATCAGCATCTCTGGGAAACCTCCTGCTTCGGAAATATCCCTGGGAAAGGCTCTAAATGCCATAACCCTTGCAAGGATGGACCAACGCCGCAGCAACGAGACCCGGGAAGCTTTAAGCCTCCATCTCCGCTGAGTTTGGCTGGAGGGTACCGACCACGCACGTGCACATCTCAGAGATGCCGACCTGCGGCTTCCCCTGCAAGAGCAGATTGGAGATTGAGGCCACCTCCTCCAAGCAGAAGCTTTGGAGGCGTGCGATTTTGCATGGAAAAGCCCAGGCATGAAGCCCCGTGCACGCATGCGGGCAGGGTGCAGGCAGGCTGCCCAGAAATGCAGAGCGGCCCCTGCGATGCACACACGGTGATGGTGCAGCCCTGCACCATCCCTGTGCGTCGCTGGGTGTGTGCACTGGGAGCACCGACGTCTCCGTGCACCCCTGCACACAGAGCACCCCGCATCTATCCCCGCGCCCCTGCCCATGCACCCCAGCGCCTGGGATCTCCCCGTGCAGGGATGCAGGCGCACAGCGGCGCTACCGGTCTCCCTGTGCGCCCCTGCACGTGCGAAACGGCACAGGGGATCTCCCTGTGCGTCCTTGTGCGTGCGCAAACCAGCACCATGAATCTCCCTACGCACCCTTGCACATGCAAACTGGCACAACTGATCTCTTTACGGATCCTTGCACCCTTATGCACCCTTGCACCAGCACCAGGGACCTCCCCGTGCACCCGTGTGTGTGCACCCCTACCACAAGGACTTCCCCATGCATACCTGCACGTACACCCCAGCGCCATGGATCTCCCCGTGCACCCCTGTGCGTGCAGACCAACGCCACGAATCTCCTTACGCACCCTTGCACGTGCGCACCAGCGCCAGAATCTCCCCGCGCAACTCCGCGTGTGCACGTCGGCATCAGGGATCTCCCTCTGGACCCCTGCGCACGCACCCCGGCACCAGGGATCTCCCCGTGCACCCCTGCGCCAGGGACCTCTCCGTGCACCCCTGCACGTACGCACCAGCACGACAGATCTTCGTGTACAGGGACGCACGCGATAGCAGCACCACGCATCTCCCTGCGTCCCCCTGCGCGTGCGCCCTCGCCCCAGCGCCCCAGCGCCAGGGACCTCGCCATGCACCCCTGCACGGGCATCGCTGCACCAGGGACCTCTCCGTACACCCCTGCACGTGCACCCCTGCACCAGGGACCTCCCCGTGCACCCCTGCACGTGCACCCCAGCACCTGCGCGGGCCCATGGGTCTCTCCGCAGGCTGGAAGCGGAGCTCACGCCGAGCCCGTCCCGGCCTCCCAGCCTCGCTGCAGCCCCGGCATCCTGCCAAGAGCCTGACCTTTGGGCCAGGCGGCCGCGGGCCAAGGCCAGCCCCCGGCACCAAGCTCAGCCCGGCGCTAACCCTCTTGCTCCGGGGCCGGATCCTGCCTCACGGCCACCATCACAAGGCACCCCCCACCCATGGGGTGCTACCCGGGTGTGTTTGGGCTCCAAGGATGTGTATCCTGGCTGGTCCATCCCCTCTGTTGGAGTTTGCTGCCTAATTAATTAGAAGCTTTTAATTAAAGTGGGGGACAAGGGACAAGGAGCAAGGGGGGGGTGGCTCTGGGTGACACCAGACGTCCTCTGCGTCACCCAAGGGCATTCAAAACCCTGATAGCAGGGAAGGGGCAAAAATGGGCAGAGTTAAGGGGATTTGGGCTGGTTCACCCCCCCGGCCGTGTTGCTTGGCCCCATCCCGGCGGTCCCAGAGTTGGTCCATGCTGCTGATAGGTAGCATCACCTGTGGGTCCCCTCAATGCTGGCCAACTTCTCCTCACTCCATCCCACCTCCAACCTCCCCCCGAAGGGCAGTGGGGGCTGTCTGTGTGCCTCAGTTTCCCCCCACCCCAGCATTTCGCTGAGCACAGCGGAGCCAGGGGCACAAAAACTGGGCAAACTCTCGGCGCAGGCACTGGGAGAGGAAAGCCAAGATTTACCCGTCCCCATCCTCCCCCCCCCACCCGCAACGGCTTTAATTATAGATTTCCAGTAATGCCAAAAAATGACAAAACTCCCAGCCGCGGCCCAAAACCTGGTTTCTATGGAGATTTACGGAAAGGGAACGGAGGGATAAATAGGTCCAAAGATGCCAAACTTTGGCCAAGGAATATATGGCCGGTGCACGGATCCAGCCCTTGAGCTGTCCCCAAACCGAGGACGAGCTTCTGGAGGATGAGCCATGCTGGGGCAAGCTCAGAGGGAGGATGCTCGGGAGGGATGGGGGAGTTTTACGCAAGCGTCCCTGGGAACGTGACCCCAGTGTTTCTCTCTGGGGATCCCCCTCCATCCCCGATGACTTTTTCGGGGTGCAGCCACCCGGCTTGGGGAGCAGCAGGTGGGGAAGGCAGCGGCCAGGGCGCCGGGGGCTGCGTTCCCACGACTCCTCCGCTCCCGCGATGTGCTATATTTAAATCAATATTTTCCTGTTTAATCCGACTGCTGCTAAGTCAACAAACAGAGCATGGCAGCGAACATACCTAATTTTCCATCCCGTGCTGGATTTGGCCACAGGGAAAAGAAAGATGCAAGGGGTTGCCAGCCTGGCATCCCGCTCATACCTTCACCGAGCAGCAAATGGACACCAAATCCACCCCAAACGCACCCTTGCTCGGTGCCAGCTTGCTGCACACGCGTGTGCATGGGTGTGCACGCATGTGCTGCCCATCCCAGCAGCTCATGGGATGCTGGAGGCGGAAAAACTTCTCTGTCTTCGAGTTTTTGGGGGTTTTTTTCTTGCTTTCTGGAAAGCATCCTTTCTTTCCAAGGCCCCTGTGTCGTGTGCCGGAGCGGGACGTGCTGCTAACGGCGCGTGGGGAATTAAAAGCCTCGTGCGTGGCATCGGACACAGGGTGAAGGAGCTCTTCTGCACCCTGGACGGCTCGGCTGGCTCCAGCCCCACAGAGGATCGCTGGAAAGCACCCAGGACAAACAGTCCTGCTGCGGAGGGAGAACAGCACGTTACCTCTCCCAGCCAGGACACGCCGGGTGGCCGAACCCAGCAAACAGCCGGCACGGCAGCGCTCGCTTCCACCAAAGCCACCCCCAAACCACGGGGGCTGGGAAAATATCTTGGGGGAATGACGCTGCAGGGATGCCGGACCCCAAGAGAACATCTTGGGGGAATGACGCCGAAGGGATGCTGGATCCCAGGAGAATATTTTGGGGGAGCATTGCCGCATATTTGCTGGACCCCATTATTAATCCCTTCCCAGCATCACCTGCTGGAGACGGACACCAGGACGGACGGACCATCACTGTGACGTGGGACGGATGCTCCAACGCCCCAAAATCCCCAAGAAGCGATGACCGCTTCCTCAAGCAGACGACCGACCTCATGATGCCGGCCCTCTCCATTGACTTAGGGAGGGGGAAAAAAAAAATAAAAAAATAAAGCTTATTCCTTCACCGTCGGTCAGGGAGCACGTAAATCTCTGCTCCCAGCCAGCCGTCCTGGTGCCAAGTTATATCCGGTCCTCCGTGCTCTCGCCTATAATTAAAGCAACTCCCTTGCAGGGCTCGGTCCCCCTCTGCCCCCCCAGCCCTGGCTGGTGCCATCTGAAATAAAACATCCCAGCTCCGCTATATAATAAATCAAAAAGAGAAATAAAAATCCTGGTTTCACTTATGTTATGGCTGCAGCACAAAGAAATTCAAAGGCAGGAGAGAGATTTGAAGATACGGCTGCGGCGTTGCCCTTAAAAGGGAAAATTCGCACCCTCTTCGCCGAGGCTGGCGGGTTCAAGCAAGGTGAGGAGCAGCATCCCTGGGGTCCGGCCCCGTGGGGTGGCCCATGTCCCCAAGGTAATGCTCAGCCAAACTGGGCTCCCAGTTGCCATAGCCCAGTGCTGGAGTCGGTAAAAATCCACCCAAAATGATCCCAAAGTGACCAGGGTTGGGGGCTGTAGTGGGGTGCGGGGTCAGCTGAGCATCCCTGCTACTGGGGCCATCACGGGGCGGGCATCGTCCCTGGGGCACCGCAGGGAGCTGCCTGAATAAGAAATATCTCTTTATAAATTATTGATATAAACCATATATGATATAAAAGTAACATATTAATAATTCAGTAAGAGATACTTCTTTAAAAAGAAATGCCGCCGGGCACACTGCCTTGCCTTGGGGCCCTGCCGATGTCCCCAAGGTGTCACCAGCCGCGGCCTTGGGAGGTTCCTCGTTACCCCACTTAATTATAACGCTTGATGCTTCAATAGCGCTTTTCACCCCGAGATCGGAGAGGACAAGCGCTTCGCTCTGAACTGGTACATCAGGTAAAAATGCTGCAAAATTCACCCAAAATTATTTCCATGGATGTTTTACGCAGGAGCCAAGAGCTCCCCGTTCTCGGCCACCAACGGCTGTTGTCCGGCAATGGGGACAACGGCCGGAGAAGGAGCTGGATAGGGGGCAGAGCCCTCCAGGAGAATATCTTGGGGGAATGACGCTGCAAGGATGCTGGACCCCAGGAGAATATCTTGGGGGAATGATGCCGTGGGGATGCCAGACCCCAGGAGAATATCCTGGGGGGGCTGATGTTGTGGGGATACCCAACCCCAGGAGAACATCTTGGGGGAATGATGCTGCAGGGATGCTGGATCCCACAAGAATATCTTGGAGGGAGGATGTTGCAGGGATGCTGGACTCCAGGAGAATATCTTGGAGTAATGATGCTGCGGGGATGCTGGACCCCGAGAGAATATCTTCCGGGAAGAACACTGTGGGGATGCTGGACCCCAGGAGAATATCTTGGGGCAATGATGCCGCAGGGATCTGGATTTCGGGTGCATGCAAAGAAAAACACCCCTGCTCCACACAGCTCTGCCCTGGCCAGCAAGGGTTACGCTGCCGGGCTCAGCCCCGGGGACTTCACGCTTGGCTGCTGGCGGCTGTTGGAAGGGAACGGTCCAGCCCGTCCTCTTAAATCAGCATCGAAGCAGGGTGAGAGAGCCCTGCCAGCCCCGTTCCCGCGAGTTCTCGGCTCATCCCCCGCGGGAATGGGTATTTCTGGGCTTCGCCTGGAGCTATTAAAAGCCCCGTGGGTGCCAGCACCGCTGTGCCGCAGGAGGAGGTGGCGCTTCCAAGCACTTCCCGGCACAAACACCCGGAGCGATGGGAACCCAAGTCCATCTTCAAACAACAGCCGAGGGGCCGGCAATGCCAAAAACCCACCCCAGGAAAGACCCCAAAGCACGCGTCCCTGCTTTGGAGTGAGCTAACCGCCTCTGCATCCCCCAAGCAGCGTTAATTCTTCCGTGGACGGGATAAAACTTCACCCATCGATAAAATATTTAGTGCATGCACGAGAATATTTTTCCCCCTTTTTCTCACGGCAAAGCCCACGGTCCCAGGCGGAGAGACGGTGATTTTCTGGGGGGGGAAATGCCAATTTGCTCGATAAGGGGTATGACATGGGGAATCCCAAGCAAAAGGACCGTTTAAGCCCCACCTGCCAAGGAAAAGGCAATTTTTGGTTCAGCATCTCAGGGCTGGCCAAGAGCACACCCGTTTACTGGGATCTTATATAGCATCGCCAGGAGATGCTATATATAAATATAGCATATAATATATATATCTCTCTAAAACCACTTTGCACCAAAATTTGGTGCTATTTAACCTGAAAACTGCTTCTTCCCACCCCAAAATCACCTTTTTATTGGGGAAGTCGCTCCTACAAACAAGAGCTCATCCCCTTGGGACAGCCGGAAAGGGCTCTTGGCCATCTGGCAGCGCATCCGCGGATGGGAATTTGTCCCCAATGAAGGACACGCGAGGGACCCCCAAAGCCACCAACGCTTTGGAGGGGTCATGTACCCCGTGAAACGAAGGTGTTTTTAGGATGGACGGGCACTTACCACCTGCGGCTTGGTCCTGGGGCCGTGTTCGTCGGGCGGCCGCGGGCACCGGGGCAGCCGGGGCGGTGGGGCAGCGGGCGGAGAGCGGGGTCCATCCCCGGGACCGGGGGACGTGTCACCTGAGTTGAGGGCCAGCATGTACCGCTTGGTGACATCCTCCAGTGAAGGAGGTTGGAGGGTTGGGAAGGATTTGCCGGGTGAGCGGCCGGCAGCCGGTGCGGGGAGGTGGCTGTGGTGGCTGGAAGGGACAAGCGGCTCGGGGACGGTGATGGGGACGAAGGTGGCGGGCTCGCTGGTGTGACGGACGTGCTTGGTGGCCAGGCGGCTCTTGGCGAGGACGGCAGGTGCCGGCGGTGGTTGGTTTTCCTGGTGAGCCTCACGGTTGGAGCGCTTCTTGGAGCTGCGCCGGGCGATGCGAGGGGACAACACGTCAGCCAACTTGGGGTCAAAGCCATAGCCGCGGCCGGTGCCCGGCACTGCTGGCTGTGCCGAGAGGATGGGCTCGCTGCTGGACGGTGGGATGCTGGGCTCCAGCTCACTGATGGCCTCACCAGGACCTTCGAAGGCTCCAGCTGGCAGCTCACCGCGGCGGCTGGGGTCGCTCAACGACTTCTTCTTGATGGTCTTGCCGTTGCCCTTCTCATCGATGAGCTTAGCCATGGCGCCAGGCTGGCTGACGATGGTCCGGATGAGGCTGCTGTAGTCCCGTGGCCCATCGCTGCCGAGCGACAGGTCGCTGCCTGCGCTGCCTGCGCTGCCTGCAATGGCGGCGGGTTGGGGAATGCCCGCCTTGGCACTCAGCGAGCCCAGGAAGTTGCTGTCAACAGAGAAATTCTTTGCCTCCTCCGCCACCGAGCATCTCCGGTGGGGCATGGGGTCGCTTAGGGAGCGGTAGGGCTCGGTGCCACCCTCACTGCCACCCTCCATCCCATTGGCGCCCGCCGAGGGGAACTTACGGCGGCGCCGCAAGCTGCCGGGGGTGCTTGGTGTCTCGGATTTGCCAGCTGGAGGGTCTTCAACCGCTGCGGCTGGGTGAGCGGGCAGTGGCGTTTCGGTGTCACCGGCTGCCGGCACGGCATTGGGCAGCGTCCAGGCATCCACGGCTTCATGCAGGTCTTGGAAGGGCATCCTCATGGGCTCCGGCTCTGTGACGATGCCCTCGTCCGTTACGCTCGACTCGTGACCCGACAGCTCCTCCACGGATTTCCTGTGAGCGAGGTTCTCCTCCAACTCCACTTCCTTCAAACACCGCGTGCTCTCCGCCCGCCCCCGAAGGGTCGTGTCCGTCGTCCCTGTCAGTGCCACCACCTCGGCACCCTCCACACCTCCGCTGTCCTTCTGCTTGACCGTGAAGCTGTAGTCCTGCTGGGAACCCATCCTGCTGATCTTTTCAAAGACCTGCCTCGCCTCCTGGATGTACTGGTCCTGGATGACTGTGGGGAGAACATCCTCATCCCCCCGCTGTCCCCCATCCAAAGCCACCTGGTCCTGGCTGTCGGCCGTGGCCAGGAGGAGCTCGGAGGAACTCTGCTTCATGGTGTTCTGTAGGAAAAGCCGCCGCGTCCCCGATTTTTCGGAGCAGGTGAAGGACTTGGCGCGACGCAAAGTGGCCGTGAGGTCCTTGAGCGTTGGCCGCTCGCCCGGTGCCCAGCGGTTGGGGGGCTGAGCGGCGCCGCGGCTGCCCGGGGAGGGGTTGGTGATGCCAGAGCAGCCGTCAGAGTCCGTGTCAAGGCCAATCCTCACCCCTTTCTTCTTCACCTTTAGTTCCGAGAGGTCTGATTTGAGGAAGCTGAGGAGCGTCAGGGTCTCGGTGGCGATGTCGGGGTTGGACAAGGACTTGCGGTGCTTGGCCCGCTCCCCTTCCAGCCCCGGCTGGTGCAGGCTCTCGCTCCCAAAGTCCGGTTTCGCCTTGGCTGTGCCCTGCGGCAGCTTGGGACGGACGCGGACCGCCGGCTGTCCCCACGCCAGGCCATCGCTCGTCCCGAAACTGGGTGATCGATAGACGCCGTAACCTGCCTGGAGAGTCCGTCCTTGGTTGGGCCAACAGATCCCGAACTGTTCCTCTTCCTTCAGCGTCTCCGTGCTGGAATAACGACTGCTGCTCCGCGACCCGCCGGGGCTGCCAAAGGGCAGGATGTTCACCTTGGAGACACGGGCCACCACGGGCAACGGATGACGGGGGACCACCCTCCCGCAGCCTTCGGCCTCGGCGTCGCCGCCATCCGCCGGGCTCTCCCAACCACCGCTCTCCTTCTTCTTCCGGACGGCGCGGTGACGGTGGGCACCGGTTTGCCCTTCGCCTTCGCCGCCCGATGAAGCGCGGGGAGAAGGGGATGCCGCCGCTTCATCCTCCCCGTTGGAGCGGGGTGATGGGGAGGAGGAGGGTGGTTGCGGTCGAGTCGAGTTATGCCAGGAATGCGGGCCGGGCTCCGGCGGAGCTCCGCGGGGAGAACGGAGAGCCGGGTGCGGGACGCGGCTGCGGGGCGGAGGCGGCGGGGGAGCTCCCCGGCCGCTCCCGCTCCCACTCCCAGCCCCGCTCCCGTTCCCCATCCCGCTGCCGCTCCCATTCCCGTTCCCATTCCCGGCTCCCCCCGTAGGTTGCCGGCAGCTTTCCCCGAAGAGTTTCCGCATCGCCGGGACGCTGGGCCAACGCGGCGGCTCCGCGTTTAACCCCGGGCCCGGCGGCGACGACGACGGCGGCGGTGGCGGCGGTGGAGCCGGGGACGGTAGCTGAGCCCCGGCATGAACCGGGCCCGTTGGCTCCGGCTCGGTAAAACGAAGCGAAAGCTGCCGTACCGAAGGGGCCAGGCTGCCAAAAGCCCGGCCCGGTTGTTGCTCCGCGATCGACGCTGAAACTTTCCTACCCGGGAAGAAGAAGGAGGAGGAGGAGGAGGAGGAGGAGGAAGGCGGGGAGGAGGCGGGCAGGAGCCACCGACCCGCCGCTACCCCCCGACCGCTGCCCCCCTCCGCCATTGTCTGCCCCCCCCCCCCGCCGCCGCCGCCGCCTCCGCCCGCCCCCCGGCCCCGCCGCGCCCCGGCCCCGGCCCCGGCCCCGCCGCAGGCACCGCCCGGCCCCGCTCCTCCTCCGGGCTGCCAGCGGGCTTCATCCCTCCCGCTTTGTTTTCTCTCTCTCTCTCCCTTTTTTTTTTTTTTTTTGGTGGCTTTTCCTCCTCCCTCACCCCCTGCTTTTTTATTTGTTGCATTCAAATAAACTTTCCTCCCCGGAGGCGGAGTTTCCTCCCGCAGAGGGGGATGGTTGGAGATTTTACCCTTTTTTTTTTTTTTAATTTAATTTTTCATTGCGGAGAGCTGCCCTCTTGCTCCCAGGCCAAGCAGGAGCACCCCCCATTCCCCTGCATCCTTCACCCCCCCCCATCCTGCACCCCCCCCCCCGCATCCTTCATCCCACATCCTTCTTCATCCCCCCACATCCTTCACCCCCCCCCAACCTTCATTCTCATCCCTCCATCCCCTCCCAGCTCGGTTTTTTTTAGGGAAAAACACGATAAGGAAGCAAAAATCTGGGTGCCGGCGAGCGATCCTTCCCTTTGCTGTGGATTTCTGCCAGCCCCTGCTTTGCAACTCATCTCGGGGAAAGCAGAACACCTTGTTCCCAACTTGCAAAAAGCTCCGGTGACGCACCGCCCCGCGAGCAGACTTTCTCCTGGTTTTTTTAGCACCGCTTGCTATTTGCAGCTCGTAACCCCCTTTCCCCCAAAGACAACGGATTTATCGCTGGGGATGTGAAAAATGAAGGTGGCTGGAGGGTGGTTGATGGGTGAGCTAGGGCCTTGGCGGCGTGGATGGGGCTGGAGAAGTGTCCTGGCCACGTAAAGGACATTGCTGTCTCTGTCCCAGGGGCACAAAAAAACCTGGTGGTGATTAAAAAAAAATCCAACACCCCCCGTAAATGCATTTTTTCAGGACCTAAGAAGTGCCTCCGGCGATGCTGCGAGACGCACTGCCCCGGCAGGTATTCCTTCCCCGGCTCTCCCTTCCCTCCCTCCACCCTCCTCCCCTGGTTTCCCCAGGGCTGGGTGTCTCCCGACCGTAAGGACGATGTCCCCATGATGTCCCCGCGGTCACCTGGGGTTCAGGATGGGATTTTGGGAAGGGCCGCACGTTTCATTGCCTCTCGGTGCTGTAGGAGCTGGTCCTCAGGCTGCTGGTGTTGAGCATCTTTTAAGCGAAGGAGATGTTTTGAAGCACCCACCTCACCTCTAAGGTTCCCCTTTGCACCCATCACCCTGGCTTCTAGGCCTGGTGGTACCAAGGGAACTGCTGACAGGACCCCAAGGCCATACAGGACATGGTCAGACCCAAAGTGCAAAAATCAGTGAGCTCCATGTGCCTCCTACCCTTAAAAACACCCAAAATTCGTGATTCCACCATCAGGGACCTCATTGGGGTGTCCTGGGACTGCTGGATGTCACCGCCCGAGCCCACACTGTCCCTGCAGCCACCACCGGCCTTTTTGGGACCTGCTTATTTTTTTCCCCCCTCAAAGCTGTATTGCGGTTAAATTTTGGCCGGCCACCTCGTCCCATGGGTGCTATCCAGGCACGGGGTGGTGTGACGGAGCAGGGCTCCTCCGTGTCTCCCTGGAGCCGGGTGGGCACCCACAGACCCAGCTGAGTTTCTCCAAATCTGAATATTTTGCGCCCTCTCCTGGGTCCGGATGGTGTGGCCCGCCGTCTCCCACCCTGTCACCCTTCCTTTTGTCTGGGAAGAGTTGGGGACACCAGGCTGGGATTGTCCCACCAGCCACCACTCTCGCAGCCCCCAGCATTTTGCCCTTCCATTGTGGGACCCCAAAAACACATCGGAGGAGATTTCAGCATGGATGAGCTCCGGCCAAGGGAAACCCCGGGGCTGGTTCTGCCTTCTCCATCACTTTTGGTGCTCCAACCCAAAGCCATTGGCAACGCGCATGGTCCTCCCCACCAGCACATGGCCACTGCTCCTGCAAAACCAAGCGGCTTGAGCTAACGCCGTCACAGGATCCCTCTCCATTCCAGCCCACCGCGACGCTGAGATCTTTGAGCATCATCCAAGACCTGACAACCACCCTGGGCACCCTCCTCATCCTCATGACAGCAAGGAGCCACGTTGGGACCACCAGCCCTGGATGCTGGCGAGGTCCCTGGGTGGCCGGGTACCCGAGGAAGATGCTGCGCGCTTGCGGGGAGCAAGTCGGGATGAAGTTGCACGCTTGGCCAGGTGCAGGAGGGATGCTCATCTCCAGACATTTGAAGCAAATTGCTTAAATCAACTTAGATGTGATTATTACGCACAGACAACCTGCGAGAAATGCAGCAGAACAGTTATCCCTCCACATATATATGTATACTATATATACATACATACACTGTATAGATACATATAGTGTGTTCAGGGGTGGAGAATATCTGTACCATGTAGCCTGTGCTGGGCTACAAACCTTCCTCTGCTGGGATGTATTTTATGTACGTATATATAGTGGGTGTCTATATGTGTACATATCCATCTGAAAAAGGGTGGGGGAGGTTTATTCTATACATCCTATATGTTAAAGAAGACTCGCAGAGCGATTAGTGGTACATCCACCCCGTGCCGTGTAAGCAAATCCCTCCTGGCCAGGAGGAAGCAGCATCCCACCGGAGGCTGCGGGGAGCAAAGCTCAAGTCCCAACCCAGCGTGGGGGTGGTGGAGAGGCCAAGTCAACGGTGGGACATGAGGTGACATGGCCGAGGACACCGAGTAGCTCGGTGGCATGGGTTTACTGACTCCTGGCATCGTGTCCGGTTGTGCCGGCTCCGATTTTGGTGGATCCTGGTTAGGAGGTGACAGCAGGACGCCGAGGGTGCTGGGATGGGCCAGATTTGGGGTGCTGGCCTAAGCAGGAATCTGGACCCGGATGATGCTGAAGGTCCCCAGGCAGGTGACAACACCGCTGGCTTGTGTCTAACCCAGCCCGCAGTCATCGCTTGGGTGGGAAATCCAGCATGTGTGTCCCACTTGCCCTTATGTCCCTCTTCCCAGCTCCCAGTCTGGCCAGGGATGGTCTTCCACCATTTTGCAGCTCCAGTGGTACCAGTGGGCCCATGTCTCTTACTGGTCTGGCCCCATTCTGGGGACTGGGGGATAGGGATGTCCCAGTATTACCCCCAAAAAATGTCTGTGACACTGATCTTGAGCTGGAGAAACACACAGCCCCATGTTCCCCAGACAGGTATGAGCTGAGCCTAACCCTCCCCAGCCTTCGGATGCCCCCATCAGGGAAGCTTTAAATGAGAAGGGGGAGAAATCAACCCCCAGCAGCTCGCCCTGAGCCAGGGACCATGTCCTCCATGGTCCCACTGTGTTCTCCATGGTCCCACCACTGGTTTTTATTGCATCAGTGGCTTGGCCACCAAGGAAACATGCCGCTAAGCTGCTCAAACCAAGCAACCGAGCCGGAGAGGACACCAGATCTGTGCCGCGATGGGGTTAATACTGTGCCGCTGCAGGCTGGAGATGGGATGAAAGTGCTGAAAGCTTGGGAGGTGCTGTCCTCCTGTCCTCCAGCACATCCCCAGCTGAAGCCATCTCTGCCCCGTGGAGCTTAAAGACAAGATTGCTCCATGCCTGGTCCCGGTGACACCGAGGTGGCCCTCATCCTCACCTAGGAGCCATAGGTAATGCAATGGTCGTGCCGCCACTTGGAGCTCATCTTGTCGAGGAGGTAACGGGTGCTCTCGCGAAACTTGCGTTGGGTGAAGTAGAAGAGGATGGGGTCGAGGACGCTGTTCATGCTGGCGAAGGGACGCGTGCACTTGTAGGCAATGGCAAACGCCTGCAGAGCCGGGCAGGGCAGGCTGGGTGAGGGACGGACGATCAGGTAGATGGTCTTAGTGAGGTGGAAGGGGAAGAAGCTGATGGAGAAGACAATGACCACAATGATGATCATACGCACAGCTTTGTCCTTCTTCTTGTGCACCGCCAAGCCGATCAGCTCGTCCTTCTGGCACAGGATCCGGGCCATGCTGCAGTAGCAGGCGAGGATGGCCACGAAGGGTAGCAGGAAGCCGGTGACGGTGAGGGTGATGCCATAGGGGAAGTAGGCAGCAGAGCGATCCGGTGGGCTCAGGTCGTAGCAGACAGTGCGGTTCCTTTGGGTGCCGGTGGAAGCGAAGACGAAGGTGGGCAGGCACTGGGCGATGACGATGAACCACACTGCAGCACACACCAGCCACGTCAGCTTCTTCCCCTTCTTCTTGTGCCATGAGGCCAACGGGTGGCAGATGCCCAGGTACCGCTGGACGCTGATGCAGGTGAGGAAGAGGATGCTGCCGTGAAGGTTAGTGTAGAACTGGAAGCGGACGAATTTGCAGGTGAAGTCCCCAAAAGGCCAATAATCCTTCTGGGTGTAGTTGTAGATGAGAAGCGGGAGGGAGCAGACGTAGAGCAGGTCGGCCGTGGCCAGGTTCAGCATGTAGATCATGGTGCGGCTGAGTGCCTTACGGGCCACCCAGATCTGCCCGATGACCACGGCGTTCAAGGGCAACCCCACCATGAACACCAGCGAGTAGACCAGGGGCAGCAGGACCTGCTTGAACTCCTCATGGAAGGTGCATGAGTTCCTCCCCGCCCCCATGGGGGCTGTCAAGTTGGCCATGGTGGTGGTCCCCCGCGTTGCTGTCCTCTCTGCTGGTGTGGCCCCTCAGCAGCGCCTGCGAATGACAAAGGGGATGGTTGGTGACTCGGCCACGTGGCGTCACATTCACCCGAGCAAGATGAACCTGGACCAGTGTGTGCGACTCCATAGCCCCATCCTTCTGGGTCGGGGCAACCCCCGGTATCCATACAGGAGAGAAGCCCTGCGGAGAAGGACTTGGGGGTACTAGAGGATGAAAAGCTGGACATGAGCTGGCAATGTGCGCTCGCAGCCCAGAAAGCCAACCGTATCCTGGGCTGCATCCAGAGCAGCGTGGCCAGCAGGGTGAGGGAGGGGATTCTGCCCCTCTGCTCCGCTCTGGTGAGACCCCCCTGCAGTGCTGCGTCCAGCTCGGGGGCCCTCAGCACAGGAAAGACATGGAGCTGTTGGAGCGGGTCCAGAGGAAGCCACAAAGATGGTCAGAGGGCTGGAGCACCTCTGCTGTGGAGAAAGGCTGGGAGAGTTGGGGTTGTTCAGCCTGGAGAAGAGAAGGCTGTGGGGAGACCTTGTTGTGGCCTTCCAGTACTTAAAGGGGGCTTCTAAGAAAGATGGGGACAGACTTTTTAGCAGGGCCTGTAGCGATAGGCCAAGGGGTGATGGTTTTAAACTAAAAGAGGGGAGATTCAGTCTAGGTCTAAGGAAGAAATGTTTTATTCTGAGGGTGGTGAGACGCTGGCCCAGGTTGCCCAGAGAGGTGGTGGATGCCCCATCCCTGGAAACATTCAAGGTCAGGTTGGACGGGGCTCTGAGCAACCTGATCTGGTTGAAGATGTCCCTGCCCATGGCAGGGGGGTTGGACTAGATGACCTGTAAAGGTCCCTTCCAACCCAAACCATTCTGTGATTCTAAACCACGGTGATGGATTTAGAGGTCCATCAGGAAGGTGAAGGTGGAGAGAGCGGGACCGTGTGGGGCGGTGGCACATGGGACACCATGGTGGCCGTGATCTCAGCTCCTCTTCCCCTGACACTTAACACCCCGTAGAAAGGTTTGCACAAGGCCAAACCGCCCTCGTCCCAGTGTGGGAGCGGAAATTGCGGCACGGCATGCCGTTAGCCGCCGGCACGACTTCCTGCTCCTCTGCAGGGGGTGCCAAAACCCTACGGCCAGTCACCCGTGCGGGCTGCGTCCCCTGAGCTTCGGGAGATGCCACCATCACCAAGCCCAGCATGACCCACAGATGTTTTGTGGTTACTTTCATCCAGGAAGCGGGACTGGCGACGCTCTGGTCCCAGAAGTTTTCTGTTTCGTGGACTAAGACAGCCCGTCCACGTGGCCTCTGGGCTGCTCTGAGCTGGAGAAGAGGCCACCTGCTTTTCTTAGAGGCTGAGACCAGTGCGAAAGACGTGGTCCTGCAGCACAAAGAGACCCCTGACCCCAGCCCTGTCGCTTGGCCGAATCCCTCGCCGTGCCACCCATGGGTGCTACGTGCTCCTGGATTGCGGTAGCTCAGAGGCGCAGGCAGAGCCGCTTCCCCTTCCTCCTCTTGCTTCCTCCGTCGCCTGCAGACCTGTCTGCAACCCCGGCCGGCGGTGCGGGGCCTGCACCCGCTTTCCCTCGCACGCCCCAGCGGCAGCCCCGGCACCTGGTGGGGACGAGCTTGCCTGGAAATGGGGTGGCCAGTGTCCCCGCACAGGCTGGGAAGGGAAACTGAGGCAGGGAGGGGGGTGGCTGAGCTCCGTCCAGGTGCATGGGGCAGAGGGGACTGGGGGGGGACGCACAAGTCCAGGGGCCACGCCGTTAGCTCGTACCACCGTGGTGGCCCCATTGCGGGTCTTTGGGGATTTACCAGCCCCAGAGCGCAGCCCGGCCATGGGGTCAGGCTTGGGGAGAGTGTTGGGGGACACACACAAGGCTGCCCAGTTTTTGGGGGTGCTCCAGGCTTGCAGATCAGTTCTCCCCCTGCCCTCCCTGCTGCTGCATAACCCTCCCTGGCACCCCACTGAGCCCCCGGCACCCCCTGGCACCCCACTGAGCCCTCTGCACCACACTGAGCCCCTCTGCAGGCCGCTGAGCCCCCCTGGCACCCCACCGAGCCCCCCCTCATGCCACTGTGCCCCATTGCACCCCCTGTCACCCAGCTCCAGGCTGTCACAGCATCCACCTCTGCCACCTCCAAGCCAGTAAGTGCCCCAGGGCTGTGAACTGCCCTACCCCCTGGGACCCCCCAAACCTCCCCCAGGACCCCAGGCTGGGGCAGCACCCATCCCAGCCCCCACCCTGGGCACCCACAGGAGCATCTGCCATCCCACGGGTGCTCGCAGGAGCACCACCGTGACATAGGGGACAAGGTGGCCAGTAAGAGGGGTGAGGGGTCCTGGGGGACCTGGGAGCACATCTTACCTGCTGGGGTGCCACGGGGTGCCAGGGAGTGGCAGAGGGTGCCACAGGGTGCTGGGACCCACTGCTCTGCCCAGCACCCAGGCACATCTGCGGCCCTGGGGTGCTGCACTCGCCCTGTTGAGCAACGCTTCCCCTTTCCACCCAACAGCAGCACCCCAGGGCCCGATGGGGAACAGAAACCTGGGTGGCCGGGTGGGCACCGCGCCGCGTGGCATGGCACCGTGGGCACCGCGTGGCACCGTGGGCACCGCGTGGCATGGCACGGCAGGGTGGGCACCACGCCGCGTGGCATGGCGCCGTGGGCACCGCGTGGCATGGCACGGCAGGGTGGGCACTGCGCTGCATGGCACGGCACTGCATGGCACCGCACGGCACTGCACGGCAGGGTGGGCACACCACTGCAAGGCACAGCACCGTGGGCACCACGCGGCACCGCGCAGCAGGGTGAGCACTGCACCGCATGGCACAGCTCTGCATGGCACTGCACGGCAGGGCAGGCACTGCGTGGCACGGCACCATGGGCACCACGTGGCACTGCACGGCACGGTGGGCACCGCGCTGCATGGCATGGCATGGCATGGCATGGCATGGCATGGCATGGCACAGCACGCCATGGCTGCGCCGGCATGGCATGGCACAGCGCGACCCGTGCCAGCACCTCCATCACGGCTCCACACCGCGTGCATACATCCCCACCCCCTATACACATGTATGCAGCCCCCCTGGGCACACACACGGACACACGTGTGCAGGCCCCCATGAACACGCCCTACACGTGTGCACAGACACGCACCCCCCATGCACCCCCATTGCACCCCCAAAAGAGCCGTGCCCAGACACCAAGGCACATCCGGAGCTGGCAAATGCCACCAGGGTAGGGGACACAGCCCAGACCTGGCGCGGGGATGCCAGGACTGGCTGAGGCCACCAGCCGTGTTGCCAGGCCCATGAATTTTTGGGTCTTTTCCCCCATTTTGGGGTATTTTCCCCCATTTTTGGGTCTTTTCCCCCATTTTTGGGGTCTTTCCCCCTGGTTTTGGCTCCTTCCAAGGGTGGGCATCTGGGGCAGATGCTGGGGACAGGGAGGGCACCGGGGATGGTGGCACCAACGTTGCTCCTCTTGCCTCATCCCCTCTTACTGTGGCCACACAAGGGAAACTGAGGCACAGGCACTGGGTTTGAAGTGGACTGATGTGGCTCAGGCCCCATTTTTGCAGAGTTTCTCCCCAAAACACCCCTCGGAGGGGTGTTTGCAGGAGGCGTGCTAAGGGACATGCCCAAGGCTATGCAGGCCATTGATGGCGGAGAGCATCCGCAGCCAGAGCTGAACCAAAAATACGCAGAGCCAAAAAACGAGGGACCCTCCCCCCCCAAAAAGGCGAATAAGCAAAAAAAACTCTTTGCAAGAGGGAAACGGGGCACTGAACCCCAGTGCTGCCAGGCTGGGAGGGACAGGAAAGCCAGAGGAGAGGAGGAAAAATCCCTCCAGATCCCAGGAAAAACCCAGCTGCGGGATGCGCCGAGCACAACCTTTCTATTAGACACTGGAGAATCCCCACCCCAACTGTACCCACCGCCTGCAACCGCCCGTAACCCTGCAATTGCAGCCTGCTATCGCCCATAAATCACCGCTATTTCCAATTAATGGAACCACATCAAAACATTCGGCCTCATCCCGCTGCTGTGCCCGTGGCGCATCCCCGGGTCATGGCGGATTATCCCCAAACTCCCCTTTTTCACCCCCAAAAAACCCATCACAGGAATCCCTGCCAGCCCTTGAGGTGACGGGGTGGGCGCCCTCCGCGCTCAGCCACCCCTAAAAGCAGACGCCCACGGGGTTATGGAGACGCGGTCCCGGTGCCCTGACACCACGGTGATGGGCACCAGGCGAAACTCATCCTGAAAGGAGACTTGCAGGGGGGGAAAAAGGGGGTGCCCTGTCACCACGGTGATGGGCACCAGGAGAAATCCATGGCGATACGAGACTTGAAGGAGGAAAAAAGGGGTGCCCGTGGTGTTGGGGTGCTCTGTAGGATGGGGTCACCCTTATCCCGAGGATTTAAGGTGCCCGCGAAGGAGGAACGGGGTTAAGAGAGAAGTGGGGCTGCTCTGCGGCCAGACGGGGACGAGATTAAAAATAATCGCTGGCTCTGCTCACCAGCGGCCGCGAGCTTCCCCTGGCACGCGCCGGCGCGGCTTTGCTCCCCTCCAGCCCTTTCGCTTTCAAACCACCTCATGCAAGCCCTTCTCCGGTGAAATTAGCTTTAATTAATACCCTGATATCAATACGAAGGGGGTTCCTGCAAGCTTGCTATGGTGGGAAGCTATTTTGGCTGCCGCTGCCCTCGAACAGGAATGGAGGATGGCTTCCTCCCTTGGAAACCTTCCTCCTCGGTTTGTCCTGCCCCGGGAGGAGACCGCGGTGGGGACATCTTGGTGGCTTGATGTCAGGGCTGGGATGGCGGAGATGGAAACGAAAGTTCCAGCTCAGCAGATTTCAAAGGGGATGAAGGGAGGATGCTCCCGCCCCGCATGGCGTTTGGCCGAAGCCACAACGTCCCTGTCCCCAAACACCTCCTGGCTGGTCCCAAAACAGCTTCAGGTGCCCATGGACATGTCCCACCTGCCCCAGGGTGGTTGGGGACCCAAGGCTTGGGTGTTTTAAGGCAAATCTCCATTTATCGAAGCCTGGAGGTGTAATGATGTGGCCGAATTGGGCCAGAGAGGCATTTTCGGGTGCTTAATGTGGACCCGTGGGGATAGGGCACAGGGACGGTCCCTCCGGCGATGCCGGGTTGCTCTGCCACCGATGTACTCTGCCCTCGGGTGACTCCCTTCACCTCCCCACGCTTCGGTGCCTCATCTCTAAAATAAATCAACATCTCGGGGATGCTCTGAGCAACCCGGGCAGCGTTTTCTTGCTGGAAATGTGAGATGCTGGGGACAGGGAAGGTGCAATGAGTTGGCCTGGTCTCAGCTGGCAGCGCTGAGGCTCTGGCTAGGCTCGTATAAACCCATACATATATACACCCAGACGTATAGGCACATATACAGCCACATGTTCACCCACATGTACACACATATGCATAAAATATATGCATATACAAGCACATACACCTCTCCATATAAATATGCCTCTAGATGTAAATATACCTCTATACATATACACACATACTATACCTCTATACATACATACACAAACATATATATGGCTCTACACACACACGTAGACACACACATATACACACACATGTATACACACACATACATTGCTCTAGACATACATATAGAAATATATATGTCTCCACACACACATATATACAAACTTCTATACCTATATACACAAATATATGTCTCCGAGCACATGGACTCACACATATGTATATACCTAACTCTAACCATATATATACAAATATATTTATGCTTCTATACACACGTTTATGCACACATGCTCATATATACAAATATATTTATACCTCTGTATATGTATAAATACCTATAGATATATACAAAAAGGCAGAGGCCAGGCTCCTGGCACCCGCAGCGGAGACGCCGGGGTCCCTCGAGCAGATTCGAGGACACCCCGCGTGCGACAGCACCGCCGGCACGGGCCTGATCCCTACGGGTGCCCTGGGAGGTGCAGGCGCACCCCAGGCGCACCCCAGGCCACGGGAGCAGAGGGATGGGGGCGAACCCACCCCGCTGAGCTTCGCACCAGCCCTGCCGTGGGGATCACGGTGTGATTTTTAAGCCCTAAAAGCACCTAAAAATGTTAACCTCCCTAAAGCGAAGTCCAGCAGGTACCATTTGGGGTGGCTTCGGGACCACCCCGAAGCCCAGCCGAAGCACCGAGGCTGTCCGGGTCTCACCCCCAGCCTCTCCAGTTCTGCCTCATCCTGCCCAGTTCGATCTGATCTGCGCGGGTGCAATCCTGCCTGGTTCGGTCTCACCCGCTTGGGCCCGATCCTGCCCAGTGTGTCCCCATCCTGCCCGGTGCGGTCTGACCTGCTCGGGTCCCATCCTGCCCAGTTTGCTCTGACCCTCTCGGGCCCGATCCTGCCCAGTGTGTCCCCATCCTGCCCGGTGTGTATGACCTGCTCGGGTCCCATCCTGCCTGGTTTGGTCCGACCCTCTCGGGCCTGATCCTGTCCAGTCTGGCCCCATCCTGCCCAGTTTGCTCTGACCCTGTCAGGTCCCATCCGCCTGGTTCGGTCTGACCCTCTCGGGCCCAATCCTGCCCAGTGTGTCCCCATCCTGCCTGGTGCGGTCTGACCTGCTCGGGTCCCATCCTGCCCAGTTTGCTCTGACCCTGTCAGGTCTCATCCGCCTGGTTCGGTCTGACCCTCTCGGGCCCAATCCTGCCCAGTGTGTCCCCATCCTACCCAATGCGTATGACCTGCTCGGGTCCCATCCTGCCCAGTTTGCTCTGACCCTCTCGGGCCCGATCCTGTCCAGTCTGGCCCCATCCTGCCCAGTTTGCTCTGACCCTGTCAGGTCCCATCCTGCCCAGTTTGCTCTGACCCTCTCGGGCCTGATCCTGCCCAGTGTGTCCCCATCCTACCCGGTGCGTATGACCTGCTCGGGTCCCATCCTGCCCAGTTTGCTCTGACCCTGTCAGGTCTCATCCGCCTGGTTCGGTCTGACCCTCTCGGGCCCAATCCTGCCCAGTGTGTCCCCATCCTACCCAGTGCGTATGACCTGCTCGGGTCCCATCCTGCCCAGTTTGCTCTGACCCTCTCGGGCCCGATCCTGTCCAGTCTGGCCCCATCCTGCCCAGTTTGCTCTGACCCTGTCAGGTCCCATCCTGCCCAGTTTGCTCTGACCCTCTCGGGCCTGATCCTGCCCAGTGTGTCCCCATCCTGCCCGGTGTGTATGACCTGCTCGGGTCCCATCCTGCCCAGTTTGCTCTGACCCTCTCGGCCCCGATCCTGCCCAGTATGTCCCCATCCTGCCCGGTTTGCTCTGACCCTCTCGGCCCCGATCCTGCCCAGTATGTCCCCATCCTGCCCGGTTCAGTCTGACCCGCTCAGCTCCCATCCTGCCCGCTGCGGTCCCATTCTGCCCGGTTCGCTCTGACCCTGTTTGCTCCCATCCTGCCCGCTCCAGCCCCGTCCTGCCTGGTTCTCCCTGACCCTCTCGGGTCCGGTCCTGCCCCGGTTCGGTTGGTCCCGTCCCTCCCGTACGCGGCACTTACCGGCAGCGGGATGCGCCGGGGCGGCAGCGGGGCTCAGTGCCCGGGGCCGCCCCGCTGCCGCCCGCCGCCGGCCCCGCTCCGCCCCGGGGCCGCCCCGCTCCGCCCCGTTCCGGCCCCGGCACCTGCGGACGGCCCCGGAGGGGGCTGGGGACGGCTCACAGCTGGACTGGGGCGGGGAGGAGAACAGCTGGGTTAGGGGGGCCGACAGCTGCACGGAGGGGGCTGCCGCGCGAACATCTGGATTAGCCTTATGGTCACGGGCAAACATCTGGATTGAATGGGGTGGGGTGGTTCCAACAACCCCGAAAGTGGGATTTACGGGGTGGGATGCTCATGTGCTGGCCAACAGCTGGATTGCCCCGGAGAGAGGCTGGGAGCTGCTGCGATGAGCAGCTGGGTGTCGGGGACGAGGTGTCCCCGTGGCGCCGGGTCTCAACCGAAGGGGTCGATGGCTTCGGTACTCATTAACCAGGCCGTCAAGCCTCCTCGCTTCCCGAGCAGGGCTATTAAAGAGCAGTAAGGAAAGGAACCCTGGGGGGACTTGTCGGGTACGAAAGGGCCGATGCATAAACAGCCCAGGGATGCCGGGATTACGCGGGGTGACCGGCTTGGCCCTTCCTTTCCCTGGAAGCCTGGTTTGCCCTCCAAAATTATTCTCCTCCTTCCTTTTTAGGGGCTTGTGACGGGTCTTGGTAGAGGTGGAGGGCAAAGGGGTGCCGACCGGCATCGCCCGGATGATGGAGCACCATGCGGGGGGCTCCCCGGCATTGCCTCATTGAGCGATGCACCCCTGGAGCTGGCACCCAGATACGAGGAGAGGAGTTTGGGGCAGGGGCTCGGCTTCACGGTGTGGGATGGGGAGGTGGAATGAGGTGCCGCAGCCCGTCTGGATCCCGTCGGTGCCTGCGCTATGGCGGACAGCGCGGGCTTTCATCGATTCTGGCGTAAGCCCGCGGCCAAGCCAGTCAGCAGGGCCACGGGGGAGATGGGCTCTGGCAGGAGCAACCGTGAATATTTGCAACCACAGCCAGGCTGGAGCCGTCACCCTCATCTCGGGGCTGCCCAGGCTTGTGGGGTTGGGTTGGCGATGGCTCGGTGCCTTTGTGAAATTCCCCACTCCCTCAGTCGCCACGGGGAGACGGAAACTGGGGGAAAAAGTGTCTTTCCCCGCAGTAGAGCAGAAAACACGCCTTGTGCAAACAAGCCCAGCAGCCTGCGATGAGGAGCCCAGGGCTTTCCGCAAGCATCTGGGGAATGCAGCTGAGAACGGACACAACTCACTCCTCCGATGAGCCACCGGCGTGAGCACTTATCCCACCTCCAGCACTGCCTCCGTCTTCGGGGCAAGCTCCGAGCTGGTGAAAAGGAGCCAGTGTCCTCCTCCCTCCTGGTACAGCGGGTGTCCTTGCAGGTCCCCAAGGTGAACACCTCGTAGCCAGCTGTCTCGCTGTGGGGACACTGTAAATAGTGGAGGGAGTGTTAAAAAAAGAAAATAAAATAGCGGCTCCTGGCTGCCTGCCAGCCCCAACCTCCTCCGCTGAGCCCAGCAGCTGGACCCGTAGCCTCAAGCCCAGCCCTACAGCACCTGGAATAAATGGGAACCCCCCAAAAAAACCCACATTTTAGGGGTTGAGCAGGGATGGGAGAGATAAATTTGGAGGCAGCAGCGAGGCTAAAAAAGAGATTTCAAGCAAGGCATCGTTTTTATGCCTCTTTTTATCCATGCAAAAGGCAGATGAAGCTCGTTGGGAAAAATAATCAGGGAAAGGGAATAGCCTGGGTTCCTCTTGGAGTCTCACCGATTGAATTAATCCCTGGCAAAAAGGCCTGGCACGGTGGCTGGATTTGGCTTCACGAGACTCTTTGGCCTCCTGGTTTCTGTTCCTCCGGCTGGATGTTGCCAGTAATCGCGTTAGCAGCTGATTGCAGGCGACCTTTGCCGCTGCTGCGCAGGGTAATTGCACCTTCCCTCCGGGCTCCAGGTTTCCAGCCGCCGGCGGGTCGCAGGACGGTGCGGATGGAGAGGGGAGCATCTGTGGTCGAGACCAGGGAGACAGCCGGGAGCTGGGACCGTGCTCCTCCAACCGATGCAAAACTCTTGTTGGAGGCGAAAAGCAGCATTTTTCAAATGCTGAAGCTTTGCAGAAGCCTCAGGGCTGGGATGTCCCTACCACCAGATGCTGGATGTCCCCGTGGGGAGGGTCCTACAGGGCTTTCAGGTTCTCCCCCAACACAGACGTACACCAGGGATGCAGGCTGGGTCCCTTCTGCCTCAGGCTCTGCCACGGCTCACCAGACTGGAGATGTCTTGCATGAAAAATTTCATTACTTCTAAAAGCTATTTATAACAGAAATGAAGTTAATTTCTCATGTCCTGACAACACCAGCCTGCCGGGGTGGTGGACCTAGTAGATCTTGCTCATGGGGGGGGGACACTCGATGGCAACTTTCTCTTTTTTAACCAGGTCAGAGGAGATGGTCACCCCAGGCTCACCCGCAGATACCTGCTGCCCCAGCACCTGCCTTTGAGCCCCCAGATTTTTGACACAGAAGGTGTTTGGTGGAGAAAGTCTCACCTCTTGAGGTCCACTCTGATGGTCCCCTCCATCCTCTTGCTGCAATCAATGTTCACCGTAGTCAAACCAGTGCAGCTACCTGGGGTGAAAGCCCCAACAGAAGACAAGCCTTCTCATGGACCTTTGTGTTGGAGAAGCTGGTCTGACCTTCAACCCCCACTGCCATGATGGGACCCAGGCCCACATTTCTGGCCAACCAGCCCAAATTTCCTTCTGGAGGTGATGAGGTCCCAGCAACAGCCTATGAGCCCAACATACCCGTTCTGCCAGGGCTCCACGGGAGTGCCGGGAAAACTTGGCTTTGATGGGAATTCAGAGAAAAAAGCCTTGACTTTGCTCCAAGTGGGAGCTGACCCGCCATTCCTATGTCTCAGCATTTCTGAAAAAGTGTGTTTCAGCTCGTTTTCCTCTTCAACCTGCTTTCCTAGAGCCCTGTGGACGTCAGCAGGGGAGGAAGGGGTTGCTGAGCTTCTCCTCCCCCCAGCACATAGATGATTAATGCCTTGATCTTCGCAGGCTTCCTTTCCTCTCAGCGGCACACCCTGACGTGCCTCAGGGACTCAGGATCGCTTCCGCTCATTTGCTCATTTCCGCTTCTTTGCTCGGGAATCCTCAAGAAGCTGTGTGGAGCGCAGGTATAAAGGCATGGTTGGTGTCTTAGGCTCGTTTCATCCATGACTTCAGCAGAAGGAAAGTGGCGGGTGTTTGGGAGGTGTCCTGGGCGCAGGAGATCTCATCCGTCTGCTGGTGAAGCAGGTTGGGAAGGGAGGTTTTGGGACTTTGCAGGCAGGAAATCCCAGGGCTTAGGGCACGAGGGGGTCTCATGATGGAGGTTTCCAAGGTGGGCCTTCACATTTTGTAGCCACCTTTGAGAGGTCTTTTCCACCCCCACTGCTAGGAAGCTCTGCAAAGAGGGAGGTCATCGGCTCTCATTGCCTCATCCTCACACATAATTGCACTTTCTCCCTTTGAGGACAGAGCTGGGGTCTGGGATGGGGACATCTCTGAACTTTGCGTGGTTGAGTGGAAGTCAAACACCTCCAGGTTGGCCACAATCCCTCCTTTGGCTCCTTCCCCTCCATCCCATGCCAGCAGATCCTGTAGCCCTTTTGGGTTTTCACCCCTCTGTGACTCTTCCCATTCTGGGAGAGCCCCGAGCTCCTGAGGCTCAGCACAGCGATGCCCATCTCGGTCTTCTCACCAACACATCTCTTCATAAACACCCATCATCCCCATCCCCCACGATGGGAGACCATAGTATGGAGCAGAGGTGCAACCCAGCATGGAGCTCCACCATCCTCATGCTGGGAGAACTGGGCTCTGCCAGAAGCCCCTGGGATGGGTCCAGATATCAGGTGATAATAAAAGGGTGACCAAAGGCAGGCTCAGATCCCCATGGGGACCTGCAGGATCTGGTCATGCTGCCAGCTACCCAGGGGGTGATGGAGGAGCACGCTGTGTCCCTTTGGCTCACTACCTCCAGGCTCCTCCGCTTTCCGGACCACGTCCACAGGGAGGAATAGGGAGGTCAAAGCACACGAGACCTGCAGGTGCCTTTGGTATTTCCCATCCGGGAAAGATTTAAAATAACTTCCCTCGACTTGTTGCTGTTTCCTCGATAGCTTGTTTCCTTTGGCTGTTGGACCACAGGCAGTTCTCCAGCTGGAGAGTTTTCTCTAGGAAACGATTGCCCCCCAATTACAACCAGGGACGAAGGGTGGACACGTTGATGGAGCTGCCTGCTTTTGGGGTACCACCATCCCAGCAGGACCACACACCTGGGCACATTCGTAGGGTGAAAATAGCTATTTTAAGGCTGAAAACCAGCATCTCAGGTATGAGTCAACCCAAGGGGCTCCATGATCATGGTCTACCACCATAAACCGGGGCCAAACACAAGTGTCCCAGCTTGCCACCACGTGCTGCTGCAGGAGCATAGATTGTCACCTGCCTGGTGGTCACCCAACACTTGGGTCTTATGGATGGGTTGAGGCCGAACAAGGGTGAGATGGGCAAATCTCTCACCCGACTGGGTGTAAGTCACCAGGAACCCAGCAATTTTGCGCACCGCAAATTTAATGCTTCGCATTAAAAACTACTTGTTGGTGCAACTTCTTGTTGCTTCCCCAGGAACCCCATGCTCGGTTCTGCTGCTCCTGCAGCAAGCAATAAGGGATTTTGTGTGTGGTGAGTTCACCTGGGGCTTCCAAGCCATGGTTCAAATCTCCCAGCTGGATGGACGTGCAATTTTTAGTCCATGCAATCAGTCTGTGCCTTTCTGTAATGGGAGTTGTAAGTCTTTGGCTGCTCTTTTTGCTCGTTAACACCAATGCAATGCTGTTGACTCAGAATGTCCATCCCCTCACCAAGGGCTGTGAGGATGCCGTGGGGACCCTGGGGACTCGAGCAGCCAAAATAACACCCAGGCATGAGGCATCTCCCATAGGGACCCTCCAGGAATTAAAACTCAGAGCATGGACCATTCACTTCCCAGGAGCATGCAGTGTCCTGCTCAACTCTTGGGCTGGTTCTCTTTTGCTTGCAGATGGGTCCATCACACCCAACCACCGCAGCAAATATTTAAGCCACAGTGTCCTGTCCCTTCCATTTTAAAGGCAAACAAACTGGACATTTATTTTGGGAAAAAAACATCTGTTTCATGTCTGGCATCATCAACGAAGTTTTCTGTGTGAAACAACTCACGTGTCCTCGCTTCTCCCTTTTGGTTCTGCTTCTCAGAAGATCACACCATGCCCTTGAAGAAGATGAAAGGGGAAGCTGCGTCCCAAGTGGGTTTTTTTTATTCCAAGAATTTGTCTCTTTCTTGTATGAAAGAAACTGCTTTTTTTCTAGAAAAGAGCAGAATTACAGAAACAAGATGAAATTTAGACCCAAGTTTTCTCTTCTGCCACTTATGGGTGGGCAAAAAAACCCCACCAGTGCTTGAGGTTTCTACTCAGCTAAACCAAATGTGATGGTAACATTTTATAGGAAGATTTTGGAGATATCCCTGATATTAATAATCCTCGATTTATGGATAACAGGTTATTCTGCGCTGCTTGCTGGGAGATGACTGAGCACGACTTGCTGGAGGCTTTAGTGGGAGCATCCCCGCAGAGGGACCATTTCACATTCTCCATCCTCAAATGGGGACAATTCCCATCTTTTTCTCCCCACCCAATCCAACAGGAAACCCCTCACATCCCCTTTTCTGCAAGCAGAGAAGGGCTCGAAGCTCCAGCAAACCCACCTGGGGCTTGCTATAGGTTTTGCTTTGGATTATGGGCAACATTACCCCTATAGGAGCAAGAATTAAGGGTCTGGGGCCAGCTCGGTGCCCAGGATAAGGAGGGGGACAGGAGTAGCTTCCCAGGATGGACTGAATTTTTGCAGGGACATGGTCCTCATACAGCGGTGCTCGGAGCAGCATTACCCTTGGCAGCATCTTCTAAACAAACCTCAGAGCAGGGCCGGTGCCCAGACGTTTTGTACAAACACCGGGGGGAACAAGGTACAAACAAGGAAAATACAATCCTGTACATTTGCCTTGTACAAACAAGGAAAATACAACCCTGGGGGGTCCTGGCCATCAACTGTCTTGGTTTGGGCAAAACCGGGCATGGTTGCTGCACCTTCTCTTTCGATGTGGTGGCTTGCAGCACCGTGTTTGGGGTTTTGGGTGCCGCAGGAAGGGAGGGTGGTATTTGGGTGCCCGTCTGGCACAGGAGCGTGGCCAGGAGATGGTCACGAATGCTCAGGAGATGCTGATGTAGAGGTCAAATACACCCTTGGGGGGTTTAAGACCATCCTGAGCAAGGAGGTCTGTGCCCATCGCTGCTGGGAGCAAGACGTTGGACCAGGGCGCTCCTGGGGCAATGCTGTGACGATCCCACTCCGTGCCTCAGTTTCCCCAGTTGCACAAAAGGGCGAATGCCCAGTTTCCAGCACACACCTAGAAGATTCTCCAGGACCCTCAAATGGAGGGTTGTACCCCGTGTCTGCTATGGGTGAAGCCTCCTGGATCAGCAGGCAGGGCCCTCCTGCCCTCAACCTGCCCATCCTGTGCCGCCCGGGACGCCCGAGTCCTGCCCAAGCCAAAAATGTTCAAGCAGGTCTGTCCTGTCGGGGATGTGTTGCAAAACCAAGGCAGCAGCAAAGTTCTGCACATCGGCGGGGAGGGAGGAGGGGAAGCTGAAGGCAAACAAGGCCAGCTCGTTCCCCTTGCGCTTGCGTGTGCCGGCAGGCAGCGCGGGCAGCGCTCTGCTCCGGCAACGCAGGCAGCAGCGGGCAACTTGACTCCCAACATGGCCCAGCGTGCTGTGCGCTACCCT
This sequence comes from Mycteria americana, assembly GCF_035582795.1. Lineage (NCBI taxonomy): Eukaryota > Metazoa > Chordata > Aves > Ciconiiformes > Ciconiidae > Mycteria > Mycteria americana. The sequence goes on along the minus strand of NC_134365.1, from coordinate 220,799,911 downwards.
TTTTGCAGGGTATCAGCCGCTCTAATGTGCATATTTTTTAATCCTTTTTCCTGCAAGTAAGGTTTGGTTTTATTTTACTATATTTTATTTTATTATATCTTATTATCTCTTATTATATCTTATTATCTCTTATTATATCTTATTATATCTTATTATATTATATTATATTATATTATATTATATTATATTAATTTTATTTTATTTTATTTTATTTTATTTTATTAGATTAGATTAGATTAGGTTTTATTTTATTCCATTTTATTTCATTTTATTTCATTTTATTTCATTTTATTGTATTGTATTGCATTGTATTGTATGCTATCCTATCCTATTCAGTTCTATTCTGTTCTATTCTATCCTATCCTACTCTATTCTATTTATTCTATTCCAATTTATTCTTTTTTTTTGTCATGTGGACACTGCCAGACAGCTTAGACCCAGTGCCAGGCTCAGGGAAAGACAGACATACAGCATTTTAAACCCCTTTATTGAGGCTAGGAGCTGCCAGTGGCTGGGTTCCTCTCCTTCCACGCCCGACAAACCAAGCAGCGGCCACCCTGATCTCAGCCGGGTGGCCGCTGCTCTAACATAAACTTTAGGGATAAAGGCCCGGACAGGTCTTTAGCATAAACAGGAAAAAAAAAGTGTGAAATAGGTTTAATTTAACATATCCAGTAATCCTAAGCGTTCTCACTTCCTTCCTGTTATTATTTGACATGATCTTCTATTCTTGGGTACTCATAAAAATTTATTCAAAGGAAAACTGAACAATAACAAACATGGGATTAAAATAAAACCAGAAAAATAACAGGAATCATGGACAAGAAGCTGGTTGGGCTTCCAGGAAGGTTCAAGGAGAATCTCCCGCACGGGGACGTGAGTGTGGGGTACTCCGAATCTCCATTGGAGGGGGAGATGAAGGTGCTATGTTGCCTTCAAGACCAACTGCAATTGCAGCAGCTGGTGGGCTTGGACCTGTTTGGTCCAAACTGGTTCATCTCAGCAGGGTGGCTGGAGAAAGAGCCATGGGACCTTCTCTAAAATGTTTTGTGGTGGACTCCGTGCCCGAGACGCATGGTTCTGAGCACAATGTATTAGCAGTCAACAGGACCTTGTCTTCCAGAGGCCAAGGGGACAGGCTGCAACCAGACGGCTGCAATTAACTATGTCATTAAATCGCTTTTTTCCGGGCACCTTGACATCTGGTTTTTAACACAGACATCAGAGGAAATGCTGGTTTTCTCCACCGGGGTAAAAGCAGGTGCAAACAACTCTTGGCTAACCAAGACCTTTGGGCATGACACACCTTGCGATCTCATCTCACCTTGGCACGCTTGAACGTGCCTCTCTGCTCAGTCCCAGTGTAAGGGCTGAGCTGCATCCCATGTGGTCGATCTCTTCCTGGGTGAGCGTCCAAATGCCCCAGTCTTGGGTATTTTAGAGGCACCACATGGCCCGTGAGTCAACACAGCAATGATCCGTTTTGGCCATTCCCAGGTTGGTAGTTCACAACCTCCAGAGACAGCACTTACCTCCATAGTCTTCATGCGTGCATAAGGTTTTTATGTCTGCAAACAACCGGGACAGCCCAAGGGCTTGGCTCCCACCCTGCCAGCTCCTGGACGTGTTCCTCCGTTGGCTCTTCTCCCTCTTCCTTGCTCTGCATTTCAGCAGGCCAGCCCCGCTCCTCCCTCCTCTGCATGCTCATCGCTTGCCAGGCATTAATATAGGAGAGCTCCCAGGTATCAGAGACGTCACCAACTCGTTCTTCAGGGTGTTGGGACCTGTGTGCAGACAGGCTGATTTCTTTGGGCATCTTCCAAGCAGATGTCTCCAGTGGGTTGTGTTCCTCCCTTACGTCCCCAGAAAGTCTTTGTAGGTATCACGCAGGGCTTGGAGAGGACAACGATGTCCACGTAGGCCCTAGGACTGTCACATAGGTCCTAGCACTGTCACATCGTCCCAGGACCGTTGAGTGAGGAAGATGTGTTCACACCAGCAGGCAACGCGAAACGACTCACTGGTGTGGTGGTAACGCTGAACCGGCTGGTTTCTCCTTCTCTCCCTCCTCTTCCTCAGGCAGTTAATATTGATTTGGCTTATGAATTAACTTCCCTCTTAGAGATTCGATAGAGCCGGAATTGGTACATTAAACAAACAGCAAGCGATTTATGACTCACGCGTTGGCCCTGCGCCAAGGCAAGCACAAAAGCAGAGCCCTCAGCCGAGCTTTGGGAATTGTTCCGTGTTAAAATCCACATGGTCCTGGAGAAGGCTCCGGATGGGTCTCCTCTCTAAATTCAGCTGGAGCAGGTGAAAAATTTCTCCCCTCCCCAGCTCTGGTGTGCAGGACCTCTGCTCCTCAAGCAGAGCGGATTCAGCAGGACATCCCTGCTATGGAGGAATACCTCTGAGAAGAAAAACCTTGTCCCTGAGAGGCACACGAGTACCTCAGGGACACAGACCCTGTCCCGGATTTGGGAAGGTCCCTCTTCCACACGCCACACGTCTCGCCTGCTCCTGCATGGCATGATGCAGCCCTGTCCTGCAGATTCCCAAAGGTCTCTATTTTCAAGTAAAATGAGTAAGAGTCGATTGTTCTTTTGGGTAGGAATGATTCAAGAAGCTTTAAATAGTAAACCTGTCCTTTTCTATAGTTATTTCCCTCTTTATTCCCGCTCTTGGCTGGTGGGCAGTTTGTAAACATTTATTAAAATCTGCTTTGACCTCTCTCGCAGAGTATTTCCTTTTGGCTAGCTTCTTACAAATTTGTTTCCATCCGAATTCCTATACAAGGACAATGGGGAACCAAACCGCTTTCATCCCTCGTAGCCTGCCCAGAGCCCTCGTGAGTGTCAGGGCTGGAGATCAGACAGGGTGAGACTGCCCCAAGGTTCTGGCTGAGACAGGTCCTTCGCTTTGATGGTGCCGACCATGTGCTAAGGAGGGGAAGCGTCTCCTGTGCCTGTTTGCAAGACAAATATCTAAAGACAATGGAAAATCCCTAGCAGAAATGAGATGTCCATCACCTTGGGCCACGACGTCTCTTTGCATGGAGCCACTCTCGCCTCAGCTGGAGCTGGTGCTGCGGGAGGAGAGAAACTGAGCCAAAGCCTCCATGAAACTTTCCATGGCCCAAATCAGGAGTGAAAACCTCTTCTTGACCCTCCCCAACCTCACAGCTATTATGATCTTAAGCAGATGACCAATGCTCACTAGCCATATTTTCAAGAGGCCCACACCATGTCCATGTCCATCCTGCACCATCCATCCTGTCTGCTCCCTCTTCCTTGTGATCAGTCCTGGCCACTTAGGAGAGAAGAGATGAGTGCTGGGGGCTTGAGGACACTAATTTGCTTTAAATGCCCTGCCCAGCCTCCCCCAGGGTGTCACCCCATCCTGCCCATGGACCCAGGACCCCCATTTCAGCTCAGCCCAGGGCCATCAGTCCCTGCCCCAGCAACACCGTAGGTGTCTCCAGCCCCACCATGGCCCAGCCCTGCCTGGCCATGGGCTCCCATGGATTGATGCTTGGCCTCAGACCTGCCTCATCACCATGAACTTGCCTGGTGCTGGAAGCTTCCCCCAGCTGTCCCCTCTCCAGGTCTGCCCTACTCACCTTTCTTGGGGATGGCGGGATGGGTCCTGGCTGGAAAGTCCCCTGCCCTGCCAGCCCAGGGGTGCCCCATGGTTCCCTGTCCTTTAGGAAGCCCTGACGAAAGGAAAAGTGAAAACTGGGAGGAGTGGCTGATGCACCCGATGGATGTGCTGCCATCCAGAGGGACCCGGCCAAGCTGGAGAAAGGGGCAGAGAGGAACCTCATGGAGTTCAATCAATGGAAACGGAAAGTCCTGCCCCTAGGGAGGACTAACCCCAGGCACCAGCACAGGCTGGAAAGTAGTTCTGCAGAGCAGGACTTGGGTGTCCTGGTGGGCTTCTGGACTCCCCAGCACGAGAAGGATGTGAACATACTGGACTGAGTCCAGTGAATGGCCATGAAGATGAAGAAGAGACTGGAGCATCTTTTGTGTGAGGAAAGGCTGAGAGAGCTGGGACTGTTCAGCCTGGAGACGAGAAGACTGGGGGGGATCTTATCAAATACCTGATGGGGTGGGAATAAAGAAAATGGAGCCAGCGTCTTCTGAGTGGTGCCCAGTGACAGGACAGGGGGTAATGGGCACAAACTGAAACACAAGAAATCCTGTTTAAATATAAGAAAATGATTTTGCTACTGTGAGGGCGGTCAAGCACTGGCACAGGTTGCCAGTTGAGGTTGTGGAGCCTCCATCCCTGGAGATGCTCAGAACCCATCTTGACATGGCCTTGGGCAACTCACTCCCGATCACCCTGCTTGAGCGTGTGGTTGGACTAGATGGTCTCCAGAGGTCCCTGCCTGCCTCAGCCATTTTGTGGAAGGGAAGGGAGGAGAGGACACCCTTAGGAAATAAACCCTGTCCACTTTGTGTGGGAAGGTGGTAGTCTCTCCTGTGCTCGGGAGGTGACCAGGAAAGTCCTTGAAGCCACAGTTTGGTGTAATGAGGATGTGCCTGTCCCGGGCTCTGTCTACTCCTTTACAAGGTGGAGGGGCTGCTAATGGCAGCCCCTTCCAAGCCCTCACATGAGGCTTTCTCCCCCCTACCATAGTGCACATCGGGAGTGCAGGCAGGGCTGCTTTGCTCCATGCAGTGGCCTTGCGAGGACACGGTGAGCTCATCATCTTCCTCCTCCCTCCCCAGTAAATCCCAGACAACCTCCCGATGTGCTGCGGAGCGTGAGCGCCATGTGTTTGTCATTAGATCAGAGATAAAAGCTCTGGCTGAAGCGGATGAACTTCTGTCCACCGAAGCAGGTGCTCCTGCAGGATAGCAAAGTCCAGATGTTAGCACAGCTGGCAGAGATGTTAGTGCTCTCATGAGGCGAGGGAGGGGGCTGCTCCTGGAGAAACATCTGGGCATGGCAGCTGCTCGACCTGCTCCGCTTGGAGATGGGCGCCTTTCCAACTGTTTTGGAGAGGCAGCACAGGCACAGCTGGAGATGAATAACACTGGGAAGCACCTACATCCCTCCCGATAGAGAGACTGGGTAGCTACACGGGGTGGACATCCATCCTAGATGGCTAATTTCAGTTTCATGAGTCCAGATGTGTTTTAAAAGGTCCATGGTTGAGTCTCGAGGCTGCTTCTATAGACCATGGGGAGAACCAGCTACCTCCAGAGGACAATTCACCTTGCGTCCCTGGAGATGGCATCAACTGTCTTTTGGAAATATTCTCCTCTCTGATGCTAGGGACTCCTCTCACACTCCCATGGTTGACATTTACCTGCTGAAACCAGGCCAGGTGACCCCCTCTTTCCCCCAGAGAGGGATCCGTACTTACCCAGGTGCTCTGCCAAGCCAGGTTCTCCATCCCAGTCACCTTAAAAATATTCTCCAGGCTGTGGGAAACATCAACTTTGAGGCTTTTGAGAGAATTAGGTCCCAATTTCCATAACCACTGTTCTGGAGAACGTTTGCTCAGAACATCTGGCACTCATAGAAAGTAAGATGAGGATAAGGATGGAGTTGGAGCTGGAAGGATGGGTGTGATACCCGGATCTGTGTACAGCACAGAAATGCCTCTCATGCCTGCTTCGCTTTAGATATTTCCTCCCCAGGCTATGGCACCTCTGTGGCTGCTGCCATTGATGGCAATTATCCTCCTTGGTTGCACCAAGGTAACCCTCAAGTTTGGAGGTTGGTGGCTTAAGTGAAAGGCTGAACACAAAGAGCCAAGGTTGCATTCAGTTTGGGGAAAAAGCAAGTGAAATACGGGGCTGGTGAGAAACTACTCGGTTAAGTGAAGGTTGGAGAAGGATTTGTGGCATGAAGAGGCACCTACTTTCTGTCCTATTTTCTACTTTCTGTCCCACAAGGGCATCTCACACCTCACCAACACCATGGACATGGGGTGAAGAAGGGCGCGGGGCAGGGAAGGTTGCTCTGGGTGGGAGAGTCAAAGGGCTGAAGCTCAGTGCTTTCCTGGAAGGTGTTCAGAGGGGGTGTGATGGTTGTCAGCCATGTGGCTCTGAGCACAAAGTGCCACCGGTGCTCGAGCAGTGGGGCTTTGGGGGGTCCCAGGCAGTTTTGGGGGATGCAGAGGCCCACCAGTCACCTCGTTCCCAAAAAGCATTGCTGACCAAGGCTTGAAGGGGGTCTCAGGCAACCACAAATGCCCTCAAATCACTAAGTCTCCAGCAATCCCAGCAAAAACGGATGCTGGGCTGCTTGGCCTCAGCAATCGGGAGCAGAGCGGGTCCCATGGGTGGTGGGATGTCCGAGCTGGGCCCTCTGCTCCAGCTCCTCACCCTCGCTGCTGCAGCAAGGTCAGCTTTCTGAGGGCCTTGAGCAGCTCTAATCAGCCTTTCCCTTAGCCCAAACAGTCCCGTTCCCAGCGGCTGCTGGCTCCAGCCTGTGCTTGCCCTCCAGGGCTGCTTGGCTCAGGACCTTTGGGGGCATCTTGCACCTTTCACCCACCACGGATAAGGGGAGAGAGCCACCGAGCCCTGCATCGCTCCATGCATGGGGGGCTAGAGGTCCCTCTCCTCCAGCAATTCCTCCCGACACACCTCTCCCATCCGTCCCAGTGCATCCAGGCTGAGGCAAACTGGCTCCCAGTACAATGTAAAGAGAAAAGGTGAAAAAATAGAGGAAAAATGGGTGCGACCACGTATTTACTGCCCCAAATCTCCCCTTCGTGCCACCGCGCTCACCCAGCCTGCAAAACTGGCTGGCAGGGAAGGGATATGCTCCCAGTTTAAAAGTGCTCCCACTTTAAAAATGCTCCCAGTTTATAAGTGCTCCCAGTTTATAAGCACAGGGAGAGTGTTTGTGGGAAGATAAGGGCTGGTACAGATGCAGGGAGCTGGGCTGAGATAACGTGCAGGAGAACAGCCATCGACGAAGCCCCACTGGGCTGCAAAGCATGGAAATGTTTCAGCTCCACGAAGCTCCAGCCAGGGCCAAGCGACCCTGGACTGTACCAGAGATAGGAGAGGGACACACGCTGCCAGCCTTGGGGCCCGGACACATCCTTCCCCTCCAGGACCAGGTCCAAAACCGTGTACGTTCAAACTAGATTGCTTTGCTCTCCTGCCCTTTGCATCCCTCGGGTTAAAAATCACCGCTATAAATAACTATATTTGTGCAGCCACCGGCACCTCGATCCAGGCAGGACTCAGGAGCTGATGGGAATGGGGATCAAGTGGTGTAAAGAGGTCGGAAGGGGTAAAAATTGCCCTTCAGTAGGGCTGGCTGCTTTTGCACAGGTCAGCAGCACGTGTGGGACCTCCTGTTCTTGGCGTGTTGGCACTGACCACCCAGCCATGGGGACTGTAGCTATGGGTCCTACTACTTTTGTGGTGCTTGGAGCAAAGTGCATTGCAGGAGGGAAGGGGTGTCCTCCGGAGGGAGGCCCAAAGCTATCCCAGCAGCACAGCTGGCCAAAAATTAATCCACAGACCAGAAGTAGCTCACCCTGTCCTCATCTAGTCAGAGACGCAAGTGGTCACTACTCCAAACAGTGATGCAGAAGGTCTCCATGACCTGCTCGGATGTATTTTTCCATCTCCCTACAATGTCTTTGAGCTGGCTGCAAAAATCTTTCCCTGTGTTTGAACACGCACACGTGGGCAGGAGACACCAATACAGCTCTGCCCTTCCCCCTGTGCGATCCAGGCTTTGCCCCCTTCTCCAGTTCTCCGTGGCACCGTGGGGGCAATGTCAAGCCCAGGGTTGTTTCCCTTGGGAAATCACCCTGGCCTGGGAGTTTCCCTTCCCTTGGCCTTTCCTTTGATGCTTGGAGGTCAGCTGCTCCAGGTCCTTCTGCTTGGTCCAACGTGCTGCAAACGTTTCTCTCCTTCATCCCTCCCTCCCCATCTCTTTTGATTTCTCTTTGCATCCTGGTCGGTGGGCACTGAGCAGGTCTAAGCATCCCTGAGGATTTGCCTGGTTCCCTTTCCCTTCAGCTCAGGAAGGATCTTGCATGGTTTATCCATTCTCCCAATGCTGAGGCTTGTTTTCAAAGGACAACGCAAGCTCTTAATGCCACAAAGGGCATCAGCTAGCGATTTCTGAATATCTGGGGACAAGGCTTGGGATTATGCAGAGCTCTTTGCTGCCTACCGCTGAATTACATTGACCTCCCACGATCAGCGACGGTGGGAGCGCTGGGGAAATACCAGTGCCTTAGAAATAGTGCACACAAGCATGGAAACAACACACGCAAAGCCAAGTATTTGTCCTTTCATGCTCCTCTGAGGAGGATTTCTCCTGTGGAAAGTGGAGCTATCCCGGCACTAAACCGGGATGAAGGGGAGAGGAGGGGAAAATGCAGCGGGGAAGAGAGACTGGAGGGCAGCAGGTTGGCTGGGAAATAATAACAGAGCAAAAAACCCAGCACCAGCATTTTAGCCAGATCCTGAACAGTGAACTCAACTCCTCTTCGTGATGTTTCCTAGGACACTGAGTCTTATTCCTTGCTGGTTTTAATGGATGATTTTAACTGAGCGTTAATGTGCGTGGCTGATACCTACCACGTTTCTCATGGCAGCCAGTGGCAATTTAGTTGGGACATTTCAGTGCGTTTGAACTTGGGACACGATGCCCGGAGAAAAGCAAGAAATGGCAATGAAATACAGATCAGAAATCCCTGCTGTGCCCACTGAGGAACTTGGAAAGAAGCAGAGCTGGTGCTTCACTGGCATCTCTAACAACAGGTATCCATCCACCAGGTGGAGAGGAGCTGCTGGCTTTGGTGGGCTTGTCCCAGTTCACAGACTGGGAAGTGTTGATTCCTGAAGTTTCAGCTTTCTGGTCCCTGTGAGGACAAGGGATGCCTAGAAAATACTGGAAAAACTCTGGGATGAGACGATAAATAGAGAGAACCCAATAATAGAACATGTATTAAAGCTCTTGTGTTCTTGAAGGCAGCCGTATTTGATTTTGGAGGGGCCTGATGGTGGATTTTCTAAGAAAATGGGTGCTCATCAGCACACTGGAGTGTGTTGCTGTAGGATGAATCACTTCTGAGCCTGTCTGTCCATTTGGTCACACCTGGAGGAAGGTGAGAAGCTCAGAGATGCTGATGTTCCCACCAGCATGTGGAAGAGGAAGGAGACAGACCCTGAATGATCCCTCAATGGGGGACAAGGCAAGGAGAAACCCCTGTCAGACCTCAGAGAATCCACCCGTGATAAAACCTCCAGCTTCTCCAGCTCCACAGGGAGCACCTGAGCTGGGTGTTGCTGTAAGGCACGTGGCTACCTGGCCCACCATCCCCCCGCCAGCACAGCCAGCCAGAGATCCCATAGTCCTTGTCCTCCTTCTCCTGGTTGCCCGTGGTCTTGATGGCAAGATGCTGGATCAGGCGTCCAGGGTCTCATCCTGACTCTGCCACTCTGTGACCTCAGACATGTCACTTCAGCCCCTTTCCACCTCTGCATCTCTGATGACCTCATTTGAGGAGCAAAGCCTGGTGAGATGTGACCCACCAGGTCAGCCTGCCCTGGGCTTCGTGTCCCAGTGGTCCCCGTGGCTGCACAGCTGGCACAGCCCAGGCTGCCTGGGGGAAGGAGCCACCTCACAGCTGCCACGAGATCAGAAACTGTTTCCTCTCCATCGTCCTTCCCTCCGTGCCCTAGGGAATTTCCATTTTTGCTTTCGCTGTGGATTACATTCAAAACCTCAGGCCACACAGAACAACAGCGAAGAGGCAAGCTGGTGGCAGGGAATGGTATTTAGGAGAGGAAGGAGATGTCCCCATCCCCTCTCCTCCATGACATCAGAAAGCTGAGTGGTTAGGAAAGGGGTTTATCTCTAAGGACCCCCGAGATATCCACATGGGATAAGCGACATATGCTCAGCCAGGCAAGGAGTTATACACTGTTCTCCTTGGAAAAAAGGGGCTGGCTGCATATCAGGAGCATCTGCAGTTCCCCATAACATTTTTGCACCAAGAAGAGGGTTTTCAGTGTAGCCACACAAGAGGGTGCTTTTACACCCTTGTGTAAATTTGCAGATTTCAAGATTTCCTGGAAAAAAAGGGCTATGACTTGGCTTAGAGGTGCAGTATACCATCAAGCCAAGTCATTTTGTAGGTCCTGCACCACTAGAAGTTAAGGATGCTTCTCCTTAGCTTTTCCTCTTCTTCTGTAGCAGCCATGCACGAGCTCCTGGTGCTGCCACTGAGCTCTGAGCAGCCAAGCTGTGATGGACAGGGTCAGGGCAAGGTATTTGTTCTGCTGCAACAGTCTGACCAGCGACTCTCCAGAGCTCAGGCTGGGAAGTTAAAATGTCCTGGCCTCTGGCCAACTGCTCCGGGCAAAGCCAGAACAAATATTCCTCTTAGACTAATTAGACTGAGGCTACGTGTCGGGAAAGTCACTGCCTGCCTGGAGTCTGCTGGCTGGAGCAGAGGTCTGGAGAGGTTGTCCCTGGAGGAGCGTGGTCAGAGACCACCGTCATCCCTAAGCAGGGCGACCACACTGTCTTTACTGGGCAAAAACCCAAGCCCCAGACTAGAAATGTCCATGGAAACATGCTCCTGCCTGAAGCACCCTTTGGTTACCACCAGCTCTGGTTGTCCCAGAAACTTGTGTGTGTCAGGGAGGGTCCCCCAGGATGACCAATTCAGCCAGGCTTTCACTATCTCCACCAGACTTGCCTTGGGAAGTTGTTGATGGTGGTGAGATCCCTTGGACCCTGGCCTAGACCATGATATATCTGAAAAAGGCATTTCCTGCAACAACATTTGCTTTGTAGACAATATAATTTCCTCTCTTATTGAGACAGTCACAAGTAGAGCTGGTCCACTGGATGTGTCTGCTGCAAGATGCTCTGGGCTTTTCCTTGCGGAGGTCCCCAACAGTTCAACCTCTGTAAAAGCCTTTAAAGGTCCTGAAATCCCTCCTGATCTAGCCCTGAGTGTGTGCTCCATCCTCGGAGAGGGCAGCTGTATGGCCAACCTATAGGGTTGACCATGCTTGGGTATTATCTTGATGGGTTTGAGTTGGCACAGGCTAAACCCCTGCCTGGCCATAGTTAGCAAGTAGCATGGATTTAGCGGAGGAGGTTCAGTGACTGTAAAGTATTTGCAGTGAAAAAAAAAGCTACTACTGCAGTGTTTAACTGCAAAAAGGGAAATTAGAGAGAAATGAGGAAGTTCCTCAGAATTAAGCAGCTGAACACAAGGATGAAATGTTTGCAGATGGAGTGGAAGCGGACTGAGGATGCAAATGCAAAGCACTGATTCAAAAAGGCCGTAAAAAGGTTCCCCAGGGCAGCCAGAGCTAAACAGCAGGGTGAAAAATTTCATTAGAAGGAAGAAAATCTCCTGCAGAAGGTCCATGCCATGTCTTAAGGGGGGGGCATGGAAGAGGTCACGAACATGGCAAGCTGAATGCAAAAACCTGCTCGAGCCTGCATGGAAGATTTTGGGGAACAACTCACTAAAAGCTGAAAAATGAGTTAACAGGAACCAAAGCCCACAGTGAAGAGCTACTCAGAGCTTCTTGGTGTTGAATAAAATTTGTTGTGCTGAATTGCATGGTGGCGAGGAGGTGCCAGCATCTCCTGTGAGCTGTCCCTGTCCTGCTGTCCCACAGGGAGATGGGCTGGAGCCGTAACGAGCGCCAAGCAGGGGATGAAGGTCTCCCCCAGTAATTATTCAGCTCCTCATGGTTGTAAAAGATCTATCCGAGATCCAGACTGCCATCACCAAGAGACGGAGCATAGCGGTGACAGCCGCTGTGGCTCATCCTCCATCACCCACCCGGTGTCCTACCTGGAGGAGGCAGGGTGATGTGGGGAGGTTATAAAAGTGGGAAAGTTTCCAAGGCAGGGAAATTTCCTGGAGGTTATCGAGCACGCTAACCCCACCTCCATCTCACAAAATCCTGCAGCCACAAAAGCAGGGTGTGATTCAGAGCAGGTATCACATTGCTCATTCCTTACCCCTGTCCCTTTCCCAGTGGCCTCTGCCAGCAATGGGGCACTGGGGCTTATGTAAATATATATATATATATAAATGCACAACACGTTTAAAAAAAAAAAAAAATATATATATTTATATATATCATGTTTCACAACATGTTTAAAAAGTGTCACTGCTGACACCAGGATATCTTCAGATACCCGTAGGAAATCCCCCGGCGGGTAGGACATCTCTGGATGGCAGCCTGAGAAACACAAAAGAGGCCCTTTTCAGTGGTATTAAACCATGTCGTTAAACTTGAAACTCCCTGGGGTCAGTTTGCATCGTGCAGGGTAAACATTTGCCCTTACTGGAAAAGGATTGCTTTATCTTTCCCTGCTTTTGTGAATGCTTTATCTGCGGGGTAATGAAGCAACAAAGTCTTTCTCTTGCTCTTTTCCTACTGAATCGGGTTTCTTACAGTCTTCTAACTGACTCCTCCTCCCACACAGGGTCAACGTCAAGTGTGAGTCCACCAGTTTCACAATAATCCCATTAACTCCCAACCGGACAAAACCCACAAAGCCGGCCCGAGCGATGAGGCTGGGGCAGGAGGCATTTTTCAACTGGGTGGTTGAACCAAAATTTGGGAGGAAAACATGATCCCGGTCAAAGGGAGGTCAAAGCGAATAGTTTCTGTTGGGTTTTTTTAACCCTTGCCTATTTTGGTTTGCTTGCTTAAAAAAAGATGAGTGGGTTTTTTTGTTGAAAAAGTGTCTTTTTGAAGTGAAAAGGCAAGTGCTTTGTATCAGAAAAGGGGGAAGGAGGATACTTCCACACCCCACAGACAAACCACTCCATTTTGGAAGAAAAGAATAAAAATCTCCCAAAAATTATGACAAGTTCTGGGAGTTGAGTTATTCCCTCCAAAATATCTCCATCCTCAACTGATGTCGGTCTCTGAGCAGCAGCACAACTCTTTGGGGGAAATCTTTCTCTTATCAAACCCCGGTTCTCTGTGGTGCCCACCTGGCATGACTCAGCCTCCTTGGACATTGTTGGCCAGATCCATGCCTCTGGGCCACGAATGTCCAGATTAATCATTGCACCATCGCTGGCATGGTTTGGTCCTGGGCTCCTTCAAAGCAACTCCTTTTTGGGATGCCCACTGGTGGGTTGGAGGTGGCCACCCGGGTCGGGGTGGTGAGGGAATAAGCCTATGGGATGTGTACCCAGAAGATGGGGCCTGGACCGTCTCATGGACCAGCGCAGTTGTAGCCAGGAGGAGCTGCGTTTGCTTATCACAGCATCACTGCTAACCCCAGGCTTCATGCGGCATCTTGAGTTTCTCAGGGGGGTACGTGGGCTCCTCGAGGGACCATTTCTTCCTCATGGGTTCATTGGGTAGCAGGGTCTTGTGCGCGTCACGGCCAACATCTTTCCCAGGACAGGCATTAAATTGCCCAAACCAGGCACCTGATGGGCCACAGTGAGAAGGAGGAGAGCCCAAAAACATCACGCACCCTCATCAACCAGCTAGCTGAAGGAGGGAACCCAAAGGGGTGAAGCTCTCTTCCTCCATCTACGGGCAACCAGGAGGAAAAACAGGTGCTACAAATTAATTTTTATATCACGTTTCAACCCAGCTGCCATCTGGAGATGCTTGAGGAGTTACCATAACTCGGGAGTCCTTTGCTAATTGGGACCAAGAAAGGAAATATTTTGGAGATGAGGGGGATTTTGATGCTACAAGGGATTATCATAAAATGCTGCTTTTCCTTCAGGCTTTGTGCTGCGGAGAGGAGAGCCCTGCATCACCAGCCAGATGCCAAAATGCAGAGATGGGTTGCAACATCTGGGAAGTATTGCCTGAGAAGGGATGATGAACTTCTAGGAAATGATCCCAGAAAGTCTGGATGAGGCTCAGGACAGTGGGGTATTAATCACCAGCTGGAATGGGGGCCATGGGACACAGGCGCTCGCCGCTGCCCACAGCCCTGGCTGGAGGCATCATCCGTATGGATGCTGCTCCATCCAGGCCCACAATCCCAAAAATTCCACCCCCCCCAGCACTGTCATGGCTTCCCACCCCGGCACATCACCCCAGGAGCCGACCACAGAGGTGTCCCCAAGCCCAGACCACCCAGCCAGGAGCCCACAGCTCATTTGCCTAACGAAGAGCAGATGGGGAAGCATCAGCAGGGAGGATGCACTAGGGCTTTTAATATTTCCTTGGCAAACCCCCGTGGTTTTTCGGCTGCCTTTGCACAGCCGCAGCGTGCCGGACCAGGTTTGCGGCTGACGTCGGCGCGCAGATGGGTTTGGGGAAGTTGACGTTAGTGATGGTGCGGTGACAATGATGCCCACCCACCCGCTGCCCCCATTGGGTTATTTTTAAGTCTCAGCCTTGCAAGCTAATTCCGGGAGGACGCTGGAGGGGTGAGACATCAGAGTATTGGCATCCTGCTGAGCACAGGGCCCCGGCGGTGCTGCAGAGGCTCTTTAGGGGCAATCTGTGTCATTTAACAACTCCCAGCTGGCCAGCTAGGCTTTCTTGATAGGCAGTGGAGAGGAAAAGGCATTTCTGGGTCACGGACCCCCTTGAGATGCAGCTCTAGGGTGTGTTGACTCATGTCCAGGATGCTTTGATTTTGCTTTTGATGCTGTTCTGAGCAGGGGGTTGGACCGAAGACCTCCATGGATCCCTTTCCTAGATCCTGTCTGATCCTATCTTGATGGGCTCCAGGCAGCTACCCCAGCAGAGGTGCCACCAATGCAGGTGGCTCTGCCAGAGTAGGTCCCCTGGTTTCCCATAGGGCTAGCAGAGAGGCAGCTGTTCTCCTGTGCCCTCCACCAATGCTTGGAGGTCAGCTCAGGTGGGGTACGTACCGCTGGGGACCTGGACCATAGGAATTGCATCCTCTCCTTGTGCTCATGGGTCCTGCACAGGGGTACAAGGCCATGTAGCAGGCTCTGGGGTGTGCAACTGCTCCCCGGAAGCCACAGCAACGTCCCTTTCTCCTAGCGCAAAGGCTGAGGTCGTCGAATCCTTTGCCCAAGGAGGACCAGAAGCTCTGCTAACCGAACGTGGTCATGCCCTGAGCACCTTCCCTTTCTTGCAGCCTTTCTACTTGGCCCTGCAAATTGCAGTGTGCAGTGACAGGATCATAGCGAAGAGCCAGCCGCCTCCCCAGGAGTTAAGGACCTGCTTTGCAAATCCCATCCCAAGGTGCTCAGGCCCGTTTGCTCATTTGGGACTAGATGGACTCGTTCAACAGGCCATGAGGAACAGCCGCTGTGCCGGGGCATTGCACCCACACCCTATTTGCAAACAGGCTGTGCTTGGCACCCACGTGGCATCTTGTCCTGCTGCCAGGCTGCAAAATGCACTCAGCCATGAAGCAGGAGCAGAAGAACTGCATCTGGCTGGGGGTGGTGGAGCTGCTTCAGCTAAAAAAGGTCTTAAGAAAGGCATTGCATCCTCCTGCATCCTAGCGGAGGAGGTTTGCAGCATGTGCCAGCGCTCGGCTTGCATCCCACATCCCAGTGCTGGGCTCACAGCTTCACTAATGGCATTGCAGGAGTGCTCAGGGGACCAGGACGGCTGGCCCAGCAGTCCAGCCATGGATGAGGTTGTGCAGAGAGGTTTATAGCCCAGGTGAACGGCTGATCAGGGAAATCCTTCCAAAATAAACCCGTTTCCAAATGCAGAGATGATGGCAAATTCCCATTGTGAAGGACACATACTAAGGCCCTTCCCAACGTGGGTCCCAAATGGCCTCACCTCCATCCGTGCACTTGGGCTTGCACTTGGGCTCCTTTCCCAACGGTGGCCAGCAGGTTTCCAACCTGCTTGCCCCAGTTTTGATGAGAAAAGGATGAAAGGATGTTAAATGAGCATCAAGCCCCTAGGCGGCAGGTAGGGATGGAGCTGGAGCAGTGGGTGGGCAGCTGGATGAAAGGCAGATGGCAACCAGGCTCTTTCCTTGCCCTTAAAACCAAAGGTCACGGGAGGAGAGGCTGATTCCCTGGCTGTCTCACACGCTGTGGCTCTGCTCATGCAAGGGGAACTTCAAAGGGAATATCAACATCTCCATCTCCTGGAAAGTCTCATGGATGAAAACCAGGACCCTGCCTTGAGTGACCGTGTGTGCCTGGTTGGACATCCTGGCATGGGGACAGGGACCCACCGCTGGCACCCCGATGCTCCCACTGCTAGCCTGGAACTCTGCTCCCATCCCTTGGTGTGGTCCTGGGATGTTTCTAGGGCATCATTAGCACTCCCATGGGAGACCCCATTTTCCCCTGGGGTGAGGTGGGGACACCTTGCTCCTTGCTGCCACATCCCCTTAGCACCAGCAGAGGACTCTGCTGCAGCAGGGTTCAGCCTATTCAGCTAAATGGTTTCCCTATTAAAAATCAGTGCAGGATGCTGGCTGCACTACAGGGACCAGTCTTCCATGCAACTTCCACCGTCTTCCAAGGTCTCCCGCTGGTCATCCCACCAGCTGGGATCTCAGCTGGAAACCCCCCATCCCTTTCCTTCCCAGTTCAAGGGCGGGAGCTTGGTGGTTTGAAGGCATCTTGGGGATCCCCAGGATTTGGCAGAGAGAGGGCTGGAAATGGGGTTGTGACACGATGCCTTTTCACAGTGGGTGGTGTAAACAGAGGAGCAGGATCTGGCGGGCGATCTCCTGCTCTACCACCAGCAGCATCAATTGGGGTTGCAAAACCCCGCCAAGATGGGTTTTTTGGGGGAGGAGGGGGGCTGCTTCGGCAAATCCTTTGCTGCAAAGGTGGGAGCCTCCAGTGCCGAGCTGAGACCTTGCAGCTCATCTCATGGGTGACGAGCCACAGCCAGGCAGCTTTCAGCTCACTGGGAGGATTTGAAGAGTTGCTGTTCTTGTATAAATTAGGAGGTTTTGGGGTACAGAGGGCTATTTTGCATGCTTTCCTGTGCCCTTGGGAGGGCAGGGACCGGGCAGGGCTCAGGCACGAGGACTCCTCTCCTCGTCAGAGCGTGGGAAGGATGCTTTGTATGCATATATATGCTTATATACATGTGCATGTGTGTGTATACATGGGTACATGTGTGCATTTGTAGTGTGACAGTCCAGCTGTTCCCCAAAACACGCACCAAGATGCTGGTGTTTAGCCAGGTATTTGGGGAGAAAGAAAAAAGGAAAAGGATATTTTAAACTTGCAGGCTTTCCTGAGCATTTATTTGCCCAGGAGTCTGCAAATATTGGTATTAAACCCAGGAAAGCCTTAAAATAAACTCCTCACAAAACTGGGTGATTGGCATGTTATTTCAAACACCCACCGGTTTGGTTTTTTCCAAAGAAAATGCTGCCTTGGCCCATCCATTTTTGGGAATTTCTGCAATAATATGATTAGTCTGTGGAATTTGGGAATCTCTTCCCTTTCTTTGAACCCAACACTGGTCTCCTGGATGGCTTTGGGGCACCATCGGTCACCTTTCCTCGCTCATTATTGATGGTGTGATGGACACCTTCCCAAGCCCCCATGGGCTGTAGCGGGGGGGGGGAGCAGGTATGGATTCTCTGGTGTCTAATATAAAGGTTGAGCTGCTGGGTGAGGGCTGCTTTGGCTCTTTCTTCTTTGCATCGCAAGCTGTTTCCTATGAAAATAGGGCAGAGACTTAGTCCCTCTATTGAATTGGCCAACTAGATCAGAAATGACTCAGAGGGGCCGACGGACAAACTCGTTCCTTAGAAAATCAAGCCCCAGGGAGGAAAACCCAAAGAAAAATTAAGCCAGGACTCACTACTCAAAAAAGAAGTGGACATACCAAATGGCTTACAGTAACAACATGGCTCGCTGCCTGCCTCTGCCAGATTAAGTGTCTGCTTCCAGGAAAGGCACGATCGGGAAGGAAAAGCCCTGTACTTGGATGCTGGGAAGGTCTAGCAGAAGTGTGCATCCCTCCAGCCCATGTGGCAGATTTGTTTGCTTGGCAGGAAACCCTCAGTTCTCTTAACTTTCTCTTTCTGCTCCCAGTGATAAGAGGTATTTTGAAAAAGTGGTTTTGGTTTTTTTTTTTTTTTTGGTTTCTCTGAAGTAAGTGCACGAGCTCTGTGTTCCCCGTCAATGGATGTTATTCTTGCTTAATACTCATTCTTGGGTTTGAGTGACTCACATGAGCTACAGAGAAGTCATTGTAGGAAAAGGTTGGGTGAGCTAAATGCTGAGCTAAATCCATGAGCTAAAGCTATTCACGTGCGAGCCCTTCGTCCACATGGCATTCATCCCAGGGTGGGACCCCAAAACCTTGGAGGGATGAAAATCTGGGCTCAAAATCAAGAAAGGGTTTTCAGAGAGTATTTTTTGGGGTTACTAATTTAGCAATTTTGGGGCTTGCAGCTATTTCTTTGGCTTTATGCTTTTGAGTCTTCATGTTTTCGCAACTCTAAGGGTTAGAAAGTTTTTTGAAAGAGAAACCAAAGCAGAGCTTTCTCCCATGCTGCAAGGGACCATGAAGTGCTTCTCCATCCCACACTGCAGGGCAGCGGGCATTTACCGTGTCTGCATCTTAAAGACATTGCTGGGAGATTAAGTGCAGCAAAAAGGCACAAAACTAATTTGAAGGCTGGAGAAATCAACCTTGGGACGAGACCGAAGGAATTAGAGCTGCTCAGATTATTGCCAGGCAGATTTCAAGGTAACATGATCACAGTTTGCCATAACTTCATCAACTAAGACGAGTGTGTTCTAAAAGACTCATTATGTTGGCAGAGAAAGGCACAGCAAAAGCCTGGCTGGGGAGCAAGCGGCAGATAAATTGCAATGGAAAACAAAAGATGTACTTTTTCATGGGGACTGTGGTTAGGTTTGGGAAAACTTCTCTTGGTGTCTGCAGAGGAAGGTGAGAAGCCTTTGAGAACAAGAGGTTTCACCCCAACACGTGGAATGAAATGTCTTGGTTTGGTGGCTCCGTGAATTGCTGCATGAAGCAGAAAAAATGTGGTCTATGGGATGAGAGATGAATTAGAGATTCATTCATTAATTACTTAATCTAGCAACTTCTGGTCTTCAACAGGAGCGGCCTAGGAGAAGCTACCCACCAAGTCCATGCAGCTACAACCAAAGAGATCAGCTATCGAATTCGTCATGCTACCAGGGTTTTTGGCCCCTGTAAAGCCCTGCAGTGCCCATTCAGCTCTCTCTGCACCTGAGTTTTGCCAGAATGGGTGGTATCAGCCTCTCCAAGAATGTAATTCAAGAGACATCAGGTGGAGGCTGAGATTCACAGAGGAGGTTTCACTTGGCAGATGGACTCCAGGGGCAGTGGTCTCTTGTGGGGCATCTTCTGCTTGGCCTGAATCTTTGCCAGACCTTTGAGAGGTAAATCAGAGGTTTCAGGTCAGCCCATTGCAGTTACAGGGCAGTGCTGTAAGGGTCTGCAGTGCAATGCCCATGGGCACACTATAAGGAGCGGCATGACCCCACTGGGGATGGGTTAGAGGCAGGTCTGAAGACCTGCTTGGTGGCTTTTGAGGTCCAGAGGTTCACTTTGACCAGCTATAAGGAGCCATCCTGGGGTGTACTAGGATGCTCCAACCTGTCTCCACAGCAAATTTTCACCTTAGACAGTTGAGTTGCTCCTCCAGGTCTTCCTGTCTCTGAGAAGCAAGGATGCGGGATGAGCACTGGTGTTACCGGGCTTTCTGGAAAAGGGGAGACAGCAGCAAGATAAAGTGAAACCCTTCCCAATGAGCTGCTGGGTTTGGGGGTGCTCCAGCAGCCCTGTCCATCTCAGCTCCATCTCACCTTGCCCAAGGATGAGAAGACCTGTCTCTTGGGGCACCCAGCTCTTCCATGGACTCCTCCAGGAGTTTAGATGCTGGAGGTATCTACTGTGGAGCCCATGTGTGGGCAGCTGCATCTGGAGCTTGAAACATGTCTATGACATTCAACAACCCAGTTTCTATCCCCAGTATCCCCTCTTCTTTGTACACATCGGACGAGACGGCAGAAGAGTGGTCATAGTAGAAATAAATTTTTTTACTATAAGAAATCTGAGGTGTCTGCATGTTACAAAAATAAAAATGTACAGTCATTGTCACAAAACCCGCTTTTTTTTTTTTTAGTATAAGTTAGTGCTTTTACAAACAAACAAAAAAAATCTATATATAAATTTCCAGTTGGCACCTCTCCAACCTCTCTCCATCTGAACAGTGCCGCTAGCTTGTGCGGGATCAGGATGACAGAGGGACCCCCTTGATGGGACTGGCAGTGTTGCCCAAGGCGGTGGTTTGAAGCTGGCTGATGCCAGTTTGGAGAAAGGTGGGATCACCGAGCAGGACCGCAGGAGTGAACTTTGAGCACATTTTTTGTTGAATTATTCAGAGCACGTAACTTGGTGTTCACGCTGCTTTTTGGCAAGTGCGGGAGACCAGGCAAGACCTGGCCTGGAGTAACGTTTGTACCAGTTCAGTGCTTCAGTTGAATTAATTTCTCCCAATTATTTGTCTCGCCCTGGTGACTATGCTGTGACCCTCCCCATAAAGCCAAGCTCACTTCACAGGCACAGGGAAAAAAAGGTGCTGCCATAGTGCAAGTCCTATCTTAACCCAATCCTATCCTAAAAGTTCACACAAGGATGAGATGAACCACCCTACAAATGTCCTATCTTTTTTTGCCGATGGTGCTCAGGGCTGAGACAGTCCCCTCCTTCGCCTCCTGTGGTTGTGACATTGTTGGTTGGGACAAGAGCCCTCCATGGGACCATGGTTCCACCGAGCTGGGACCACAAGAACCTCCCAGTTGACCCTGAATGGTCCCAGTTGCCCTTGGCTGAACTCGGCCGGTTACATCGTGGCGCGTCTTTATCTCCACCAAGCCACTTCATAAGAAGGAGGGATGGGAGAAACTAAGAAGAGGTCTGAGGAATTGGTCTAAACCAAGATCAAACGTGTTTGCCTAATCCTAAAATAGAGCTAGGGCTGCTTTTACAAAATATGACTCGTCCAGTGCTGCAGCACAAGCAATTTTCATTTTTGGGGTGACGAATCAGCATCCTTGTGGCAAGGCTGGGCAAGGAAACCATGGACCTGGGCTCTTGGCTCTCTAACCCAACAATTACAGAGAGAAAGACCAAGTGGACCTTCTGGTGAAGTGTTTTGTGGATATTTTCTCCAGTTTTCTTTGAACTGTCCTGGCTGATGGGGGATGCAAGGCCAAATCCAGACAGGACTGGGGTTAAGCTTTGCACCACGTTTATTGGTACGGCTCCTAAACCCAGTGTTTAGTGCTGCCAAATTTCCTAGGGACAGTCCACACTCTCAGTAAGAGATATGCTGACTGGCTTCGGTGGAGCACTGGGATTACTGGGATTACCAGACAGCAACATCTGGGCAGCATTTTGGGTCACAGCAAGCTGCTAAAGGTCCCAGAGGGCTGTCACCTCTGAGCAGCAATGAGGATGTGGCAGCACTCAGCCAAGGGGATGAACAACGGTCTTTGCTTCTTCGCTGGAAACATGAGTCACGAGTAAGGGGGTTAAAAACAAGACGTGAAGAGCTCACCCTAAATTTTAATGAGCTGGAGATGATTATTAAAGTCAGCAGCTGAAAGAAAGCTACGGGTTCCTAAAAGCTTTTCAAGGGTAAATGTTGCTGTTGGGAAGCACTAACAGGTCTTTTGGAAGATGTTGACCCCACTGGAGAAACCTACAGGGGACCTGCTTGATGGTCCCAGTAAACTCCAGTGGGATGGTACCAGTAAACTCCAGTGGGATGGAAGGTCCACCAGCACCCTTTTTAATGGGAAGTCAGCCCTTGGACAGGAGCTAGGAGTCCCCTCCCGGCTCTGCCAGCAGATGCCGGGGCTTGAAGCTGGGAGAGCATTTCTTCAGGGATGCAAAGCTGTGGGAAACCCTTTCCCGCTGTGGGTGGTATTTGCGCTTGATGTTTTCATTGACCTGTTTAGCAGAACTGCAGATGACTCTCCTCCTTGACCAAAAGCCTCTCCTCCCTCGCCAAGGCACAGAGAAACTCCTGCTACCTCTGTGCCAGGGAATCTGGAGAAAGGCATTTCTTTAGGGGGACCTTTTGCACACAATGTTTCTGCTTTAGAAAATGATCTAAGACATTCAGGGCGTGATTTTTTTTTAGCAGATTTGGCCACCATGATAGAGGTCACCCAGCCTCACTGGTGGAGAGATGCCATTCAGCATTGAACAGAGAGGCAGGCTTGGATGAAGAGGCAGAGATACGGGGTCTGTGGGTATAACCACAGTGGCATCTTCCTGAAAAAAATACGTTTGAAACAGCAACAAGCAGAGGAGCGCATTTAACACAGACCATGCTGAAGTGGGTGCAAGCCAAGGCACCGCAAACACCAAAAGCCTCGGGCCCCGAAGCATCCTGACTTTCCTTCACACCTGGCATAAAACCTTCTGTTGTGGAGATGGTGCTGGCCGTGCTGGAGCAGAGCTAGGATTTCACATCGTTGGATATCGTGTCTGTGTTGTTGCTAGTTCCCAGGTGACTGTTGGGTGCGATGCCCAGCGCCATTTCATTTTTAGGCTTCCCTGGCATTTTGTTGCCCGCAAACTTCATAAATCGTTGTCCTGCTAAGAAATACAAAATGGGATCCAAGCAGCTGTTGGTGCTAGCTAGGGGACGAGTCACCTTATAAACTAAATTGAT
This sequence comes from Mycteria americana, assembly GCF_035582795.1. Classification (NCBI taxonomy): domain Eukaryota; kingdom Metazoa; phylum Chordata; class Aves; order Ciconiiformes; family Ciconiidae; genus Mycteria; species Mycteria americana. The sequence continues at coordinate 220,777,291 of NC_134365.1, read as the reverse complement.
AGCATTGAGGGTCTGACAGCTCAAGTCCCAGCTCCGGAAGGAGTAATACAAGGTACGAGTGACATGGAAAGGAAGAAAACAAACGATGAAGACCACCAAGACAATGATTATCATCTTGACCGACTTCTTTTTGGATCGGGACAGCCGGGAGATCCCCCGTGTGGGCTGCAGCAGCCTCCGGGCCATTAGGCAGTAGCAGATGATGATGATGAGGAAAGGGATGCAGAAGAGCAGCACCAGCATCACTGAACTGTAAATGACAAACTGGCCAAAGAGGTCCTTGCTGGATGTGTCATGGCAGGTGATGGTGTCACGCTTCACACTGGTGGTGACGAAGAAGAGTACGGGCGACTGGCACACAACAGTCACCAGCCACACGATGACCGACACCCTCCGGGCGTAGCGAACGTGTCCCCACTGCAGCGACTTCAGCGGGAAGCAGATGCCCAGGAATCGATGGATGCTGATGCAGAGGAGGAAAAGGATGCTGCAGTAGAGGTTGGTGTAAAACAAGAAGCGGACTATCTTACACAAGCCCACACTGAAGGGCCAGTTGTCCCCCATGGCATAATAATACACCAGGAGGGGAAGGGAGACCACGTAGAGCGTGTCGGACACGGCCAGGTTGAACATGTACGTAGTGGAGGCATTCCAGGTCTTGATCCTGAAGATGAAGACGTAGAGGGCCAGCAGGTTGAGAAAGAGCCCCACCACACACACGATGCCGTAGGAGACAGGCAGCAGGACATACTTGAAGTCCTCATCAAATATGCACTTGTAGGCATTGTTTCCTGCGCCACCTGGGTCCAAGGAGCTGTTGATGACTCTGGTCCAGGCTGGAGGAGTTGTTAGGTTCGCCATCACCCTGGGGGGAAAGCAAAGAGGCTGTAAGGACATGGAGGTAAGGAGTCCCTGGAAAAGGTGGGTTAGATGAGAAAACCTCAGTGCCGCGATGCCGTGACACGTTGCATGGTCCACGCTGTCATTATTACTATATACTATTACTACAGCCTTCCCTTCTCCTCCCATCAAGGTTGCCATCAATGCTTGGCTGTGTCTATCCAAAAGCTACCCACAAGCATGGCTCGCTGTCTGGCAGGCAGTGCCATCTCCGTGCAGGTGACAATGACTCAAGAGGTGGCAGTGTGTGCCTCCTGCCAGCACACTGCATACCCATGAAGACCGTGGCCTCATTGCGCTGGGTGTTGACACAACCGAGATAGTCCCTAGCATGGAGGACTTACGGTCAAGCAGATAAAGGGAGTTTTATTTATCCTCATTTTGCATCTGGAGCAGAGAGGAGGAACTAAGCTGCTCTAAAGTCACCAACAAATCCCAGGCCACACCTGGGAATCCAACTCACATCTCCTGCAGCCCAGTTCAATGTCCCAATCCACCCTTCCCACCAGGTTCACGCAGAAATTTGGTTTCCTGTGCTACAGAACAGGAAAGATGCTCCATGCTGTGCTTAACCATCCATGAGAAGTGACTCAGCTGAACACCATGAAAGGTGGGTCCTACTAAACACCAGGCAGAAAGGGCAAGAAAAGGGAACCGTGCTCTTCAGCGAGCAATCTCCATGACTGGCAGGGCCCTGATTTCAGAGGTCTTCAGCTCCTTCTGGTAGTGCAAACACCACCACAACTTCTGGAGGCCCCTGTAACCAAACCATGCCAAAGGGAGAGTGTTCTCCGCCACAGGGGCTCTGCCTGGGTTGGTTGTGATGATTATGATGAGGTTTTAGTGTGTTTAGTGTTGGGCTGATGGTGGCCATCTAGCTGGTCCTGCTTCCTGACCTGCTCCTCCAGCATCACTAACACAGAAAGTCTGCCCATGCTTGTGCAAAGCTGGTTTATAGAATCATAGAATCATTAAGGTTGGAAAAGACCTCTAAGATCATCCAGTCCAACTGTCAATCCAACACCTCCATGCCTACTAAACCACGTCCCAAAGTGCCATGTCTACATATTTTTTGAACTCCCTCAAGGATGGTGACTCCACCACCACTCTGGGCAGCCTGTTCCAATGCTGGGCAACCCTTTCAGTAAAGAAATTTTTCCTAATATCCAATCTAAACCTCTCCTAACGCAACTTGAGGCCATTTCCTCTCGTCCTATCGCTAGTTACTTGAGAGAAGAGACCGACCCCACCTCTCTACACCCTCCTGTCAGGTAGCTGTAGAGAGCGATGAGGTCTCCCCTCAGCCTCCTTTTCTCCAGGCTCAACAACCCCAGGTCCCTCAGCCGCTCCCCATCAGCCTTGTGCTCCAGACCCTTCACCACCTCCGTTGCCCTTCTCTGGACACGCTCCAGCCCCTCAATGTCTCTCTTGTAGTGGGGGGCCCAACACTGAACACAGCATTCGAGGTGCGGCCTCACCAGTGCTGAGTACAGGGGCAGATCACTGCCCTAGTCCTGCTGGCCACGCTATTCCTGATACAAGCCAGGATGCCATTGGCTTTCTTGGCCACCTGGGCCCACTGCTGGCTCATATTCACCTGGCTGTTGACCAGCACCCCCAGGTCCTTTTCCATCAGGCAGCTTTCCAGCCACTCTTCCCCAAGCCTGTAGCGTTGCATGGGGTTGTTGTGGCCCAAGTGCAGGACCCAGCACTGAGCCTTGTTAAACCTCATACAATTGACCTCGGCCCATGGATCCAGCCTGTCCAGGTCCCTCTGCAGAGCCTTCCTGCCCTCCAGCAGATCAACACTCCCACACAGCTTGGTGTCATCTGCAAACTTACTGAGGGCGCACTCAATCCCCTGGTCCAGATCGTTGATAAAGATATTAAACAAGACTGGCCCCAAAACTGAGCCCTGGGGAACACCGCTTGTGACCGGCCGCCAACTGGATTTAACTCGATGGGAGTTTATGTATGGGAATGACCAGTTGAGATGAGAAAAATGGACTCAAAAGAGTCTCTGCAGACACACAGAGTCTGGCAGTGTCCTGTGTCAGGAGGGACAAGGGCCCTTTTGTGTGTCGGGGACAGCCCACGACCCAGCCGACACACGATCGCTGAGCAAGCCCATCAGCCAGGAATCAAATTAAAAAGCACTTGCCTCCCTTCCCGTAAAACAAGCTGGTTTGATCTCACTGCTGTATCCTGTTACGGGGAGCCCACAGAAATCGGGTTACAGGGAGATGAATCCAGCACAGGAGCTCAGAGAGCGGGAGCTATCGCAGGAGAAAAGGTTTGAGTAAATGTGCCCTTTGAATGAGTATGTGGGATGTGCCCTGACCCAAATCTCACCATGATTTTAGGTGGAAAAGAGCAATACCAGCCTTCTCAGCTAAATGGTTAAGCTCTAACCTGGTGCTACCATGCTGTGGAACGGCGTGAGCATGCCCTTTCTTGCAAACAAGCACCATGTTAACCCAGAGCTATCCTGCACCTACCTCCAATTCAGATCCTGCAGGGAAGGAGGCAATGAGGGTCTCCCAGAAGCTGCCAACCTGGATGATCTCTCACCGAAGCGAAGCACTATGGCATTAAAAAGCACCTCACAGCTGATGGAGAAGGGGTGAAGTGATGCCTCCAGCCCATCACATGGGGATAACTCCAGTCCTTGCTCCAAACAACCTGTCCAGATGTGGCACAGACATGATCCCTGATGATGTTTCCTCCATTTTGCTGCTTTTCCCCTTGGAGCAGACCACAAACAGCACCGTCCAAGGCTCACGTTTCCCAAGGACGTGGGCAGAAACCACACACATGCTCACGCCCTAACTAATCTGCAACATCTGCAAAAACCCAAATATAACTTTGGGAACCACTCTGCGATGAACATGAGGAGCCAGGACCAATCTTGCTCTGTCCTGGCCCCAGGGTTTTGCTTTTCCTGCGCCTGGTTCAGCTTTGGTCCCATCACCCTTCATCCTGCTTCCCTTAAGTCCTCATCAATGGGGTTGTCCCTGCAGATGGAGAGGGATTACAGTGCTTGGGCAGATGGGAAAACACCTTCCAGCGGCTCTTCTCCCCAGCTTCTTCCTTCCCTCTGAGCTTTGCAGATCGGTGGCCAACGAGACAGAGGTTGCCCACAGACCTGGCAGCCAATTAAACGGGTCGGACAGGCCACCGTGACCGTAAGAAGCCACACAAGATGCCCTAAAAGGCACAGGGAAGGGTTACAGAGCTCCAGACTTCAGTCTTGCACGTGGTTTCTCCATGCCTTTACATCTGCACCCCTCTGTCCCCTGCAGACAACCCGTCGCCCAGCTCTGAAGCACCGATGGGGGCAAGGTCACCCCATCTTCCAGCCCACCTCCCCACAGGCTCCCGCGACCCCAGCTACAAAACCCAACAAGGCATTTGAAACCCATCCGTAAGCTAAGGTGGGGAATCTCCTCCAGCGTGCAGGGCAGCATGGGCTGCCCCAGGCCACGCTGCGGCCACGGATGTGCCAAGATGCACATCTCCATCTTCAGGACAAGGAGCAAACAGGGCTCTCTGGTTGGCTTGAACGGGGTAATCAGGGAGACAAAACCCCGCTGACAAGGCAGCCTTGTCCTTGCCGTTGTGCTCTCTCTCCTTTTCCTTCTGGAAATGCAAAAGCCTTTCTTTTTTCTTTTTTTCCCTACTTTTGCCCAGAATCCTTAGGACAAAACTTGCTGTGTCTGTCGGGGCCGTGGCTGCAGTCCGCCCCCGGCCCCGTTGCATCCGCAGCGAGCGAGCCGGAGAGGACACGGCCAGCCAAGGCGTCTGAAGGCACAAAAGCTGGCAGCTGCCCTTTCCTCTGCCTACGGGCCGGATGGCACGAATGCCAGCTCTTACAGCGATGCATCGAGCCCCCGGTGGGGACAAGGGGAGGGAGAAAGCAACAGCAATCCCTGAGGATGCCAAGCAAGAGAAATACTTCTATGACTACCAAAAGCAAACCCACCACAATGCTTCAGTGAGGACCACCTGCATCTGCTTCATCAGCTCTCCCGGCCCTTCCAGGGATCATGGCAGGAGGTTTTTTTCTCTGGCATTGAATGCAGGTGACCATGCACAGCTTTTTAGGTGCCCTCCAACCACCCGTGCACAGCAAGGGCATCACTCCAACCAGCCTTCTCCATGCTGGACCACGTGTTGGGTCTGGATGAACCTGGTTGCAATGGCTGGACCATCTCTCTCTTTGCAGCATGGCCTTGGACCTCTTTATCCCATGGGACATGAGGTTTTTTTCCCAGAAAACAGGTACCATCAGCTGTAGTGGATGGGCAGGATGGGAGAGGAGCCCTGTGATGCGAGGAGCCCGGGCAGGTCGGTGTTGCAATCCCAGCAGCCACGTGCCCTCAAATATATATACCCACAGGCATGTGCATGTGATGCCAGCATCCCAAAACACTCCCGTAACAGTATCTACCGTGGCCGGGCAGGGGATCTTTAGATGAGTCAATATGGGGAAGGAGGGGGCTGTCATCGGAGAAGGTCACGGGCAGGCAGCACTCAGGGCCAGCACAGGGGGACCATGGGTTGGACGCTGAATCACTGAGTAAAGGGCTTTAATCCTGGTTTCTGCCCCATTTTTCAGCATTCCCGGTGCCATCCCAGTGGTCACCATCCATCCCGCGGTGTTTTGTGCTTAGGAACCTGCCAGCAGAAGCAAAGTCACGAAAGCAAAAAAAGCGCAACCAAATCATGGCTGCGATGAATGCCTTTTCACGGGGGGTTGATGAGGTTTAATTGACCTTCCAAATAATTAACGTGGATTAGTTTACTGGCAGGACCTCACAGATGCAGCCTTTCGTTCTGCCAGCGCGAAGCCCTGGGAAATCAAACCCGTGTGGTGCGGACACACCGACTGCAACCACAGCTCCCATCGTTTTACGCCAGAGGTCGAAATCATCATCCGTTTACCGCATCTTCCCCACCGACTCCTTTGCAACAGACACAAGGAGAGCGTGGGTGTTTTCCCTGCCCTAATTTACAGGCATTTAGTAGACTCATCAAAATCCTCGCTCCGTATCAGGAACTACTCGAGACGCTGGGAAGTGAACGACCTGGCATCGTTTTGCTCTCCTTTGGGACTGTGGCTGAAACCCTCCGCAACCAAAAGCAAACAGGCGGCGTGTTCGGATGCTACCGAGCCTGTCTGGTTGGGAGACGTGAGATGGGACCAGGCTGAAATCTGAGCCTGGCCAAACTGCCTGGTTTTCATCTACCCTTGCCATTTGGCTCCCTTCTGCCGCAGTGACCTTCAGCGCCTTTCTCCTCCGGGCTGGCTCCGGCCACCAGTGTGGGCTGAGGACATCGCCAGCCATCCCAGTCCCAACATCTGCATTGCTCCCCGGCCCTTCCCTCCAGCAACCCCAAGGCAAGATATCTCCAAGATACATTTCCAAGATACCCCAAAGCAAGGTTTAAGCAGCTTAAGGGGCTTCACCCATCTCCTTGCCCGGAGCCCCAGGCAATGCCCCTCTTTTATTCCCCAGGTGTCTGACCTACCCCTTCCTCCATCCCAAAAATGGCCAGAAACCCTCATTCCTCCCCAAATGAGCTTGCAAAGAATTTGTGTTTCTCTTATTTTCCCCTAAAAAGCACCTCGGAGGGCATTGGGCAGCTCCACTCTGGCTGGCGGAAATGGAGCTGCTCCACCGAAGCGTCCCCGTGCCCCAGTTTCCCCTCCTGTCCCTAGGCTGAGAAGCAGCAGAGTTGAATAAGTTTTCTCTGTGAAAAGTATTTTTCTGGGGGAGTTTTGGTTTCCTAGAGGGTTTTTCAGTAACTTGATCCAAGCTAAAAAGGGGAGAAGGAGTTTCCCAGGCAGTACCAAAACCTCCTGCCTTCGTCCACACCACGGGAAGTCAACCCGGACTAACCGAAGCTGCAGCTTTACAGCGAACTAGAGAAAAGCATTAAACACAGAGGTGCCGGCGCTCGTGCGTAACTAAAGCCGCCTTCGTTTGCTTGAACCTGACTCGGTTCCCAGCACAACAGGTCTCCGGGGATGGATCCTGTTGGAAGCAAATATCACCCTGGCCAATATTTAATCCCTTCATCAACATTTCCCTTCCTGCTACAGCAAAGGTGATGCTCCCTGCATGTTTTTCCCCCACATCACCTGCTCTCCGAGAGACCCTGCAGCATCCCGCAGGGTTGGGGGCAGATCCTTTTTGAGCCCCCAAACCTTGATTTTTATTTATCGCAGGGGGAAAACGGGGCCCTCGCATCCGTTATGCTTCCTGGAGATAGAAAGGAGCCTTGTGCTGATTTTTATACCAGGAATTTGACTTTGGTTTTACCCTCCACAATTTTCCGCTGCTCACCGGAGGAAGCGATGGTCAGGCTGGGAGAAGAGCATGGGACCAGTTTCTGGTCAATCACCTGCTTTTGGTAACTGTTTTACCCTACAAGCCCCGTATCTGGGAGAAATGACATTTCCACGGAGACCTAACAGCCTCCTGCCCCAACCAAGGGAGTCACCCATCAACACCACAACCCCCCCGGCAAAACCAAACGCACTCTGCCCGTCTGGGAGATAACCAGCATCCGAGGCTGGGGATAACGCAATTATCAGGCTAGACCACGGCACCAGCAGTTACTGTGAAGCCAAAGCAGCACCAAACCCCAGAAAACCCCATGTGGGGTGGACTTTGGGGAATAATTTGCTCCTCCATAAGGAGAATCCCGTGGGAGCAAAAGAGTCTTTGCTTCATGGACTGGTTCCCATTAAGGCTTTAACAGGGGATGTTCAGCATTAAGGAGGGACGATGGCGTGGCCGGCAGCACGCTCCGCTGCCAGCAAACTATTCATGGCTTTGGCTTTATGTCAATAACCAGAGATAAAAATCGCATTGGGCAGAGACAGGGTAAAGCCACTCGGTGCCAGGACAGTCAAAAATACTTCTCAGGGTTTTATAACCCACTAAGCCCAGGGATGCGGCCGCACTCCAGGGCTCAGCACCGTATTTAGGGGTCTCCCCCTTTGCACTGGAGCTCCTTAGCCCATCAGCCACTGAGGCCGAAGGCCAAAGTTCCCTTTGCTCGGGTATAAATGAGGAAGAGGAACTTGGGACACATGCCTGGCGGTAATGAAATGGCCCAATTTCGGCAGCCACGAGCCTTGTGCTGGGGGCACCGTCTCTCAGTGCCAGCGGTCCCCCAGGATCGGGGTTTGCTGCTCCCCGCCTTGTGCACAGGAAGGCAGCGGGTTGCCAAATGGGTTTTGCAATAAGGCGACAGAATAAGAAAACTGGAGCAGAAAGAGAAGTAAGATGTTTTGCCCTTAAAGTTGCTCCTGCAGCGATACCACCCAGCGCCCAGCTCTGGGGAAGAAGGTGTTTTGGGGGTTAGGAGCTATTAAAAGGAGTCAAAGGGTTTGAAACCAGAGTCTCACCGATCCTGGTGCAAATTAAAACACTCCCAAATAAATTACACAGGGACCCCAGCATGCAAAGAGGTGGAAAAACACAAGCCCAGAGTAAAGCAGGGAGTCAGCTCCATGGCTTTTACCAGAGGTGTGTACAGGAAACCCCTGATAAACAGCCAGCGCGTTCCCCCGGGAAGGGAGAAACCCAGTGGCAAAAGAAATTATTGCGAATTAACGCATAAACAATCAAATAATTCAGGCAAAGAGGAGCAAAGGGAGCCCAGGAGGCTTCCTCGAGTGCCCAGCTTGAACCGTTCATGCCAGCACCAGCCCACGCCAGCGGCTCGCTGCTCCGACCGCCCCGTCTTTGGGTCAGTTTGGGGGTCTGGGGACATTTTTAGTGGCAATATGTGCAGTGCGTGAGGTGTGAGCTGCCCCCCCACCGAGGAGCAGAACTGGGGTTCGGCCCTACCCTTGCAGTGCCCCGCTCCCTGCTTTGGGTGCATGGGGACCCTGCGTCACCCATGTCACCCACCCAGCAGCAAGTGCCACCCCCGAGTGTGTGTGTGCATGTGTGTGTGTGCACAGGGGTGCGTGCCTGCCCCCCCCCCCCATGTGCGTGTGTGGGTGTCCCCTCCACCCGTGTGGATGTGTGCGTGTGTGCACAGGGGTGCGTGCGTGTCCCCCCCACCCATGTGCCCACTCCCACCCCCTGCACGCCTTGCACACCCGCACCCCGGGGGTCGCACCCCGTCCCGCACCGTCGCACACGCTCCTGCGTGGCCAGGACACGCACCCCCCCCCCCCGCACCCCCCCGGTCCCCCCGGCCGGATGCGGCCCCGCTCACCGGGCCATACCGAGCTGGTGGCTCCGCGCCGGGTGGCTCCGTGCCGATGGCCCCGCTCCCTTCAGGCGGGCGGCGGAGGCAGCGGCATGGCCGGGGCTCGGTCCTTCCCCCTTTCCCCCTGCCCGGTCCCGCTGCCCCCGGCCGCCGCCACCGCGTGTGAACCGGGCAGCGGGAGGGGGGCCGGGCGTGGGGCCGCACCGCCCTCCCCGGGGCTGGCACCGGGGCAGGACCGGGGCAGGACCGCCCTCCCCGGGGCTGGCAGCGGGGCTGGGACCGCCCCACCCCCGGCGATGGGACCGGGACAGGAGCCCGACCACTCCTCCCTTGCCCCCCGTCCGGGGATGGGAGCATGGATGGGATCGGGGCTGGGACTGAGACCGGACTCCCCCGCACCGGGGCTGGGAGCGGGGCTGATGCTAGGACAGGAGCCCCCCCTCCTAGGATGGGAGCATGGGTGGGATCGGGACAGGAGCCCCCGCTCCTAGGATGGGAGCATGGGTGGGATCGGGGCGGGAGCACCCCCTCCTAGGATGGGAGCATGGGTGGGATCGGGGCTGGGACCCCGGGGCTGGGACCCCGGGGCTGGGAGCCCAGGGCTGGATTCCACCCGCCCGGGGCCCCAGGGTCCCCAGAGAGCTGCCTCCCCCGGGGAGGGCCCTGGTGACCCCCCCCCTGCATCCCGGGGTGCCCTGGTACTGGAGCTTGCCCCGGTGGCAGAGCCCACAGTCCCTTACCCAAGGCATGGAGCAGCCACACGGGGGCAAGGGGGTCCCAGGACCAGCCCTGGAGGGGAAGAAATGCCTCTGAACCAGGTGGATGAGCCTGGCTTGGGGCTCTTACCATGGCCACCCTGACATGGGACACTGTCCCACCGTGGGTGACACCAAGCTGTGCCCCATCCAGCCCAGGGAGGGAACCAACGCACCTCAGATGATGCCCTGCAGCACATCCCTCGCTGCAAGCCAGCTTCATTTCCAAGGGAAGCGGAGGGATGGGGGACATGAGATGGTAAAGGGACTTTGAGGCCAATTTTGGCTCTAATTTTAGCTCTCGGGACCAGTTCCCACCAACCAGGCAGCGAGCTGTCAAGTTAAAACCAGCTGCCTTGCCATGAACTCCCCAGGATGGGGGAATTTATTTTAGAGAAGAGTAAATTTGGGGGCCTGATTCATCGCAGCTTCTCCTGCTCCAATCTAATTTTCCTGGGAACTACATGCTGGTGAAATGCTTCTTCCTTGGGGATACAGGTAAACCCTTGGGAAAGGGGATGCTGCACCTCTTGTATCCCACCGTTGGGACTTTTCATCCAGGAAAGAGATTGCTGGAGCCAGGAGGATGTGGCAGAACGTTTGTTTGAGGTTTGCTCCTTGCCGTGTCTTCTCCTGTGAAGTTCTGGGGCCTGGGTTCAACCAGAAATGGGGTCCAGCTCCTGCAGAGGGTAGCAGATCTGTCAAAATCCCTCTGCCGGGATGCAAAATGTCTACAGAAACATAAGGGCAAACTGGACCATACTGTGGAAGAGAAGTCCCTTCAAGGGTCCTACCTTTGTAGGAGATACATTGAGTTTGGGTGCTATGGGTGTGAGCTGGGGAATCGTATCTCCCATATCCCCCAGACACCCTACGGAGATGCTCTGGGGTCTGTCTCCATTCAGCCCTGGCATGACATGGCCTCCCAAGAAGCTGCACAAAGCTTTGGAGGACCATCACCAGATTTCTAGCCTGCCCTAAATTTTTAGGAAATACATTGAGTTTAGGTGCTGTGGGTGTGAACTGGGGGGTTGTGTCCTCCATAGCCCCCAACACCCTATGGAGATGCTCTCGGGTCTGTCCCCACTGAGTCCTGGCACAACACGGCCTCCCAAGATGCAGGAAGCTATGGAGGGCCACCGCCATCTTCATAGCCTGCCCTCTCCCTGCAGATGATTGATGCCCGAGTGAACCAGTGGCCAGGTTCAACCCTACCCCCCCAGTGGGACTCACTCACCTGGGCTGAAAAACCTTCAAATTTGGGGGGGCTGGAGGGTTTCTGGGCAAGATGAGGCCAGAGAACAAGCCCCACCAAATCACGTGCAGGTGGCCCAGTTGTTTTCCACCTCCACGAGCGCAGAGCAAGCCCCAGCGCTCCCCCGTGTATTTCCCATCTGTGTCCGTGGGTGTAAGCCAGATCTTCTGCAGCTGGATCTGATTTCACGCGGGGGCTACTTAGGCCTCCTGGATATGGCCGGGGGGGACCATAAAGCCCCCGAGGGAGGAGGGGAAGGGCACCAATGCCATCTATTATTCAAAAGCAGAAAGTAGCAGCCGACTAAGGAGGCATTAGCCGGTGCAAAGAGGATATGAACATCTGGCACAGAAACGGTGCTGCGGAGATCTTGCTAACGGACCTCTATGCCAGAAAACAAGACAAAAAATGCCTGTTTCCTTCTTCTGATGTAATTTGTTTGAGGAGGGAAAACAATACATCATGTTGCAGCTATTTAGGGCTGATAAGGGAGGAAGGACAAGCTTGTTGCTTGCACAGAGGGAGGGAGATGCCTGGGCAGAGCTGTTGAGTGAGGCTCAGACCGGTGAAGCTGCCTAGCAGTGCCCTGCTGGGATGCTAGCGTGGTGCCCACTTAAGCCCATCTCTCTGGATTTGGAAACACTTCTTGGGTAAAGGTTGGGTTAACCGGACCATAGCACGCCGGTTTCATCCTCCAAATCCTTCGCCCTGGCTCCCTCCGAAGGAGGGATGATGTCCAGAGATGATGGATGGAGATGTGGATGATGTCCAGAGATTTGTCATCTGTCCTTGCATGAGCTTTGGCCCATGGGGTGATCACTGCTGCTCAGCAGCCCTTGCCTGGCACCATCTCCTCCAGCCTGATCCTCTGAGGTCTGAACACCCACAGCTCTTCCACTGCAAGATAAAGCCAACCAACTCCAGACAAGAGGCAGGTGGCTTTTTCATGTCAAGGGGTGATTAATTATGGCCACAACTGGCTGAGAGGTTTGGTCAACAGCTTGTTGCTGGATGCTTCAACAAGCGAGATGAGATGTTTTTCTAAAAGCTTGTTTGGAGCAAGGAAGTGGTCCCCTGGAGAGTCCTCTTCCCATCAGACCTTTTCCAAGCCTGGCTGAAGTCTCAGAAGCTTCCAGCAAGGAGGAGATTCCCAGCTTCACTGCCCACTGCAAGGAAAAGCCTTTCCTTCCTTCTCTTTTGCATTTTCTCACCTTTCTCCACTCATTTGGGTGCAAGGGAGATGGGAGGAGAGTTGTTACCCTCTGATGTCCACCCTAACCCACCTTACTCATTTCCATCCTTCATGCAGGTGATGGTCAGCCATTGCCCAGCGCACCCAAACCAAGAGCCTCCCTCCCTAAAAATCTCAATTTTCCAGCTCCAAAGGAGCTCAAACAAGCCAAAGGAAGAGGCAGATGTTTTAAATCCAGTTGAGAAGCAAATGATTTGTGCAGCTGCAGCGCAGAAGACAGAGGCAAGCGGCGATACCCATTTGAGCCGAGCTGGAAAGCAGCCCCGCATTTCCCTTCATGTCTTCATTTTTCAACCGTTTTGGCAGCCATGCAGGTTTCTAAGACACTTTCAAAACATTTCCATGTTGTCTAGCGGGGAGGAATGCGATACAGGAATGTGAGGACTGGGAAGGTTAGGGTGGCCACAGCAGAGCCCCGTGCTGCACCCATGGGTGCAACTTAAACCTGTGGCGTGGGCAGGGGGACACCGGCAGAAGCACTTGAGACAAGCTGAGATATATTAGATCTCTTTCTCTTGCTTTTTTTTAAAGCCTTAGTGGAAGAAAGGAGGAAAGTTTGCAGACACGTTGGATTGAGCCTGAAGACCTGCCTCGTGTTTATTGGTGGGAGAGGAAAGGGTCATGAACACTCACCTAAATCTATGTAAGTGCAAACTGATACCCTGATCCAACCTGGCCATGGGCATTTGATGACTTCTTGTGGTCTCTTGGCTGGTAAGATGTTCAGCCACCTAACTGGGAGGCAGAAATGTGCCCTGGGTGACCAGGCATGCAGGAGGGACATCCTATGGGAGCAGATCTGATTTTGCAGCTTCCCAGGGTGGCTGCAATTTCACAGAATCACAGAATCACAGAATCGTATAGGTTGGTAAAGACCTTTAAGATCATCAAGTCCAACCCTAAACCTAACACTGCCAAGCCCACCACTACACCATGTCCCTGAGCACCTCATCCAAACGTCCTTTAAATACCTCCAGGGATGGGGACTCCACCACTTCCCTGGGCAGCCTCTTCCAATGCTGGACAACCCTTTTGGGGAAGTAAAATTTCCTAATATCCAGTCTAAACCTCCCCTGGCGCAACTTGAGGCCATTTCCTCTTGTCCTATATTTCCCTCCAGGATGCTCTAGTTCAGGACCATCAGCAAGTTTTAAGGGTATATAAGAGGCAGCAAAAACCAATCCAGCTGGAGGATGAAGCATCTGTTCATGGTGGTGAACGCCAAGGGGTTGTGCAAGGGATGAGGTCAGGTGGGTTTGGTACCCACCGGGTGCTTTGGAGACATGGGAGGACCCTCCCAGCAGCCAGCTGAGCTCCAAAGCAGGGTTGATTAGAGAAAGAGGTGTTGGAGGTGGGAGTTGGGGCTGGAAAAGCACCATGAGCCAGTCCCTCTGTCCATTGATCATACAGACACTGTCCTGCATGAATCTCCTCCTGCCGTCCCCAAGGCTGATGACATTTGGAGGAGCAGCACCCAAGAGCCACAACCACGGTGGTGGGTGGGTGGGTGCTGAGCACAGAAAGGCACCCTCCACCCTTTTTCCACTCATCCCTGCAACAAGAACCAACAAGCGGGTGCAGATGGGGCACAGGGGATCTTTGCTGTCCGGGGCCGCATCCAGCTGGTATGGCTTGGGGAAGGGGGCACTTGGAGGAGACCTGATGCACATGGTGCTCGCTGGAGCAAGCAGCTGGAAGCAGCAAGACTTGATCTTTTCCACATTGCTTCAGTGCAGAGAGGGCTTTGCTCTGCGGCTTTAGCCATCTGGGTGTCTATTTTTTATTCTCCAGCAGCGGTTGGGGTTTTTTTTTTAGCCCGACTTTTGTTTCCTCCCCACCGAGCGCATGTGATACCCCAGCCCTCCTCCTCCACCGACCACAGGGCTTCAGGGCAGAAGGGCGATGGAGGTGCCAGGCTTCAAGCCATTCACTTTTCCTCCAAGCTCCTACATAACCCAGCTTTTTTGGAGGCATTTGCAAACTCCAAGCGCATCCCCCTCCCTCAGAAGGATGCTTGCAGAGAGCGATTCGGGTGCTGCCACGACCTCCCAGGCGGCAGGAGCCGGCTGCTGGGCCCCGAAGCACAAGGATCCTGTTGTGGCCGACAGTGTTGCTTCTATAAAGACCTTAAATAAACACAGCTCACTGGGGCAGGCATGTTAAAATTAACCCATCGGCTTGGGCTACGTGTGCTGCGGGCAGCACAGGCTGGTTCCAAGCATGAGTGCGGCAGCAGCAGACGTGGTTCTGCACCGCAGCCAGCGAAGGGAGGAGGGGGGTCACAATGATGCTGCAGGCTGATGCGGTCAGCCTTCCTCCCCGGCGGGTGCCATCCTCAGCTCTGCTGCTGCTGATCCCGCCAATGGCTTTCTTAGATGTGGAGATGCTGAATTTTCTGCCAAATTTTGTGACGCTTTTTGCTGCTTCTTCTTCTGCATCTTCCTCTGGGACTGCTCAGAAAATAGTAAATAAGACTGAGATTCAAAAAAAAAACAAAACCAAACAAGGTCTTACTCAAGACCTGGGTTTTGGGGGCGTTGAGTGAGTTGCAACAACGGGAGCTGCTGGAAGAGGCGGCCGGGAGGAGAGATGCTGCCCTGAGCATGGCTGGTGCTGCTGGAAGGGGTTGTGCACTGATCCTGGTGTCCAAGAGAGCAGGTAAGCCCATGTCCTGAAACCAAGTCTTCTTAAAAACAGCAGCAGTTACCAATCCACATAATGGTCCAAGCCTAAAATAGCTCTCAGGGAGATGCTGCCCTGAAAAAGACTCATTTCTCTGTTTGCAGAGCTGGTGAAGAGCCGAGCAGGCGTGGGTCCAACCACACATGGACCCCTTGTAGCAGCGTCATGGGACACAGTGGGCATGGGCAGCTGGATCGTGGGGTCCAGTTGCCTCCCAAATTTTGTGGGGTCACTGCTCGACTGACCCGCCAGCAGCTCAGCCTGAAGGTGGAAGCACAGCCTGGCACTACGGCGGATTTTGCTCTGGCTCCTCCAGCCAAAGGTTGGTTTATGGGATGGGGTGGCAGGACACCCATAGCATCCCATGACTCCCATTTTTTATTTGTTCCTCATGAAGGACCCAGCAGACAAGAGCCACAGAGATGCTCAGGAGCAAGTTCCCATGGGTGGTGGGGGAAAAGCCATTTTACAGTAGTTTTCTGGGTCATTATTCTTGCTCTCAGCTCCCAGCAGTGAGACCACGGGGACCAGCGCAGGGTCCCACCCTGGAATCCCTTTGTTTCCAAAAAAATACTTGTTCTCAATATGGGGCTTTTGAATTCACTTCCTTCCCCTCCTGCTCCAAAATAACCTTTGCGTACTCAGGGAGATTCACGCTGAGACGACCCAGGGTATGGTGCTGGGAGGGCAGATGGACGCGTGGACCCCAGAAAGCCACTGCTCCCTGTGGGTGCCATGAGGTGGGGGATGCTCCTGATCCAGCTCAGCCCAGAAAACAAGAGATTTGCACAGCCCCAGACTGCCCAGGCAGGGCTGGGAGAGCACGCACACAAGCAATGCCAGGATGAATCCAGCCCATGCATGGTCCCTTGGAGATGTCCATCTAAACTAATATTTCAAATGGGTGAAAGAACCACACCGAGTCCCTCTTTAGACCCCAAACCGAACACACCCCTATTTGATGAGTGGGAGAGGATGGGGAGTGCAGCATTACACCTTCACAATACTCCAACCACCCTCCTCAGGGACCCATCCTGCTTTCTGCCCTTTGGAAGAAGGTTGGTGGCATCCTCCTGCACCCAAGTCACGCCTTAGCAGCTGCCCCATGGATACAAACTCCGTTTGAAGCAGACCAACATTAGGTCCACTTCAATTCTCAATAAAAACCTCCCTGCAGAGGATGGATGCAATTCAGCTACTCCATTTTAAAACCCCTCCTATCATCAAGATTAATTTTCTTGCATTTTCCCATATTTTCTCATTTAAAACACCAATTAAACACAAACTGGGCTCGCAAAGCCTACCGTGTGGAGCACAGAGCTCTGCGACCTGCACCTATTTTCCTGCCCATGGCTGGAGCGGGGTCAGAGCAACTGGGGAGATGGGAAATTGGGTCCACATGGATTTCTCCTGGGGAAACACAGGTTGATGGTTGGGTGCTCCACCATGAACGTGTGGTTTTTTTAACCTCCAACCAGGCGAGATAGGAGGCACTTGCTTTCCCGTGTCCTCCCTGCGATAACCCACCCCTCAGGAGGAAGACCAGCCCAAAGGCTCGCTCCCAACTGGTGTCCTTGGCAGGAGTCCAATATTGTTATCTAGGGCCTGGCTGGTGTTTCTTATTTGGATCTTTGCCACCGCAGTTAAAATAACTCTCCCACCACTCCCAGCATTTAAAGGTCACGTTCCAGGGATTAATCTAGAGTCTCTCGTGCCAGGTCCTTGTCTTGGGATCGCTAATGGGACTGATGCGGAGCAAGAGCGTCGTGGTGCCGGGTGTGCGCTCCCAGTGCTGGAGATCCCCTGGGCGGGAGTGGGCTTGTCACCAGCACCAGGTTCAACATCCTCGGCAAGCTAGGGATGTAGCTATCAGCAAGACTTAGCTAAACAGAAGCCAGTTCCTCCAGGTCAAATGGTTATTTCCTTGTAAATCTGCTTCTAGCTCTTGGCTGAGCAGTCCTGAGAAGTCCAGCTTTGCAAAACAAGTTTTGGAGGCAATAGTGTTTATTTGACCAGCTCGTACAGTTGGTCCCGTGCTTGGTTTTTGCCCCGACAAGTCCTGAAATCAAAGAAACAGGTTTCCAAGCTAAATACAAGCGGAGAGCAATTGAGTGCTTAATGAAGTGGGTATCAGTTAGGCCATCTCTAAATGAAAAGATAAATTGTGCCTAAGGAGCAGAGGATGTGTAGGCAAGGAGAGAGGGGAGGGGAAGAGAAATGATGATGCTGTTATCCCCAAGGAAAGAGAGAGACAGTTGATAGTCTGTGACGCAGAAGATGGAGGGAGGATAGTGGGACCTCTAGTGTGTCCTCTGCAAAGATACGTAAACCTTTATAACAACATCATTTTTTCAGCTGGATGGACCAAACCTGTGGCATCCAATTTTGCAAGAAGTAGCCGGGGACATGCTTTAACTAGAAGGGCTCCTTCCCCATGTCCTCCAGGGCTTTCCCAGGAGAGCTGATGGTGGTGCTCCTTGGGATTGCTGCCATGGGATCGCTTCCCATGATGAGGGTGAAGGAGACCTGCTTGAGTGAGTCTTGATTATCACGGCAACACCGCCAACATCGCCACCACTGATATTTCAGTTTGAGTATAAGGGAAAACTGCTCCAGCATGAGCAGGTTGTGCGAGCTCTGTCCTTGGAGGTTTTCAAGACCCAACTGAATAAAGCCCTGCACATCCTGGTCTGACACCAGAGCTGCCCCTGCCATGACCAGGAGGTTGGACTGGAGACCTCCTGAGGTCCCTTCCAACCTGAGTTATCCTGTCGTCCTCTGATGAGGAGGTCCCAGCAGACTGAGGTCGGGCTGAAGGTGCCGATACATGCCAGTGATGGAAAAGCACCATGGCCTTGTCCATCGTGGCTCTACTGCACTGAGCCCTAAGTCTCTCTGGGTGAGTGCCAGGGTGTTTTCTGGAGACCAGTAGATAACCAGGTCCATTTTTTTTAGCTGCCACCTGAATTTCACCCTGCAACCTTTAATGGTTGGACTTGATGATCTTAAAGGACTTCTCCAACCTAAACGATTCTATGATTCTAACCTCTCACAAAAGCCAGTAACTAGTGCTTGGGTTGATCTCTGTTAGAGAGGCATCGCATCTTGCGTTAGAGACATCCATGGGGAGACCCCACTGCCTCTTGCCAAGATGGTCCTTTCATTTAATGCTGCTTCTTCCCCACAGTCTCTGCCTTATGTATTAACATTTTGTGCCTTATTTAATATGAGCATGTGTCTCGCTTAGACATCTAGTGACCAAAGGGCCCTTTGACACATGACACGGGGCCTCGTGCTGCGCGAGCCAGGTCTTGATCTTCCTTTTATCAATTTGGGCAGGTGTTTTTGGAAAGGAGAAGCTGAGCTGACCTTTTCTGGGCTGCAAAGTGAACGGGTGGAGCGTGGTCACCAGCAGACACTTCCCAGCCTGTCTGAAGTCAAGGGGAAGGCTCTGGGTTTACAGTGAGAGATGGACCACACACAAGGCATCCGTGGAAAATAGATGATGGCTTTGCTGCCTTTCAAGATTTGTCCCACCCATCGTGGTGTAGCCTGGACAGGGACTGGGGCACAGTGCACGGTTCACACATTAGCAGGTTGAAGGACACCATGGTCTGGACCATGAACCCATCATTACCCGCAAGCTGGTAGCTGTCATTAAAACTGAACCACAGACTCATGTAGAAACAACAGCCTGTCTCATCGTCACCGGGACCTACCTCTTCCTGGTTAGAAAACACCATGAGGAAGATCCTTCCCTTAGCTAAATGCTTGCAGGTGTTTCCTGGTGTTTCCAGGCGTGGGGATTGGCCAGATTCTCCCTTTCAATGCGTCATTCATGGAGTGGCCATGGCAAAGCCTTGGGATGTGCTTGGAGCCACAGCAAGGACCGTCAGGGCTCTATGATTTTCAGAATAAATAGACCATCTGATAAGAAAAACCCAGGAATAGATATTTTCAGGAGCAGGTATTTGCAAAGGAAATGGATGGAGATTTATCTCCAGATAGATAGCCACCAGGGAGAGGGATTGCCTCTCCCCTGTCCCTCCAGTTTCCATAGGAGTGAGTCACTCACCTTCCTGTGGCAGGAGGAAACCCTCCCGCTCTCATGGAGCCCTACGGATTGGCTCTCCACCAACCTTTCCTTTGTAACGAGGCAGCTATTTTGGGATACAATGCCTCGCTTCTTCCCATGTCACCCAGGGCCAACAGCATGGGCTAGGGAATCCCCAGCACAGTGGTGATCCCCCATACCACTCTGGCTCCATGCTCCCTGTCCCACCATGGCTATGGGCTGATGGCAACAGCTTGGGCCAGTGGGAAAAGCTGATGGGCAACTCTGGGCAAGGCTCACTGCTTGTGCTAACCAGCTCAGCAGAGCCCTGGAGCCCAGGGCAACCTCTGCATGTCCCCACAAAGATCAGGGTGAGGGATCTGTGGTCATTTCCCATGGGCCATGAGGAGGTGGGACATGGCCATCTCATACCGACATGGTTTTAGGGCATCTGCAGGACCTACTGCCAGGCTGATGGCTGTCCTCTGCTCTGAAATTCAGCTCCCAAAGTAACCCTAAAACCCAGCTGGGCAGTGTGAGAGGGGTGAAAGGGCAGGAGTGTGGGACCAGCCTCCCCAGCAACTGGGGCATGAGCTCTGCATCAAGCTTTGACCTCCTCCAAGATGCCCATGAGCTCTGTAATGGATGGAGAGCAGCAGCACGGGTGGAGGGATTGCTCAGGAGGAGGGTGTCGTTGCTCTGGGACTCAGGGCTGGGGCAGCCAGCGATATCCTCGGTCCTGTTGTCATGTCTATGCATGCTTGCTGGCCACACTGGTTACTCACCACCAGGGAAAGCTTGTGCCTCAGTTTCCCCATCTGTTAAAGGTGAGTATGGAACAAGTATTACACCTCCACAAAATCAAAACCATGCCAGTGGAATGAAGCGGAACGATTTAATTGTGTTAGCTAATTACATTTCCATGGTATTTTCCCATCATTTGTGACAGCAAGGGAATCATTTTACATGTTATCACATTTTGCTGTCCTGGTTTCAGCTCTGGGGGCTCGTCCCCACTTTTGAGGACCAATCTAAGAAATGGGGTGACAGCAGCAGGACCGAGGCTCTGGTCCTGACCGGGTACCACCATCGTTTCCCCTGTGAGCCCCAGGGGATGCTCTACAGGGAGGATGGAGCTGCTGGTGACCACATCTTCCTGTCCTGCTCCACCAAGAGCCAGTGAGGCCTCAAGGGATGGTAGGCACGTCGGAGCAGGTGGAGGGGGTTTCCCAATGGAGGTGGGTGCAGGTCTCCAAAGGACCCCTGAAGGATATGTCAAATGAGAAATTTGTTGGCTTCAGAGCCCTTTGGCTATGGAGGAAGTCAACGTCTTGCCAGGTGGAGGAAATGAGACATCACTTGGCTTTTGGTGATGAAAACAAAAAGCCCAGTGAATGCTGGGGAGCCACAACATGGACAGAGAAGGGTGTCCCTTGGTGCACAGGGTGGGGGCATGCCTGTGCCCTCCATCCCTGCTCCCCTGTTAGCAGGCCCTGGGTGGCTTTCTGCCTCACTGTTGGGGGCTTATTGCCAGGAGAGCTTGTCCATGTGAGCCCAAGGTTCAGCACAGAGTGGGGGGCTTGCAGAATAACTGAGGCCGGGGGGTCATCTGGGGTGTCTGCTCCAAGTCTGACCTTCTGGACCTCTGCTCCAAGTCTGCTCCAAGCCTGACCTTCAACAAGGTCAGGCTGTGCCGAGGACAGGCTTGACTGTCTCCAAGGATGGAGATTTTCCTGCTCTCTGGGCCATCTTCCAAGGTTTGACTACCCTTATGGGATTCTTTTTTTCTAGTATCTAATGGAAGTTTCCCTTTTTGCAACTTGTGACACTGCTTCTTGTCCCATCATTGGGCACCTCCATCTCCATCTCCTCTGCACCATCCCAGCAGGGAGCTGCAGGCAGCAATAAAATCCCCCTTGGCCTTTCCCTCTCCTGCTTCACACCCATCTCTCAGCCTCTCCTTCCGTGTCCTGAGCTCCAGCTTGGTGGCCCCTCTGGGCCCATCTGTCACCCTCTACCTGGTACTGGGGAGCCCCAAACTGGACCCACTGCCCAGACACGGTCTCACCAGTGCCAAAGAGAGAGCAGGAATCACTGCCCCGGCCCTGCTGGCTGCACTCTTGCAAATGCTACCCCGGGCTTGGTTGACCTTCGCTGCTGCAAATGCACACTTCTGATTTGGGGGCAACTTGTAGCCACCACCTGCTTCCAGCTGGCCAACCCAGCCTGGCCTGTTGCACAAGACCAGCATGTCCCAGAGGCAGGACCCTGCACTTGTCCTTGTTGAACCTCTTCAGGTCCCTCCAGCAGCCCTGCCTCCAGCAAGTCAACCATGCTCCCCGACCTGGTACTGTTCCCAAACTCGATGAGCATTCTCCGTCCCATCATGCGGGCGGTTACAAGAGTGATGGAGGTTGTTAAAAGAGCACTTAAGCATGCCCAGGTCCTCCAGCCCTCCCTGGAGTGTGCACAAGAGGGTAGCAGAAGTGCAGCTGCAGTGGGAGATTGCGTCTGTGGGATCAACAGCCTGCAGCCAGAAATTGGGTTAACTCTTCACATCCCTTCTCCTCCTGGATGTCCGATTCACTTCCCAAAGAGTTCATGGCATTTCATCATCAGGCAAGAGAGAGGAAAAATCATCAGGAGTTTACGCCTGGATTTAAGAGGAGTTTCATGCTCCTCATGCCTGTGTGCCGAGGTCTTGTGGGGTCAGCTTGGCACTGCCTGGCACTTGGGGCTGCCTCACTGCTGCCAACTCCTTACCTAAAGGGCCCTCTTCACAGGATGGTGGCCCCGAGCCCTGTCCCACCAGCATGGAAACATCCCCTGCCTCCTGCCCCCTTATGCATAGAATCATTAATCATAGAATCATTAAGGCTGGAGAAGACCTCTAGGATCATCTAGTCCAACCGTCAACCATTCCCTGCCTGCACCCGTCCCAAGCACCACCCAATCACCCTTTCAGTTGAGGTGACATCTTGTCCTGCTGCTTTGGTTCAGTGCCCATGAAAATGCTGATGGATGCTCCTTGGTGGGAAACAGCTCTTCTCTGACACTTGCAAGGGTTTGGGGAGCACGGATTCACCCCTAGACCTTCCCCAGGGTTGGGATTAGAGTTAGGGCTGGGGTGAGGGTTAGGGTTGGGGTTAGGTGATGCTCCCTGTCCCCTGCTTTTCCAGCATTTCATGGAGATCCCACATAGATACATTACTTGGGTAGGGGATGGCCACTGCCCCTCACACCCACACTACTTTTGGGGTTGCCCTGTCCTGATTTCTCCAGCCTTGACCGTCCCTATAAACACACACAGGGGCCTTCCAGCTCAAATCCAGCTCTTACGGGCGTCATCTCAAGACATGGCAGCATCTGCATGGCCAGATTTACTCCTGCTCTTAGAGGACAGCATTTAGGTCCCTGTGCCACCCAATGACACCCTTATTTGGGGTCCCTGTGCATGGCCTGTAGCCACGTGTCCCCAACAGGACAGTGACAAATAAGTGGGCCTTTGGGGAGGAGTGGGACAAGGGCAGGTCATGGAGGGCTGACAAAAACATGGGCAAGGCAAAGGGCTGCATTTAGGGCTCAGCGAAATCAGAAGCAGGTTGGTCCAAGGGACTGGCCAGCCCTGGGCAATGCCTTTTGCAACTGGAAAAGGGATGCTCAGGAGAGGAAAAATGCTCCCATGTCCTGGCAAGGGGAACCTTCACCCCCAGGCAACGTTTCCTTCCCGACCTCGGCTGGCAAATCCATCTCAACCGGGGCACGGGGACACTCTGTGCCTACAAAGTTCATCTCAGCTTGTGCAATCATGGAGGCTACTCATGTCCTACAACCACTAATATATATCCCAGATGCTACCCGGAGCCAGGAGCTGGGGGCGTTAATGGCACAGGGCCGCTCAGGGTGTTCCCACGTTGCAGGGCTCCCGGTCGTGTCCCAGCCTGAGCTGGGACCTGCCGTGATCAGCAACTGAGCAGGGCATAGCAAATGAGTCAGACATTCTCCACCACGCACCAGCCCTGCACAACATTTTTTGGGGGTTTGGGCATGTAGAAAAGCAAACACCAGCAGCAAAACACGTCTGTGAAGGCAGCAGCAAGCAAGGATGGAAAACCTTATATTGCATGTTTTAGATTGCATGTTTTAGATGCATCCATGCCATGAGCACACCTGTGAGATCTTGGGCTTCATGGCACAATTTTGCTCGTGCAAACGCCAGCCAGATCCAGCCCTTCTTCTGAGCTTTGTTAAGCTGTGCATTTCCAGGTGTGCATCTTCTCTCTATATGCTGAAGGGCCCGGATAAGGCATAGCTAAGCTCATGTTTATGCCTTTAAATGCCGGGACTTTCCAGATGTACGATCTGCATTTGTGAACGGGCGAAGTAAATGGATTAAATATTTCACGGAGTTAAAAAACAGAATAAATTCTTGTTTCATTTCCCCTATGACTCAGAGATGAAAACTCACTCTCCAGAGCAGCTATTGTGTAAGAGTGGGCTTGGTAAGTGTATTTTACTGTTTGCCACTGTAACCTATCAACCATTCCCAGAGAAGAAAAACCTTTCACAGAGCATGAGCAATGCGCTCAAAACAGCAAAAGCAATTTGCTCCGGAAAATGGCAGGTCTTTCTAGTATGGAGGGGGGTGGTTTTATGCAGGGGATGTATAAACCCAGCAGCCTTTCAGCCTGAGCCACATCTGAGCCCAGGTTTATTTAGCGCTGCTGGGAAGTTGTTGATGATAATCTACCAAGGTTGAACGAACTCAGCTTTGGGAAAGCAACGTGAAGCTGTTCTGTCTTTTGTACCGATGAGAAATCAGCACTGAAATTCGTATTTGTACAGGGTTTATTGCTGCTTTCTGATGTTCAGGCAAGATGAACACGCTCACAGAAAACTCAAAACACTCAATGTATCTGTATTTTTACATTTCGAAGTTAAATTAGGGGATTACTTATTGTTAAAATGCTTTGATTAGATCCGATAATTACACCCACAATCTCTTTTCTCAGCGCATGTTCTGCTCCAGGAGAATAAAAATCTCTGGGGCCATTTGGTTTATTTTCTTTCACATACTGGGGTTTTCATCTCTTCACATGTCTCAAAGCCTCACCCTCCAAATAAGATCATTTCACTGGCCAAAAGAAGAGGCAGAAGAGAAAAGCAGGCGGGAGCGTGGCTGATCTCTGCGCCTTTGCTCATTTACAGCAGGGATAAACCACTTTTACTCGCAGGCTGGTGCTTTGCGGTCACTTTGCTTTAGCGAGCACAATGCTTGACCACAGAGCATCATCTCCATAAAAGAGATGCAGCTCTTCATACCGAAGAGTTTAATAGGAATTAAATCAAAGCAGCTAGAGACATGTCAGCACATTGCTCCCACCCTTTCTCCTTCTCAGGGGAAGTTTCAGTTCCCCTCTTGCATGCCAAGGCCCAGCTCTAAGCCCACACCCACCCTCTTGAAGGAGCATGCCAGGCCCTTCTACAAAATGGGGAAAAAAATGCTGAACTTGGCTCATGTCACACTTTCAGCTTCATACCTAGTTTCGCTTCCTTCCTAGCCTTGGCAGAAGATGGGTAACCACAGTCTCCACCCATGGATGGGCACCTCCAAGGCCACCCATCCCTCTCCTGATGTCCTCTCCTCCTGCCTCCTTCCAGGTGCTCCCTTTGGAGCAGGGTCCAGTCAATGACCACAAAGGTCTCACTTGCCATGGGGTTTTCTTAGGAGCTTCATCTCTTTTCTTTCCCTGACTGGCACCCAGGGACAGGCCCTTCCTTGGAGGAACACACAGTGATGGGATCCCTCCCTATAAGGATGCTCTTGGCTCCTACAACCTTGCCCAAGCAAGCAAAACCTCAGGATGGTTTCATGTATGTGCCACTGAATGTAATATTTTGTGTCGGGGTCTCACCCACTTCATGGCAAAGACGGAAACAGAGGAAAAGGAATAAGGCAGTGGTGTTTCCAAGAAACAAGAGAGGAAGGGATGTGAATGTCGCTGAGTTACACTACAGAAGTGCTGTGGTCAGAAGCAGTAGAAAAATTTACAAGGAAGAAATTCTCCTCATCCAACCATCGCTTCAGTGGTCAAGACAGTAGCTGCGTGCAAAGCATGAAGCATAGAAGAAGATTGGGCTTGTAGTCACAATGTCGGGAGGAGACTTGCCAGAGTAATCTTTTGTTTGGAGAAGGTGCTGGGAAAAGGTCCTTGCAGGATTTGAGGCTCCATCCAGACCCTAAAGCATGCAATTCCCCATGGCTGAACCACAGCTGTTTTCCTGGGCTTCAAAGATGGGGATGTTTGGGGTGGAAAGGGGCTTATCTCCTAGCAGGACACTGCTTCTTCCTCCCTTCAGCTGCCCTTGGCCATAGGAAGAGAGGTGAAACAGATACTAAGGCTGGTCAGGGTGCATGGAGATGTCTGCATGCAAAAGCACCAGGAGAAACATCAGTGCCAGGGTGGGGGGATGGCTGGTGTTGATAACTAGGGCTGCAACAGAACATGACCAAGTGGGGAGCGCTGGAAATGGGCCATCTCCATCCAGCCCAGGCAGCTGCGAGCTGATATGGTCCCCGTGTAGCCAAGCCCTTGGTGCAGAGTGGTGCTCTGATAATGGGAGGGTGCAGCGAGGTGCCAGCATCTCCACTGTCCCCTTGCTCCGTGGGTCAACCAGCTCTACCCACACCACTCCTGATCAACACGTGTCTGCTCTAAAAACCATCCAGTGCTGGAGGTGCCATGGCCTTCCCGAACATTAACCATGGACAGAAAGCGATCCAACAGTCCCTTTCCCTCTGCCTCTGGTAAATAAGGAGGAGAAGGGCTTCCCACATCTTCTCCCAGCCACACAACAACCTGGAGCCCTGTTGACCTCCTGGTCCCCAAAACTGCTCTCAGACACACTTTTGCAGAACCTCTCTCCAGCTGGTTGTTCACCCTCTGTCCAAGAAGGACTTTTCCTTGGCTGCCCTGGAGGGATCCAGGAAACCCTTCCAGCATGCTCAGCCCTCCCCATCCACTGCTCTTCACATGATACCATCTACCCGCCGATAAAAATACCCGTGGTCCTAGCAGGCAGGGATGCGCCGAGCTGGGAACAGATAACTTTGCAATCACAGAAATGTGCCCCAGCGAGTTTCAAGTTACACATTAACAAGAAATGGGGGAGAGCGGCAGTGACGCACGGATGGGCAGGGGAATTTATAGCAGGAATGCACACGTTGCTCAGCTCACGCAGAGGGGACAATGGAGGGGACAGCCCCGTCCTGACGTGCTCCTGCACAAGCCAAGGCTGGCAGCAGCAGGTCTCTGTGAGCTGGAGACACTGCGAGTGTGCCCAGGGGAGCGGGGCAAACGCTACTTTTGGGATCAGATCCATCAGGCCAGAGTGAATTTAGAGTAGGAGTTTGTCAATCTGACAACAGCTTGTACTTCCAAGGAAGGTGTGGGAAACCCCCGAACATGGAGAAATTCTCGTAAAGCTGAGAAGATGCTCTTACAGCTCTGACCTTGCACCTCAACACAGGCGCTGGTTGCTAAAGATATAAAAGCCAGCTGGAGATCTGCCATCCATGAGCAGCACCTCCATTTTTGGAGCCTGCTGAGGCCCTCAGCTCAGCGTTATCTCAGAGCAGGATCTCACGGCCACCCTCTGAGCAGCTTCAGGGGTCCAGTTTCACCATTGCTGAGCATGCCTGCAAGTCTGCCTTATTACATTGCAACCACCCTCATCCTTTCCTGTCTTTTCTCACAACAAAGCTAAGCAACTGGGAGCAATCCACACCTCCTTGACTTGTGAACACACCACCTGGAGACAGCCAGACACATGAGCTTGGCTCTGGTCTCCACCATGGGGAAGGCGTCTTCCACGTGTCCATCAGACTTCTTCTCTCCATGGCCATTGTGCATGCAACCATCCTTCTTCCCTGATCACCCTCTGTTAAAAAGGGGAATACATCCTGGAGGATGTGACCTGTAAAGGTCCCTTGCAATCCAAAGCATTCTACGATTCTATGATTCTATGTTCAGGCACAGATATGGTAACCTCTACAGAATGGAGATGGAATGCTGCTTCCTCCACCATCGAAGGCGTATTTGCTGCTATGGACCTATCCAGCATGAAGGAGGTCTGCGCTGCTGAGCACACAGGACTCAAAGGCAATGTTTTAATTCAGAGCAACGAGAAGTGTTGCAGGGACCGCCCCGACTGTGCCACCTAATGCATGGTGGTTTGCTCTGGAAACGCAGCCTCGGAGCACACAACCTTGGTTCTTCCCAGATAAAACCAAACTGGGACACCTGCACTGGGAGAACCCTGAACACACAGTAACACCTTTTGGGCATTCGTAGGTCTGACCCAGTAAGTGTCCCCTCAACCTCGTCCTCCTGCATATACCAAGCAAGCATGGAAGGCTCTTGCAATGCGAAAAGAGTCCACAACACCCCGGGATCTTTCTGGTGCTTTATAAAGGGCCAAGTGGCATCATCATCTTCATGTTTGCTGTCACACACCTCAACACTTTGCAAGTCCAGTGTTCCTCCCTTGTCTTTATAACCTGCCTCCTGCCTCGATGTCCTTTCTCTTCTTCCCTGGTCCAAGCCTCCTTTTGCTGTCTCCTCTTGTCTCTTGTCCCCTCAGAGCTCTTGTCTTTTCTTTCATCCCTTTTTTCTTACTGTCCCACCCTTCCTTACTGCCATAATTTCCTGATGGTTATGTCAATCCCTTTGAGGTCACCTTTAGGAAGATGAAGGCCACCTTCCTGAAGATGACTTCAACAGCTGCCTCTCAGGAGCAGCTCAGCACATGTGTCCCAACCTTGAGGACCCTGAACAGGTCTTCAGGTGATCTTGCTGCTCACTGGGATGTCCATGTCCATGTCCATGTCCATGTCCATGTCATGTGGAAGAGTTTGGAGGAAAGAGGCTGGTAGAGGTTTGCTGATGCCCCAGTCCTTGGACCTTGTAGATGACCCTCAGGATGAAGGCAGGTGACAGCAATAACTCCGATCCCATCCCAGCTCCAGCTCCACAGAAGTGATGGTGACAATTCCTGGTTGAACACAGATGCAGGTTCCTGGAGTTACATCTAGCAATGGTGAACGTGAAGGGTTGGCTAGTGGCAGGAGGCCCTGCACCCACCTCCAGGTGCCCACATCCCAGGGGCAATGTGATCCCACAACGTGAGCCCATGAAGCCATGCCTGCTGTCTAAATACTCCCAGACCTCAGGAGCATTGTTGGATGGCTCTTGGAGACTCTTCACATATTTCCTCTACTCCAGTAGCATTGGTGACCTCCAGCTCCTGATGTACTGCTGGTGTAGCGCAGCTCCACATCAGAAAAGCAACCAACGGGTGTTTGATGCGACCCTATGGGGCTGTTTTGTGGGTCCCACTCCTACACCAGACCATAGCAGCCCCACAGATTCACTCCCACCCACGGGCTAAAACCCATCACTGGACATAACCCTCATCTCCTCTCTTCGCCTCCCCCCATCTGCTCCCAGCTCACAGGATGGGAGATAAAACCGGTGTAAGGAGGAGGTTGTGCTAGGACTTACCTGATTTACACCAGCAGGGACGTCACCTCCGTTTGAAAGCATCAAGAAGTACCTCCTGGATAGACTTGGAAGGTGTTATGGTCCCACGCTGGGACGCGACAAAGGGCTAAGACAGAGAGGCAGATGCCTCCTGCCTCCAATGGACACTGATGTTCACGTCTGGTCACGAGCAACCAGAAAAAGAGCAGGAAAGCTGCCAATTCTTGGAGGAAAACAAACCCCATAAACCTGCCAAGCGTCCCTGCTCAGAGATATTTACTCTTCTGACGTGTTCTCATGGAAATTAATCCCAGTCTCACCCCTCCAGGTATGGTAAACATTATGAGCGAGGAATGGGGAGAGGCTAGGACAGCAGAGCACGGGGAACAAAGCTGCTTGGGTGTACCAGCCTTCACCGAAATGTGGTGGAACAGGCCCAAGCAGGACGTAGCAGGGCTGTACGGGCTCTCTTCCAGCTCGGCCGGACCTCTACCCCCCCGCGGCCATCTCGGCTGCAGGACTAGTCGTTCCGCCCAAGTTTAACCTGGAGGAGGCTGATTCATCCCCTGGGCTCCTGAAGAGCCACTTCAAGGTTTCTTCAACTCGCACCAGGTTACAACAAGCTCCAAAGAAGGATTTGGTTTTTTTTTCTTCTGCTGGGGAAAGCCAAAGCATGCTTAGCACGCTCTGTGAATCTTATTTTTCCCCATCCCTATAATTTCTTGCTTTTTGCATGCTTTGTGAATCTTATTTTTCCCAATCCATCTATTTTCTTTTTTATGGCAAGAAAAAAATGAGCGGTCTCAGTTGCTTAGGTGTTACGTTTTGCCTTGCCATCGCTGTAGGACACGCGCACCAGTCCGATTCGCATCCACATGGCACCCCCACGTGGGGAAAGCTCGGAGGCTCCATCACCAGCCTGACATTCTTCCTTCTGATGGATATGCAAAGCCTTGTGGGTGAAAGAATGAAGAGGTGGAAATAAAAATCAAATAATTAATTAGGGGGAAATCTGGGGAAAACAGCGGTCGTGCTGGGAAAGCTCTGCCAGGGCAGTGCAAGGTGAATACCAGCAGCAGTGCTTGAGCACATGGGTTGCTTTGAGCAATCAAATTGGGACCAGGACCCATCGCCCCTCATCTTTCACCGCGTCCCAGGCAGTGGAGGGGTGCGAGGAGCCCCCACAACGGATGCTGGGACACCCCCAGCCTGAGATGTGCACATGGGATGGCATCTCCGTGGCCTACCCAAAACCTGTCCCCATATTATCAGAGCAGCGGCAAGGGCTGGAGGAGAAAGGAGGAGCTGGAAACATCTGGAGGCACAACATCTGGAGGCTGGAAACATCTGGTTCAGTGCCGTTGTGGTCTTTGAAGCCCTGGGAGAAGCACTCAGAACAAAACCACAGCCGTCAGATAATCCCAAGCTCAATTTCTGGCTTTACCTGCTCCGCGGAGAAATCACCTCCCACGCTGGCAAAAACCCAGGCAGGGAAGGGAACGGCTGTGTCATCCCCCAGGATATCACTGTTAATTATTAAGGATAATTTTGTTCCTTTAGTATTTTTTTTAATACTTTCATTCATTTTTTAATTTTCATTTTCTCATTCTTTTGTTCTTATCTATCTATCATCTCTCTGCCTACCTATCTGATCTATTTGTCTATCTGTTGATCTATTTATCTACCTGTCATAGCCATTAAGCTCTTTATTTCCTATATATTCATATTTAATATAAAAATATATCATAGAATCATAGAATATCTCAAGTTGGAAGGGACCCATAAGGATCATCGAGTCCAACTCCCTGCTCCTCACAGGACTGCTATATATTCATATATATTCACATTTAATATAAAAAGCTGACTTCCCCGGAGAAAGCAGTTCCCGTATCGTCTCCCCAGGACAGGGGGGACCTCGCAGACCAGCAGCTGCTGCATCGTCAGCCCCAGCCCGTTGGTTTCTGTTGGCGAGCAAACCCTTCTGCCAGGAAAACTCTTCTGCGAGGAAAACTCCTGCCAGTTCAGCAGACAAAATCTGCTTTATCAGCAGCTGCTTGGATTTGCTGGTGGAAGTGCTTCTCCTCCCAGGCTTTCGCAGCCAGAGCTGCCTCATCCATTAATGCCCCTGCCCGTAGCGGAGGTTAAAACACGCCGGTTTTTGCTCCGAAGCGCACCCTTGCAGCCAAGAGGCCTTAAATGCAAAGCGTTTTCCTCGTCGTGAGCTTTTTGTACTTAAAAAGGTTTAAACCCCTTCAGGGATTAAATTCAGATGTGAAGAATAAAGAGGTGTGTGGGTAAGCGGCCGCTTGGGAGCCCGACTCGAAAGCGATGCCTTTTACACCGAGGGAGCTGTATGAGGATGGGAACCAAGTGAACCCCCATTCCTCGGGGTTCATCTCCAAATTTTGCTTTTATGGCCAGATTCTTCTTTTTTTAGATGAGGGAATACGCCACTGTTTTCAGCTGGGGGTTGTCACCATCAGCTGGTATTTGGCTCTTGGGGTTTCCAACCTTTATGTCTTGGCTCTGTTGGGGTTCCTGGGTGTTAGGTATCTCTTTGGGACTGTATTCTGTACTCTCATATAAAATAAAATAAAATGAAATAAAATAAAATGAAGTGAAATGAAATGAAATGAAATGAAAAGAGATGAGAGTAATAGAAAATAAAATAATGAAAAAGAAAATAAAAATGAAATATAAAATAAAATAAAGAGGGAAGGGAAGGGAAGGGAAGGGAAGGGAAGGGAAGGGAAGGGAAGGGAAGGGAAGGGAAGGGAAGGGAAGGGAAGGGAAGGGAAGGGAAGGGAAGGGAAGGGAAGGAAAGGAAAGGAAAGGAAAGGAAAGGAAAGGAAAGGAAAGGAAAGGAAAGGAAAGGAAAGGAAAGGAAAGGAAAGGAAAGGAAAGGAAAGGAAAGGAAAGGAAAGGAAAGGAAAGGAAAGGAAAGGAAAGGAAAGGAAAGGAAAGGAAAGGAAAGGAAAGGAAAGGAAAGGAAAGGAAAGGAAAGGAAAGGAAAGGAAAGGAAAGGAATTAAATTTTTTTTTAAAGCTGTTTATTCTGCCTGGCTTAGTGACACTGTGTCAAGCTCCTGCCTTTCTCAGCTAATTCAATGCTTCTCTCCCCCAAAATCTCATCCCCTTCCTCGCTGCGGTGTGGACCCCAGGGAAGCAGCTCCCCACTCCCACCAGCTTATCCAAGGGGAAACTGGAGTGTTAATGTCCTGAGCATCCTCACGAGGACTCGGTCCCTCCTGGAGGGGCTGCGGGGAGGGGATAAACCTTTGCAAACAGCCAGAGTTACAAAGAAACATTCCAGGAGATTAAAATCCAGAAGATTAAAATCAACAGGGCGGACAAATTATTTTCTTAACCGCTCGGGGCACAGTTGTGTTTTATTTATCTCCCTCTGTGGGATGTGCCGGCCAGGAAACCCTGCGCGGCTCCTGTGGCTGTTTCCACGTCGTCTCCTTGGCGAGGTGACACGGAGCAAGGCCAGACTTGAGGTGAAGAACTCGGGGGGCACCCACAGCTTGGTCTCCTCGGGGTTTCCCACTGTCGCATCGTGTCCCCCACTATTATAGACTCACAGAATGGTTTGGGTTGGAAGGGACCTTTCAAGGTCACCTAGTCCAACCCCCCTGCAATGAGCAGGGACGTCTTCTGCTAGACCGGGTTGCTCAGAGCCCCGTCCACCCTGACCTTGAACGTTTCCAGGGATGGGGCATCCACCACCTCTCTGGGCAATAGAAATATTGCCAGAGCCAGCCCAGGCGCTGGACCTTGCACCCCGGTTGGGAACCCAGAGCAAGTTGGAGATGGGATTTATCACCCTTGAGGTGAAGGCCCATTGTGGATGTAAGGACACGAGATGACACAATGTGACAAACAACGGAGCCACTACAAGAAAAACATTGAGGGGCTGGAGCGTGTCCAGAGAAGGGCAACGAAGCTGGGGAAGGGTCTGGAGCACAAGGCTGATGGGGAGCGGCTGAGGGACCTGGGGTTGTTCAGCCTGGAGAAAAGGAGGCTGAGGGGAGACCTCATCGCTCTCTACAACTGCCTGAAAGGAGGGGGTAGAGAGGTGGGGTCGGTCTCTTCTCCCAGGTAACAAGCGATAGGACAAGAGCAAATGGCCTCAGGTTGCACCGGGGAGGTTTAGACTGGATATTAGGAAAAATTTCTTCACCGCAAGGGTTGGCAAGCATTGGAAGAGGCTGCCCAGGGAAGTGGTGGAGTCGCCATCCCTGGAGGTATTTGAAAGACGTGTAGATGTGGTGCTCAGGGACATGGTCGAGTGGTGGACTTGGCAGTGCTGGGTTAACGGATGGACTTGATAATCTTAAAGCTCCTTTCCAACCTAAATGATTCTGTGATTCTATAAGCAGGAGGGTTGCACAGCCAAGAGATGTGGGGATGGGGAAGCACACGGCCTGCCCTTGGCTTATGCAGAAGACAGGTCCCCAAATGGAGCGTAGGTTCCCCAAACCCCTTGTTTCATCATTCCTTAGGTCTCCCCCAGCTCCCTGCCACTGACACACACCACCTTTTTGCGCACCGCCTGGGATCGCATCTTGGATCCCACCTTGTTGATGGATTTTGGGAGCCACTTTCTTCATTAAAGCAGACAGGGTGTGCTCAGGGATACTCAAGCAGAGCTGCCTGCCCAGGCATGACCTGGCAGCACAGGCAGATCCCTGAGGGAAGGTAGATCCTTCGGGATCTCATTTCTTCGGCAGGATTTGATGGGAAAGCCACCAGCCAGCTCAGCTGGAGCTGCTACACCACCGCCCAGGTCACCCCCTGACTTGGGAAAGCTCTTCCCCGCCAGCACAGATGTTCGTCCCCCAGGACTCGCTTATCTCAATGAGGATCGTGATTTATTTTTCCTATTTTTGAGCCCAAACAGCTGTATCTTACTTTTACCAGCACATAATTCGTGTCGTTTCCTTGCTTATTTGCTTGCTGCGCTGTGCATCACTCAGGGAATTAGGGACGCATGACTGCTCTGAGGAATGCCGGGGGAGTATTTGCTCATGCCCATCGCTGGGAGGTTTTTATCTCAATATCCAATTAATAAATTTCCCTCTTCTTGCCAATGCGCAGCTTGTTCCTGGTGCATCCAGCTCCCAGTTTCCCAGCGAGGCAGATGCACTGGGGCCCAGTTAGTGGGGGAGCAGCTCTAAGCTGGGGACCAGGACCTAGGCTGCTGGGCCAGGATCAGACCTAGGCTGCGTTGCTCTCCTGGATGGAGGAGGAATTGCTCATGTCTCATTTGGGATACCTCCAGCTCGTTAGCTGGCAGAGCAGATTAACCCATGAGGAGCCAGACAGCTGCAGTGAGTGCCACCAGCTGATCCAATCCTCCATTTCCCCACAGAAAAGCTTTTTAAGAGCCCTCAGCACACAGCACAACATCTAAAGGATACCGGATTCATCATGCCATGAACATCTTGAGTCGCCCTTCGAGCATCCCCGACTGAAGGAGAAGCAAAATCCACCCAAAACGGCCCCATTTGCTGGTTGCAACCCAACACCAGCGCTTTCCTGGAGCTGTAAATCTCTCCTTAAAGCTCAGCCCGGCTTCACGGAAACGTCAGGTTTCATTAGAAACGTTTCATGTGCTTCTTGCTTGGAGAAAAAGTAAGACAAATGACTATTTAGAAAAGTATGAAAGTCCTTTGGCTGCATCTCCCTCTTCATTGATGCTGGATCTCCCTTTTCAATGATTATTTAACTAATCCAGCCCACCCCCTGCCATTAATAACTCTATTTCTGTAGCAGTGGATGCATTTATTTTATTGTTTTGGTTTTTAATTGTCAATACGCTTGTTGCTTGTGGAGACCCTGGAGAACAAAGCCCTTAATAAACCTCCTGCACTCACTATTCTGCTTATCTTGGTGAATATTAGGAGCTGAACCTCCTCGAGCTACACAGCCTTAACTACGTCCTATCAATGCAAAGCAAATAAATACCACCAAAATTAAAATTTAGCTCAGACCTTAGGCACAAGCACATCCATGCAATGGACTCTGAATATTCCCTGCGTTACTATTAACCCTACAATTGCTCCAACCTCTAAAAATCCATCAGTGGGTCCGTCCTTTTGGAGGGCAGAGAAGCACCAAGCTCCCGTTAGCTGGGTGCAAACCTTCGTGTGATGCTCCAAATGGGCAGCAGAAACTCCCTTTTGCATTTATGGCTCTGTTGTCGGTTGAGCTGCTGCAACCCCGAGGTTATTTTCCAGCAGCGAGGAAGGCTGGAGCATGTGCAAGCAACATCTGGTGCAGCTGTATGAGCGGGTGGATGTAGCAGATGGGGGTTGATTGGGATGCGGGCCACCAAGCCAGCCTGGTAGAGGATTAATTATTATATTTCCAACATCTGGCCAGGAACTTTGTTGCCATATATAACTTAAGGAAGAAAAAAACCCCCCACATTAGCTTCAGTTGGGATGTTCAGGTTCAGCTGGGCTTGTCTCTAATCATTTGGCTTTGCAGGTTACTCAGCTGCCTTCAAGTTCTCAACTTATGCCAGGAAAATAAGTATTTTTTATAAAACATACTGCACTTAAACACTTATACTATTTATTTTTTGATCAGCTTCTTTATTTCACTTCTTTTTCCCCCCAGTCATAATTTTTATCAGTATTTTAAAGACGTGGAAGTGCAATGGGCAGCTATGAGAGGCAGCTGCATCACGATTTATCACTGAAGATGCAAACTCCCCGGGGACCTGCGTTGAACCTGCAGCGCCCCGTGGGGCAGGCTTCAGGGAATCTGCAGTCAAATATATGAAATGAAATTATTCATGGAAGAATACAAGCAACCGGTGGAAAAACTATTGCCATGCATGATAAGGGGGGATGATGCATCTGTTTGCAGGCGCGGTACCTAAAACGCTTCTCAGTCCTGCGTGCAAAGGCCTGCGGATGATTTATGCCTGCGCGTGCAAAGGGTTGCATGCACAGATGCTACTTTGGGATATTTTAGGAGGAAGCTCCTTCGGGCTGGCTGGAGGAACGAGGTGTGAGAGGCAAAACTTTTGCAGGATGACTTGGCTTTGGGGCAATGAGTTAAAACAGCAGGAGCTCGGCAGAGGTTGCATTTCGCATCAGTTCAGCGTGATGATTTCATTGCGGGGGAAGCAGCTCGTTGCATGCTGCACCATTGACTTAAGAGTTTATCTGCAAAACCCCGCTCCCCCTGCAAGCCCTGGCTTCCAGAGCACCAGCTAATTTTTCTTAGCCCAGCAAAATGCTTTTTTTCCAACCCATTTTTCCACCCTCCTGCTTGAATGAAGCATCCTCTGCATCCCCTCTGAGTGCATCCCATTGCATTTGCTCATCCTGGCTTTGAGCGCCACGCTGCAATACATATTTTAAATAACGATTGCACTCAATGCTTCTGTCTTCCCAAAGCACTTTCCCAGCTGTACGTGGGTGTGTAGGCAACGCTTTGCATGCACTTAAACTTGGTACTGGGCATGGGGCATGGTCTTGCATGAACACCTACGGGGTCTGCAGGTTGTGCAGCTCCAATAGAGAGATGCAATGTATTTTCACAGCACCCATTGATGCACCACGTTGCACTTATCATTTCGCGAAAGTTTCCCAGGGAAAATGAATTAGACTAATTAGCAGCACTAAGTAAACTAATAGCTGGAGGAGAAAGGAGAATTCAAGTTGCATTTTAGGGTTTTTTTTTTAAAGTGCTAAAGATGGTTAAAGCATCTTTAAAGGCGAGGGGTCATTTTCTGGGAGCTGGAGTAAAGCAGTTCATCAGTAATAAAGGAGCCGGCGATGGAGCAGCAGCAACGCTGGAGCACTTGGGAAAATGCAATTATGAGAATTGCCTTACGCTCTGCAAACTGCCCTGGTAATTTGCTTAGAGGAAACGTCCAACTGCACTTTAATATTTCAAAGATCTCATTGCAGCAGATCTAATAAACTAAGCCAAGCAACCTAAGTACTGGGGGGGGGGGGGGGGGGGGGGGGGCCTGGAAAAAAATGCATGTCTGCTCAGGGGTTTTTAATTCACACCCAGCGAAACATGACATTGCATGGTGGGGAACATCATTTCTGCCTCCTGGGCTCTCCTGCACCTCACCAATGTCTGCAACGGTCAAGGGTTCAGCTTCATTTTATTCTCCTTTGATTAAAAGCATCCTCCCGCACAAGGGTCCTTGGCCGTTGCACGTTTGGGTGCTCTTCTCCTGGTGTGGTGGCCTTGGGATGCACCGGGACCTGGGTGCCAGCCTCAAGGGACTGCTCCAGCTGCTGTCCCCACGGTCCGAGGGTGACAGTCGCTTATATACTTGAACCCCAGCTCAAGTCTGGCTCTTGCTGGCCTGCTTTGCTCAGGCAACCTGCAAAGTGCTGGTGGGAAGGCGATGGCTGCTTTTCCTCTTGTGCACCCTGTCTGCACGGGGCTGGAGAGCACCTCCTGGGCGGCACGGGCTCTGTCCTGCACCCCAATCTGTGTGGCTGGATCCTGCGGTCAACTCATACCTTGGAGGCTGGGCCAGCACGCAGTGTGCTGGTGGTGGCCCTGGGCAACAGTGCTGTGGGGTCCCTGTGCACCCCCCGAGCACCGTGCTGTGCATAACCCTGCACCTCTCTATGCATCCCCCTGCATCCTCCCATGCACACCCGTGTAACCCCTGTGCACACCTTGCACCCTCGATGCACCCCCCTGTGCACACCCTACACCCCCCTGCAGCCTCCCGGCGCACACCCTGAACGCTCCCCGGGCACCCCCCTGCACTTCTCCATGCACACCCCCACACCCCTGCACCCCCCGTGAACCCCCTTCACTCCTCCATCCACACCCTGCACCCTCCTGTGCACGCCCCGGGCATCCCCCTGTACCAACCCCTGCACCCCTGTGCACATCCCCACACCCCCCCCGTGCACACCCTGCACCCTTTGCACACTCTGCACCCCCTGTGCACACTCTGCACCCCTTGTGTGCATCCCTTGCACCCTCCCTGTGCACACCCCTGTGCACACCCCTGCAACCCCTGTGCACACCCCGTGCACTCTCACCCTCCCTGTGCACCTCCCTGCACCCCCATGCACTCTGCACCCCCCTGTGCACCCCTGCACGCCCCGTGCACGCCCCTGTACCCCCTGTGCACACTCTGCCCCTCCCGCACCTCCGTGCACCCCCCTGTGCACGCCAGCACCCCCCGTGCATACTCTGCACTCCCCTGTGCACCCCAGCAGCCCCCGTGTACCCCCCTGTGCACACTCTGCACCCTGCCTGTGCACACCCCGGCACCCCCCGTGCACACTCTCACCCTCCCTGGGCACACCCCTGCACCCCCCGTGCACTCTGCAGCCCTCTGCAACCCCTGTGCACACTCTGCACCCCCCCTGTGCACACTCCTGCACCCCCTGTGCACCCCAGCAACCCCCGTGCGCACACTCTGCACCTCCCGTGCACCCTTCTGCAACCCCTGTACACCCCCCTGTGCACCCCCACTGCACACTCATCCTCCCTGTGCACACCCCTGCAACCCTTGTGCACACCCTGCATCCCCCTCTGCACCCCTGCACCCTCCGTGCACACTCTGCACCCCCCCTCTGCACCCCTGCACCCTCCGTGCACCCCCCTGCACACTCTGCACCCCCCTGCATCCCCCGTGCACACTCTGCACCCCCCGTGCACCCCTGCACCCCCTGTGCACACTCTGCACCCCGCTGTGCACCCCAGCACCCTCCCGTGCACACCCTGCACCCCGCTGTGCACCCCAGCACCCTCCCGTGCACACTCTGCACCCCCCTGTGCACACTCTGCACCCCCCGTGCACCCCAGCACCCCCTGTGCACACTCTGCACCCCCCAACACCCCCCTGCACCCCCCGTGCACACTCTGCACCCCCCTGTGCACCCCAGCACCCCCTGTGCACACTCTGCACCCCCCAACACCCCCCTGCACCCCCCGTGCACCCCAGCACCCCCTGTGCACACTCTGCACCCCCCAACACCCCCCGTGCACCCCAGCACCCCCTGTGCACACTCTGCACCCCCCAACACCCCCCTGCACCCCCCGTGCACACTCTGCACCCCCCTGTGCACCCCAGCACCCCCCCTGCACCCCCCGCCCCGCCCCTCGCGCCCCCCAGCGGCCGCAGCGCGCGCCGGCGCCGCGGGAGGGCGGGCGGAGGGGGGGGCGTGTCCACCCCGTCCCTCTCTCCTCGCCCGCCACTCTATGGTGGCCGCTCTAGGCGGCTGGGAGGTCTCCGCCGCCGGCGGGGCGGGCCGTTGGCGGGGCGCGCGTCCCCTCAGCGGGGCGCTCCCGAGCCGCGCTCCGCCGCCTTCTTTTTTTTTTTTTTTTTTTTCCTCCTTTTCCTCCCCCCCCCCCCCCCCCCCCCCGAAGTCGCTCCCCCCTCAGCCCCGTCCCCGCCTTCCCTCCGCTGCCTCCTTTCCCTCCGCGCTCCCCAGGGCCGGGACTCGGGACGCTGCTCGGCGCCCGCCCGCCGCTGCCCGTGAGGAAGAGGCGGCCTCCCCCCCCCACCCCCGCTCCTCCCGCCGACCGGGACTCGCCCCGACCCGGGAGGGAGACGGTCGCTGCCCGCTCCTCCTCTCCTCCTCCTCCTCCTCTCCTCCTCCTCCTCCTCCTCCTGCAGCGGGGGCCGCATCCTGCTGCCGGGGGGAGGGAATTGATGTGGAGACCCAGCGCAGCACCATGCAGCCCCCGCCGAGGAAGGTGAGGGCCCCCCCTCGGGGAAGGCGAGGGGGGCTGGGGCTGTGTGTGGAGGAGATGGGGGGGAGCAGCGCCGGTGGGGGGGGTCTGGGGGGAGCGGCGGCCGAGTGGGGCTGGAGGCTGTTTGGGGGGGGGGGGGCTGACTGCAGTGGGGTAGGTTTGGGGCAGGGTGGTGGGGCCTGGGGGGGTAGGTTATGGGCGGGGGGTGTGGGGAGGGATGAGGGGGTCTGGGGGCACGGGGGGGAGTGGGGGCAGCAGGTTGGGCTCCGGGTGGGCTGTGCGGTCTGGAGGCAGGTTAGGAGAGGGAGAGCAAGTGTTAGGAGGGAAGGGGGGGTGGAGGGGTGAATTGGGGCGGTGGGGTCTTGGTGAGGGTGGCCCAGCAAGGTGGGAAATGTCGGGGGGGGCTGGTGTTGGAAACTGGACATGGGGGACCAGGGGTGGTGGTAGGGTGCGGTGGGTCAGGTGTGGGAGGTGAGCTCTGGAGGCAGGACAGGGCATGGGGAAGGGCTGGGGAGGAATGAGGTGCAGGGGTGTTTGGTCAGTGGGTGTTGGGGTGGCCGTGGCTGGGCCACCACCATACCCAATGGAGGTTCTCCAAATGAAGGAGAGCAATGGCTGGGTAGGGCTGGAAGGGGGTCAATGACTGCAGAGGGCTTGGCTGCACGGAGGTCTTGAGACAGTCTGTACCGGTTGTGGGGTGCTGCTGGCTGTATTTTGGGGGCTCAGCTGCATTTGGGTACTGTGGTGGGTTAATAGCAACAGCGATGGGTTGGTTGTCTCAGAGCAGAAGGTCACGTCTGGAGTTGATGCAAGGATGCAGGCTATCCCGGCATGTATCAGAGCGCGGGTGAACAGGGGCAGCCAAAAATGTGCAACATATGTGTGATGGGAACAATCTGCAAATGCAGCGGGGAGGCTTTTTTGTCTCTGTGCAGTCCATGGGAATATGGGGTGCTTTGCATTACGGGGGGCTGGTGTGGGAAGAGACTGTAGATTTGGATAAAAGGCTGTTCCTAGCGTGGCTTGTCTGTTTAGGCAGGTTGTTATCAGGGAGACTTGAGCTGTAGTGGGATCTTGAGCTACGTGTAAGTACCGATACATGGAGATTTATTGGTTAGTTATTTTGAGGGTTGTATGCAGTGGTCGGTGTGTGGGGAGAAAGGGGGAGCTAGAGACGGTGAAGCGGGTCTCAGGATGGAGAGGCTGCTCCTTTACAGGCACCATGGAAGGGAGTTTTGTGGTTCTGAGATTTGTGCGTGTTATATATTCTTTGCGATGCCGCCCGGCTAGGGTGGTTTGGGCTGTAATCGTTTACAGTCAGATTGTTGTAGCTCGCCGTAGATGTTTGAGGTTTCATACGTGATGTTGAGATTTCTTGGTGAGGAGGAGAGATTGCAGGGGTTTGCTGTGTGAACTGTATAATGGTGACTGGGAGAGATGAGGAGGGGAGGAAGACTTGAGAGGGAGCGTAAACAGAAATCCCTTGTCATCCCCCGAGCTCCCCAGTAGCCCTGGCAGGCAGCTGCAGTGAAGATCTCTCCTTGGCTCATCCCTGTCTCTCGACCTCTTGTTTTGCGGCTGGACTTTGCTTTTGTTAAACAGTTCTTATTTCTATTTTGGTTTGCATTTGGCGGCTTATTTATATTACATGTGTCTCATTCTTTGCCTATATTATGCCATTTGAAATTATTTCCATTACAGGGGTCATATTGTCTGGGTTTATTTATTTTGAGCAGGTTTTTTTTTCATATACAGATAAAAACGAAAATGCTGAAAGTTCATGTTAAAAATAGACACTTCTTATGCTTAAAGTCAGGGGCATACATGTGTTTTGGTTTTTTTTTAATCATATGAAAAACTTGTTTTTATATAATGTTGTGATTAAAGGGTGCTTGTTGCTGGGGGATTGTTTTCAGTGTTAAAATCGAGGAGGCTTTTGCTAGCTGATGAGATCTAGATTTTTTTGCCTGGCCAGTGAAGAAGAGGGAGATCTGTGTCTTCTTCCTCTGAATTTTTCATTTCTCTTCCCCCATTACAGTAACTGTTTGGTATTTCTGTCCTCATGAATGCATAATGTCTTCAGATATGCTGGTGATCATTTTTTAGGCCGATACATGGATTCCCTGTGATCACTAGAGGGCTTAAATGCCAAGACCTCTTGTTTTATAAAAACAAGAACAAAACAACCCCAAGGTTCCCTTCCAAAATCAAATCATTCCTCATACCTGTGCCAATGGTGCTACCTGCCAGTTATCAAGTAGGTTCCCAAAGTATTGAAATTTTAGCTTCATGATCACAAGGTTCGAAGGAAAATTACACCAATACTGAAAAATGTAAGGCCAACCTTCTGAAGCCTTTTATAGAGGGCTCTTTTGATCTGGTACACAATCAAAACCAACTCGATGTTTAAGCTATCTTTAAATGATAGGACAATTGTAGGACAGTTTAATAAAATTCAAAATTGTGTGACTTGCACTGAAGTGCTAAATGTATACACTATAATTAATTTTTTTCCCCTTGTGGCCTGCTTTTTCTTTTTTGGTAGGCAAAACTCTTTTGCTACACACAAGCTACCCTCCCAGGTTTTGGAATAAAATTGCACTTCCGTTTGTGGTTGGGCATAAGCATGAGATTCTTGCTGTGTGCAGTGTAAGCCTGCTGGGGTGACAGCACTTACAGAAATCAGCCTTTATGAATGTTACGTAGGGTTAAACTGTATCTTAACTCTGTGTTCGAATTTTCCACTGAAATGTGCAATTTCAAAATAGATGAAGGACATGAATTGGTTTTTTTCTTGTTGAAAATTGACTTACACTCTACAGAAAATATATGTGGTCTGTGGTTTTTTTTGTAGGTGAAAGTTACACAAGAGCTAAAAAACATTCAGGTTGAGCAGATGACAAAACTTCAGGCCAAGCATCAGGCAGAATGTGAGCTACTTGAAGATATCAGGTAAGGTTACAGAAAATGCTACCAAAATTCCTTTAAGATCCAGTTTTTGGAAGAACATTTGAGTTACAAAACTTCAGGAACTGACGATGGAATTTCCTCTTTGGATTTCCTGCTTTTAGGCTGTTAAAGTTTTGACACAGCTGGAAATTATAACTGGAGCTAACACAATGCAAACCATTTTTTCTTCTCTTCAATGGGGGAACTGTTAAAAAAAAAGTCACAAACAACTTACAAAAAGCATTGGTCTTTTCAGCAATATTTCTCTATATAATAGACTAAGGCTTTGATTTACCAGTTATAAGAGGCTGCTAAAATTATTAAAATATTTTAAAACTACTCATGATTTATGTCTTGCTAGAGATAGCTTTGAACAGCACTTTTAAATAGATTGTATTTTTTACCAGAAACTTATAAGACGATACTTGTATCCATAATTTAAAACTCTGCACAGGTTAAGATCAATAGGGAAAATCTACCTGACATCAATTGTGGGGATTTTATTATTCATTTTACCTAATGTGATTACTTCTCTTGAAGTTAAAAGTTTGGTTTTAACAAAATACGGTGGTAGTGGGTACTTGGCATTATATGGAGGATTAATTATGCCATTTGGAGAGGATCAGTTTCTAGGATGGTTCTTCTGTAAAATATTCAGCAGTAAGTCCACTGCTGTCCTGCTCTTTTTGGCAGTCCACCCGTTAATTATTTAAATGAGGTTTCTTGCTTTATATTTGTATATAAAATGCAAATGTGGCAACTTTGACAGATGACATACTGCATGTCTCTCACAGTGTCCTCTCTTCGTAAATCAGAACGTCAAGCCTTGAGCCTTCTCTCCCCTGTTTTTCTTCTGTGGGTGTTGAAATACTTTTTCATATGGGAAAGATCACAGCATTAATTTCCTTAGATTAAAATTAGTGGCTGTGCAGTGTTTAACTAGCAAATGCTGAGTAATAAATAACAGACTGATCCAAGGAATTTTTCCCCCTAGATAGAAGCTTATTTTTAGAACATTTAGACCAGGTACCTCTGCTCTAGTCCAGGTTTTGTTAGCATTTCCTATTTTTCAGGGGCTTATAATTACTTCCGTCTGTATTCTGCTGAAAGATGTCATAAGCATTATTAGCCTGCGGGTACAAAACCAGGAAAACATGTGAAAATGCCGGCTTAAAATATTTTTCTTTAATGTAATTTAATTTCTGCAGTTAATTTAATTTGTAAATTTTAATGTTATGGATTAAGAAACTGTGTTAATATATTTAATTCACTAACACGGTCACCAAACGTACATAGTCTCTGTTCAGCATTCTTGTTGCAAGCAATCTGCGTTTGCAGAATCACTGCGTGGATTTACAGATTAAACATTCTTTAAACGTGGAATGATGTGATAGGATATGACAGCTCCATCGTGTCAATGATTTGTTCAAATATCAGATAACAGAATAAGAGAGAACAAGAGAATTTTTGCTCAAAAACATTTGCTGAAAAAAAAAGATCTTGGTTTGTGATGTAGAGGCCTTTTAATTGCATCTAGCTGTGAAGGAGGAACTGGGCTTTGAAGACTTGGTAGTCTTGATGCTGCGCCGGTCAGTGTGTTACACTCGTGTGAGAAGTTGGGTGTCAACCTCGTCATCCCATTACTTGTGTATTTATGACTGTATTCAGGATATGCAGCCACCGTGATTCCGGAGCGTTCCAGAAAGCAACGCTCACTGGAACCACACACAGGATCTTTTTGTCTCTGGAACGAAGAATTATTTTTTTTTATAGAAAGCACCCTGCTGTTATTCAAAAGTATTAAATTTTAACTGAATGCTGTTTGTTTATCAAGACTTGTGAGAGTTTGGGTCCTTTTGTGGCACTGTTGGAGCTTCCAGGCACTGCAAGAGTACGACTTCGTACTCTTGTATGCTGCTGCTCTGAATTCTACAGACTTAACTGCTGCAGTGGCAACAAGAAACTGAATACATGGCTTGCAAGCTAGTGATTAAGAATGCATATTTTAAAACATTAAATTATTAGAAATAATTACTGTATTTTTTAGCATATAAATGCAAGCAGTCAAATCACATATGCAATACTTATAAACCATAGTATTTGTATAGGATTTAAAACTTAATTACATTTTTGTTATGCCATTTCAGTTCAGTGTTGTACACAACTAAAAAGAAGCGGTACAAGGAAAAGATCAGAAAGTTCTCTTAGGAGTTCTAGCAGAATACATCTATTGTCTAGTATATTAGGAGATGATTTTTGGCAGCCTACCAGATCATAAGTATGCTTGCCATTCCAATAGCTTTGATATCTTTATGCAAAACTGAGCACTGCTTTAAATGTTTGTAGTTTGAAG
The DNA here is from genome assembly GCF_035582795.1 of Mycteria americana. Lineage (NCBI taxonomy): Eukaryota > Metazoa > Chordata > Aves > Ciconiiformes > Ciconiidae > Mycteria > Mycteria americana. The sequence goes on along the minus strand of NC_134365.1, from coordinate 220,732,611 downwards.
GCTTAAACTATGTCATTTGGAGAGCACAAAGCCTGAACTACTGTTGATCCCAAACGGGATTCTTCTTGGTCAGGCTTGAGGCATGTAGGTGTAACTACCTTTTCTCCAGCCCCTCTGCAGATACTTTATCTCCTTGAGGGCTTTACATAGACAAAACCACCACATTTATTTAGATCTAAAATATATCTTCTTTTTGAGTGATAATACAGTGTTTTGTATGCAAGGATGGAGACTCAGGTCCTGGAGGCGGGGAAGAAAAGGCAACATGTTTTGCTTGTGGAAAGCATACCTGGAACTTGACAAAACTATGAGCTGATAGTTGAGTGGAAAGCTTTCCTGGGAGTTGGATGACTTTTGACACAACGTAAAATTTTAATATCCATTAAAAAAAAAAATCAAATATCCACTGCAGTCTTACAAACTGTGTTGTGTTTCTCTTCTCTGTGTGAGCTTAGTAGCAATAAAGCTGGAGTATCTTTTTATGACTTGACAAGACTATAATAAAAAATGTGTTTTGAAATGTGTTAGCAAATAGGTTTAAAAATACATTTCTGTGTTTATAATCTCTATTTGGCTCTTTGCGTTACATTTCTTCATACGTGGTGACTGGCGAATTTGTGGAACAAGTGATTCAGGATGCTTTTAGGATCATTGGCTCAGTTTTAGGCATGACATATGTTTATCTTCTGTAGCTCCCTAAAGCTACCGTATCCTTTCACATGGTAGATCCGTGCTGGCATTACTATAAAAAGATTGTCTTCCTGCAACTGTGATGGAGAAAGAGGTTTTTCCCCCTGAAAGGTAAATGTAGGCTTTCTTGCTGTGAACTAGAAATCCTTCAAAGTTTCTCTGTGGCTAGAAGTACTTCTTCACTCTATCCACACCTGGCTGCTTTTAGGCAGCAAGTTCATTTTTTTTCCAGGGGCCAACTGGGTTATGAATGGCTGAATTTATCAGAGGTGTTGGAAATTTTTATCTATTTTACTTTGGTTTTACAGATTGTCTTATTTGATTGGTGGTAGTACATAAGTCACGCACAGTAGTCTGAAATTGCCCTTAGTTTGCCAGGACATAGACATACTTTCCTTTTGTGTGTGTGTGTACATGTCTGCAAAGTTGTAAAGAACTCTGTATGATCCACATTTTAATTTCAGCTTGGTGTTTCTGTAATGTATTTGTATGCTATAGACTTTTTAGACTTGTTAGGTGATAGTTGCTTTACCTTGAATGTTATCTCAAGGCCTGCTTTTCAAAAGAACTTTATATACCTTTACAGTTTTTGCTAATGTATTCTAAAATGTCTTTTTTAAAACTTCTTGGCTTTCATGTTTTGCCAGCGAGAACGAGGTTGTGGTTACATGGCTGTTTTAATCTGTTCTAAAGTCTGGACTGCCGCTGAAAGGCCAGCTCCACTTGCCAACTATTTCTGTTGTCTCCTGTAGGAGCACAAGGATGGGTGAACCATGTGGATTAGCGAACTCACCCACCTGAAATCAAACCTTCCCTGACTTTTCTCCCCAAAAGGGATAACACTTGGATAAATCCATTCTCTGATCCAGCTTGCTGCATGGCTGTGCAAGTGCCGCTGCTAGCATGAGAGGTAGGAGGAATGAGTACCTGAGAAATGAGAGGAAAAACAAGATCGTGCAGTAGCACCCCAGGTTCACGTGGGATTAAAGTCACTATGTAACCACAGCCTAATGCTGCTGTAGAAAGCACAGCTGCTGCTCTGTGAATTACAGAGCTGGAAAGGCCACCTTGTTTAAGTCTTAGCTAATTTTCTGCTGTCTGGATGTGTTGATCCTGTGTTGCTTCATCATTTTAAGTCAGTTGACTGTACAGTGTATTGAAAATAGATGTGAAGTTTGCATGATTTCTGGCCGAGATGGAATAGTAATACAGTCCTTTCATTTCTTGGGTCCCAGGTTTAGTTTTTCATCGTTTTCAGCTAAATTAATGTAAAAGGAATTACCAAAGTTGTAGGCTCATAATCTTCACGTTCTCCTGATATGGATGCAACTATATGTACAAATACCTCCTTCTGTTTCTTTCACTTTTCTGTCCTTACAGTTTCTCCCTCCTTACTTATTCTTCTTATTTAAAATACCTCCTTCTTGTTGTTTAGTCTGGCAGATATCGCAGTGTAGTGTATCCTATACATTTATTCAACTTCTTTTCCTAAAGCTGCATTCTTCTCTCTCTCTTTCTCTCTCTCTCTTTTTCTTTGTCATTCACCTTTCTCCTTCCACTGTCTTGCCTTTGTGTGGTATGTTCTGTCTTCCATCCTCTCCTCCAAAGCTCTGCCCTCTGAAGATTTTCCTTCCAGTTTCTCAACTTACTGTTTCGATTTTCCTCCCAGATACTTCATCTCTTCCCTAGTCCTTTCTTTATCCAATTCTGAGCTTGTTAATTTTAATTAGTTCTTGGCTATCACCTCTACGTCCGAGATGCTTTGGTATTTAATGTTCAGCAGGACTGCTTACGCCTGCTAGGTTTGTTAAACCTCTGTGTTTACTTGCTAAGCGGGGAGATCTTCTTGTGGGTCTTCCTTAACAATTTGAGCCCTTTCTGGTCTTGGATGCTGTTGTCCTGTCAGTTGGGCTGTCACTTGCTTCGGCTCTGTTGAGACATAGCAGGTTGGATATGGAGTGTGTGGGTGAGGAAAGAAGGAACTTACTGGGGATTTGTGTTTATGTGCCCACTATGAGGACAGAGTACTTCTTCAACATCTCTAACTTGGTGTCTCATTCTTGTCATAACAAGCCTGAGTGAACAGTACAGAAATTAAAAAAAAAAAAAAAAAAGTAAAAGTATGAATGAATATGTTTCTGTAGATAGCTACTTGCTGCTAGTTTTAACATGTCATTTTATGTATTGAATTATGCTCCACTTAATAACGTTGTGTGTAACCTTTTGCTATGAATATACTTTGTACTCTCCAGTGGAATTTGACTACGCTCCTGTAATCTCACTGGTTGTGTTGGTAGGTTCGTGATAAGGTTTACGGCAACTTTGGCTGCGAGTCAAGCTACTGAAGTTGAAACTAGCTGCAGTTCCAATTTTAAATACAGCAAAGCTAATATAGCAGCTACAACACAGATCACTTAACAGATACTGTGTTAGGGAAAAGTCTCGTCACAGTATGGATAGCGCTGCAGAAGGATAAATAACTGGAAAAGAAAACTGTAAAAGAATATATATTTATATATGTATATAGCCATATATGTTAGGATGCCAGAAGAGATTCTGAAAAATTATGAGAAAGTTTTACTTTTCCTGTCCTGAGGCAAAGTGGTAGTGAGGAGTTTACCTTTCTTCCTGTTCTTTCTGGTCTCCAGCTGCAGGGAATGCAATTTGTTTGGATATTCTTGAACCCTGTATTGGGCTCCAGAGCATGTTTGCTTCTGGCTAGTGGATATCTGATAAGGCCTTTTTTTTTTTTTTTTAAATTCCTGTTCAGAACTTCCTCTCTGCAGTTGCTGGAGGTTTTCATAAGGAGGTCATCTTTTCTCCTTTATACTGCTCAGAAATTTGTCCTGCATTGCCACTTCTCCTTTTTCCTCCAAGGCCATTCACTCCATTCAGCAGATGTGATGCTCGCCTCTGGTGTTAGTGGCTTTATTTAAGTAGGAGCAGTGATCTTCTGTGCTTACAGGTTCTGAGTTCTGTAACCTGGCCAAGTGGAAGACGGCAGAAGAATTAGAAAAACTCATGAAAATTGTAGGCGTGATACTGTTTTAGTCTGGGTTTGACTCACGCTTGAAAAGGTTTTCCTTGTGCAACTAGTAGATCTAGAGGCTTAATTTTTTTCTTTAAAGCGTGCAATTTTCTTTTGAGTTTATGACATTTCTTCCTTCTTGGGTTGATCTTTCTCACCACTAGTGAGTATTGTGAGTTCTTTTTTTTTTTCTTTTCCCCAAGCTCTGTGACTTAGTTGAGGGGACAGAGCATAGTTCTTCTCTATAACACTAAATATGCAGAAATTTGAGAAATTTTGAGAAAAGTTGGTGGTGTTACTTCTGAATAATATTCCATATAAAGAAAGATGCCACAGAATCTGTGGTCTGGGCACGTTACCTATAATTAGGCAGTCCTTTAATGAGATGCTCACATTCTTGATGGAATTAAAATCTGGTGATGTTTTGACTGGAACTGTTTGAGGGAAGCTTGGAATGTACTTAAAAAAATGTTGCCTACTGGGTGTGGAAGTCCAAGTTTTGAGCGAAAAAAAAAAAAGTTTCAGTATAAACATAGCCACAGTGTAATGATTCAGGCCTATCTTGGCACAGTGAAACTGAGAAATGGACCACACTCCTCCTTTTTTTTTTTTTTATCCCTGACGTATAAAAAGTAATGGGTCTCCTGTTTCAATATTTCAAAGTAGCTTTACAGTTTTTGGGTAACTGATGAAGGTTTGTTTTTGACGATTCTTTGAGGCGGGTTTTGGTAGCAGAAGTAATAGTGTAAAAACCCAACAATCCATTTCTCATATCAGAAAGAAAATTAATTTTTTTTTCTCCACTTTAGCTTGAAGGTTTGCATTTGAATGAGCTTCTGTTTATTAAAGCAATTCCAACACATGCTCTGAAAGTCTGATTTTTGAGGGCTTGTGTTTCCTTAGAAGCTTTCAGGAGAATTTAGGCTTGTTACGTTAGCTGGTGGGCACTGTGCCTTTAGTACGCGTTTGTCTTGGAAGACAGTAAAAAGTTGATTCTGGTACTGAGTACAACACATGCATTCTTTGCCAAAGGTTGCATTTTCAGTTTTGACTCAATGCCCCCTTTTTAAGAATGAATCCTTTAGCTTGCAGAAAGTTGTGCGGGGTTTTTTTTTTCTGAATTTTATCCGAGTACGGCCTTTCCTGGAGCTATCATTTTTCACCACAGTGGTACTTGGCAGAGCTCTAGAAAACGAGCAGTTGCGATGCAGTCCTGTGAAGTTGCCTTTGTTACAGATTTTTATGGTGACAATTGCAAGGCGTAGCTGAAAATCGACCGAGTTAGGTATGTGTATTAGAATATATGGTACAGGGTAATTTTAAAGGAACAAAATGCTCTTCCTTTGATCCACTTGATCAAACCCAAGCCTGATTCTGTGAGGAAGGCTTTCCCTTTGAGGCTCTAAGTATTTTTAATCCCAACTCTTTCTTCCAAAACCCTGTATGTAAGAGGAATTGAAGATGTTCAGGACATACCACAAATGTCATGATAAGCTGTATTGGAAAGAGGAGGAGCATTCTTATCATTCCAGACACAATTAGTGTAGCCTGGCTTAATTTCTTATGGTGTTTTGTTGTATTTGTTTCATCATGTTTGGTGGGAAAAGGTTTATTTTGCAGGTTTTGCATCCTTTGCCAATAGTGCTTTTAGCATCTTTTGCAGACAGTGCTTTCAGCCTTTTTAGCATAACCTACACAAAGACTTTTGTAAACAATACCTGCTGTGGCTTGGGACATTGAGGCTGTTGATAGAGGGCACTCCACCCTTTTCATCTATCTTTGTGGCCGAAGATGTTATTTTTTCTTCCCCTCCCCTCCGTGCCAGCCTTATCTTTCCTCTGGAAGTTATTTTAGACCTTCACAGGTGAACGTGGAGATGTGCATCCACTAGTAAAGTTGATTTCGTGTTAGTCCGGTTCATGGTCCATTATATTATCTGTCTTGCGGGCACAGATTCTTGTCTCCTGCCTCTGCAAGAAGGGTGTGGTGAATAGCAGGAGTGAATATTACACCACCAGAACTGGCTTCACTGAAGTGTTTTTGACCGCATGTCAAGCTGGCTCAGAACAAGTTCAATTTTTGTCATGCTGAAAATACCAGCTAGCACCTTGGGAACGCTAATTCTTGGCAATGCCGATGTTTGTGCCACAGAACTGGAGTTAATCAGAAAGTAAAACCTTGTCCACGACCCCTAATGCAAACGGTGTCACAGGTTGGTGTTTCTAACAAATAATAATAATAATAAAAAAGAAACCGCTTTTCTTAGAAGCCGATATGACTCAGAGAATCGGATAGTTTTTGCTGTATCTGAAGTGTTTTTTATGTTTTTACTAAAAGTTATAATTGGAACCTGTGTGTATTTTGTGTCTCATAAAGGCTGGCTGAACTTTATATAAAGGATGCTGAAGAACCTCTTAAGGAATGTACAGGATTTATGTTATAGACCTGTTCGGCCGGTTTCCCGATGGTGCATTGTGTGAATTTCCTTTTACTATCTGGATTCAGGTCGAGTCCAGCTTTGGAATCAAAAGAGAACGGCTGGTCTTGGCTCCCATCAGGAGACCTTTAAAACCTTGTGCCTTTTCAATGCTAGTGAGTGGGAAGCTTGTCCTGACAAATGAGGGAAACGATATTATCAGATATACCTCATGTAAATACTCTTCGTAGGGGAGGCAGAGGTAAAAAGTGAGATTTTTTGGGTTTTTTTTTGTTTTTGTTTTTTTTCTGGATAGGGGCCAATGTAGTGTGGTTATCTGACTGTAGAGAACTTAGTACCATGTTACTTTGCTTGCCGTCCCCAGCTGGTCACTGAGATCAGCTTCTCCTGCTCCTAGTGGACTTTCAACCTAGCTGTTATCTTGTATTACAGTTAGTGATTTTAGTTTTCTGATGAATATGCTTTTTTTTTCCGTACTGCTTACTGCAGTACGAAAGCACACGAAAAAGGTGTTCTGCATTCATATTTTTAAAAATGGCCTGTAAAAAAAGGGCAAAACCTAATCAAACCAAAGTTATTCCAGTGAAGTATTAGCAGTAAATGAAACCAGTTTATAATAGCTCAAAGTAGTGTTTTTCTGTTTGTTTTTTTATAGTAGGGTTTTAAAATTTTAATAGCATTTTTCCAAAATGCATAGTAGGAATACATTAAGTTAGAGGCTTTTTATTGAATTAATGTTTGTAAGTGTTCGGTTGTGTTTATTTCTGAAATAAACACAATATTTCCAATTAATGCTTGAAGAAAGAGAGTAAAAGTAACTAAAAAACCAATCTCTTGAAATCTAGGGGTTTGGGTTTTTTTTTCCCTGTGTGCTATTGCAAGCATGTAGATTCTATTCTTAGATTTTTAAAGTTGTTCTTAATGTCTGGAGATGTTCCTTGTAACAGTCTTTTGAGTTATTTTAAGTATTCCTTTCTTTGTGCCTGTGAGAACGCAGTTAGTTCCAATCTCCAGTGGCTACAAGAAGGTTGTTCACACACATCTCTATCCTCCTGTGCTTTCTCCAGCGATCATCCTTTTAATGAGAAAGGCAAAACGCGTTGGTGTCTAATTTTATGAGAAGAGCTCAGCCATGCAGAAGGCTTTCGAAGATTTATGGTGGTAAAGCCACTAAGTATAGTTATTTCTAGCTTGTGTGCCAGATGTGAGCCAGTGTTAGCAAAGAAAATTTTGGCACTTGTGACTATGTTTAAATACATACAATACTGAGCATAAATAAGTTATTTTTTTGGCTCGGCTATATTCCCGATGCATATTTGGAGGGGAGAAAAAGAGGGAGGAAGCAAAAAACCAAACAAGCCACAATTTTTCTTGAGGGTGTGATACTCTAAGATGATCTCAGATCAAAAGTGCTTTTAAAGATGTTTGAATATAAGAATAAATGAATTCTGTGTTTTGTGAGATGTTCCTGGCAATATTGGGAAAGGCTGGAAATTTGAGAAATTACTTAAAATTACTTTCTAAGGGTATAAAAGGTGGAAGTACTTTGGTTTTAATTCAGAGTTTGAGAATGAGATGAGGGCCTGATTTTTTTTAAAAATGAAATAAAATTGACCCAAACATTTTTCAGACTTTCAGCAGCATAGTAGAATAGTTGTATTCTCCTGACATAATTGTGAATTTCTGTCTTGAACCGTTACCATATGTTAGGCTGCTGAATTTCTGTTAATGTTTGATCTAAAAATCAATGTCTGTCCATCCTAAAACCAGGCAGAGATAGAGGAGAGAGGCTAGAATGACTTGTAAATTAAAAAAAAAATTCAGAAAAGCAATAATAGGCAGCATTGCGGTGTCTTGATTTCTAGCAGCCACTTTTCATACTGTTGGTGTCTACCCAGCCTGGTTTTAGCCTATCTTATCTCTAAAGGTACTTTGCTCATTTCCAGCTGTGTTGCCACTAGTGAAAAAGGGCGTAGATGGCAGCGGCTTTATGTGTTATTTTAATGTGCTTGTTGTTTGTTTATGAAATTTTCTTTAATGTTAATTGATTTTGTGTGATTGTTTCTAATTACCTCTATATGATCTAAGCTGACTAAATAAGAGGACAAGTAAATAAAGCTGCCTAGTAATACCTAATTAGAAAGAGGTCCTGCTTTTGAATTTCCTCTTTATCTTCTCATTCTTCCCCTATTCTTCTCAACACTGTTAGTCCACATGGTCTTGTGCGAGACATAGTGCACAGGTAAAGTGTTCACATTTTCTGTACAAGATCTGCTACAGTATTTATATGTTTGTGTAGTCGGGCCATTTCTGGGAATGCCAGTATTACTTCTAGGTTTCAGTTCCATCCGAATTGCAAGAAGGAAAAGAAACAAATTGAGAGGACCATCACAAGGTGTTTTTTAACATGAGTCACGACAAAGCCCAGACCTTTGAATTTTAATAAATTTATTTCACCAGCTCCTGTGCTATTGGTATAAGGTGATAAACTTAAGTTAATTCACTATACCAGCAATACCAGAACACATAAGTGCCCTTTAAAACTAGATATGCCTCCAAGGTATCTTGCCTGGGGTGTCTAACCAGTAAGAATTTCAAACTCTGCCACACCTTTGTTCTGTGCTGCAACTATTGCCTTGACAGAACCAGCTGTTTTCTACTTAGGCGAGGAAATGAAATTGCATACAGCAGTTGCTCTTGCTGTGTCCGTTTGATGCTATACCACTCTCTCCTTGCATGTAGCACTGCTTTACAATTTGGCATATGGAGAGTAACAGTTGTAGTTTGTCCTTTCTGATACTGCATTGGAGGAAATAGTTTGGTGATTGGAATGATCTCTACTCCCCTGCTGAGTTCTGCAATGAAAGCTATTGAGGTGACTCGTGTCTCTTGACTTAATGTGACTTGAAGCGACTTGACTATGTGTATAAGTCTGTATCTGGAAATATGTCTAGACAGAATACTGGGGAGCAGATCTTAAAATCATAGAATCATTTAGGTTGGAAAGGACCTTTAAGATCATCGAGTCCATCCGTTAACCCAGCACTGCCAAGTCTACCACTCGACTATGTCCCTGAGCACCACATCTACACGTCTTTCAAATACCTCCAGGGAGGGTGACTCCACCACTTCCCTGGGCAGCCTGTTCCAGTGCTTGCCAACCCTTGCGGTGAAGAAATTTTTCCTAATATCCAGTCTAAACCTCCCCTGGCATAGCTTGAGGCCATCTCCTTGTGTCCTATCGCTTGTTACCTGGGAGAAGAGACTGACCCCACCTTTTGACAAGGACTTTTTTCAGGGACTTTTTACAAGGGCATGTAGTGATAGGACAAGGGGTAATGGCTTTAAATGGAAAGAGGGAAGATTTAGATTAGATATAAGGAAGAAATTCTTTACGATGAGGGTGGTGAGGCACTGGCACAGGTTGCCCAGAGAAGTTGTGGATGCCCCATCCCTGGAAGTGTTTGAGGCCAGGTTGGACGGGGCTCTGAGCAACCTGATCTAGTGGAAGGTATCCCTGGCCATGGCAGGGGCGTTGGACTAGATGGTCTTTAAGGTCCCTTCCAACCCAAACCATTCTGTGATTCTGTAAGTGAAGAGCTCAAAAGTGTGATGATCTGGGAGGTGTTGAGTCTTTCGAATCACTGCCTCTATATATAGTGCAGACTTGGGAAGTGCACTAGTTCTCTTTGGGCATCTGATTTTTTTTCCCTGTGCTTGCTGTGTAAAAGATGTGGAAGCACTTGATATGATGTGGTGATCAATGTGCAGGCTTTCAGGGTAGCATCTGCCTAAAAACTTCTGATCTGTCCAAATGTATGCAGAGCTTAAGTGTTGTGCATTATGTTGAAATAGGTTAAAAAAAACCCAACCAACAAAACCCCCTAACTTTAAAAAATGTTAATCTGTATTTTTGTTAATCTATGTGAAAGCAGATTTTGGTTAGTTACTATGAGCTTATCAGTTGTGTAGAAGACAAAGAAGGCCACGTACTGTTTTTTCTAAGCATTTGAAGCTTAGACTTCTCTGCTGGGGAGGTGAACATAATCTTTGTAATTACATGAATCTTTCAGTTGTAAATCTGCAGAATTTTGATGCCAGTATCCAAAGACTGGTTGAAGTTGGTGTTTCAGTCTGCCTGTTGCTGGGGGAGAAGTGACTTGACTATCTCTAGTGCCAGGGGAATTAACTCCTCTATGTTTCTGTTGCTTCTGTAGCAGCTAGTGGGCATTAGGTACTCAAGAAATAGTATCAAAATCTACATAAAGAGTTTGAGCATCTTCTAGCGTGTTGCTGAAGCCTGATAAAAATGTTCTTTAATTCTTTCTTCTGCACGTGCTTCCCGTTTGTGCTCACTTTTCTTTTGGTAAGAGGTGGCTCTCCGCTTTCATCTCTACAAATGTGCGAGTAGGAGTGAAGGTATGTTTCTTTTACTTGAAATCAGGGATAGTGATGTTGTTATTCCTGATTTCCTGGGGAAACTTGGACTTCTGACCAAGTTCTGTGTCCTGCGGCCAAGGTTTACCGTTACTGCAGAGCTCTGCTGTGCCAGAGGAATGTGACTGTCGACAGTGGTCTTTGTTCTGGAGTTTGGGGTAGCCTTTTAAACACCCCGGGCCTAAACTGTGGAGTGTGTTGAGCTTTGATCTTCCCCGAAAAGTTCATCTAACTTAGCAGTGGTGCTTTGATGTTCTCTGCTTGCTGGAGCTGATTAATGGCAAGTCCTTCACATGGAGGTGCACTGCAATGCTGCTGTCCACTTAAAAAATGAGACCAGATCTTTTCAGCCAAAGCGATGTTATTGTGAATACAGACACATCCAAACACTTTCCTATTCTCAAGTGAGCAAACGGATCTCCCTGCTGTAGAAGTTTCTCTGTTGAAATTTTGATATTTTTTTTCCTGTCTAAATTTAGCAGGTTAGTTCAATGTTATGCTAGACGAGGGCAGGGCCCTGTTTTGTTGGCATAACTAGCTAGATGTCTGAAACAGGTTTTGCCTTATCTTCACCTAGCTGTGCTGGTGAACTGCCAGCACAGGGGCAACTTGTATTAGCAACTGTGTCCTGGTTTTACTTTCATTCAGGAAAAATAGTCTAACTATATGATACTCCTGCTCCCCAAAAGTGCTGTTTTCATAAATGAGTTTCCAATTTAGTTATATTAAAAACTGATTCCTAATTCCCAGTTAAGCACCTGAGCTGCATTTGCCCTTGGGGAAGATTATCCTGTGTTGGGCTTCCTGTTCCGAGGTATTTGTAGCAGCTGATGCTACTGCAGGTAGTATTCAAGATCAAGGAAAGCCAGTGGCAAGAAAAGGCTTCTCATACTCTTTCAAATATCTTTTCCAGGAGGCTGGTTGGCAGTAGACTTAAGTTTCTGCTTTTTGGAATAAGGACGGGGTGGGACCCTGGCTTCAATTTCCCTGTGTAGGGAATGATCAAAGCAGAAATGACTGGTTGTACTAGAGAACCTTCCCAGGTGAAATGGGTAGAGGTAAGGAGTGCCACCATTCCAGAAAAGGAGATGAGCTGAACTGAAAAAGAAGCCATTCAAGGACAGGCAGTGCCCTGCCAGGCCTGATGGCAAGTGGCATTAGTAAGAAAATACTAGGGTTCCGCCACCCCCCCCCCCCAAAGAACCCGAGTATTTTCTTCCTCGGAGTCCCCTCTGGCCCAGGGATAACGTACGTGAGCCAAATAGCAGGGAACTGAGCAACCTTTCCATGGTTTATTTGGAACAGGCATTCGCGGTGGTAGGGATAGTTGTTTTTCCATAGTATGTGGACCACAACCTGTAATAGCGATATAGGATTGGATTATTCTGGTGGGGAAATGAGAAGACGGTGGGGGGAGGAAGCATGGATTTCGCAGTTCTTGGCGACTGATGGATCTGATTCCTGCATCCAAGGTACGAGCAGGCTTAAATATCCTTTGAAGGAAAACTGAACAGTATTGTTTACAGAAAGCTATATAGTGAGCAGGAATGCCCTTTTTTGTTATGACATCTGTGTACAGAGTAGTGTATCCAGCTGTGGGTAAGCAGTTACGTTGGTTCACCTGGCTTGTGGGGTGTCAACCATCCTTAAACATCTTAAACCCACTTTCTTTGGCAAAGCTATGAGACTTTGGACTGAAGTGGCTGAGGTGTGGGGACATTCCACGCCGACTGTTGTACGTGCAGTATGTAGTGTCTAGGAGAGACCTGCAACAAATAGCAGCTGTTTCTTAAACAACAGCTTTTGTGAAGGTACAAACGAGTTAGCACATAGAGCAGTATGATTGGGGTGTAAATGATGTGTGAATGTTGCCTTCAGGAACACCTCGCGAACAGTATTTGAGTGGTGAATGTGCTGAAGGTCTGCATGTTGCGTAAAAAGTAGAGATAAATTGTTTTCAGTTGCAGCTTGTTTTCTTGCTCTAAAACTTTATAAGGAATACTCTGAAATATGCCTACAGGTATATTTTAGAAATTGGGCCACGTATTTTCAATGAACCATTAGATTTTATTGACTTAAAAAATAGCAGTACAGGTACCGTATTCTTACAAGACAGGGCAATTGTGCTTTGAGGAAAAAAACATTATGGTAATTATTATTACTTGTCAAATGCATTAAAATACAGAATTTGACTTATGTCAGTGTTAATGACAATGTAACCTTGTGAAGGGCATCATTTAAAAATGAATTGCTTCTATTAAAAATATAGGTAAAGAAAGGAGAAAAGTCTTTGTAATAAACTTGGGTGGCACTGTCAAGATTCCAAAATGTGACAGATGAGTAAGGTAAAAACTCTAAGGTTGTTGTTGCCTACTACAAAACGTTTTGCAGATCCAGGATGAAATAAGCTGCTTGAATGATGAAATGTGTCTTGGCTTCTTCAGAGAGCCGTTAAGCAAATGGGGATCAAAGAAACTCCTCATATTCCTGTTTTCAAAAAAACTTCTAGTTGACTGTCTGAATTATGCTACTGGGTTTTTTTCTAAATAGGAAATATCTTGAATATGATGAATGAGGTTTGGGTAAGCTATAAAAAAGCTTTGTATTTGTCTAAATTGTATCTTTCCGTATTGTTTGCTTAGTTCCCCATTTAAAACAAAAACTCATCAGCGATCGTTTTAAATACACTTAAGCTGTAAAACCAATCTTCATATTTGTTGTAAATGCTAATGCTATAAAAATGGCGCGCTTTTATTTTGAAAAGGGTGAATGAAGCGTTCATGCTCACCAGCAGCTTTCTGGTTGTTCTTTTTGTTTTCTTTTTTATTCTACTGAAGGGAAAAATCTATTGTTTTAGTGTTGTTTTGTATCTGGATGTCATGTTTCTCTGATCACATGCTGGACTGCTAATACTTTTCTGAGACAAATTGCTGAAAACATTGACTATGTTTGAGGTTACAAGAATTCTCTATATATAGTGACAGAATTGATTTTTTTTTTTTTTGGCTCTGTTGCTAGTGGCAACTCATCCTAATCCCAAACTGTACAGTAATGTGATTTATGGTGAGTACATTTGCTTGCTGTTTAATGTTGTCTGGAAATTTTTTCTGTGTGCATTGCTAGAGGGTCATTGTTCAGGCACGAGGTAAAGATATTTCATGGTTTAAGAAAGAGTCGTTTGTCGTAGGTGGTGTGGATTAGAAGATTTTAAATGATGAATAAAATCTTAGTTCAAAAGCAGACTCAAAACTGAAATTTGGGAGAAAATTGCTTTGTCCTTTTTGATAGGTTTATGAAGAAGCTTCTGATTAATTGGAGGCTTGTGCTGATAAAAATCACAAATATCTCCTGTTTAAACCCCAGTTTGCTTGTGGGTTTGTACTATTGCACTAAGTATTTTGCATATATGTTAATATTTTTGTCTAAATCAGGTAACTTACTGAGCGTGTTCCACATACTGCATTAAAAAGCTTGTGTTACAAATGTTACCAAGATGGATGTTATGCGTGTGTTAATAAAGAACACCTAAACTTGCACCTACTGGCCTATGCCAGTTGTGATTGACCTCTGAATGTCCTGGTAAAAATGCTGACTTCATAACACATTGCATGGGGAAGTTGTAGATTTTAAGTACATCAGTTAAACTGTTGTGAGTAAGCAATATCCTCTTAAAAATAGAAATGGGCTTTTTAGGGAGGGATATTTTTTAAACAGCAGGAAATCACTCGTGTGTGAGAACTTCTGAAGTAAAGAAATTCAAAGTTAGACTGTCTGGATTTTGTGTTTCAAAGCAAGATCTCGTTTATCTGCTCTCTGTCTGTGGGCACGGAAGGCAAATTTGTTTTTTACTCCTTTGAATTGAGCGGGGTTAGAAGAACAGTAGTGCCTAGATTGCCAAAAATACAACAGTTGACAATTTTTTAAACCTGTCTGCCAATGCAGTGATGGAAAGGTAATAACAGAGGGGAGAGTCTTGAATTTGATGATGGTGTGGGTGGCAGTACCCAACCGCTAAGAGCTTAGGGTCAGTTGGAGGGTTTCTGTCTTCAGAAGATAATGGAATTTATTTGTTTTCCTCTGTTTACTAGAGACCTGTTTCGTAGTAAAATGGTTGAGAGAAATTCAGGCTTGGAAGCATGCTGCCACTCGTTTCTTGTATAGGAGGTTAAGCCTTCTCTGGTTTAGTTACCTCTGGGTCCAAATTGAATAAGCTTCTCCTGCACCCAGAAGAACGATGCTGATGAAGACCTGTAGCTATACTTTAAAGACCATAAAGCTATGCTTTATGTCAAGGATGGGGCTCGGAGATAACTGAGCAGAGGCAGATCCTGTCTAGCTCTGCTTCTCTTCTAGGTTTTTCTAATTCCTCTGGAATCAACGCATAAAAACCTCTTTTTTTCTTTTTCAGAGAGTTGCTTGAGGTGAGAGCAAGAGGATGATCTAGACACTGAAAATTTTGTGTGAAAACTAGTAAAACAACTGTAGATGAATGCCAGCAGGGAAGGCAGAAGACTGCTTTTGACACAAATATGCCATGCACATTTTTTTTTTTCCTTGACACTTTGATTCCTTGATTTAGGAGGATCTTTGTTATATAGTTTGCTATATGCTGATTTAAGTTATAAGCAGATTTTCTGCAAATTGGTTGAAATGTTTTCTGCTTTAATAACTCTGTTTACATTCAAGAGAATTTTCCTTTAGTGTAGTTTATCTTAGTTGAGAATAAGTGGGTATTTAAAGAGTAAACATGCCAAAGGACAAATTCTAGCAAAGCTGCTCGAGATGATTAGTTTTAGTGCCAGGAAGTGCGTACTTCTAATTGCAGCATCGAGACGCTGAATTGGACGCAGTTGGTGAGTTACTGCAAATCCTCTGTGTGGCAGAATAGGGGTAGAGAGATGTAGCAGGACTCCTCAGGGTGGTAACGTTCTGTAGTAGCTGAATCAACAAGGGAATACTGTGTACTTGGCTGTAAAAGGGATGGGGCGGATATTGTAGCTTTTATTTAGTTGGGGAAAACTACTGTTTGAAAATAACGGTATGTGTTATAGTAAGGAAGTTGTATCAGAGCTCTTCCCTATGTTACAGGATGTTTGAACTGTCAGTTAATATCATTCTGCAGGGACTTCTGAAACTGTATTTGGAAGAGCTGACTACTTTGAGATTAAGACTGAAGAGGAGATAGGACAAAGAATATGTATATTAAAATCAAGTTTCAAAAATCTCCACTTTGTTTTTTCTTTTATACTTGCCAGAGAACTGGACAAGTACACTGAGGTAAATAGAAAAAGTGAGGGATGACTTGCCAACGAGCTGCAAGAACAGTGCCCTACAGGGAGGACAGCTGAATTTCTTGACTCACCAAGCAAAGAGTTTCTTGAAGTTTCAAATATTTGTGCTTTAAGAGTTGTAAAGATGTCCTTCACACATCTGCTGAGATTAGGCAGACCTCGAGTTGATTCACAAGCAGGAAATGTCACTGGCTTCTCCTGGTGGGGCATAGAGCTTCATTGTGGGCAAAAGTTTAGGCTGTGGGTGACCTCGCGAGGGTGGTTTTGAGTTTGTTCTTCTGGCTTGCGTGCTTTCACAGCTGACGGGAACTTGGCCTACCCAGCAATGATCGTATTAGTATGCTCTTGTTAAAAGTCTTGGCCTGGAGGCCACATTCACACTGCGTTGGGATGCTTGTGGTATAAGAACTGCAAATTGTCCATACTTGTCGTGGGAGGAAGGCTGGTATTTGTAACTTGCTGTGAGGAGCCCTGTCCAGACTAGTGGCAGCTTGGGCTTCTGTGACCACAGATAGACTTCAGGACCTAGAGACAGGCTGTCATGAGAGCAGAATTCTGCTGCTTCATGCAGTTGGTGGGCAGAATCTCCTGGGAAGCAGACAAGAAGGGGAAATATGCCTGGATTGATGGTTTTAGCTCAGTTTTTGTAAGGAAGACTTCCAGAAAGCTGAGGAGGAAACCACCCCGTTGTGTGGGAAGATCAGGAATTTCAGCAGAAGCCCCACAAGGCTGAGCAAGGAGCTAAAGGACAGCATACAACCAGTGAAAACAGTGCGCAGTAAAGGAGGAGTACTAAAGCTTTGCTTGGCTGCTGAAGGACAATATCGGTTGGATCTACAGCTGGTCAGGGACATGAAGAGTAATAAAAGGGGTTCTATGAGAATGGTAGCAGCAAGACATTTTCAGAGGCAACAGGGGAAACAGCCTGCTCATGGCTTCTAGGGAAAAGGCTGCAGTACTCGACATTTTTATTTTTTCCCCTCAGTCTTTGGAGGCGAAATCTTTACCTAGACTTATGTGCTTAACATATCATTTGGGAAGATACTGCTCGGATATGAATGTTGATGAACATCTTTCTACAAGACCTGGGGGAAAAATTCCACATATCTATCTCCGTGCTCCATGGATCATGATCTTATGCTAATGTAGGAGACAGCAAGTTTAGCTGGACATCATACAAATAAAGCCAACCCAGAATCTAAGCAGCAAACCTGTGTTTGGACAGTGCTATTAAATGCTTAACACAGTACAGTAACTTATTCTAGAGTTTGTTTAATAGCTGGTACAAAGCCTTCAGCAGGAAGGGCAATAGTAGTAGTGCTGATATTCAAACCGGACATGGCATAGGAAGTGTATGCACTGAGGGATCCAGAGTTTTGCTCCTTGATAAAAAATGCTGGTGAATTGCTTTTTCTTTATCAGGTAAATCTGGATGGTAACAGTATGCATACAAAATAGTCATGTTTCTAGGAAGAGATCTGTTTCATTCAGATAATATAAAATCATTGAAGAAAGTTTGTTATGTTTAAAACTGAACATAAAGGCTATTATTTGCTGTGACATAGCATCTGGTGATTTTTTTTTTTTTTTTTTTCTTTCTTGGAGTGGCTGAGAAGGAAGCTGAAGTACTTGGTGGGAGTGGAGAGTACAGTCTTGAAAGAAATGGAAGTGACTTTCTGCTTGCTTACAACTTCTTGTTTTCTTCAGTTGCCTTTTTGCAAGAGCAAAGGCATGATGTCTCGTCTTAGAGAGGCAACATTGGTTTGACTGACATACAGGGATGTTTAAATTGAATCTGACTAGCCAGAAAGCAATTCGAGGCAGTGTCCTCCCTGGTGAAGTATCTTTTGTTGCTGGTGACTTCCAGGTGGTCTGATGGTGGAAAGAGTGGTAATAAAAGAGTTAATTCTTTTACGTGTTCTGATTAAGGTGAAACTACCTTGGCTAGGGTGCTGAAAGAGGAACTTGATGCCTTTTTGCCTAAAGAGCCTTTGAACTGCTTCCTTGTGGGGATCCCTGTACCTCTGCCCTTTTCTGGGTGGATTCAGGGAGGAAATGTCCCATTAGCCTGCTTGGATAAGAAAAACTTTCCACTGTGTAATAGAGAATACTTAAAACAATTTGTTTGTACTTTCCCAAGACAGTTGAGCATGGCTGCCTAGATGGATGCAGATGTATAAGCTCCTTTGCCCTGCTCTCAGAGCTGGCAGATCTGTTAGACATGGAGCATCCAGATCAGAGCCGTTGGAGGTTCAGCCAGCTTGGACCACGACCAGAGGAACCGTCAGATTTGTAGCAGGCGTACGGGCCTGCCTGTGTCACTTGAGACATGCACCGTGCCTTTCTTGCTCCCAGCCTTGCTGCTTTCCAAGTCACTTGGTTTGTTTTTTGTGGTGTATTTATGACTGTCTGTAAAAATAGAAGTTAAATTTGTGTTAGATTTAAAAGATTTTAAAAGATACTTCATTTGCGATGCTAGAACAGTAGCAATAGTGAATGGACGTGTTGGCACAAACTTAGTTTGAAAAAGCAGACTGTTTGTTGTGATAAAACCATTGTTGTAGAATTAAGTTTGCATGCTTTGTCCTAGGTGAATTTTTTGATGTGTAAGTAAAATATCGTTAGTGTTGTTCAATGATCAACGTAGGCATAGTGGGCAAGTAGAATTTGTGCCAGGAAACATGTTACAGCTAGAAAAAATTAAATTAAAGTGCACGTGGTCACTTAATGCTACTTTCTCAAACTTTTGTAGGCAGTCGTGTTGAATACATTTCTTTTTTTGGTGTTCATTGCTGGATCAGTCTTTTTTGTCATCTTCATATATGTTACAAATAAAAGGAGCAGCCTAAAACAGAACAAAGAACCGGTGCTGTATGGGTTTTCAAGTTACACTTTCTTTATTTGAAAAGCAGGCAGGCTGATGGCTTTGCAGCTGCATAACTATTAGGGCTGGCTCAAGGGACAGGGAAATACTGTTGAGGAGAGGAAAGAGGACTGCACTACCATTTTGACTGGTACCACAAAGCCTTATCCAAAAATTAATGCTGGTATAATTTCAGTCATTTAAGAGTTCAGAATTCACTCTGTAAGGCCACTTAACCTGCTTCCACTGGACATGTAACTTTGAAGGTGCAACAGCCGTGAACCTGCTTCAGCTTACCTTTAGCTGGGTGGTAAGGGAAAGAAGGGTCATTATCTTCTGACACTTTTTCTCTGCTAGCGCTGTGTTTGAACTTCACATAAACCTGAAGAAGCTTAGGGAGCTTTCCAGTTGTCTGTCAGATACTTGTTGTGTCGCATTACAAAAGTGACCATGATTTTTTTAGATGCTGTAGGCAGTGAAACGGTTCTGGTACTGTATTCCAGGCAAGGCTGCTGCATTGCCTTAACACGATAGCGTTTTCTATGTTCAGAGGAGTTTTGCTTGGAAAAGGGAAAGCCAGTCTTTTGTGTAATTATGTGAACCCCCCCAACCTACAAAAGTCTCTGAATTTGAAGCCGTGGGTACTTTGTGATGAAAATTGCTTCTGATCGTTCTGCCTCCGTTGTATGTAGTGTTTTAAATTGCCTCTTTGAAGTGGTGCGTTGCTCACTCTTTTCTTTGAAGAACCACACGTGTGCTTACCTGGTGGAAAGGAGCTAACAGGAGACCCCTTCTTATTAGAAGTATGTTTCTAATTTTAATAACCTGGGTTGTTGCGCTCCGGCTGCTGTTACGGCTTCTGAAGTCTGTATGTAGATAACTTTAGAAATCAGTGCTTTTCTGTAAAATAATTTATCCTTCAGATGCTCAGAATTTTATGCATATCATTTAAAATGCTTTGATAGTGGTAATTCTGTTTAGTGTAAACAGAAAAACACGAAGAGGAGGCTATTGCATGCAGCATTTGAGAGTCTCATAGTGATGAATAATTTCTGTAGATTAATTATTGCTCCGGGTATGTTGTCTTTGTCTCTGCTGGACATGGAAAGGGAATATTAATGCAGTCTGTCCCTGCATATATGGGTGTTCCTGAAGTACCTAATTAGGCATGCAGCTGCTAGTGTGCTATGTTGTCTCAGCATTTATTGCCAACCGCTGGCCTAAACTGAGCTACAGTGATGATTTATGTTAGCTGAAGTACTTTTGAATTCCGTTGTGCCTTTGTTAGTGACACACCTGTCCTTAAATTAAAAAAACAGGTAAAAGCACTTGTTCAGTTGTATGGTATTGATTCATTATGGTGCATTTTTCATGTTACTGGGGAAAGAGGGATAAGGCATCCAGATAAAGCGGTGAATTAAACCTCCAAACAAGAACATCAGCATTCCTAAAGAAATCCTATTTTCCTACAAGAGGGGAAAATGTTTTGGCCCCCTCCCTCCTTCCCCCCAGGTATTTCAGGATTGCTCCCCTTTTGATTTTGCAGTGGCAGCTGGAATTAAAAAGAATGTTTTAATTCAGCTATGACCATATCAAATGTAACTATCCGTCTATTAAACATTAGCTGTTTTACCTTTGAAGTGTTAAGATGTTTCTTCTGGTATGCTGTGCCTTTTGCTTACGCACGCACATGCTTCCACTGTGGTTTCCCTTAGCATTGGCAAGACAGTGCAGCAGAGTTCGCTACTTGACATAGCAGTTGGTGCAGCAGTTTTCAGGCCGTTTCTTCAGCAGTGATCTTCTGGGCACTGCTGTTGGCTTGCTGCTGCTGGCTGTAGCAGACAGCTTCTCTTGGCTGTTTTCCTGACAGGGGAGTACTTAAACCTTTTGTCTTCAACAGACTGACCAGGGAGCAACTCTTCCAACAGATGTTTGGAGCGTGGCTCTATAGCTGCTAGCCTGGAGTACAGCTAACAGGTAGCAGATAGCACAGCAGAGCATAAGGTGGGCCAAAGAATCTGCTCAAGGTGTGGAATTGCTTGAAACTGAGCAATGACGGTGTTGAGAACATCAATGGGAGCAACTACTCCAGGCACAACAGAGGTCTCAACCCAGACGGAGGATGCTACTGTCCAGGTCTTGGGCTGCAAGGTGTGCATGGTGCCTCTCCCTGGGGCTGGGCTCAACAGTCGTCACCCCTGTGGGAGATGTGCTCTGATAAAGCACTGAGTTGTCACCAAGTAAAGGAGCTGTGGAAGGAAGTGAACAGACTGTGTACCATTAGAGGCAGGTGACGGTCACTGGAGACTCCCTCCTGCAGGAAACAGAAGCATCCATGTGCTGAGCTGACTTGGTATCTTGGGAGGTTTGTTGTTTGCTGGGGGTTAGATCCAGGATGCTGCAGAACAACTACAAAGGCTCATTCAACGTGGGGACTGTTAGCCCATGTGGGCACTTAGGATGCTACCAGAGGTGACCTTGAATGTGTAAAGAATGATGGCAGAACTCTGGGGATGAGTCTGAAGGGCAGGGGGGCCTTGGATGTGTCCTTAGTCCTTCCTGTGAAGCTGAAGGGCTTGGGCAGGAGTGGACACATCCGGCAGGTCAGCACCTGGCTGCGCAGCTGATGTTGCAGACAGGGCTTTGGATCTTATAAACGTGAAAGCCTCGTTGAAACAAGGACTGCTGAGGAGGGATGGGATCCATCTGATAAGGTGGGGCACAAGCGCCTTTGCCAACAGCTAGACCTAATGAGGAAGGCTGTAAACTAGGTCTGCTAAGGGAGAGTTACCATAACCTGAAGCAAAGGCATGGGATCTAATGAAGAAGTGTCTGGGGGACAGTGTCCTGGAAGAGGCTTTCCCCGGTATGACTGGGGATCTGTTGCAGGTGCCTGTACATGAGCCTGTGCAGCTGGGAAACAAACAGGAGGAATTGGAAATACGTGTGCAGTTGCAGAGCTGTGAGCTTATTGGGACTACAGAAATGTGGTGAGGTAATTCACACACTCTCATCTTTGAAAGGTTATGGCAATCGGGAGAGGTTCCTGATGACTGGAAGAAGGCAAATGCCATACCCATTTTCAAAAATGGCTAAAAGGAGGATCTGGGGAACAGCAAGCTGGTCAGCTTTACCTTAGTTCCTGGGAAGATTATGGAGCAAAACCTCCTAGAAGCCATTTCCAAGGCTTCTTTTCCAAGAAGCCATTTCTTGAAGGGGCAAGAAGGTGATTGGGAGCAGCCAGCGTGGACTTACCAAGGGCAAATTGTGCCTGATTGCCTTCTGGGATAACTGGCTATGTGGGCAAAGTGACAGCAGTGTATGTTGTACGTGTTGACTTTAGTAGGGCCTTTGACACAGCCTCCCGTAGTACCTTTATAGCCACATTGGGGACATATGGGCTGATAAGTGGCCAATAAAGTGGGTGGAAAATTGGCTGGACTTCCCAGCTCTGAGTGGTGCAGAGCAGTACAAAGTCCAGCTGGGTGTCCCTCAGAGGTCCATACTAGATCAATATTGTTTAATGACTTCAGTGACAACCTGGATGATAGGATGAAACATGCTCTCAGCAAGTTGATCAAGGGTATCAAATTGGGAGAGCATGGTTGATAGCTAGGCAGGGCTGTGTTCAGAATGACCTTGGCACATGGGAGAAATGGGCTGCCAGGAACCTCATGAAGGTCAACAAAGGCAAATGCCAAGTCCTGCCCCTGGGACACGCCGGCCTTGAGCAACAGGCCCGGCTGGGGCGGCCGGCTGGAAATTTCAATGCCATCTTGTACATAAATATTTCAAGTGTGTGTAGTTCACCATCAGGGTTCCTCCCCTGTTGCTCATCTATTAGGATCTGTTTCCATTGCTTAGAATAAATACATCTCATCACTGTAAAAGGCATTCTGGATCTGTGTGTCAGTTAAGGGAGGCAGGGAATTGATATCAAACACTGTATTTTAACTTGCCGCGTGCGGGTTTTTTTTCTTCAAAGGTAGATTGGGAGGTTTTTTTCCTGCTAAGAGACTGTGTTCATGCATGTATTCACTGTTAGATAGGTGGTTTTTGGATTGTTCAATAGTGATTTTGGTTTGTCTCTTCTGTGAATGGGGCAAAAAGAATGAACAAAGCCAGCAGTGTATTTCTACTTTAATACATAATAGTGGCTTTTGAGTTTTCTGGGGTTGCCCCCCCTTTTTTTCCTTGCATTGTTTTTTTAATGAGAGCTGTCTATTTTAATATTACTAGGAAAGTTTTGGAGTTAGTGTATCCTTTCATCTTAAAAAAAAAAAAAAAAAAAAAAAAAAGAAAACCAATGTAGTACTAGTTTGGACATCATTGCACCCTGAGCATGTGGGCTACCAGTGCACATTGTAAGCAGAAGTTGTAAAGTCGTCATTTTCTGCTGGCATGTGTTCTAGATGTCATGAATTATTCTTGATCTACTTTTTGGGAAGCTGGAAATTTTGGGGTATTTCATAATTCACTGATTCACCTCCTTGAGTGTTGGGGGATTGAGTCAGTTTAAAATCAGTTGCAGTGTGCTCCACAATTCCTCAGTAGATTTACTTCAAGAAGTTTTGATGGGGTGAATTAATTTCTAAACTGAATTTTGAAATTGCCTTAATACCCCATAAAATTGAAACAATGGAAAATCTTTTATTCCTCCACCCTTTTTTTTTTTTCCCCCATTCCTTTTCTCATTGTATTGGGGCTTTACAGATCTACTCTATTGATCAGCATCATTTAATGTGGGTTTCACTTTCTGTCGACTTGGGGAGAGCCACAGTTGGTAAAGCAAAGAAAAAACGATACAGACTATTGTTCTGATTCTGTTAGGGATACAGTAGCCTGTATTAAAAGGATTAAAAAAAGGTTTTGGAGAATTACCGTCACCATGCGGTGTGTGCATGTGCAATTTTTTTCCCCCTGCCTTTCATCATCTTTCAGTTAAATGGTACTGAAAGTGTCAATTCTGTTGCTCTGTGTTCTGCTGATCTGGGAAATCCAGTCTCTGTAGAGCTGAGCATGTTTTTTTTCTCATTGCCGCTCCTTGCTTTTGTTAGTGTAGCGGTTGGGGACTTTCTTTGGTCAAGGTCAGTTAAAACAGGTGCATTTCTTTAGTCTTAACATTTTCAGACATTTTGGTTATGATACTAATTTGTACGTTTTCTGGTGCTTTGCATAGCTGTATACATTGTAAGGATTTTTTTCTTTTTCATTGAAATTTCTAAACAATTTATCTGGGTGTTCATAGCCAAAAAATTGCATTAACACAAACTGCTAGTGCTAGGTGAGTTGTACCAACTTGCCAGTTAATACATCTGGGTTTTGACCATTATCGTGATCTTGCACAGGGACTCGTTCCAAATGTGATTCAGGCCCCTGCTCACTGTTGAATTTCTCAGCCTTTAAATGGAAATACATTCACCTATGCAAATTTAGCCCCTTCTTTTATTCAGGAGATCTGTACGTGAGGTGTCTGTTTACATTTTTGCATAGCTCTTTAGATGTAGTTAAATTAGCTTTTTATTATAGAGAGTAATTAGCTTTCTGATTTTCGGGGTGTCACTGTGTTTAACTGTTTTTACTGTGTAAGCTGTGACTTTCATCCTTAGATTTGTATGACTGGGTAATCTTGGCAAATGTAACATTGTTTTATATAACACTAATGTATATTTTAATGTTAATATACTGATTTTTCATGGAAGTGGGAGCTTTAGACATTTCCAGCCCAAGTGGCCATCCATGTACCAGGGTGAGCCTGTCTGTTTCTCCTGGTGACTGACAGCGCTATAGGAAAACTTCCTGAAGTATCATTCTCCACCACCCTGACTTCTTAGTTCACAGTTATGCTTATTTACAATGAAAAGTTAAAAATATACCTGAATATTTCATAACATCTGTTTACCTTAAATTGATATGAGTAATTTAAATACCTGACAGTTGCTGGAATTCGTGTTTGGGAATTCGCCATGACAATGAGAGCTCGGCACTAGTAAAAGTAGCATTGGCAAAGTGAAGATGACAGTAAGTGTAGTTTTCTTTCCTCTTCTCCCTTACAGTTCCACGGTTTCACAGAGCCCAAGGGAAAGTTAGATCACATAATCTTAATTTCTTTAATACAACAGATCATTACATTTCATCCAGATATTTTTCATCACATAAAGTCATGTGAATTAAGACCAAAGAATTTCCTTCCTCAGAAAGCAAAGCGACC
This sequence comes from Mycteria americana, assembly GCF_035582795.1. Lineage (NCBI taxonomy): Eukaryota > Metazoa > Chordata > Aves > Ciconiiformes > Ciconiidae > Mycteria > Mycteria americana. Next base: position 220,707,654 of record NC_134365.1, on the reverse strand, counting down.
AGCTCAGCCTCGTGGTGCACCTTGGAGTGTGTTATCCCGGGTCAGAAGCCTGGTGAGGAATGTCAGAAGATGATGTAGGTGGGCAAAGTCCTGCTACGCAGCAGAAAAATCTCCACCCTCCTCCTCTTCAGATATTCTTTGTAGTTTTTAGTCTGAAAGAGAAGTCCTTTCCAACCCCACATTTAGTCCTTATTGTCCTAATAGGAACGAGTTCTCTAACCCCACTGCTCTCTTTTCAGCCAGACTTGGCCAATTACTGCCATTTCAAAGGAGGACAACCCTTCTCTGCAGAGCTTCTCTAGCTGTTTGTGCTTCGGGAAGAATATTCTTTCATAATCCCTCCAGGATTAGGTTCGTTCTAGTCATACGGAGCTGTAAACCACGGAAGGGGCTGTAGGCAGCAGCATGTGAGGAAATGCTGTGGGTGGCTGGCGTCGCCTCTCGGTGTTAAATCATGTATGTTGAAACCATTGAAATAACTTTCCTGAGTGTGACTTTTCCTTCAGGCTTGCAGCAGTCTTCCCCAGCAGCAGGCTCTTTTAAAGACAGGCGCCTGGTCACACTCCGGATGTGTAATAAAATAATGTTTCTTTGAAATGGCGGCTTCTTGTCCTGATGGTGAGCGTAAACATTTTTTATTGGTGGTCTTTTTTTGGAGACTACGTCAGGATTTTCCTGCAGTGTGAGGATTGTGGCAAGTATCATATGTAAATGAAAAATGGTCTTAGCATGATTATATACACCACATATTGTTGAATTTCTTTGTATTTATTCTTTGTCACCCTCTTCTTAAACTGTCAAAGACTTTAAACACTTTTGAATGATTTTTAGTGGGGCAAGGGGAATAAGCATATCACATGAATTACTGTTTGCAGGATAGAGATCATATTTAGGAATTACTCTCCAGAAACAAAAACTAAGACATATTGGGGGGCGTGCAATTCTGGTGTTTATTGCACTTAATTAATGGTTAATTTGAGAAAAAGATGTAATAGCAGATATATTAATATATCCTAGTTTAAAGAAACCCTAAATGATGTTCCTGCTTTCTTGCAGACACCCCCCCCCCCCCCCCCCAATTCATTTCTTAAAAACTTTTCAGTAGCAGTGAGAGAACATTTTGTTAGCTTGCGGAACCAAACATTTCCTTATATGAATGAACTTGAAATTCCATCTTGAATGACAAAAAGGTCAAGAATATCCCAGTTTTGCACATAAAATTAAGATGTACACATGAAAGTTTTCAGGTTTCCCAAGTTAAGAAACTATGATGCATTTATTAGTCAGACTTTTTTTTTTTTTCCCCTGCTCAAAATAATTTTCTCCTGGGAAATTTGTCTACTTCAGTTTCATATTTTGTCATGTTTTGTAATATATTTATGGTTGTCATAAAAGGATTCCTGTATAAATGGTCCCGAGGTTAAAAACAGCTTTGTGTTTGACTAATCGAGGGAAATGCAGTCACAAAGCAGCAGAGAACACCAGCTTCAAGGAATGCAGACGGCTGATCCTGCCGGTCTTGCAGTACTTACCATTTTCTTCATTCACCAAAACATAGATCAAACACAAGTTGAAGTATTGTATAAATTGAATTACGTGCTGTCTTGCCAACTTTTTTTGTAAAACCCCATTTAAAATACTGAACAAAATCTAAACCTACTCCATAAATTAGAAACATTTTAGAGTTGCTTCTGTACAATACATTTTCTTCATGCTGGAGCTTGCAGTCGTTCCAAGTCCAAGACTTCTGTCGGTTTTGCGAGTAAATTTGATTTGCATGGTATTTTGTAATTCCGCACTAGGGCCAGTTGAATGCTTTTGTTTTCCTTCTCTAGTGTAAACCTTTTAATGTAGAAGGTTTTTAGGGGATATCTTGGGCTTCCAGCTTGTCACAATTATTGTTACGCAATTTGTTGAAGTGGAATTTGTTTTGTATGGGGGGAAAAAAAAAACTCATGGTGAAATATACAGCTCATATCCAGGTTTTGTGTAAAGTGAGTATCCTTAACATTTAGCTCTGATTATTTGTTTTCAAATAAGATTAGCTGAGAATTGGAAAATAACTGCTTTTGCCTAAAGTCTTCCCAGATTTACGTTTCAAAGACAGCTGCTTGTTCTCTTTTACCTTTTCAATATTGATAACACATTTCAGTTATTCCTAGTAGTTATTTCTGCAGTTATTTATACTTAGACTGAAAGAAAGATAAGCTCTTATAGAAGGATAGTTTGTTTTTTAGATATTTGCTAAACTGACTGGGATATTGGACTTTGGAACAGGAGAGCCTAAAAGAAATCGTTTTGGAATATTAGATGAAATACCTTGAATGCTTTACAAAGTACATTCATTTACAAGCAACTCAGACAACTTTACCTGTTCATATAGGGGAGTTCCGTATGGCACAGTTGTGCAGCCCTGGGTACCCACCTGAGCTACACAGGGGGGATTTAGGAAGATGGGATGTAATTATTTGGGTTGGAATATGGCCAGCTTTTTGGGCTATCGTTAATCTGGAAAGAATTTTAAGCAATCACAACGTGTTTAGACTTTTGTTTTGCACCCCGTTGGGGCGACTGAGCCTGGAACACCCTATCAGCATGTGGATGGTCTTCATGGGTGAAATGGAGTAGACAGGAGTAGAAAGAGCCTGTTCAGAGCTCCTTTTGTTTGTGTTTATTGAGTTAACCTTATTATAGGATGTTCCTGAGGATTTTTTATTAACGTGTCACCATAATTATTGTGTAACTAATTTAAATAGAATTAGATTTTCTTTTGCTGATGGCATAGCCTCAAGCTTAGTAGGTTATAGTATAGCTTGAAGAAAATTACTCTGCTTTGGCTGTTCAAGGGATAAAGAGGGAATAGCTTAAGCTATTGAAGAAAGAGCCTTGACATATCTAGGTATTTGAACCTTCTTCCTGTTATAACGGTGATAGTGTTGAAACCCTCTATTTCAAAATACGTGGAGATGGTACATCTTGAGCCCCTACGTGAGAGTGCAGCACTGATGTTAATGTGGAATGACATTCCACACCAATGACTGGCACCGTTTGAGTTAAGTGGGTTTAATGTGGTAGAGCTACATTAATGGGTAAATCAGGATGTTGCTGTGGGACTGCATGGGTTTAAAGAGAGGCTGTTAGTCTTGTGACTACAACTGTGAATCTGGTGTGTTCACTTGCTGTTGAGGAAACAGGACTTTCTTTTTTCTTTTTTTAAAGAAAAAAATAAGTAAGTCTGTCTAGATGCATAAAGCCAAATTCTGTTCTGTGCTACCAAGTTCTTCCCTAGGCTATACCGGTGGAAAGCTGATGAGCCTTTAATGAAGTAAACGGTATTTACACCGGTAGTCCTGGGAACAGAATTTATCCAATAAAACTTGGAAATTTGAACACCGCATATGTGAAGTCCACATGCGCTCGTTGCTAGGCTACTGATATACAGTTGTCAAACTATTTCGCTTTTTTGTTGCTCACTTAACTATAAAGACTGTCTAGCAGAAAATCCTTTTAAGCAAAATATTGAATTTATAATGTTTTGCTGTATATATTAATGGATTTTTTGTTTTTTCTCTTTCAGAGCGTTCAGTCAGAAAAGAGCTGCAATAGAGAAAGAATATGCACAGGTAGGCTCTGGAATAATTTTAATGTCTATGGCATTGTTCTCTTCAGGTAATTTATTCATTAGCAGATTTTCCAGTGTATGTTTTTTTTGTTTATCCTCTCCGTAATTTGCTTAGTATGAAAGTATCCGGTGGAAATTCTGAACGAGAAAGTTTGGCCTATGCAGGACTTAGGCCCATTCTGTGTTTTCATGGACATTTTGGCCTGAGGAAGTTCTTGGGTACAGAAGACATTTTTAACATTTTTTTCAAATTGTTATAAAGTCAATCAACTCTTTGAGGTTTTCTCAGTGAAACTTGAGTAAAAAGTAAAATCAGGTCAGTTAGAGGAGAGGAAACGTGTTCTGGCATACTCAGTCCAAAATAAATTTACATTCACATTCTTTAGTAAGAGCAGCTTCCCATTCATCTGAAATAAAAGCAGCCAGATTTGGCCTCATGCTTGTGATAGGGAGTGGAAAGAATTTTGATTTGTTTGTGAGAAAGGAGGGAGGATTTTTTTTTTTTTTTTTTTTTTTTTTTTTTGTCCCTTGTTCCAAAATTAGAAAGCATCTAATAAGGGGCAGCTGCCTGCTTAATTTACAGTAAAGGCTCTTGGAGCTTAAGTCCAAGTACAACAGATTTAAAATAAATTAATGTATTTTTAAATAGATTAAAGTTAGAATAAAATACAAGTGAGGGAGCTTGTGGAGCTCAATATACAATAAGTACAACTGGAGATGTGCCTGACGTTGCAATTGTTGACAGTGGGGCAGGGACAGAAGTGAAATGTGAAAACACAAGCTGTCGCTAGGATGTTTCCAAATGTAGTTTGTAGGCTGTTGTGTTAAGCATCCTTTCAGTCATCGGTGCTGCATCGCCCACAAGTATGTACAGAACAAACGTATTCTGCGGGCCAGACTTTACTGTCAGTTTACGAAGGAGGATTTCTGTATACTTTGGAACTGCCATGTACACATTTTCTAGTCTTAGATTTTCTGCCTGTGGGCTCAGCCCAAAACTTAGCTCAAAACGCTTAGTAAAGCGAATGAAATTTGTACTGAATTTAATCCAAAGGCTCACAGTGGTGCTGTAAGGGTCTGCTGTGACTGGTGCTCCAGTTCTTTCACTGTACATGAATTTACATTAGCGTATGTTGATTACAGCGGCAGTTGCACTTAATTTGATTAAATACAGCAATTTTTCAGTGACAGAATTGATATATGCCTAATGAAACTTTGATTAAAAGTATATATTCTTTAGTGATTTTTGTAATGACATTGTAGAGAATTTAAGATCAATTCTTAATACCTTTATCCATTCTACACTGGGAATGTTTTTTATATGCAGAGGCACTTATAGCAGTTGCTGCATTTAGGGAATAGTCTTGATAAGTTGGAAAAATAATTACATTCTCAGATTCGGAAGGCTCAGTCTTAACAACTGAGGCTTTCAGATACTTGCATTTAAAAAACCCCAACTTTCCAGCAATACAGCTGCATCATTTGAGATTCATTGAATGGCTGCTTATATGAATGAAGTCTTGTGGGATCGCTTCCTTGGTTTGCTGATAAGTGTACAGTTCAAGAACAATGTTGGATGCTTCTTCTTGGGCCTGTAAAAGGATTTCTGTTTTTGAGATGGTAATAAAATTTCACATAAAGCCTTTTGGTGAGAGCAGTTGTAATCAAAATAAATGTGAAGTCGTATTCATCAACAGTGGGAGATTCCTTTTAAACCAGTTATAAAGGGCACTGGAAATTCTCAGTAGTTAGTTTCTGAAGCAAGATTTCTAAATCTTTTCACGGATTCTGTCCAAATACCTTTTGTCACCTTAGAGAACTCGGAATATTCTAACTTATGACTTTTTTGGCAAGCTAAAAAAAAGAAGTGGAAGGGTGGACAGTGAAAATAAGTTTCCCAGAACTGAATGCTGTGTTGGTTTAAAAAAACTTGTATGCTGATGCGCTGCACTTGGGTGCCAAGTTTCTCTACACAGAGTGCTTTTGTTTGGGGAAGGAGAACCTGTACAAATGCTAGTGAAATACCATGGTTCAGTGTTTATAATTTATCCCTAATTACATGGTAAGTGGCTTGAATGTATGTGATGAACTACAGGATCTGTATGTAAATTGCCCTGTGTCTTATTTTATCAGGGGATTTTTTACTGACTCTGCACCATATTGTACCTGTTGCTGTTGAAGCTTTTCTGAGCTGTTTTTCTGTGTGTTGTCTGTTTCCAGTGGGTTCTTCACCGGCTTTTCTAGGCTGTGCTGTGGTATAAATGGGAGAAGTATTGGATATATCAGCCCTAGTACTGCAATCCTGCAGTCGTTTCTACATCTATTGTGAATATACACTACGCTATTTCACTCATATTTTCAGTACTGCATTATTTAATACACATTTAATATAGGTAAGCTTAAAGGCTTACCTTAATATTCAGAATGGAGAATATAGAAAGGCTCTCATTTCCCATTAACAGTATTCCTAGTAATAGCATTTAAATTGCAATTTTGTGGTGTTATTATTATTAGCTATTCTCCTTGATTAATAAGCTAGCTGAAATCAGTGGCTGAGAATACTCTTTTTGTTAGGTGGAAGTAGAACTTGGTGAATGTGTGCTTTTGCTGCTACCTAGTAAAAAACTGGTTTACATGGCTTGTTAAATACATAAAATGGGGAAGAAAAAATTTGAGATCATAATTACACCTCTGCTGTACTTTTTATTATTGTTTAACACTTCTAGCTTGACAATAGCCTTTCCCAATCTGTGTCACATCCTGAGAACACAGAGGCGACCTTCCTTGTCACGTGCTGTCATGCTTTGGTTTTGGTCGATGTTTAGCAACTGTTGTTTCAGAGTAAAACGTGACTCCAGGCAGACGGCGTGGTCTTATCTCTTTTGGTTTGCAAGTAACCTCAAAGAGCTTGAGCTGTGAAACATGCTACTCGTTTCAGTGCCTGCAAATTCAGTTGCTAACTGTAGTGCCTACACTGAAGGCATTGATAACAACATAGAAAAGAGGTAGGAAAGTCCATTCTGTGAGCTGCGCAAGCGCTTTAAATTTGAACTGAGTTGCACGTAGAAATGTCTTTTCAGATTTAAAAAAAAAAAAGGGGCACTAAGTGTTATGGGTTTTTTTTTTTCCTGTCTGTTTTTTCTGGAGGTTGAGTTAACATTGAAGAGAGACGTGTGCTCAGTAAAACCAGCTATCTTATCTGTGATCGGGAGAGAGTGGACAGGTCACTGGCTGTTGATTGCTTCTTCTTGCTGCTTAGATAGTCTGTTGCAATGAGAAACTTGATACATTGGAAACATTTCAAAATACGGAGAAAATTAAAGGTAGTATAGTTTATATCCACGCATTCCTATTGGCAGCTATGAGTGAGGTGCAAGCGCATCCTTTGGTACTGGTCATATCGATGACAATCATCAGGAGAGGAGCCTTAAAATAAGATGAACACCAAAGAAAACAGCAGCCTGTCAGAGCAGCTGGTGGAGGGAAGAGAGGAGCGTAAAGGCAAGAGGAAGGGTGGATGTAAGCAGGTAGTGCGATTGCCTTTACCAGCATCTCCTCACCCTACCAGTGTCTCACCAGGCTTGAAAAAACCCTTCTTTCAAGACATCGCAATATGTGGATACCTCTTTTCTAGAAAAGTAATTGAACTGTGCAATATTCCAATAGCAATTTTTGTGTATACAGAACGTGTGTGTGTATATACATTATTTATTATGTATGTGCTTTATATATAAATATAATGTTTAATTTATTTTATATATCTAAATAATATTTATGGGCTGCAGTGCCCAAATAGTTGCTTGATTTTTTTCCCCTTACTGTATTGCTTTTCCATTGTTTAAAATCAGAAGATAGAAGCTGACTGTTTCTTTTTCTCGCAAGGATGCTAGGCTGCTTTACATAAAAAGGCCACTCTATCTTAAGTTTTTCAGTGGATTAAAATTCTAAGGGTTAAAACCAGATATTTCCCCCCATTTCTTACTAACTTGTGCTGTGGCTAATTTTTTTTTCTTTGCTGTTCTTTACCATGTAGTCCAACGCTTTGCAAATGTTAACCGATTTTTTCCTTGTCCTGTGAAGACTGGGAAGGTGATGGTATTTCCCTAATAAGGAATTAGAGAAATTGAGTACATTTTACCCAACATAATATGGGTCTTTTTGATAGAATGGGAACTAGATCCTTGGTCTTTTGAAAAAAATATATATATATATATATATATATATGTATTTTATTATTATTTTTTTTTTTAAATGGAAGCCTTTGGCAGTTAATGTAACTTTTGCTTCAGCAATAGAATTCCAATAATTTTTCCTCCTTTGCCTTGTAAAATGCTTTGAGGGTTATAGAGGAGGAGCCCTGTACAAGTATTTATTTGTAAAGTACCTGTGCGGGCATATTAGAAAGCGGTAAGGTGTGCTTTAGTAGATTGCAGACAACATTCTTGAAAATGAAATTGCTCCACTTGGAGTAAAAGTAGAAATCTTTCAAGAAAGAAAAGTAAGGTGCTAGGTGAAGTACTTCTCGCTTGAAAATATATTGCTTTATTCCAATGTTGCAGTATGAACTGTAAGAGCAGGGGGATGGCAGACACAACGGAGGAACAGCAATGTCTGCGAGGCACGGGGAAGGTGCTAGAGCGCTCTCTAAACGCAACCATTTCGGAACTGAATGCAAGTTACCTGGGTTGATTCAGAAATCCCATGTGGCAAAACAACTGCAGGTTGGCCAACACAACCTTACAACAGGTTTGGAATAAAAAAAATTTCAGGGTGAAACGAAGTCTGCCCTCTGACTCAGCAGCTAGCTAACCCCTGGGGCGTCAGTAAAATAAACTTTGAGGTACCTGCCTTGAAAATCCGACAAGCAACTTTCTATTAGTTCATTCCCTGTAGACTGGGCAGAATGTTTGGTTTTGTTTGGGCTTTTTTTTCAGCCCAAAGGATACAGAAGGTTACTGTGGCCTTACGGGGAGCAGGAAGAGATTGTAGACTTTAAGGGTGGGTCCCTGACTTGGGGACAAACAAGAAGCAGCCGTAGGTTGACTGGTCAGTAGCCTGTTAACCGATGAACTTAATTTGTTTCTTCCTATGAAGATTATGTTAGATTTACTGCTGCGGTAAATCTCTCTCTAGAGTATTTCTGTAATATTTTAGTCATTTGTCTTGTGTTTGCTTTATGGCTAAAATGGATGACTTTTGTGATCAAGCAGTAATTTAAAAAATACCTGTGAAATGAGCTTTTGGGGGGGGGGGGAGATGTATTTTTAAGACTTAGGCATACTTTATCTTTTAGGGTATTACGAGCTTTGACTTCTGTACTCCAGATCATGTGAGGAGGCGTTTAGTTGGTAATTAGCAGACATATGGAAACTAGTTTCTTCTCAGCTTATCTTTTGAAGAAACTTGGCTATCGTTCCGCGGTTTCTCTGCAGAGAAACTTCCGCTTGTAGTAAATGAGTAGACTATGTAGAAATTTCCGTACTGGGCAGAGATATGAATGGTTGCTATATCTGGATGTACTTGATAGCAGTTAATGTGGAAGATAGCAAATTGCTTTGAAATCCTTCTTTGTATTTATTGTATTTTCAGACTTTCTGTAGGAAACATTAGGAAAAATCCAGAGTGAAATCTGTTTCCATAAATGATCTCACTGCATCTCTGCAGGTGTTAGCTTTATCATTGCTGTCTCTTTTGAAAGACAGACAAAAAATTCTAAAAGGAAGCCTTTAAATTTCTGAGTTTTCTTTATATAATCCTTCCCTTGACATTTTCAGTATCTTTACTGTAGTGTTTTAGATCTCTTTAGAAAGCCACGTCCAGCCTGGCTCACACTGGCTGTGTGAAGTGATCCCAGAGGCTTGAGATGGTCCACGTGTGCTACTCAAAAGTATGTCAGTAGGTTTGAGGTAGCTTCATTCTGTTTTATCAATAGTATTGCATAGCATTTTAATAATTTTTCAGTTGTTCTTTTACTGAATATGAAAAACCACATTTTTGTCCTCCATCGCTGGGGAATGTTCTCCTCCCACGCCAGAGCTGTGGCCTCACCATCAGAGCCTGGAGGGAGACTTTCTGCATGGCTTTTCTCCAGCTTCAGTTTTTCCCTGTCGTGGCTGTGTGAAAATGGCACCTCTTTGATTTAGGAGAGTTCATTTCTTACCTGTACAGAGGTAAGAGCTACTGAAATCTTACAATCCAAGGTCTGAATTGAATTTTCTGCCTTTCCCTTTGTAGGAATTTCTATAGGAAAAGTCAGCAGACCCACTGAAGCTTCGTGTGTAACTTTATTTTAGATGTTACTCCCTTAAGCCCTGTTGGCACAGCTAGTTGGGGGAGGGGGAAAAGCTGTATCCAAGAAACCTCCGGATCCAAATGCAAAAATGCCGGAGCCATTCAGGCCTGTTCCTTCACTGAGTGATATTCCCTCGAGTATACTTGGGGCTGTGAGGCTCCTCTGTTCCTCCTGCTTTGGAATCTTGCTCTGGTTGATCCCATCTGTCATAGAAAACCACGTCAGGCAGGTTTGCTTATAAACATACTGTGCTTCTTTCTGAAGACTTCTTCCTGTGGAAGAAGAATAAAAATATTGAAAAAATGAGCAGGTTTCTGGGAGTAAAAAAAAAAAAGTACACTTTTTCATTAACCTCAGAAAGTAGGGAGGACGTAGAGCCTTCCCAAGTAGCTGATGCTTTCTAGGACATGATGTTTTTGGTTGTGACATCCATGTCACCACTGGCACTTGAAGCACTGGACAACCTGTGAGAGTTCTCGCTTTCCACCTTCCAGCTCCAGCGGTCCTGCCCGTGGGCATCTGTTACTCCTGAAGCACTTCACTTACATGTATTCTTGATGCAAGCCTGAAGAACTGTATGAGGACACATCTTGTTTGAACTTTTCTAGTTTACCGAGAGACTCAAGTTCTTTTTTGTGACTGTTTTGTCCTCTTGGTTAGTTACTCCTTTACTGATTTTTGTTGTCTTTAGTTGATGAAAGCACAGAATACTAGGAGGGCCTTCTGCAGGTGCTTGGAAAACTCAACTGAACATGGCTTAGATCAATGATTCTTTTGACAACTGTGTTCTGAAGTCTTAGTTACTGGTATCTAATGTTGTTTTTAAATTAAAATTTCATTAGGTACTGGGACAAATGCTTCATGAAAATGCGTTGCATCTACCTCATTAATGCATAATAGATTTGCAGTCTTCACATACTGACCTATGACTCTGTTCGCTATGACACACTGACATATGAATCAAGTGGAAAAAATGGTGGGAAATGTTCAAGAGTGGTTCTCATAAGAATATTACTTGTTTTATTTTTGCAAAAACCAGACTCCGGTTGGTCCAAATGTTTATTAAATAGTGTTTTCTTACATGAGGAAGAGCATCTCCATGTATATTTATCTTGTCTTCTGATATTCCAGCCTTTATAAAAATGAACATCAGTGGGTTAAAAGCTTTCTCTCTTAAGATGTGAGTTTTATGGGTGTGTTGATAAGAAAGTCTTTTTCCTCATTAATGTAGCACATTCTTCATGGTACTAATGTGGTGGTTTGTGCTAAAACATAAGCTGCTGCTTTCCCAATACAGAATATAAATATTGATCATGTTTACTTTTTTAAAAGTCCATTTATAATCTCCACACCTGATAGTGGGCCTGTATTACTGCTAATTCCCATTTGGCCATCGTTCCATCAGCCAACAGAATTTCCCCCTCCCCGATTTGAATTTCTTAGTAGCGTCTATTTCCTCTCTTTTCCATTTTGTGTATTTTTTTTCTTAAAGCCTTCTACACGAATTGTGACTTTTGTTTCGTTATCTGACAAATTTATTTGTCGCAGTCTGTCCAAATTTTTGCTGCTTGTTAGTTTTGCTCATTTTTATTTTGGAGTAATTAATTTCTTTTAAAGAGCTGGAGAGAATTGTTGCATATCTTTGAGATGTTCTCTGCTGACACAACTTAATCAGGTTAAAATCAGTGACCTATAAGGCATCCCCACATTTCAGTTGAAGAATTTAATAATCTGTGTTTGTCTAACTGAAGTCTAAACAGTTGTCTTGCTGTGTGCTTTCATTTTCTGTTTAAACACCCCCCCCCCCCCCCCTTTTAAGTTAAGAACCTTCTTATGTTTTACTTTCTAGAGGTGTCCTGCAATTAGTAATAGCTCTCAAATAATTTTTCTGGAAAAAAATTTTCTACCAGGAAAAAAGTATCTTTCAAGTATCCCCTTGGCAAAATAAGTTTTGGGGTTTTTTTTTGGTTGTGGTTTTTTTTTTTTTAATTCTATGCCATCATTTAGTTTATGATATTTCTTCTGGGTAATCCATGGTGATCTCTAAAAGAGCTTTGAATTCATTCAGTTAAGGTACAAAACTAAGAGGAAAACCTGTTTTTTCAACCTGGATCATAAGAAATGTGTATTTATTAATGCGTAATCACTCTAAATAAGTGTCTTCATTCTGTACCATTTTCCTGAGGAATCTCATATTTGGTGTGGAATGTGCGTATGCACAGGGTTTCAGATACACCTGGAGCCTGGACTGGTTTGTTGGTTTGTCTTAAATCTCAGCTCGACAGATTTTCCGTCTTTCAGGAGAGGATCTGTACTGCTTCCTGGTCACTGCCCGATGTGGAGATCATGCATATTGATGACCTGGTTTGATCTGTTAAGCCATGATGCTGCATAATACATCAACAGAACTTGCTGGTTCCAGAAAGAAAGCACCTGCTTGATATTACCTTTGTATTATATTCTCCTATAGTTGAACACCATTCAAAACACCGGGATATCAATAAGAGGTTGAAGAAAATGAAGTGTAAGACTTAGTAGCTATTCATGCCATTCTTTCCAACAAAGCATGGAGAATCAGTGGCTGTGAATGCTACAAAGACGTGATCTGCTCCATTTCATAAACGGTTAAGAACACTATTGTGAATTTTAGAATAACTTGTAGAGACAAGTTTGACAAATCAGGTGTTATAATGGGATTATTGATACTATTCTGCACTTGTCACAGTTCAGCCTCTTAGTGCACGTTTCCCCTTTTACCGCAAAACAAGAAGCTCTTTAGAATTCTTTATATTGAATGTCCGTTTAACATTTAATATAATATACTTTCCATGGAACAAATACTATGGGCCTATGTGTGACGTTCCAAACAATATTATCGGTGACCTTCTCTTTTAATGTAGATTTTACATTCAGTCGTTTGTGTACTTTTTCTTCTCTGAGAAACACGTCAGCACTTAAAGCGGGGGAAAAAAGTCAGGTATCTGATTTGGGTCTTGTCTCACTGACTGTTCTGTTAGATGAAAAATTAAAACGCCTTCTACTGAACTATTTGTCCATTTAAAAAGAATTTTAAAAGGCAGCCTTTTAAAAATGCTAAGCTATCTCCTACAGGTTTTATGGAATTCTTTAGGTTAAAATAATATTTCTCTAAGAACAGAGGTGGACTGTCAGCTTCTATTTTCAGTGAAAACATCTAGTTCCTTATAAAGGGGTTGCTAAGCTTAGAATTACGCTATTGCTACAATGAAAGCCCTTCATAAAGGAACTACATTTTTTGCTGAACTGATGCAAGCAAATTTCTCTTAGCCTGCTTTTAGCTGTTATTTTTCTTTCCAATTACTGCCCTCATAAGCATCCACTGCTTGGAATTTTGATACATGTAAGCGCTCTACTTTCAGATGAAAAACTTTATTCTTAAAAGCTGTTCATTTTCACTTGGTCTTTCAGTTTTCGTGAACCAGGCAGTGTATCTTTTAATCTGTGGAGTTATCGGTGAGCTGCTTCTGTGGGCATCACTGTTTTCTCTGCTGTAGGTTGTGTCTGTTTGGTTTATTTCTAACTCCATCAGCATTGCAGCTTTTTTTCTAACACATTCAATCCAAACAGTCATCCTTCCCAATATCTGCTTTTCTCTTTCCTGTGATTTAAGAGGGCGGGCTAGTCACAACTCAGTGTTTTAAAAATAAACAAAGTGGAAACTTTGGGCCTCCAGAGTAGTAGCAATACCAGCAATATTGTTTTTTTTTCTACCTAGTCTTTTCCACCTCTATTTGGATTCCTTTGTCATGCGTGTCTTTTCACGTACCTTGTCCTGGGTATACAAGAGGAAGGCTCTTCTTTATTTCCTAGCTTTCCATACCAGTATTCCTCATACACATGACGTATTCATCTCAGGGTTATTTAAGTCTGGCTTTATGTCTCCCCCCTAATACAAATACTTTGTACCTGTTTCTTTTAAACCTTAGGAACGACGTGGGAGAAGGGAGTGGGATACACTTACGCAATATTTTGGAACATGTGAAAATTTACCACTAAGGCGAGGCACACAGTTTACAGTAAAAGAGCCCACATCCCATTCGTATTTTTTGGGAGGGTTTTTTTTGGGGGGTGAAAAAAAAAAAAAAAAGACTATTCCAACTGTATTTTAATGGCCATTTGTTTCATCCTAGTTCTCATGCCCTTCTTTTCCTTGATCCAAAACTAGTTCTTATATCCAAGGGGATGAGTGGCAGGATTATCCCTGCAATGTCTCTGGGGTGCAGTAGGAGAAGAGATGGCTGAAGTGGGGAAAGACAAGAGAAAGTGAACCAGAAAATGTGTCGGAACAAGGTGTCTGGATCAGGTATATTGTGAGAATGCTCTTGTGAAAAATTGGGATGGAGGGCAGGCAGTGGTGATGGGTTAGGCAATTCATAGGTCAGGAACGAAGGTGATATCGCTGCCCCAAGTCATCCATTTTTCAGTCACAGTCATGACTGCCTCTTTCTTTCCTCAGACCTTTGCTGAGTAATGGAGCTCTATTTCTACTCTTAATTTTAGAATCAGGATAATTTGGGGCGGAAGAGATTCCTGGAGGTTATCTGACCCGGCCTCCTGGTCAAAGCTGGGCTAGCTTTAAAGTTCAATGACATTGCTTAGGTCCTCATCCCTTTAAGTTTGGAAAATCTTGAAGCACAGAGATTCCCAAACCTCCGTGGGGCTGTTCCAGCATTCAACAGCCCTCGTGAAAAACATGTCTACATTCTCACGGTTGTTTGATAGCCCAGGCCCTACCTGAGCCACCTCTTTGGCTGTTTACCGCCCTCCTCTTTCACAGTACCCTGGTAATGGCTGTGCCTTTCTTTCCGCACTTTGTTCTCTTCCTGCCCTTGTTTTTGGCATTTGGGCTGGTATCATTTCCTCAGGGGTGGGAAAATGCATCCTGGTTTGCAAACCACTGCTGGGGATTTCTGTGCAGAGATCTACAAGTTGTCAATAAGTTTATGAATGCTCTGAATGTGGGTTGGTTTTTTTTATCCCCAAAGCTCCTAGGTAAAAAGGCAAATACTTCATGGATGCGCATCACCTATCGTCCCTTCCTCCTATTTTGTGGCACACTGTAGACAAGTCAAGCGCCATTTGTCTTTTAGCTTTCTTTTGTCTTCTGTTTGCATTTATGCACTAGCTCAGCTAGCCCTGCGTTTTGTTCTGGAGCCATCAATTTAAAAAAAAGCCAAACCTTTTGTATTCCAACGTAACACTGCTTCTTTACCTAATGAGTATGTTCTCTGTTACAATCAAAAGGCCATAATTTAGGGAAAAACAGCAGTCACTGAATTGCCTGAGAATGGTACTCTGGAGAGTGTAATTAAAATGAAAATGTTTGTTTAAAAAAATAATCCATGCAGAAATAAAGGTATGTAGAGCTTCATTCTTTGTGTTATCCTGAAGTTCAGCTAGTTAATTCAGCTGATTACTTTTTCTGAAATTCAACTAGTTCAGTGGGTTTATAAGTGTTAGGTAGACAAAGGTAATTTGTAAGAGTTGTTATTCCTTTCTTCTATGGGACTTAAAGAAATGTTTGATTGCACCTTCTGCACAGTAACTAGAGTGTTTTTGGACTATGTCTGTAGGACCCCGTGTATTTTAAGTAGTGATATTTCTGAGAAGTTATTCTTTTCATATATCTCAGATCATGTTACCTTAATTTTCCTGAGGATGAAGTCCCCATTCATTAAAAAAAAAAAGCTCATTTAATCCACTGTGCAATAGTTAAAGTACATCAATTTGTATGTACGCTGTAAAAATGCTTGAACATACTTTTACAGGAGTGGCCTCTCATCCTTTCAGTTCTAGAGCAGTCCCTGACCCCAGTGATCCAGATTTTACACTTGACACTTAGCAATTTATTAGATGGATGTAAGGTAAACTGGGCAGACCTTCTTGGCTACTAAAGCTGTTTGTCTTAGACCGAGGATTACTTTAAAGGGTACAGTAGACGTGTTCTTAACTATTTTTAAAAACTATACTCCCTTCTTCCCCTTTGCAGCCTTGGAAGTTATGCTTTCAGACCTGCACAAACTAGAACGTGTTAACAGCTAAAAAAAAAAAAAACCAGAGAGAATGTTTAAGTCAGATCTACTGTAAATGATTATTCAGTATAAGACCCTACATATACAGTAGGTGACTTGTTCGGTTTCATCCAGATAAAAGGCCTTTTATCAGCCAGTCCTGCCTACTCCCCCAAGAAAGAGGAGGGAGAAAGGAAACTTAAGGTTACTCAGGCCAGTGCAGGAGACGAGTCCAAATGGCAGCTGCAAAGTATTAAAAGATGTGCTGCTAATCTAACAAATATGTGCTAGCAGCAAAGAAGCCTGTCTGTATGATCTAGGCAAGTGAGTGCGTGCTGCCGTTTGTACGGCTTACTGCTTCGGTAAATACATAAGTAAATGGCTAGGATGTTTCTCGCATGTGTTACAGAAAGGAGGCTTATTCTTCATGTCCCCTCTGGAGCTACAACCGTGCAACCCTCTCATTGACTTGCATGCTTTATGATAAAGACATGGTATATTTATAAACTGTAGATGAGAGACTTTACATCTTCTTATTCTTTACCAGTAATATGTATGCTTTCCTTTAAAAATAAAGTGGTTTGCCCATATTTAAAGGAACTACTGCAAAACATGAACAAAAAGTAAGTATCACATCAGCTTTGTATCACATCAGTAAGTATCACATCAGATCCTAGGTGATTATTTCTGATAGTTCATAAAAAAAAGGCTGTTGCCTCAAACATTTATTATTATATATTTTCAGGTCTGTGTGGCCAGCAGTGAAACTTGCCTCACCTGGGTCATTCCCTTACATGTTGTTTTAGAAGGTATAAATAACAGTATCTTAAAAGCTTGGTGCTCTAGTTTTTTGTCAGTGCAGTGTGAAAGATCTTGAAGATGCCAGTTTAGAACTGTTTTGTTTTGTTTTAAATATAACTAACATAGTGTTCTGGTGTTTGGGTTTTTTTTTTTTTTTGAATACAAAACCAACACTGATGAGGGAGCATGCTGTCCAGCCAGGTTCTGGAAAAAATACATGACCTGGTATACAGTCCATATAGATGAAGTGCTCCACTTATTTACCGGATTGGCACTATCACTGAAATAATAATAATTAAACAAAAACCCTGAAGTGTTGTCTAGAGCACTCAGTGAAATTTCAATGTAAGTTAACAGTTGTTTGCTACTTAGGTGAAGGGTTTTAACCAAATCATGACATTTTGGGAAAATTCAACAAAACTGTTATCTGCCTTAGCTGCAAAAAATTGGGATAGACGTAAGCATGTTCTTGAAGTACAATACTGAATTGAAGCCAAAATGGGGAAGAAATTTGTCCTACGGCATCCATTCTAATTACATAAAACTCATGTACGCAAATGAATCTCCTAATTACAAGTATGAAGTAGTGAAAACATACTGTGGTTCAGTCTCTTGCAATTTCAATGAAAATGGCATGGTGGTTATCTTCTTAATCTCTGAAACTGTTGCGACTTATCTTCGTTTAGTAGTGTTTATAGGTTTGTATTCTATTAGTTGCAGCAGTGTACTTGAGAAACTGGATAATATTTTCCATGAAAAATAAAATTAGTCTGTGCAATTAGCTTTCTATTGGGAGATTTCCATGTATATTAAAATAAATTAACTCTGTACTTCTGTTGTGTTGAGCAAACATTTTAAGATAGAGTTTGACTGTTAAGTTAGTGACATCATCGTCATCAGTAAACACGACTGTCACGCCTGAAGTGGAAAGCTAGTGTGAGTATAGAGCAGGAACAAATCCTTAACATTGATTTGCATTTTAATTTATACATGTAAAACGTTCTTTTCAGTCGCCAAAGTTGTTTTGAAGGTTGCATAGACTTATTCCTCCTATGTGTTTTTTAGCTTTTTAAATATAATTCTGTATTTTCTGCTTGACAGATATTCTTACTGCTGTTCATTTCACTAGCAATATACTTAATACACTGCCTTTTGCAGTTTAAAGGGTAGTTTGTCATATTTTCAACAAGAATAAAAGCATATTTCATACTGATTGCAAACAGAAAGTAATTGAGTAGGAGGAAGCCTGCATTTTTAATGAAAAAAATCTCAGCACTGGTTTTCTTAGCTCTCATTGTGTACAAATGCGGCTCAAAGCTTTTTTTACCTTCACAAGCCATAAAGAGGTAATTTAAAATAAAAAAAAAAAATAGTAAGGGCTGGTCACATTTTTTTGAGATGTGAAATTGTGAGCTACTAGGTTTGCTGGGTTTATTTCTGGTCAGGATGCCAAGTACATCTGTGTTTGCTTTTTGATTGTCTGTCCAAATAGGCTAGTGAGAAATTTGCATTTTTCCTATCAAATTATTTTTCTTCTGTTTATAGTAGTGTCTTGAAAGACATTTTCTGTCTGGTGTTGGTTTTCTGTTTTTGTTTTTCCTGATAATTTCTGTTCACTTAAGGTAGAGCAAAGCATCTGTATGAATGCCCTCCAGTAAATGTGGTTGGGGGTGGGGTTTGTGAGAAGGATAGGACCAGAGTTGGACCCGATGATCTCCAGAGCTCCCTTCCAACCTCAACCATTCTGTCATTCTATGATTTTATTTCTAAACAGTTAAAGTATTAGGAATTGAATAGTCAAAAGAAATGACTTGTGTAATTTTCATGTCACTCTTTCAAGTAGCTCAAGATATTTTGCGGTTTGAATGAAGGTTCTGCCTGATACAATCTGCGCAAACGTGTCTAACTGGCTATTTTGGTACATACGTAGCTTCAAGAAATGAAGAAATACCTTTTTCATGTTTTGAAACTTACTTTCTAGAATTAGGAGACTGACAAATTGAGATTGCACAGAAGATCTACAAAAGTTGGCATGGACTGTATGCTTTGTTGTTCTATTAAAGAGTAGATTTAAATAAGTCTGAAGGTTGTGCAGATTTGGGGAACTCAGCTGCCCTTTTATTTTTTCTGGAAATTCTTGAAAGTAATATAAAATACAAAATATTAAATGGAATTGGATATATCTTACTTGTTTAACTTAGTCTACTACAGTGAAACATGTTTTCATGTAGCTTGCAGAGTTTTAAGCATTTGCCCCCCCCCCCTTTTTTAAATCTTTTAAATAAATTAATTTTTCTGGTACTGTAAGATCTCTAGATAGGCATTTTTGCTCTGCATCAGTAGTGCAAGACTTCATATAACAACAAAGTTGTTTTTGCAGGTGTAAAAATTGGGGCGGGGGACAGAGGTCTTTATTTTTTGAAGGCAAAACTTCCAGCTGCTAGCAAATGAGGGCTTCATCAATACTGCAGAATTAATTTCTGGCATTAGTGCTCTTACTTTTGACATGGTCTCTATTCATCTCATCACCTTGCATTCATGCAGTGTACTCTTAGGTGAAGAATTCAATCGCAGAGGAGTGTCGTGCAATTCTGTTCTTGCAGTAGGCTCCAGAGAGACAGAAAAAGGTTTGATTGCAAGGAGAAATCATGGTACTTAACTAGCTGTTTTGATATGTGGAGACTGCTTTCTAAAACCTAGAGTAAAGATAAGCGTTTCAGTTCCTTCTCTTCCAGCCTTTTGTTTCTCTTGAGCTGTTGTTTTTTCTATGACTGATGACAGTGGAAAAACTGACAAAGCAAAACCCTTTTTGATTGCCCATTTGAACATCTCTGAAGGAAGGGACAATAATGGCATCAGCCATCACGATAGATAAAGCATAAATTTTATGAGCATATTTTTTTCTAAATTTCAGTAAAAACGCAAATTATATCTTCTTGTTCCTCACTCTAATACTCCAAATGGTGAAAAACGTTTGGATCAGTTGCTATTATCCTTATGTGCTTGATCTTCTTTTGTCGTGGTCTAACCCCAACTGGCAACCACGGGGTTGCACGTGGTGTGCACCACCGGTAGCCCTTCCTTTGAACATAAGGCGCCTGACTCTTAATAGCCGAGGCCTTGGTTGGAGTGTGTGAGGAAGACCTACCCTTCTCAGCTTGCTCGGACATTTTTTGGGTCAGTCTGTCCGCAGCCAAGACACAGGCACACAGGGAGGGAGCGAGATTATCTTCGTGTTCTTGGAGATGTCTGGCCAATTCATCTGTAGTTGGTGCCTCCATGTCTGTCCAGCTCGTTACCGCCAGGGTGTGGGTGTATATTTTGTACAAACTTTCACCGTATGGACTGTGTGATCTGTATTTCATCCGGGTCTTTGGATGCCTGGTCATTATAGATCACCTCTAACATGGCTAATTCCGTCAGATACTGGATACCTTCCTCAATGTTGGTCCATTTGCTTCAGGAATTTGCAAATTCTTCCTTGAAGGGCTACCTGTCCTTCTCACTTGACAGGAGTCGCTGCCAAAGACTGAGGACTCCTGCCTTTTTTCCAGTCCTTTGCCAGTGGCCTTGTCCTTAGCAAGGGATCCCAGCTGCCGGGCTTCCTTACCTTCTAATTCCTGACTACTGGCCCCAATATCCCAGCACCGGAGTGACCAGCTGAGAATTAGCTCACCTGGTTGATGGCTAAAATCTTTTTGCATATCTTGCAGCTCCCTACTTAGGGGCAGGGATCAGGTAGTTTCTGTCTCATTTATGATTTCAGTCCCTTCCTCCTCCTGTTCCTGAGACTGCTCTGCTGCAGAACAGGTTGCCTCTTTCTGATTCTTTCTCCTGCTCCCTCTTAGGAGAAGCTTCTTCATCCCTTACTGAACGAGCTGACTTCCATTTCCATTGTTTCTTTTTAGTTACAGGGGTGACTGATACAGTGTCTGGTTTAGCCATGGTGTCTGTTAGTTTGTTTTCCCTCTCTTCTTCCTCAGGGTGCTGCGTAATACTGAGCAGTGTTTGGTAGATACTGGCCAGGGCCCAGCACAGCGCGGTAAGTTGTGCCTCTTTGGAGTAGCCACGGCACTTTCCTCCCACCCCGAACATTCTATCACTTCGTCAGGATCCTGTAGTTGTTTGGGAGTGAAGTTCTCTAGATACCTGCCCATATTCTCCCACATGCTGTGCCACCTGTGACCATACTCTCGCAGAGCCTGGGTCATATTCCTAAATTGCTTGTTAACCTTAGACAAAACTGAAGCAATATTTCTAAGAAATACCACTAGAAGTATTTTAACTACCCAAGGATGTTCAAGATACTGAGAAGTTATTGTAACAAGGGAGAAAACATCACAGAAGAAGGTAGCGAATGTGCCAGTCCGTACTTCCTCCACAAAAAACCTCTCAGAGGAAGACGTATAATTGTTAATTGTCTTCATGAGATGGTACCTGAAGTACAGTAATGGCTTCAGTACAGAGCCCAAATACCAGATTAAGCTCAAGGTTCCTGTTGACTGATGCGCAGCCTGTCCCCGAGCAGCAGCCCCGCGGCCAGCTTTCCTCCTAGTTTGTATACTGAGCATGACGCCGTATGGTCTGGAATATCCCCTTGGTCATTTGGGGTCAGCTGTCCCAGCTGTGTCCCTTCCCAGCTTCTTGTGCACCCCCAGCCTACTCGCTGGTGGGGTGGGGTGAGAAGCAGAAAAGGCCTTGACTCCGTGTAAACACTACTCAGCAGTAACTAAAACGTCCCTGTATTAACACTGTTTCCAGCACAAATCCAAACCATAGCCCCATACTAGCTACTATGGAGAAAATTAACTCTAGCCCAGCCAAACCCAGCACACCTTTCTCTTTACACTGTCTCAATTAATGCCTCTGCTCCAGGTCATGGTTGAAAAGGCATCTATTCTGCAGTTGTACTGAGATATTTGGCTACTTGCATTTTCAGAAATCCTCCCTATGCGATGTGCATTGACCACCCAGTCGTCACAGCTCTCGATTTTGGGGTTGTCACTGGTGATCACTGGAACTGAGCTATGTGAAAACGGAACACGTGATTCTATGGGAGGAAGTGAGTCACTGGATCTGCTGGGGCTGATGTTTGAGGACCCCATCATGATGCGTAGCATGGCAAGACCTTCCTAACTCACCATTTCCATCAGAGGTAGCTGGTGTCCTCTGAGTATGAGCCAGGTCATAGGTTCCCAATATGAGGTACAACCTATGTGTTGTGGCTGTTGGACAGATCATGTATTAAGGAGGCCACACAAAATAGGGGACAGAGAGCCCTGTAGGGCCTCGGAGGGTCCTTATGCTGTGGTCAGGATGTTTCAGATCATGAGAAAGCTGATGCAGTCACAATACCAGAAGCAAAATGTGTTGATCATTTGATCAATAGAAGCACTGCTCAAGTACAAGGCAGTGTTTCTGCCTCCTGGCAAGTTGTTCTTCTAGGTGCTTTACTATAGACATTACAGCTCACAGCCCTCCATTACTACTAGTATGATTGCATGACATGGAAAATTTGCCACCTGCCGGTTTTGGCAGCCGTATGCTGCCTGTCTCTGCTCTAAATGACCATCGTGCCTATTTCCCCTGGTACTGTTTCACCAACCTTCCAAAGCAACTTAATATGAAATCCCTGATATCGTTCGTGTTCTGGAGCAGCACAGATGTCACCTCAGTTTCTTTCAAAAGATGGAAGATGTTAAGACAACAAGTCTTGAAGAAAACGCCTATGAGAGGAGATATTACGGAGAACTTATAGCCATGCCAGTGAACCTGGTGGGGAGGCAGTGGCCTTTAGGCTTGTTTCCTTTAGATTCCTGCCTGTGTTCCCACTCTCACCGTGATTGTATTTTAGGGCATTCTTTATGGGTGTATGTCCTAGTCCATGTGTCAGCTTTTGGCTGGTCTTGATATCCAGCCAGTGTAAGATATTTTAGGTAGCCATTTTTTTTCCACTTGAAATTTTAAGTGTATTTCTTTCTTTCTTTTGATATTACTTCTGCATTAAAAGAGGTTTGTTGTTCGGCTGGAAATCAGTCGATTAAAGCACCTTCTGTTGTTGATGCAGCCTGGCTAATGTGTCCTTTACTTGGAACCTTACTTCTGCTTGTTTCATCCGATGCCCTCAATTTATTAGAGAAAGACAGAACAGTTAATTTCTGTCTATTGTCCTATATCGGTCATGATTTCATAAACCAACATCATTCTCCCGTCCCTTCAGCTTCCTAGGAGAACAGGAGAGTCCAAGCTTTCTGAGCCATTCCTGATGTGGCCGCTGATCTGTGCATTTTTACCATCCTTATTCCTTCTTCTTTAACTCTTCTCTATTTTTTGGAGACGGGGCAGGGGGAAAGACCACAACAGCACACAGACTTCTCAGGTGGTGCTCCATCTAGTCCTGCAGTGAAGGCAATAATCCATGTTACGTTCTTCCTTCCCGTCTTAACTCCTATAGCTGTTGGGGTTTTTTGATTGCTAATAGATGTTGATATTTTTCATGCAGCCATCTGGTATGACCCCAAGATCTTGACCCTGCATGGAAATGGTTCACCTAGCATTTTACATAGGAAACTGGGATACTGGTTTTTTTTTCCTTGTTTGCGTCTCTTTACATGCTTTTGCTGTGACTGCTTAGTTTCTTTAAAAGTTTCTGGTGCGAAATCTGTGCGAGAGCTGTATCTTACTACTTGCTTTGCAAGTTTGTACAGCTTATCTAAGGGTTTTTTTTTTTCTTTTCCTATGTGACTCAGGCATTAAGAAGAAGTTAGGCAAAGAGCTTGTAAAGTAGAAATGTTGAAAACAACCTTTGGAAATATTTTTCAGTTCCCAATATTATGCTCTTTTTGGTAAGCCATAGAACTGAAGTGAGGCTTAACTTCCGAATTAAAGATACTAAATGTAGCTAAATTTGAGTCATAGACTATGGCTAAAAATAAAATACTCTGGTTTACAGGAACTTCTTTTCACTAAATGGTGATGATATTTTCTTCACTAAAATCACTTATGCTAAGCAAGCTGTAAAATCCCACCAACTCCAAGCCTCACAGGCTTGTATGTAACAGGAATAAACAGAGTTTTACTCTTTCAACCAATTTCTAATGTCGTGTTTGACAAAGTTTCTCTCTGACTATTCTTACAGTTTATCCGGGTTCAGGACCGTGAAATGCTTGATGATTCATGGCAGGATTAGGACATGCTGAGGAAGCATCGCTGGAATTTAGACTTGGTGTGAGCACAAGCGTAGTCTGGCTGGTTGATGGTATCAGCGTGTGTGTTCAGCACTGGGGGATGCAGGAAGAGGTCTACTTTAATTCCATTGTTTAGATATATTCAATGTTTTTTCTGATATTTTATGATTTTTCTGATATTATCTGCAGTTTTAAGTATAGGTGTTCAGCACGTTTTAAAAGAAAAGTATCTTCCAGTAAAGATGGGAGACCATCTGAGGTTGTTCTACTGTCTGTGTGTGTCCAACCCTGCTCACATAGTATTGCCCATTTTCCCTTTGAGTTAGGATTGAAAATGGTGCCAGCTCTTCTGAACGTATCGCCTGTATTGGTTCTCTTTATTTTGCTCAGGCTTCGGATGTTGAAATTCACTTTGCCTTACCAGTTTTGGGAAGAGTCATCAGTTTTCCTCAGTTACTTGTGTGGCTGCTGCACTGAGAAATGTCTGGCGTGGGTTTTTCGTTAGGTGGTTACGTGGGCTGGGTTATAAATGCCGCCCAGGTTATCAGAAAGGCCAGGAATTGGTTTGCAGAGGCTAAGATATGATTTCAGGTGTTTAAAACCATGACCAGAGGCTACTGATAGGCTCAGAGATATTTTTCTACCATTTAAAAAAGCCAAACCCAACCTCGAAATAAAAAGAACTAGTGCATTCTTTAGCCAGCCACTTTTATCCCTTTATTATCCAAGAAATGTTTATACACTCCATTGGTGTGTATCTCTCTACTAGATGTGTTTCATCAGCCCTCTTTGAGTGCAGGAGATGTAGTTTAAATCAAAGATTTTTTTTGTTTGTTTGTTTGGTTTTTTTTTTTTCCTTCTTCTTCTTCTTCTTTCTGATAGCAGGCTTCAACACAGGAATTGACAGCTTTGGCATTACTGAGGTACTCTGGGAGAACTGCCTCTCTGCCGAAGAAAACAGGGGTTCATCGGTTTGCCAAATGGTAAACTAAAATAAATAGCATTTGTAGAGTGTTAATGTACGTAGTACTCCATTGATATTGGGCTTTTTCTATCTCAACTTTTTCTGTATTTGACACCTCTGAGTTTTTAAAGCAAACTGCACTGCCAGCTGTCTCCACGCTCAAAATTATACTGTCACTGGTTCTGTAAACACAGTAGAAAACCAGTTTTATATTAAATTCCTTTCACCGCATAAGTGGTCAATGGAGCTGGTAACCAAGTTACTAAAGAATCAAAAGCAGAGTAGCTTTTAATTAAATATCATTTGGCAAGGTGCCCAGAAATTTCACTGTTGTGGGAGCGGAGGATGAAAAACAAAATGAAGAACTGCCACTGCTGCCTTTCAGAGTGTCTGGAAGATATATTTGCTTCTACGTGCAGATATACTACCAAATACGAGTAAAAATACAAATACACAGACCAGCTACCATGTCACGATGACCTTGTGTATGTGTTTTTTATAATCTTGGTACCGGTTGCAATTAAATTTCACAGAAGGCCATATTAGCAAAAGAATGGGATACAAAAATAAATGAAGAAAAATCATGAGTGGTTTTAGGATACTGTTTAAAGGTGAGAAGCAATTTAGTCCCGTGAATTGCCCCTCATTTACATCAATATCATGTGATACCAGGACATTTTTTTAATCATCCCTGCTTACATGTGGACTCATTAAATCGTTCATATGCTGCTGCTAAGGTGGTTTTATGTATGTATGTATGGTGGTGGTGGTGGTTATTACAGTCTGTTTTTATGATGCTTGGTTTATCTGAAAGCTTTTCCATAGCTGATTCACTTTTTGGTCATCCCTGGGTTTGCTTGCCCACACATTGAATGTCTCGGTGAGTGAGCAAATGGTTTCAGTGAATCCTCTTTTGCTATATCCAAGTGTACAGTGTTGTGATTTCAGTCCCGTCTTAGGTAGATCTTCTCCGCCTTTAACCAGCACTATATTTGCTTTTAATTTCCAGATCTGCCCTTTCGTCTTTCTTTCTCAAACAAATCAGATTCTAATTTGGAAAACAGTGAGATATCATCTTTCTCAGTGATCATTTTTTCATATTTCACATATGTTTTGATTCATTTTTGCCTCTTTATTAGCACCAGAATGTCTTTCTCAGTCGTCGAAGTACTAACATCCCTTATACAGCAACTGAAATGACTTGAACAAAAACTTCCTTTCAATATTCATGGAAATATTTGATATAGATTCCTGTGCTTTTCTTCTATGCATGAGTGTTTTTCTGTCCTTTATTACAGTTAAGCTCTTTGTTTGTGAAGCTCTAAAGCCTCGTGCCCTCGTGCATTAGCTTGCCTCTGGTTTTAGTTCACTTCTCTCAAGCTCTTGACTATTTTTGCCTTCAGTGGTTTTGCCTGCGCCCCTAAAACCCTGCCGAATGTCTGCATCTGCCAGGTCACAACATATTCTGATTACCCTGGTTATTGGTGCTTTTATTTGTGTTGTAAGTGCTTCCAGGTAGGAAATCTGTTTCCTTCTGTGTTTGTACAGCACTATGTAAATTTGCAACAATATATAAATGTTTTCTAATGACCCACCCCTGGAGAAGTTAATTAAGTCACATCAGAGCTGAGTTTGACGTCTTGTGTTCAGAAACACACCATTTATTTAAAGGAGTCAAAATGAAAACCGTGATAAAGAAAGGTTTGAGTGGAGAGATGAGACCAGACTGCAAATTTGAAGCTTGCCCTGGGCTAAATAAAAGTTGTTCTTTTAAAATCTATTATCTAGCAATGCTGATTTCAATATGAATGCCGTTCACTTTGGTTGTGATTCTATTTCAGATCTTTTAAAAACAGATTTTGTTGGCTTTCCTTAGGAGAAATTTGTTCTTGATGCATTTGCTTAAAACAAGACTTTAGAAAGCCCATCTGCATTCTCCAGTCTCTATATACAGTACTCTCTTCTTTTTGGCTTCAAGCAGTCATGTGAAGAGCATTTTCCTTTGCAGAAACTTTGAATTTTAGGGACACATTGGCCAGTGTGTAAAATACCGTACCGAATGAACTTAGTTTTATTTCTCTAAGTGATCTATTTAATTTCCCTGCTTTATCTCAGTTTTAAAGCTTTATTCACATCTTTGTGTCTGGGATTAATTTGACTTGGCACACTGCAATGTCTCTGTCTCCCAGGAGCAGCTGATTATTTACAATGAATTTCTTTTTCGTCTTCTCCCTATGGCTTGTAGCAAAGATTTTTCTCCACACAAGTCCGAATAATACGCAAAGAGCAAAAATATTTTAAGAATGAATAGCTGAGTTACCTGTAACGACTGGAAACTCAAACATGACTCACCTTGTAACGAGTCCAAAACTGCTGTTTACCAGGACGTCTTTGGTTTGCAGCAGAAACCTTTGAATAATGAATGGTGGCACCATCTAGATAGCTGTACAGAAAATATCGGGCTAGAGGCCTACAGTGAAACAAGGAGTTGACAAACATATGTTAATTATATGCTAAATTAATCATACAGTTTTTGTATGCCAAAAAAGGGGAAAGTGTGTTTTCTTTCTTCTCATTGGAGTGTAATATAATGGTGTATAGTATAATGGTGTATAATAATGATATGAATGAGAAAAAGTGGCTATTTGGATCTCACTTTCAAAAGAGAATTTGTTATAATTTTTTATTAGTGCTGCCTTTTCTATTTTGTTAAGTGTGCTTTTCTCTCTGAATTTTTGGAAAACATGAGGTTATTGAGAGTGTCCGTAAGAGTCTGCGTGTCGCTGGGCTGGGTGAACGTTAGCTGGAGCAGGGGCATGTCCTGCACCACGTCCTGTGCCAGTCCCTGGCTGTGTAGCTCAGCAAGCATCTCTCGAATCGAATAGATCTGTCAAGTCATTGCAAAAGAGGAGAGAGGGGAGCATCGACCTGCGGGTCCCGTTATGGATGTGTGCCCGGTGATATGCCAGTGTGGTGGTGGGAGAAACACGATCCTGAGAGGGAGAGCGTACGCAGTACCGCAGCAACTCACGTGATGTGATTTCTGGTCATGGTTAAGGGAATTTTGGGTGGAAAAATGGTAATGGGGAGAAGACTGTGGATTGGACTCTGTTACAGCAGGCTGGATTTGTTTCCCCTTTAGTAAACACTGTTGTCTCTGTGAACCTATTTTTGTATTCTAAATGCTTTCTGTTCCTCTGTCAACATATTTTCTGTATACCTAGAAAAAAGACCAATAATAATTAATATAAAAATCTACTAAATGAAAGATAGAGCAGAACTCTTAGTAAAATCCAGTTATGAACGGTCACATAATTACAGCTGGTAGTGGTATTCTTGTATACAAAATTTTTTCTAATATGCAGAAATAACCCCCAAAGCAATACGAATGCTGCCATGACCTGCAGGCATGCTTTAATTAAAATAGGAAACGTGTATATTTTTTTAGCCATGCTCATGTTTACCTTTTTAACTCTCTCTGAAATTTCTGATTATTTACATGAGCAAGTATATAGTTCAGTCTCAGAATAATCCCTGTCCTCTAAAGATTCAGTGAATTGCACATGACAGTGAACAAGAATTGATAACTCTGGAGGGAGTTTGCAGTAAATCAGGGTATGTTCCTAAGGCCGTCGAAGGCTTCCTCTCTCACAGAATTACCTCCAAAGCTGAAGTTAGTGCTGGCATCAGTGAAGCTAAGAGCAACCAAAAAAGTGTCAAGAACGAAGATCTACGATAAGCACAGATGGAAAGAGCCAGATACAGGAAAGAAAACAATGGAGTTGGGGGCTGGAATTTTGTCTATGGTGAAAGAAGAAATGAATAGTGAAGAGCTGTGGAACAGCATAAAAAATGAGATTATAGGAATGGCTGATCAAGTTTTGTGTTACCAGGCCAAGACGAAACAGTAGAGGTGGGTAAAGAATGAGGAGCTGCTGAGCTGGAAAGTGTTAGAAGTTGCAGAGGGGGGAAGAGAAAAAGAGATTCAAGAGATTGAGCAGCTAGTTGGTGTTGAAAATGGAAACAGAGAAATACGGGGGTAGGGGAAGAACGTTTGGAAGAGTGTGCGGAGAGAAACCTGAAATGAGTTGTATAGCAAGGTAAGGGAAGTCTGAAGTGGAACATTTGAATCAAAGATGTCAGTGCTGAACAACAAGTAATAATTGAGAACAAGTAAGCACACAAAAAGAAATGGTTGAAAGGGGTTTGGAAGATCTACAAAGCACCCAGAAGCCAATAGGTAGGCTGATCCTGGAGGAGCTTCCTGCAAGAAAGAGGGAAAAAGAACAGTGGAGTTAATGGAAATGCAAAGCCCTAGATAACTTGGGGAAAAAAGTAAGAATATAAATTCTAAGGAGCGTCTAAATAGACACAGAGTAATTATAGACAGGCAGGAGACATGATAAAGGCAGCGTACATATGAACACATGAGCAAGAGTCTTCGCTCAACACTTTTATTTGTAAATTCTGTTGAATGAGGAAAAGTAGCAATAATATCAATGATGTAAGGAGGATTTTATTAATCGCTTTAAAGCAATGGCAGAAACTGCCAAGAAATTCTTTTGAATTGAAGATCAGCATGAAGTCTTTCAGTTGTTGGGATCTGAATGGAGAAGAGGTAGTGATTGGAAATGGAAAAAACTTCCAGCAACTGGGAAAGCAAAGCACTTATGCTTGGGAAACCTGGCTCAAGGATTAGAAGGTGTTGAGGTGAAGCAAAAAGAAGCATAAAAAAATAAGTTCTGAAAAGCTATACTTTTAAAAGGAAAAAAAAATCTTTGTATAGGAGGCAGCTTTTATCTTTACTAACTCAAATTACAGGCTGGAATAGGGTGAAAACCTGTGTTGCTTTACTTGAAGTGGAGGAGGTATTGGTCTTTAAATGGCCAAATACAGATTATCCTTAACACTCTCCTATGAATTATACTCAAAAAACTTTGAGGCTCGCTGTAACTCTGATTGCCGTGTCTTTTTTTTGGGGAGCGAGGGAAGATTTTTATTTTATTTCATTTTTCATTTGAGCAGGGTTAACCAGATGATTATTTCTTATTTTAGTCTCCTGATACCAGCTGTAGGAACCTGGTTCCTTTAGAATAGTAAGAGTAAAGAATAATAGCTAACTGAAGGAAGAATAAGGGTTATTGTATCAAGTATCACAACTTGCGGTGGTTGTCCAGCTCGCGTGAAACCACGTACTGGAGTAAACCTCAGTGGGATGCAGCTGGCTTGGCCCTGGTAGGTGTGTTGGATGGGGAATCTACCCCTGACTAACGCAGCCGCTCCTGTACCCGTTTGCGGCTGGGAGGGTTCCGCTGCGGAGCTGAATCCTCAACCTGTGTGAAAGTTAACCAACCTGTCCCATTAGCATTATCTGTTACAACTTCGAGCCCATTAATGCTGCTCTGCATCCATTTAATACCTGGTGCTTTGTGAGAAGGGACACTCATGCGCTTACAATTAGTCATGCCTAACTTAGAATTAATAAAGTTGCAGGCTGCTGGTTAGTTGCATCACGTTTGTTTGCCTGCAGTCTTTTTTTGTGTCCTGCTGAATCCTATAAGACACATTTATTATATAAGCGGAAGGATAGCTGAATTTATTTAGGTGGGTACTTAGGTGGAAAAATTGATATTTGGGAAAGGTGAAAAGCATTTTATGTAGAAATGGCTGGTTTAAGCCATGGGTTTTGAAGAGCTGTGTTTGAAATACAAGAACCATTCTAGTACTTGTTAAGAATAAATTTTACATACCTTTAAGCTAGTCTATATTGTGGTACAAGGTGCCGTATTTTAGTAAAGCATGTCTATATTAATAATCATTGAAGGACTGAAGTGAAGCAAATGCATTGACTTCGATTTCACTTTTGGTTTTTAATTACTCCGTGATCAAGATGTGGAATTAGAAAAACATCCTTTAGTAGCATGAAATCTGGACAAAATTCAGGCTCCCAGATAACTAGATGATCTGCTGCCCATCCTTTACAAACTTTCTGCTTGTTCTAGTGAAGCATCGCGCAGCCCCACCGTTCCCATTTAAGTGATGTATTACAACTGAAGGAGAGTTACCATCTTTAAACTGCTTTGTCCCTCGGTAGAATACAAGGGAAAATGTAGAATAGCTGCGTTTGAAGAATACATTTCCTGGGCTCTGAACTCTGTGTCTGACCCCTGCTATCCGCGCTCCAGCATGGAAATCACGTTACCGTTATGATCATTTCGAGCATTTTTCAGCGCGAAAGAGCAGAAGACCGGCCTGGTAAGGGTATGTGTTGCTATCTCCCGTTCACATTCCCTGCCTTCTTTCTCTTGGTTTGTTTTCCACATGACTGGGAAACAATTGCTTCTTCCACATGGAGCCCTTCTCCCATTCCTGGGAAAATAGCAGGGAATAGGGAACATTTGCATAATCGTCTTTAGTGCTATTGTGGGCGGGCTTTGGATGCCGGCACGGAGTTGCAGACTGGCCACCTGTCCAGAACAAATGAACTTAGCTTTTGTATAACGTTATCTGGTTTTCCACAGTGTTATTTTTGTGTAATGAATAACTCGATTAAAATATTATAAAACCCCATCATTCAGTAAATGTTGGCGGTGGGGTTAAACCCCCCCTTTCGGGGGCGGAGGGGGAGAATTTCCTCTTTCTGTGTTAGCACAACTATATTTTCAAGCTGCCTCTGACATAGTTTTATAAGTGCCTTTGTGAAATTATCCTCATGAATATTAATTAGGGGTGTGGGAAGAAAAAAACCCAAACCTCAAAATGATTTGCATTCATCCTTGTATAAATGATAAATTAAGTGTTGTCTAATGTTTTCTAATGGTCCATTTCACCTATGGAAAACAATTAATTAAACAATTGAGTTCTTAGCGAAGGAAGAAGAGGAGGGTAGGAAAGGGTGCTGAGGACGCTACCCCTGCCACTGCTTCATCACGAGAATTAAGCTTGTTCGCTATACATGTTTTTGTGACTTTTGCATGTATGAATGTTGTTTCTTGATCTTTTGTACCCCTATGACTAAAGACGCAGCAACAAACTAATTTTAATTTCCGCTTTTAAGGAGAAAAATATAAAATGCATTCTTTCATGTAGGTTTGGTGATTTTGATAGCCAAGGTGTAGGAAGGACAAACTCTCGGCGCCATGTTTTACTGCACATCAACCTTTGCACTGAGAGCGTCTCAGTATACAAAGATTGAGTTTCGATTGCTGCATTATGATAAAGGAAAACAACCCTTCCATACTTTCCGTGGCCATAAACTGCATATAAGGTAAACCTGATAGTAAGATTCCCATATTGCTATTTTTTACTTCTATCTTTTACTGCTGAGGTCTTTTGTCCATATTGAGAAACAATTGGCCAAAGTTTGGCTAAGTAATTGTTAGTAAAGAATAAAGCCAGGCATGTTTTTTTTTTCTTCCCCTGCCTTTTTTCATTCCAGTAGCAGTTAAAGGTGAGAGATGCACTGAACTGATAGAACATTAGTATTTTAACTCTTTTTGAGCCTTTATTTAGTACTCTGCAGTGTCCGTGGCATTTATGATTGCTGTTTGGTGGCAGTGGCGAAGTGGACGGGAGATTTCTGTCAATCATCAACTGCTCTTGCAATTACGTTCTTGAGACAAGACATACACCCCGTACATTTTACTACCTTGTTTTGCTGCTATCTTGTTCCTGATTCACATTTATCCCCATTTGGGTGGGTATGGAGCTGCTGCTGCTCTTATATTTCCCTTAGTTAGCAATCATTTGGTAACGCTTCTAATGAACGTTGCATATTGCTATTTACAAATTACTCGTATGTCGGTAATATCAGCTGTGCAGGTATTCGAATTATCGTGGACTTTGGTATGACAACTGCATGGAAAGCCTGGCTGAGCTGATCCTCAAGTAGCTGTCGGTCGGTAGTGCTGGTTTAAAGAAAGCCAAGTATGTCTGCCAGTTTACACGTTTCTTTTTCTGAGAGAGAAGACCAAAATCAATCAATAGCGTTTTGCTATAATGAAAAATAATTTCATTACAGTGAAAGATGGTAGGCAGAAAAGAATAAATATTTAACAGCTGTAAATTAAGAAGATAAGAAGTTTCAAGCCAATGCTTACTACTTCAGCAGTTAACATTTTCACATATCTTCTGATTTTGTGTGTGGATGATTTATTTATGTATTTTAGAAAATTACAGATGCCGTTACTTACAGCAGTAAAAAAAGAGCTATTTTGTTTGATTTGCAAACCATGCTCTAGTTTGCAAACCCTGAGTCATTAAATATGTGTTTTCTCTGCCTGAAATGTGTTGTTTAAAACCCAACAAACTAGTGAATTGGAAAAATCTGTGCATGTTGATGAATTGGACATTTTTTTTTTTTTATCTTGCGCTGTTTTTTCCTGCTTTGCCTATCTCTTCCATAGTAACTGGAAATTGATTTCACTTTTTATACTCTCATCCTCTGACTGAAGACCTGAAAGTTCCCTGCTTCTTAGTTGAAGTTTCTGATTTACAGCCGTGGTTCAGAGCAGTGTTTATAGCAGCAGTTCTCCATATATGACTTAATTTGGGGGATTTAAAATCTGACTGTTTGGTGTAATCCGATTCCTTTCGCCATTACTTATTGATGAGGTTTCCTAGGTTTTCCAGTTGTCAGCTTGCTGATGTAGCTTCGAGATTTAGGATGTTATGTGGGTATGGGAATCCTCCTCTTTGTTTTCTTATGAGGAGCCTGACCTCTGGTACCTCATTTTAACATTAGAGCGGACTCTTGTGAATAATGGTCTGTGTTGAAAGTGCATCCAGCTGGAATTGCGTCTTGGGATGTGGGGGTAGGGGGGACCGGAATCTTTGGATGCCATCATGAAGCAATTAGACAAGCTACTTAATAATTTATAGCTTGCTGTCGTAAGAGTTGTAAGCATTTTGACTGAAGAGGTTTTTGTTTAACCTTTCAGTGCTTTCTGTGAAGCCTATATTTAGGTTAGAAATTATTTTCCTTTGAAGAACAGTGGTGAATACAGAACCAGATGACTTTGTCATCTATTAATTAATGCTTCGTGTTGCTACCTAAATATAACAGTTTGCTGAGATCTCTGAGCTATGCTCTATTGTGAATACATAAAAACCTTTGTGAAGCAGAAAATGAATATACCAGGGTTTTTTTGCAAATCTTGTCAGATACATTTGTTAAATTCATTTCAGTTGAATTTACTTGTAACTTGGTGGCTTTTTTATATTCTATAACCTTAAATATTATATTAAATTAGGGAAAAAATGAATACTGGGGAAGGGAGGAAAGCAATTGCATATCTGCTAGATCATCATTTCAATATATTTGGTGTTTATATGAGTGATTGTTCTTAGAAATTATATGGACACCTTATAGCGAAATAATTTCTAGTAGTTGAATATTTAACAACAAAATACTGAGATGCCCAACCTTTGCTACAGCAAAGAAAGAAAAGTGCACCCGGGTTTTCAGGTGCAGGAGAATGAAGCGCTGTTAGACCAAGTTGTCTGAAGATGTGCAAAGGCGAAGGAGAATCAGAAATACAGTCCAGAGCCCCTCGTACAAAATACTGTCTGTAAACACCATCTTCATTTTAATAAGTAAAAGAGTGTTTTTGTAAGTTTTTTCCATTGCTATGAATGTTATAAAATTAAAAATTTATGAGCAATTTCTAATGACAGTCTCTTAAGCATTTCTCTAGGGAAGAAATATTTATAAAACATATTGCTAATGTTCTTGGATGTGACTCTTCCATCTCCCATCGATGAACAGCTGCTTTCCTCAGGTTAAATAGTTCTGCTGTTATTCTAACACTGAAACGAGACAGACATTAGGAGGCATTTTGATGACCATATTCAATAGTCGTTCTTTGGCTTATTCCCCTTGTTGCAAAGATATTATTCAAGATGTAGACCTGTATTTTCTTTCACATTGCTTTGAATTCAATTCTGAACAGCCTCACGGTTTCCAGAATTATAGCGTGGATTCACTTTTCCTTACTTTATTCTGTCTGTTCCCTTTTTGCAATCAAACTCATCTCTTTTTTTTCCAAGGACTCTCCACTTTGGGGGAGATGGTCTCCATTGCACAGTGTCTCTTGCAATATCAGTGTTAAATTTTGTTGTTTTTTTCCTAAAAACTTTCAACCTTCAAATTTTAATTCTACTGGAAATATCCCCTCCCCCATTTAAGTGTGCTAAATAGTGCTCTTTGGGTAATACAATTTCTACTTTAAGCATTGGAGTATTTCCGTTTGAATCGTGGTGTTTTTTTCTGAAGGTACTGAAATGCAAATATTCACATAAGAAATACTACCTTTGTTGTATTGGTAGTCGTAGAATGACTTTGCTGGATGTAATGCTGATG
Organism: Mycteria americana; assembly: GCF_035582795.1. NCBI lineage: Eukaryota > Metazoa > Chordata > Aves > Ciconiiformes > Ciconiidae > Mycteria > Mycteria americana. The sequence continues at coordinate 220,672,378 of NC_134365.1, read as the reverse complement.
GTCATTGTTGTATGTACAGATAACTTAAAAGTCAACTCTAGGTAAAGAAATAGTGGACCTCATAGTCAAGCTACCATGCTGTAACCTGGTTCTGTGTATCGGCCGAGCCTGGGTTGCTCTTGGTGTGCTCTTGGCTGGCTCCGTCGGCTGCCGTGAGGGTTCGGCACACCGTTGTTTTGGAAGAAAGTGGAGCAGTTGAAGCAGTTGAAGCAGTCACCATTAACATCAAGCAGTCAAGCCATTAGAAGACGAAAATGCTCAACCGTGCTGCTTAGCATAGGAAAGCTACAGTTTCACAGAGCTCGGCTCCAGCTGCCGATCACTGTATAGCTGTGTTTGCCCTCAAGCGATGACTTTTTTAACACGTCTGCTGGATCAACAATAAAGTTTGGCTCTGTGCTGAATGAATCCGGTCTTGTATTTGTCACCAGTAAGACCATGCACACAGTTACTGCTGTTCATTTGATGCATAGTAATCTTCATTTAATGACTGTTTCATCATGGTTATGTCCTGAAAGTCTACTGAATTTTTTTTTTAGCAGCGAAGGCACAGCGCCTGAAGAGGTCAGCCAGTTCTGTTGGCCACATCTTTGCAAGCGTAGTTTTCCCCGTCCCTCCAGCTCATCTGCATTGTCTTTGATAGGAACAGTTTGTGGTTTTCTAAGCAGGCTTGTGCAAGGCTATTCCTGTTGAAATAAAGTTGTAGTAGTTGCTAATACTTATTCCTGGAAGTTGCAGATTTTTTTTAATCCTTGTATCTTTTTAGATAATAGTACCTACTAATCTTTGCAAAATGAAAGTTGCTGCTAGGAACAAAAAAGTAATGCTAAATACTCATCAAGACTTTACTTTGAGTACATAATAGCTGAACATATTGCAATACGAAATAGTGCAAGTTCACGTAACTGCTGTGTAATCTCAAATTAATTTAAGGTGCTGATGTGCTGAGATCAGTGTTGTGTTGACTAATGTTGTGTCATTCTCTCCTGTGCTCAATTCATTTACGTTAGATTAACCTTGTATGTAATTTTTGTCTTAAATTTGCGGGATTGTTACTATATTTGATTTTTGGAGGTTTTGGTCTTTATCTTTCCACCTCAATGTTACAGAGTGCTGACCCATTCAGAGGGTACTGGTGCTCCCAGGCACCACAGTAGTCTACGTAGAAAAATCTGCAGCGGTATGCATTTATCTCATTTAAATTGCTGATCTGAAAATGTAATTGAGAACTTCCATTTATCACTGAAGAGAAACCTTATGATAAACTGGATGGACAAAAAACTTGAGATGCTGTCTCTAATCTAGTGTGAGTGTCTGTGAAATACGAATCTGCTTCTGAATAACTCATTTCAGTCCTGTACTCAGCTAATTTTACATTAAAATATAGTATATTTGCTACCAGCATAGGCTTTTAAATCTTCCGTTTGTGGTAATTTCAGACTTCTCCAATTTGTTTATCAACACATGAGTAAACTCGGTGCTCAAGAGCTTGTCTTGTAACCGTTAATAAATAGACAAATAAAAATATTAACTTTGCTTTTTTAAGAATAAACTTACTCTGAGCCCAAGTAAGTTTGGCCCAAATAATCTTGGTATGATTTTACTGGCATATTTTGGTCCTGCAGTCCTGCCCCCCCCCCCCCCCCCTTTTTTTTTTTTGACACGACCTGGAAGCAGGTTAGGGCATTTGCTGTATCTATTCTTTGAAAATAGTATAAGGAAGACATCGTATGTCGAATTAGCGCATGACCCATTCAGAAAGCAGAAAAAAATACCAACACCACAATTTCAAAAGATTACAGAGATTTTCAGACTTCTTTTTCCTACTTCCTCTGCTTCAAAATTATCCCAAACAAAGAACTCTGAGGCTCTCTATGGTTTAATTTTCAGTATGAGAAAGCTTAATACAGACTACGCCAGGTCTGTTAAGGTTCTGACACAACCTAAGAAAAGCCAGAAAATGCCCAGTTAAGAGGAAACGGACCATATGCTTTCCAGTCCTTAGCTGCCAAACTCAACTCCTTCCCTATTGTGTTAGCGTGTTAGAGACCAGATGGTCCGCTTCCCCCGTCGCCGGGCATTTTCTTGCTTTTCTCAGCTGTTCTGTTTGCCTGATAATACCAATTCCATGAGTTTCACGTGTGTAATATCTCTCTCTCTCTCTCTCTATATATATATATTAAAAAGTTCCTGTGGGTGGACCTGTACTTTGAAAATGTTGAGACTGAATAAATTTGTGTTGTAAATACCCAAAGACAAGCTTCCCTTCTCTTCTGGCTGGTCTTCACCAGTTTGTTTTCTGTGCAGAGATTAGCTGGATTTTTTTTTTTTTTCTGAATTGTTCCTGTTAAATTCTTTCTTAAATGAGCAGGAAGGAAATTTTTTTTTTATATGAATGAAGTCAAACTGAGTTGGACTTGGATGCTCTTGGCAGCTCTCGTAAGAGTTGGCTTGCCTTATAACTTCAGAGAAAAAAGTATTTTCTAATAGACTGTTTTTCCCTTTAGTGAGTGTTTTGGCACCTGTATCCTGGGCTGTGGAGGGTTTTTTTGCTACAGATGTTTGAACATGAACACAACCTTTATCATCTCTGCAGTAGTTGCAACTGCCTGCTCTTCTGTCCTGTTGAAAGCAGAGATTTCTCTTTTTTTTTTTTTTTTTTTTTTAAAAAAAAAAGATACCCTTTATTTAAGGTACCAAGATACCTTGAGATACCAAGTTTACCACTGGTAAACTTAAAATGCTAGTAAAGACAGTTTAAGGTTACTCAGACCTTACTTACGATTTTGCATAGTGTGAGAATCCATGTTCAAAGATGACGTTGTGTCTCTGCTACTGTTTGATTTAAAAAGGACAAAATAAAACACAAGGTAAAAACCCTGAAAAATATACTAGTACTTTTTAAGGCCAGATTAAGGAATGTGGATGTCATCTCAAAAGTTTCTTGCATGACCTGTAGGATATACGAGGGCAGGCATTCCAGGAAAGTGCTTTGCACTAAGTGGTATTACTGTTAACTTATATTCTACTTCCACTCAGAGTTAATGCGGAGTCTTAGGAAGGTGGGAAATTTTATATGATAAGGGCTCTCGGTAAGGGACGTACAAAGACTGCTGAAAATCACTGCTGCTTCTTAAAAACTGGATGCGAGTCTTGGAGCCACCTTGCTTGGGGAATGCTGGTATCAGTGATTGCCTTTAGACCTTGTTTAATTATTTGCAGTAGTGTTGGCATGGTATGTTCACCTGGGATCTTCTCACAGCAAACTTTTTTGTGGCTTCACAAGTAATATAGGCATTGCTTACTTTTACTGCTCTATGGGAAAAAGTCCCCAAAGATTCTCAGTAAGCAGGGCGTATGATTTTCATGGACCTAAAGAGGACTTGTTTTAATTGCTTCCTTAAAAAAAGAAAAAAAAATATTTTCTATCAACCTATTTGCAGGGATAGAACAAGAGACATTGCAAAATACAGTGCAACCTGTGCATTCAGACCTTTGCACAGTTGAACGTAAGTGTCTTTAGGGCAGACAAAGGAGATACCTGCAGCTTTAGGCAACTAGTTGGGCAAGGGACAAGCACAGCCCTGCTGCCTCTCCAGGATGGCTGGAGCTGCTGCTGCTGCCATGCCAAGAAGACTCAGGATGTGCGGAAAAGCCACCATCCTTTCTTAGGACCATCAGCATGAGAGGAGCAGCAAGCTTAGTTTTCTAAAGGTTGATTTTTATGTTCATCCCAGGAGTGTAAAATTCAATTTTGCATTCAGTGTTGGGAAATCTTGGCTCAACTCTGTCATCTTGGGATATGAATGTTGATGATTTCAGGCAAACAGTTAATTTCTCATAATTTGAAGTTGCATGCTGCATTGGCATCCAGCATTTCAGGAACTGCAACGTCAAGTACATGATGTACCGATCTAGTGGTAGTGGCTCAGACATTAACTGGAGTAGTGGACCATGTGTTAAAAATTCTTGAGAATGTCATTTTTCATCTTGGCTTAGCTGAAAGATCGAAGACACTTCTGTTGAAAAACAGAAATTGCAAAAATTTGAGCTGTCCCAGGTCATCAGTGGTGTGGTGCTCTGACCGATGCATAATAAAGGCTGAAGTTTGGAGTTATGGAAAGGAAACAATACTTTTATTTTATTCTTGTTGTGAATATCTTCCAAAATCTCTTGCCCGTGGAAGTAGAAGGTGAGATTTTTTCATTCTTAAAAGTCCATTAATCTAGTTATCAGCTTGCAGCTCAGCTGTCATGAGCAGGCCAGTCAGAGACCAGAAAAAACCTGTCCTTGGCTGCGTTTCTCTTGAAGTTATGTTTCTCGAGCTTCTTAGTTTCTTCTGTATTTCCCTGCAGGACACCTTCACATCAGTTTTTATGTCCTTACATGAATGCAAATTCTTCTGAAAAACTACTTAGATGGCATTCCCTTCACCCAGAATGTATTTATTCTTCCTTTTCTCCACCACAACTCATCGTCTCCACTGAAATGACTGAGAAATAGTTCATCAGTCCCTTTTTGTGGGTCAATTTTGTGGGTCAAACATCACAAACCAGCAGAAGAAAGCAGCTTTGGTGTGTGCTGACCTTGAATGTTGAAAATAATGTTAGGTACAACTGGACTCCTGCTTACCTTAATCCAGCTGTTTTACTTAGGAAGTCTAAACCTTTGGTTTCCATAACTGAATTAGGATGCCAAAGCTTATTTGCAGACGTAAGCATGCACGCTTTTCTTTCTGATTTCCAGAGAACAGTTGGGTTGTTTGTTCAGCTGAAAGAGTTGACCAGCTGAGGTGAATCATCTTCATTTGTTTTTAAAAATTTGCAGATGTTTATGTCTCTTTGTCTTCTAAACTTCATAATAGTGTTTCTAGTACATACTTATTTGTTCAAAACAAACCAAAACTATTAGTCTAGAGATTAAGTTTCCTGGCTAAAGCAGCCTGTTGTGGTGTTTACATGACAATTAATTATGTTACTGACCTGTGCATAGCTAGACAAGCAGTGGCAAACCTTTCCTCCTCCTTGGCTGTTGTATTAGTCAGAAGAAAATAAGCTGGGGAGGTGGAGGAGGGGAAGATGATGCTGAGCAAGACTGGGAGATGACTGCTGCTTGACTGCTGAATTGGATAGGTTTAGCCTTGTGCCTCCTCACATCATCAAATTTTATCCTATAAATTATATAAGTGTTCATGTTTAATGTCTATATTTCATAATAAACATTGTAATTTGTCCTTCTCAGGATACTCCTTTTCCAATGAGAACATGTGAAATACTCCCCAAACGTAAAAGAGGTCTGGCATCAAGGAGACTGTCGTAGAAAATACAAGTTTCTTGGAGAAAACTGCGTTCATCGGTTAGACCGGTTGTGACAGTTGTGGGGCAGGTTGAGGCAACGGGGTGCTGTGACGGGATGGGGGTACCAGTAACGCTTGCACGCATGAATGTAGAATTCAGTGATCTATTTTCCACGCAAATATTTGTTTTCTGAGATACTTGAGGAAAAGGTGCTTTGCTCAATTAGCCCCAAACCATGTAAGTTAATAAATATATAGCTGTAGAAACAGACTGGCTGTGCACAATATTATTATTATCGTCATCATCATCAACTTGTATTAGAGAGTGTAAGATTTCAGCAGTGCTAAAAGTAGACTTGCAGGGTTTAGTGTTTAAAAAGAATACTTGAAACAGAGTGGACAAGAAATATTAGTTTAAAAAACCCACCAAGAAAACTGTGAAGTCTGAATAGTGATAATAATGCTTTCCAGAGCGAAATTTGTTCGTGTAAACTTTGCCAGACATACCAAATTCATTAAAAATACAGCATTGTGTTTTCAGGCAGATTTTTGTGTTCTCCCCCACAATATGATGTACACATTTGAACTAATGCCAAAAACTGACTTATAAAATTTGAATATAAAATATTACCTAATTGCAAGTTCCATATTCTGAAGAAGTAACAAGCTCAGAAGCTGATTACCAAATGCAAAATTAATTTTGACACTGTAGCGTGATAAACTTCGGAAGAGCAAGATTTTGGTTGTTATAAACTGATCAATAAATATTATGTGAAGCACGACAAATTTAATAATTATCTGCCAGCTGGTTTAGGATGGGGGGAAAAAAAAAAAAGCTTTGTGCTACATAAAACATGGAGCTGTGTCAATGCTTTGTAATCATGTGAACCTTTAATTAAGAAGTTCCCACAGAATAGAAAATGCCGACCTGCTCAGTTGTGAAGACACTTGCAGTGAATAACCCCGAGCAACTTCAGAAACGGCTGGTAACTGCACTTCAGAGAATCAAAGAAATTCAGAAATGTGTTTTACAACGCAGAAGAAAGTGCACGTAGGATGTATTCGTCTGCAGGTGGAGAATGGAAAGATGTAATGTCTTGCAGTCTGTTTCTAGTGCAATAAAATGCAGACTCTTTCAAGAAGTGCTTATTAGAGATGAGCATTCAGATTCACTAATTAAGAGCTCTAATAACTTGGAAGGAATAGCTGCCAGAACTGTTTTGCAGTTCCTCACCTTCTGAGATTCCTTACCATGCTAATATATCCATGCCATTGAATGCTAGTATTTCCCAGTTGTTAAGCTTTTTTCACAATATTAAATATTCAAAAATTGAATTCTCGTGAATGGCATTATTTAAAAAACCCCAAACATATTTATGGTTTATTTATAAATGTAAGTGCAAAGTCACACAACGATGATGAGAGAACTGTAATTTTACAATCCCAGGCTCTGTGGCTGACTTGGTGAAGTCTTAAATACAATTTTTGTAGCAGTCTGTCTCTGAAACAAGATAGAGAGGTCGCTAACCAGTCTTGGTTTTACTCCGACATTCCTATATGCTGTCTTTTTAGCTCTTCTAGTGTTTCACTGCTTTTTGAACTAGTTCAAAGTAACTTTAAAGCAGACAAATACATTAAGGTTACAAAGTGTGCTGGTTTGTGTGTACGCAGGATACTTTAGCAAAGTTGTTACCTTCAACTAGACTAACTTGACTTAGGATAAGAGATGCCAAGTCTGGATTCCTGCATCCCAACTAATAAATAACTCCAACTTGCGTATTCCTCTGTATTCTTAATTTCTTCGAAACATCGCATTTTGCCAAAGCATCCGAAATTCAGCTGTACTGCCTGTTATCGAGGGACGGTTACGCAAGTGAAGTCGATCTGTAGTGAGCGGTGCTTGCCTGGGGGCAAAAAGTAGCTTTAGCTTGGAGACTGAATCTCTTGGGCTGGTATGGGTTTATTTGTCTGCAGGTTTTTAGAAAATACAATAACCTTTCAGATTCAAGAGGTGCATTGTGTAGCTTTATAAGCCATTTTGGTGGCTGGGATGCCGCTGCTGCTATTGATAAAGCCAGAGAACTCCTCTTGGCATCGTTGCACTCCTGTATTAATAGAAATAGCTCTGTATGATCTTCGCTGAGGTTATCTACGTTTTTTATCCTTCTTGTTGATCTGAATAAATACTCTGTTTTGTGTTTATCCCAATATACGTTTCGGCAACTTCTTCTGGCACTGTACTGAATGTTTTCTAGCTGACCATTAATATTAACTTCTATCAATGGAAGCTACTGAATTAGAAGAGTTTTCAAGAACAATTCTTAATATGTTTTGGCTTAAACTGAAAGACACTGTCATGCTTAACTTGTGTCTACCATGCTCTTACATGTTAATATCTGTGAGGGGTTTTTTAATAAGTATATCAGATAACTTGCCTATTGCTGTACATTTACTTTCTTTAATTTGTAGCTGCTGGGTTTCAGCTGTATTTGATAATACAAATATTTAGTTTTAACAGATATTACCACCCTTTCTGTCTCCTGTCCTGAGTCTCTTAAACTATTGTTCTTAATCATATGCTCTTTCTATATACCTCTGTTTTCTTTAAATAAACTGAAGATTAATGTGTTTAATTTTGGTGAGGTTCTTACACTGCTTAGTTCATAATTCTGCATTACATTAATAGTCTCAAACAGTGACTGCAGTTATTAGAATATTTTCATCTTTCTGTGATGCTGTGCTTGCAGGCTTTTAAAGCTGGTTTTAATTTGAACTCCCCATTGATTTAATTCTTCCTGAAACTCCATGTTTCACCACGTCAAAATTCAGCTGCGTGTGTTTTATAACCTTGTGATCAAGTGGAAGTAAAATTGGACTGTGGATTTTTCCTTAACTGAACCTCCTCAATTAACATACTACTTTTGATGTTATATGTGTTTTTCAGGTTTTCTTAAAATCCCCTTTCCTACAGTCTCTGTAAATCTCTGATTTTGAAGAGTCTGTTTTTATTACCCCTTAATCTGTCTTTGTGGATGACTGATCTAGTATGTCATTTTATAATCATATTTTTCAGATAATTTCCAGCCCATGTTTTCAATTTACACTTTCTTTTCATATCTTTCTACACTTTAATGTAATTATGTAAGAAAATATATACTGTAATTATCTGTAATGTTATATTCTACTGTGGCTTACTTGCTGTTTTTAGTATCCCATCCAGTGTCCCAGTGTTTTTATTCTTGTACAGTTCTCTTCTTTTGCTTAATTTTTCTGCACATCTGCATGAATTGGGCATCTCTTTCATCTCCCAGAAGATCGCTACAGAATTGACTCGACCATTAAGTCGCTTCAAAAAACGCATTTGAACTTTCAGTGTAAGCATGTGCTTATCCTGTTTTCAACCACTTCTCTGCCATCAAGCACCAAGTGCTATGTTGAAAGCACAAGTTTTCATTTTCAGGTTCCTTTAGAAACCAGGTTTAGAGTCAGGGTTAGCTGGCAACATTGCTTGACCAGTCTCCTCCAAAAGGGTTTGGTTAGATTACAGATAAGTCTTTTTTTTTTTCTTTTTTTTGGGGGAGGTGAAGAAAGTGTTTCCCTTTTTAGAAGGAAAAAAATAGCAAGTGTTGGCCATGACAGGTTGAAGTTATCGAGGGCAGGAGAGCTGCAGGAATAGGTTATGAAATCTGGGAGGGTACAAAGCTATATTAACCTTTTTGCTACTTTCTTTAACAAATGTCTTCAATCAGAAACTGGTTCCAGTGGTGGTATTGAAAGCGCTCATGCAGGGCTGTTCACTGGTGCAGATCGATGCTGTTAGAGCTGTTTCACTGAAAGGATGATAAGGTTTTTCTCTCAGATTCTTTCATCAGGCAAGTGAACTAGTAAACGTCGATTTTTAATCCCTAGTTCAGTCTTTGCCTACGAGATCCTCTCCTGATTCTTCTGTTTTGTAGAGGAGTAATTGCCACATTACTCTCCAGACAAAAATATTGTAGAAGATTAAATTGTTGCCATACTCCATCAGCCACCCAAGATCTGAATTACAGGAAATTTGGAATGTAAAACTACACTAAACGCTCACACATTACAAAACTGGGAAGTGCCAGGTTATGGTCTCACTCAGCAAAACAGAGATGGTGGAGATAATTATGGGGAAGGCGAGAATTTGAGAAGCTGTTGCTTTTTTTTTTTTTTTTTGTCCTAATTGGTGCTTTGCTTTTTCCCACAGCACCAGATCATGATCCTTGTCCCTTCTTTCTCCCCACCAACACGGGCTCCCACTTGGGTGGGGGGAAGGAGGCAATCAGCATTTCAGGAGTCCATAGAGTCAATTTTGTACGTGTTGCAAGTGATATTTCTCAGCAGTTCAAACAGAAAGTTCTGCAGAGAAGACAAATACCTCTACCTGACAGCAGCGCTGGTTCAAACCCCACATCAGGTGCCTTCAAAGTCATATTAAATAGCACCTCTTGTGCTTTTGGCTTATATCCCTTAAAAGGGCAGAAAATGATGGTGAGGAAGTGATACAGATCTCTCCTGTCTCCTCCTTCACAGGCAGCGCTTGCTCAGATAAGGTTTGTGCAAACGACTTGAGACAGAGGAAGGATGTGGCATTTGTTTCACGGAGAGCAGGGGAGACTGGCAGGTCCAGTAAGTGTGAAAGTAGTTCCTCTTTTGAGTGAATTGACACAACTGCTTTTTTACTACCACTTTCACCCGTGGTATTTGGATTATATTTTGCATAGGTGAAGATGTTTAACATTCAAACATCCATTTAAACATTCAAGGTCAGGGTGGATGGGGCTCTGATCTAGTTGAAGGTGTCCCTGCTCTTTGCAGGGCAGTTAGACTAGATGACCTTTAAAGGTCCCTTCCAACCCAAACCTTTCTATGAGTCTGTGATTCTATGCTGCGTCCTGAGAAGCTTCACTTTGAATTAACACTGGCAATCAAACCTGTAAATGGAGAAAAACAGATGTTTAGCTATGACTTCATTCTCTTCAGTCTTTTAACACCAGTTTTATATGGCCTGCACCTCAAAACGTAGAGCAAGGGAATCTTTATAAATCAAGGGAATCTTTATAAATCTTTTGTGCTCTCTTGATTCCCAAGTATTCTGGAGCCCTGAGATCTTGAATAATTTAATCAGCTTTGAGTGGCTGTGCGAGTTGCAGAAGTCTGCCGTGGCTGGCTGCAAGGAGCAGAGCTGGTAGCACTTCTCTGCTGGCAACTTAGCGCGTTCCTCCCAAATGCTGCTTGAGAAAGAGGTTTTGAAGAAACTTCACTCTTCCTCTCTGTCAGGGGTTAGTTAAAGTATGGTTCTGGCACTTCTTACGTCTGCTTTGTGGGGTCTGAAGGTAAAATATCTTCCATCTACAGATACAGGGTTCTGCAGACCTTTCTGTTGCAGTGAGGCACCTGACACTTTCTACCACATGCCTGGAAGAAAGCACTGTCATCTTAACAAAAACTCATCCATCGTTCTCTATGCCGAATGTTCATGGAATACTAAATGGATTTCGGCGGCTTTGTCCTTAATGTCTAGATGCGCTAGTCAAGGTCCAAAGTTGCTAAAAGTGTGCCTAAGAGTATAAAATTAACTCAGCCAAAATTGCCTAGTGCAGTGCGATGGAAAAGAGATCTACTTTGTAAGGAACTATGTAAAGCAATGGTACCCCATTCAGTAATGCTACACAGGACTTTGGCTTATCTATTAGGAGTGGGCATTTGCTCCAGAAACACAGACTTTTGAACCGAGAGGCAAACAAATTTCTTCTCCAGAGCTGCTAATCTGCCTTCAGCTACAGAGAAAAGTGATGTGGTAGGAACCTTCTGAATTCTTTTAATATGCTTTTAATAATTCTTTTAAGGCTCTGCCCTTTCCCGAGGTTTTCGAACCGTTTCATAGGGACTTTAAGAAAGCTAGCTATGAAAAAGGACTCTATATTTAAGTTTATGAAGAACAGCTTCACAATATAGAAAAAGTTATTGCAAGTATAGGGGAGAGTAATTGTATATGGTCTAAACGCAATCTACTTGTATTTTGAAGACTAAAAAAAATTTTTAGCAGTTTCCCACATTTCAAACTCAAAGACTGGGGGGTAATTTTGCTCAGCCTGCTTCTGTTTTTGTTGGTGTCTCGGAGAGATGGGGGATGTCTGTTTGCTTAGCAGATTGTACCTCCCCACAGGTTGTGGAGCTAAAAATTGCTGTGTCTGCAAGAAGAGAGTCCCTAAACTTGGAGCTGGCTCTTGATACCAGTCAGGCAACCCTAGAGTGGATTCAGAAGAGAAAACTTGTTGAAATACTCACTGGACCATGCAATAAGACAGTTTTGCATCAACGTAGACTTTTTTTTAGGAATAATCTAGCAAAAGGCCTTAAAAATAACCTGGAATGTTTCTGAATGGCAACATATCTCTAGTTCAGTGATTTGAAATATATAATGTAGAAAGTGAAGATAATTTATGCAGATGAATGCTTAGCTTGGTCGTTGTAACTGGTTTTGTTCTAGTTTGTAACTTGCTCAGAGTTGGAAGGATCTGCAATTTAGCTATGGACATGGTGCCACATCGTGAAGATGACAGTTATTTTTTTGAGTGCCTAAAATCCTAAAATTTGGAAGCCAAAGACAGGAGAACTTGGAGAAAAAGTAAACAGTTTGAAGCTTAGTAAAGTATGGTTTTATTACTTAAACTTTGTTGAACTAATCTGTCAGGGTACTCTTAAAAACGGACATACACAGCTAAAGAAACTTCTAACATTTATTTTTTGCCAAGTGAAATAGAGCACTGTGGGTAGATTGGCTCATATCACTCCCTAGGTTATATATCTATCTTGGCCTGATGAAAGATCAGGAATAGAATAGGTTAGAGGATATTTTGATGAATAAATCTGAATTGGCTCTAGGTCCAGTCAGCTTGGCTGAGGAGGATTTAGCCTCCAATAATTTCCCATCTTAAAGCTGTGAGTGTTGTCTTTGAAAACTTTGAAACCTTTGACAAAAGGGGCAAACTTAGTGCTGGTTTTTTTTTAAAAGGAGTGCTGAGGGAGGAAGAGTTAAGTTATATATCATTCAGGCTCATTTAAATTCCTAGAAAAGCATTGCAGCAACAAATAGAAGTGTTAAGAAAAACCGCTTAACACCAGTTCGGTATAATTTTTTGACTTCTTTTTCGCTGTTACAGGGTAACAGGTCTGTAAATAGAGAAGGTGCTAGATGTCTTGACTTTAGGGAGCTTATTGATTCTTTCTTTCATGTGGTGACCTAAAATGCATGCTAGGGAAATGTGGTCTGGATAAAATGACAAAACCATGATGAAAACCATTTGGAAAATCATGTAGGTATCAAATAGTTCGTTGTTAAAATGAATGGGGTTTCTTAGGGCCTCTCCTTAGTCGGGTAGTAGTCAGCGTTATCGTTGATAGCTGGAGGATGGAGTAGGATGTATGCTTATTAAATTTACTGATATTTACTCAGGATGGGAGGCAGGCGAGTCTGCCAACAGTGTTGAAGTTCAAAATCAGCCTGGAAAATCAGCGTACTGTCCTTCAAGTGTTGGCTGCTACGTTTTAAGGAAGATTTGGACCGACTAGAGAGAGGCCGGAGGAGAGCAGTGAAAATCAAGCGCAAAGAAAATAAGCAGGTTACAAATTAAGACTGAAAAATTTAGGATTGAATGAAGAGGCACACGTCTAACCTAGAGCATTAAGGCAGTCTTGAAACACTAAAAAGAGTGTTGTAATTTTTTAGTTTATCTGCTGTATAGCGTGCTGCAAATTGCAGTAAATGATATGAGGGACATTAGGGTAAAAATAGTTAGGCATTGGGTTAAGACTCCACAGTCTTTCCCGAATGGTCTTCGCTGGTGGAGGATCATTCCTCCTTGAACCTGGGGGACTGTCATGTAGGTGGCCTTTTGCCTTTCCTTTCTGTAGGATTTCAGATACTCCTTCTACCAGTGAATAAGCAATTCTTGGGGGTTGGATTTTTTTTTTTAATCTCTTTTATGGATTGAATATAGAAAATAATGCTAAACTCCAGGAGCAAGATGTTTTGGAAAGAATTAATAGGCTTCCAGTGAAGTAACGGTTTTAACTCTTAACTTTAACTTAACAAATGAACAAAACCCGTGAAGGATAAGAGATTTGACGTTTCCTTTGCTAAACCTGATTGCAGGAGTGCCCTAGGTGATATTTAACTGCTCTAAATTAATTTTCAGCTTACCCCTTTGTTTTCCTTTGCCTTCTTGTCATGCTTCAAATATAAAAAATGAGAAATGGAGCAGCTTGGAAAGAGATTGCGAATGAAAGAATGAAACTCCATATTTTCTGGAACTGGAATCATCTAATGGTAGGAAAGGGTACCCCATCTCCAGGAAGGAGAAGCAGCATGATTAGCGATGCAGCTTTACATTAGATAACCAGTCTTTCATAATGTTTCTGGGGAGTTTTACAATTGATGCTGCAGGCACACAGAAACCTCTTTTATCGATCGTTTAACCGTATTAAAGGCAATGCAGATAAACAGTCCCGGCATAGGGATCTGCGCCTTTTAGAAAGTATTAGGATGCGCTGTAGAAGTCCATGTGCTGCCTGTTATGTGGTTTGTTTTCATTTTTATTTGTGCTGCAGCAGCGCTTTAGTCACGGTCTCGTTGCCTAAGGCCCTGTGTAAGCTCCGAGCAAAATAATTGTGTCTGACAGTGTTTTTGTCGTCAGCTTATAATGTAAATTGGACCAAATCATATCCTGCGTGGAATCTCTGAATTGAGTCTGTGCTGAACGGAGTTCATTCTCATTAAATCATTAAAGGTTTTATTGAATCTAGCTCTAGTAAATAAAATACCACTTTAAATAATTGCTGTGAACACTTAATAACTATCTTGGAATTTAATATTGAGACTAAATTTGTTCTTCTGTATTCAGGAGCTGGAGTCCTCTTCTCCCCACGCAGACTCCATTGCGTTTTCTGCTCCCACATGTTCTCTTCTCCCTGTCCAAATGTTTTGAAGAGGTTGGCAACAGCGTAAAATATGTTTCAAGTTACTCTTCAAGCTTGTGAAAAAAACATCTGTATGATTGATAAAGCTGTCTACGAAATTTTTGGCTCTAAGTATCTCGCTCTTTCAGTGAGTCAGACTCATTGTGAGAGCTGAAGTCATGTAAAATCTTACTGATTTAAGAAAAGAATCTGAGAGCATCGGGGAAGCACGAGCATCTGAAATGTCTTTTTTGGATGCATCTAATTTTTTTCATTTTTGTAGTAGAAGTATTCTTCAAAATGTAGAAATTTCACGTAGCTCAGTTATGTGGGTTGTTTTCCTTCTCTTTTTTGAGCATTCTCCGTATACGGCAGTTTCTCTTCATTCTCAGCCAGTCTTACTCTCCTACAACTAAAAATGTGATTTTAAAAATATCTGATACCAGTCAAACTGCTGTTTTTACAATGGCAAGAAAGTCTTAATGTAACTCTCAATTCTATTTTTGAAGAACCAGAAGTACTGAAATAAAATAGAACTTTCCATCTTACATGCGACTCACAATAATAATGGGCCAACATCACTGAACATTTTTGTTTCATTTAAAAACAGAACAAAGCTCTTTCGCGCATAAGCGATGGATAATAAGAATTTACACATAATAAAACTGTTACTTTTTCTTGCTGTTATGGGAGAGCTTTAATTTGCAAGAATAGTACAACTGGCTTCCAAACTTCTGTGAAGTCAGTTGAATTGGGAGCAACCTCACTCCTCCCAGAGAAGAAGTCAAGCAAAGAGAGAGATGCTAACAACCTCTCCCTTGTGGAGTGTTTGCCTGCCAGAAGAGTACTTAGCAAACAAAACAATGCCACTTACTAAACAAAATAATGTCAGAAAGCTGCTGCTGCGGCACATAATGCATAGGCAGCGGTCTCGAGGATCAGTCAAGCAAATTGGCATGCGTGCATCTGGGGGGGGGGGAGGAAGCATTATTTTTTGTCACTTGTCAGTGATCAGTGCTTGGAAAAGTTGTTCTTCCGACTAGAAAAATAGTGTATTAACATCATGTAATAGATAATGGATAGTAAACATACAGGACATCATCTTCCCAACTCGGACATGGCTTCAGGTAGGAACTCTCCCATTTTCTCCTGCTTTAATTCTCCTTTGCATCCTCTCCGTCGCTGCTGTTTCAGGGTTCCACCACCAGTGCAAATGGCGTGGCCGGAGGAAGCTTTTCAATCATAGACTTGTTACAGCAGCTGCTGTCCATGTGCCCTTCTCGTCCGCCGGCCTCAGATTTAGCGTGTTGCCTAAGGCCTTACCTTCTGGCTGGGCTTTTTCTACCATCCATTTCCTTTTTCCCCACTCGGGGGGATTATTTAGGCTGTTTGCTATGTTGGGAGTTCCTTGGATCGCTGAATATTAGAGATTACTCAGACGACAGTATTTCTCTGTCCTTTTCAATTCAAGGTTCCTTTTGTCTGAAACAATAATAGCAGAGTGTAGGCTTATTTGTAGAAGTGAAAGTTATAAGGGGTTGGTTGATGGATTCTGCTCTGATAAAAAAAAGTGATCAAAATGATGCAAGATATTGAAACCACTGAAATGAAAAGAGCATTAAATTTGTCTGGTTGATAGCTGTTTTCCAAAACTCAGTGTTACATCAGCTAGCGTCTGTCATGCTTTCTGCAATCAAAAATAGGTTTTAGGGGACCTGGCTGTCATCAGCATCTCTGAATTATTAGAGATAAAGATCTTAGGACTGCTTTGAAAAGCATCGTTAATATGTCTTTTTAAAAGCCACATACTTTTCTATCAATGAACTTTTAATTTGGGACATCTTTTTCTTTCCTTTTCTGTCGGTAATTACTTACTTTCTGTTAGTATTATAGAAATTTTTTTTTTCTTTTTCCTCCGCCAATGTCTGTCACAACTGGCCTCATTAGAAAATACCAATAAACAGACTAGAGGTAAGATCTGGTAATAGGGAACATCAAATAGGAGCCGCAGCACTGGCAAATATGAATTTGAGCATACATTAAATTGTGCTGATTTTTTTCATGGCCTTTCCATTCAGCAGAATTTCATTTCTAGGTGTTGATTCCTTGGATGATTGATTCACACAATTTTATGTCCCATCCATCCATCTGTTAGGCAGATTTGCAAACAGTTGAAGTACCCATGAATGTGTAATATTAACGTGTTTGTAGCATAGGGATACAACATGCGTTTTGGTGGGGGGACGGAAGGGAAAACCAAGACATGGAGGAAGGATATGTGTCTTATTCAGATGAGTTAAAATAGAGTTTATGCGACAGCCGGTCTGTTTAAACTATTTTATATTTGCTCCTTCTAAATCCTGCTTTTTAATAACACACACAAGCAGAGTCACCAAGTACAGTTCTTTCGACAAAGGGTGAGCAGAGGTTGCACAGTGCTTGCAGGAGATTTCGGACATTTTTGACCTTTCATGTCAATAATTATTGATTAAACCCAGTGTGCTTTAAAATAAATCGATTGTTACAACCATTCAAAAATAATTAACTGAACTTTTATTTAAATTCAATGCTATACATCTTAGAACAAAGTGGAAAAGTTAAATCAAAAAACCTTCTTGTTTCACAGTCATCAGAGAGCAGACTTATTGTAGTTTTGGTGAACTACGGTTTTACATATTTATACTAAAAATTGTTTTAGTGTTTCTTCAGATGTCAAAGGTTTTGAAGGCAGGCCCGTGCCTTTGCGCAGTACGTGGGACACAGGGCTCACGAGCCACGTGCAGCTGGGGATGCAGATACACTGACCTCGCAATATTGCTTCTCCTGAACAGGATTTTGAGTTACGACACTTTGACTGTCTGTAGCCCAATGAGACTAAGAGGAAGGAGAGGTTTTACGGATTTCACTCAACTTCGGATGGGGATTTACGTTGTAATTTTTGGTAGCGCCTTTACTCAGTGAAGCTCTGTCCCTTTCTCTAAAGTCACTTTTAAATAAATATTAAGGAAATGTGTCATCAAACAATATTGAAATCAGGAGAGCGTTCTGCATGGACTGCTGTTCTTGCCTCTCTACAAATTTATTCTTGCATTTAAATATCATTATCTCAAGCCTGTTAAATATGATTGATGTGCACCTTCAAGGAAGAAACAAGCACACTCCTAGGCTGCAGGCAAAGTCGGGCGATGCCAAAGGTTAAACAATCAGTTGACTTCCCCGCTTGAGCCCAACAGTGGTATTCTTTGTTTCAGTGCAGCGAAACAAGAAGTGTTATTGAGAACAGAACAAGGAGGATCTCATACAAAAAAGTTACATTCAGCGTAAAGTTTAAGAAAGCAAACCTACTGTAGTGGTCTAATTAAAAACCGTACGCTCGCCTACAGCAGTTTTGTATGAAATGCCAACGTGTGGTTTATCCGTTTTTATGAACAAATACTAAATGATCAGACGTCTTCACTATGCAGCTGGAGCCCTCTCTTCGATGTTTCATTGATTTTGGTGGCGAGCTCATTCAGTTTGGAAATAAATGGTTGGTCACACTGGTTTTATAGTTGATTTGCTGACATCAGTAATAGGGTTTCTGTGTGCAGAAATGGCTTGCTTTATCCCTGTTGTGACTTTTTTGCATCTTTAATCTTGGCATAGCTTGTCCTCAACTGCCAGTGAGCTTTTTCTGTGGTTAGTTTTGTGTTTGTGAATGTTTGTTCAGCATCTTGGGGCAGATCTTGTAGGTGAAGTCTGATGCAGAAGGGATGGAAGCATGAAAATAGCAGTAGGTGGGGTACCTAATAAAGCTCCAAATCTCATCACAAATTGCTTTGCCAGAGTTAAAGGAAATGTTATTTTTCCTTTTATCTGGGGTTTTTAACAGCTACCTAATGCAATTTGTGCATCTTTTAAAAAAATGGAAGAAACTGCAATGGAAATGCAAGACTTTATAGTTACAGGCATAACTACCTGTAAAAAACAAATTGCTGACTGTATACATGAACAAGTATGTTCACCTATTTCATGTTCCACGATGAAATGTCGACGTGGAATTTGAAAATGATCCTTAACTGAGCAAAAAGTGCAATGGAAGTCAGGGAAGGTAACTTGGGAAGGTGCAGAAGCTCAGAATGGGAAATAACAGCTCTCAACAGTTGGCTTCACAAGGACTATTAGCGTAAACCCAGCTGTAAGCATCCTTAACATCAAAACCTGGTACTCAGCTCAGCAGAGCGGTTCAGAGCAGTCAGAGTTGGACTCTGTTTAAGGTGAAATAGATATATGTAATAGGAGGGAGCATAAGTTTTCTACTAATGCTATATTAGCAACAATTAACATTTTTCTACGTGAACACATCAATCAGATTGTAAGCCCGGTAATGAATTTTTAGCATCAAACGGGCTGGTAAGACAAGAAAGAAATCTGGTTGTGCTTTTTGAGATACTTCTGATGTTTTTCTCTAAGAGAACTGAAAGGCTGTCCAAGCAGGTGATAGCATCTTAAATATAGTATGGAAAATGTAAAGAAATGATACTGCGCCGTGCTTCTTGTTGAGTGGGTCGGATGCGAAGATGTCTCACCCCAGGCTTTTCCTCAGGATGCATGCTTCTGGAAAGCATCTCTGGGGTTGATTTTTCTTAGCTGGAAAGGGAATTTCAACCCAGGTCTCCCACTTCTTTGCTAAATAGACTTTTACACAGAAGCTGGAGAGTGCTGCTCTGGTGATGGTTCTTTTGAGGAAGCAGGAACGCTGCTTGGTGTTCATAAACCCACTATCCACCTCCGTGAGTTGGATAATATACATCCTCTTTTCCATTTGATGGTACTCAATTCATAAGCGATATATACTGTTAAATGAGATTACAAGCCGAAGGAGGGACCGCTGCGACAGCGACTCCGCCTCCCTGGCATTGTTCACAAATTTAATTTTGCTACTCTCTGAGCTTGAATATGAAAATGTTGTTATTGATTTTCTGAGACCGTGCAAAGTGAAACGCAGAGACTAAAGAGCGTAATTAACATTAACTGCATTTTTCAATCTCTAGTCTATTGTAATCCTCTGAGTAAAGGCCTGATCCTGTGAGCAATAGAGCTTCTTCATGTGTTAATAACGGTGCAACCTTGAATGATCAAAGTTGGGCATTTCAGTTTGGGCACATAAATGACCAGATATTTCATTGCTTCTCAGAACCCCATGTCCTCATTCAGTTAAATAAACGTTTTGATTCTTATAGCTGTGACAAATTGAGAAATTTTACTTGCAATATGCCTGCCTCTGATTCTGCAACACACTGCTTGAATGTCTTCTGTATTATTGGTCTCGCTGGGGTTACTCGTATGCAGAAATATTTTCAGAGCTGAGGTATGCATGTGTAGATCTCAGCTAGAGGCCCTCTGAGTTAAAATACTAACATGAAGCTCATTGATTGTTCTCAACAGAAACTGAACTCAAAAATATAAAAAGGGGTAAAACCAACAGCCTTGCATTGTAGTAGTTTGCTAATACTATAGATTGATTGCTTCTTTATATGTCAGGTTATCATTTGTCTGATATAAGAGGTAACTAAAATAACATTTTTGCTTCTATTTTTAACTTCTTTTTCCATCTTTTAACAGAGCATTCAGAAGCTGGCTAGCCAATACTTAAAGAAGGACTGGCTTGGAATAAAAGCTGATGAACGAAGTGATTATAGGTAATTTAACAGTTGGATATCTTGAAATAGCTGTCTTCGTAATTTCAATCTGTATAATTCTTTTACTCAACAATGAAACACTGCTCTTCTGTAGTAAAAGTTATTTTTTTCTTTCTTGTAGAGCATTGCCAGTTAAAAATGAAGCTTTGTTTTCCCTGAAATTCTGAGATTAGTCTTAAATAGATGTTTATTACTTGAATAATTTAGGAGGATTGGAAAAACAAGATGGCACAAGAAGACAACAACTGTAATTGTGCACCCTGTTTGGGTATTAATGCTTGAATCTGAATACATATTTTAGTAAATAGCTTTAAGGTTAGAGTAATAAGCATGTGGATTTCTTCCTAGGAAGATAGCAACAAATTCCTTTTTAGGAGGCCATTCTTCATGAAGATCACATCTGACAGCAAGGAGGAGGCAAAGCAAGAAACAGTTGTTTACAAAACTTTGTTTCATTAACATGAAAGGTGGATCATAACATGAAAACAGAAATGACTCAGCTGCTGAAAGCCTCCCACCTTTGAATAGTACCTCCTAAATATTTTGAAAAAGTTTTAAGATACTTTATTTTAATGTGTTCTTTGTATTCTGACAAGTTTTATTTCAAACAGGAAGACATTGTTAATAGATTTGTGTTTTGGACTTTCAGTACCTTCACAAGACTTGTGTGTCTAAGAAGGCATAAACTGAATTATCAGTCTTATGTGTATATAAAATGCTTCTATAACACACAGACCCCCTCCGACCTGCAGTTTGCTCCCCAATGAGAAGCCTTTTTTCCACCTTCCGTGCCATCAGATACACCCACAGTGCCCCGAGTTCTCCTCGAAATACCTGCTGCCCCCTCCCTCCCTATCACCAAGTACTTGGGCTCTGCAAACTCCAGAAATCTTTCCTTTCTGCCAGCTGCAGGGGAGATCTTGTCGCCTTCTTCCCCCGCTCTCCCTGCTCCACCTTCTCCTTCTGACTTGGGCACTTCTGAGCTTTTGTGGTGAATTATTGGGGCCCTGCAAAGCTCACTACACAGCTACGGCTGTTGTCTTTGGTCTGTTAGGCATGATGAAGAAACTACAGGTAGCTGAGGCAAAATTGATAAGCAGTCTGTAACTATTTGCTTGTTTGCAAGATGCTCAAAATCACAAAATCCATGATCCTATCAAAAATTGTCAACATCCGATCTGGCTTTGGCTGCTGGGTTCTGTAGGGTCTGTTCCACTGGAGCAACAGGTTCAACCAAAAACGTTTGCCAAAAGATTGAATCACAAAACAGGGACAGGAGGAAAAATTTTTACTTTTAGTAAAATTTCAGTAAAAATTTTTGTTAAAAGTGCAGTTATTTACTAATTGGCATGAAGGATTGTGCTTTAGCTTTATTTTTAAAAGCAACCCTTGGAAGAATGTATGCTATTGTTGTGTAAACCAGCCCATATTTTCAGTGTAACGCCTGGCCTCCCTCTATTCCTTCCCACAACCTTTCTGTGTTTCATTATTTTAGGAGCATGTACTCAGTTTGGAAGTCACTTTTAGAAGGCACGATGCAAGTGGCCCAATCCCGACTCAATATCTGTGAGAACTATAAAAACTTAATTTCTGAACCAGCCAGGACTGTACGGTGCTTTAAGGAACAGCAGTTGAAGAAGGTATTTGCGCTTTAATAAGTTCTTTAAACTTTTGTCATTTTTATTTAGAAAAAATGGTTATTGGAAATCTTTTAGTGTGGCACTTCTAAAATACATATGTACTTTACAGTCTCTTCCTAGGCACTTTGTTATAAAAGTAAATAGCCAGCTTGTTGGAAATCTGAGCTATGTTATCTGAAATTAAAATTGCTTGGAAATGAATCTTTTAAAATGTGATACGCAGTTGGTCAAAACTATCTCTGCAAATTTAACATCATGCTGTGGCAATTACATTGAATTGGTTCTGCAGTGACAATTGCAAGTGGGTTTTGTTAGAATAGGTTCTGATTTTAAGAAAAGACATATCTTAAACCTCAAGGAATGACTTGTGCAATCTTCAAGATGTAGAATGCAGGTTGTCCAGCCACCTCCTGTAAGGTATCACAAGTAAGTATTCCAAAAGCTGCTATAACTGATCTATTAATCCATGCAAAGAAGATAGTGTAGTTCAAGGAAAAAAGTAAGCTTGACTTTCATTTAATTCATTGGAGCAGGCTGCCCAGGGAAGTGGTGGAGTCACCATCCCTGGAGGTATTTAAAAGCCGTGTAGGTGTAGTGCTTAAGGACATGGTGTAGTGGTGGACTTGGCAGTGCTAGGTTAATGGCTGGACTCGATCTTAAAGGTCTTTTCCAACCCAAATGATTCTATGATCTTTATTTTCCACATGTTTCTGTAAACCTTTACTTCCTCGACCTGGTACCATATAGAAACTTCATTTTTATGACCCGTTTTAATACTAAACTGGAACAGTTCCGGAAAACCTCATCATAATTTGCTGAAAAATATTGCTAAATCACAAGGTGACTCTGGAGCAGGGGTAATAAATGTGTCTCCTGTAGACCACATCTGACCTCTTAAGAAAACTAATCCCTATCCCTCGCTCAGCAGCCCTTGGACACAGACGAGAAAGCTGTTTTGAGGGCAGCAGCCCACCCCTTGCCATTATCTTTCCCCAGAGACCTTGTAAGCTTATCCCATAAGTGATGTGTGGTTTCGTCTGTTGGCCTTGGAAGAGTAGGCAAAGAGCTGCAGTGTACATTCATCAGGTATCTTCAGGAAGGATGATGTGGCCACCACTGCAGATGTTTGCATGGATCTGTATCAGAAGACTGAAAGGCAAATAGAATGAAATCGCTCTGCATGGAGCAGAGCAACAAGAAAGGCAAATAGAATGAAATCGCTCTGCATGGAGGCAGTGCAACAAGAAACCATCTCTGTCAGCTCTCTGAAACAGCTTCTTACATGCACCCAGTGTCTACCCAACCCCAGACCCCTAAATTACATCCAGTCTCCTGACAATTTTTTATTCTTCAGAGATGCAAAAACAGGATTATTTTATGCTTTTAAAATGATCGTGTTAACAACTGGGGTTATTTGATATTTTAATTTTTTGATGCCAGCAGGAGACTTCAGGGATCAAAATACCGATTGATGTAGCAAAACCCCAGCCCTTTTGAAATGATTTTAGGTCTCTGGCAGCTGTCCAATATATACAGATTTTTCTACCTTTCATTTTTCTATCATACACTCAGAGGTCTTCAAAAAACCCAATCCTGCCCTCTGCTACTCCCCAAACCACCCACCATGAAGCTTACCTTATGGAGCCCATTGCTTTATTCATCTGCACACATCAAATACCGGTTTTAGTATGAACTTAAATGAATTTTTATGTACTCTATAGCCAGAAAGGTATTTAACATTTTTAGTGAGAGCAGAATTGTGTGGTGAGAAGAAGAGCAATTTCTATTGACTGAAACAAAAAGTTTCTTTTTTACAGGTGGCTGGATATTATTTTTAACAATTGTTGAATACTGAGAAAGTAATGTTACGTTGTTGGATTACATCACCTTATTAGTTTTGCAATGCCTGTAAAGGAGGTTACATGCATTAATATATAATTAGCGTAATGAAAAACCGTAGGTGTTTAGGAGTGGTGTTCAGTAAGAGGACAACGTGTGGCACCTTGAATGGGAGAAGCTGGGTGTGTGATAATGATGGGAAAAGAGGTGGGACCTTGGGTCTGGTTTTTGAAGGACAAGAGAGGCAAATTGAAAGGCAAATTGGTTTCCTTAAGCTGGCTTGAGGCTCTGCCTCTCAGTATTGCCTGGAGCCTTCATTGACCACATCTAGTCTGTAATATCTATAATTAAATATAAATGCATTGAACTATCACTCTTACGTGTACTTAAGCTAGTTTGGGTGAAAGAAAATCTTTACAAGTCTCTTTCAAAGATAGTATAATTTTAGACATTGATAATTCACATTTGTTTGGTTAAGTAGATCCTTTCTGCCTGACGTAGATCGTTTCCCACAAATTTTTTTTGAAGCTGATAGGATGTTTGGAGGATTGCTGAACATTTTAGTTAATTGCTGTGGATTAACCAAGGTCAGCAGCTCAGCCCCACACAGCCGCTCACTCGCTCCCCTCCGGCGGAACGGGGGAGACAATCGGAAGGGTAAAAGCGCAAAAACTTGTGGGTTGAGATAAAGACAGTTTATTCGGTAAAGCAAAACAAGGAATTCATTCACTCCTTCCCATGGGCAGGCAGGTGTTTAGAGCCATCTCCAGGAAAGCAGGGCTCCATCACACGTAACAGTGACGTGGGAGAACAGACACCGTAACTCCAAATGTTCCCCCCTTCCTCCTTCTTCCACCAGCTTTTATTGCTGAGCACGATGTTGTGTGGTGTGGGATACCCCTTGGGTCGGTTGGGGTCGGCTGTCCCCGCTGCGTCCCCTCCCAACCTCTTGTGCAGCCCAAGCCCACTCGCTGGCAGGGCAGCGTGAGAAACAGAAGACTTTGCCACTTTGAGTGTGTAAGCACTGCTCAGCAATAACTAAAACATCCCTGTGTTATTAACGTGGTTTCGGTCACAAATCCAAAACGTAGCACCATACCAGCTACCACACAGAAAATTAATGTGCTCCCAGCCGAAACCAGTACAGTAATTTTTCTGCTATTCCTTTGAATATTATTTTTTGATATTAAAATGTATGTTGTAAAGCTGGTTGGGTCATACGGAAAACGGATGAATTATTATGCAGAAAATTATAATGCAGAAAGGGTTGTCAAGCATTGGAAGAGGCTGCCCAGGGAAGCGGTGGAGTCCCCATCCCTGGAGGTATTTAAAGGACGTTTGGATGAGGTGCTTAGGGACATGGTGTAGTGGTGGGCTTGGCAGTGTTAGGTTTATGGTTGGACTCGATGATCTTAAAGGTCTTTTCCAACCTATACAATTCTGTGATTCTGTGTATTTTCACTCCTTGACTAGCTCGCTATGCATTTTAAGCCTCTAAGTTTTCTTTGTGAATGAGACTGATTTCTGATATACCCTTATTTGTTGGAAAGCTCTCGAAATAGTTTAAGAAAAATGAGCGCTCTTAAAATAATGTTTATCAAATTGTTCTTGTTGCTGTTATGGTGTTGTGTTGTACATGGTAGCTTTTGTCTCGTGTTTTAAATTTTAGAGAAGGAAATATTAAGCATTTTTTGTATCACCTCCAGTAGACTGCCTTTGGATTTTTCCCAATTGATTTCCAGTTATTTCAACTAATGACCTCATCCAGAGCTTTCAGAACTTTTATGTTTAATTTGCAAGTTATCATTGAATTTGAATAGTTAAACAGCAGCAGAAAGAATGAAAGAAAGAAATATGGCTTTATGTTCTGATCAGCTTTAGAAGAGGCATGAATAATTGACCAGGAGTGACTTGGAGACGGAGTTGTTCCATATAAAATTCAATAAAGAGTAGTAAAATGATGATGATAGTATTATTTGGATGCAAAAAGCCATTAATGTTTTGTTTCCTGAATGCTTTTTTTTCAGTGTGTGGACCAGTTGACAAGGATCCAAGCTGAATTACAAGAGACAGTAAAAGATTTAGCTAAAGGCAAAAAGAAATATTTTGAGACTGAACAGATGGCTCAAGCAGTGCGGGAGAAAGCTGATATTGAGGCCAAGTATGTTTTTATAATAGCATATGTATAAATAATTGCATGCGTATAAAGCAGATTTGTACTTGTATTAGTTTTTACACTCAATATTATTTTGGAAGAAAGATCATTGCTTTCAATGAGCTTGTGCCAATTTTTTTCTTTTTGCTTATATACGTTTTTGTAACCATTTCAAGCACACTACTACCCTGATAGTAAAGCATAACTTCTGTAGGCTGATTTCTTTAGGAAAGAGGTTAAACTAACTGCTTTAATTTGACATTTTCAAAGGACGGTGTGTGAGCTGGCACTCTTTTTGGTATTAAAGGCTGCTTACTTCGTTTTCTCGCCACAGATCTCAAATTTGCTATCAGTCCATTTAGAGGAGGAGAGGGGATGGAGCACTGTTTTCCATTTTTGAAGATAAATTTTTGAGGCTTTAGGTTTTTATGCTCCTTGACATTCTAAAGAGATTGATTTCCTTCCTTTCAGGAAAGCAACACATCTTTTCAGTTTGGAGTTTGGCCTGTCTTATGGGAGTTTGCCTCACCCTTTTTTGCAAATATTTTTTTTATTTTTATTTTTAGAAATTACTCTGAATTGTTCTCAGGGAATGAAAAGAAATTATGGTTTCATTAGAGAATGTTTCTGTCTTTCATTTTGAGGTCTGGATGATGAAAAGAAGAACTTTAATAAGATTACCTATAATATTTGAAGAAAGTAAAAAATGCAAACAAAGAAACAAAAAAACAACCAAAAACTTGAGCTTAGGAATTTTGGGACAGATTCATACTGCAGTATTGTTCAGATTAAAATAGCTGTTTACTTGATTTTGTTTTCTTACTTACTTTTTAAACCACCGTCTTTCAAATAGCTAATAAAGTACTTCTCTTATTTCTCTTTCATGGATCCAAACATGAGAATCAGACCAATTCTGCTTTTAAAAATATGTATGTGTACATGGGTACTCCTCCGGCTTCCTGGAATGTAATTACTAATGATTTTGTATTAATATTTCTTCAGATGAACAGTAGTTCAAATTTATAGCACTTTGTGTCCGGAGGGCTAGCTCAAAATCCATCAAACACCAAAATAACTCGAAGTGCAGCCGCCACCCCATTTGCCTTTCACGATCTATTTAAATTTTGTTCCAAAATCAGGGTAAGCTGTGCAAAAGATTTCAGAAGATGCAATGAAGGTACTGTTGATGTAGCTCAGCATGCTTTGTAATATTTTCCTTGATCCTTGAGCTTTACTTAAAACTATACGAATAAAAATTTAGGCATAAAAAGTTATTTAAATTAAAATTTTGCAGAAGTCGAGTGCAGTGGCCTGTTTATCCTGTACGTTTGTAGAAACGGTGTATGACAGTAATGTCTTCTGTTAATTTCTGTTTCAGGTCCAAACTTAGTCTTTTTCAGTCAAGAATAAGCTTGCAGAAGGCAAGTGTAAAGGTGAGTATAAGAAAAAACGTTTTGCTGCTGATTTCATGAGGCGTATGACCAAAGTTGTCTGGAGTCTGGAGATGACTGACATTTCAGAAAGTATATTGTTACAACAAATGAGGAGATAAGAGCAGACTTTTTTGGCAGTCAGAGTGCAGAATATGACCAAATTTACAAGGAAATTTTTTTCTAGTGGAAGCTATAACTGTTCTTTGAAGACCACTTGTGAAATTACAACTGCATGAGAGAAAAATACGTTAGAAATCCCCTTGCCATTAACAAAACTGTTAAGCTGTTAATCCCTTAGAGTTTTGACTATATTAATACATAAATATGCATGTTAATTTACTATTAATACATGTTTGGTCATTTAACTTCTCATTAGTACCTATCTTTTAACTTCCATTTCTTGTTGTAGTTAAAAGCACGACGATCCGAGTGTAATTCCAAGGCTATCCATGCAAGGAATGATTATCTTCTCACTTTAGCAGCTGCTAATGCACACCAAGATCGCTATTATCAAACAGACTTAGTAAACATTATGAAGGTAAGGAAGGTAATTTATGTATGGGAGTTCGGAAATGTGAAAATCTGGAAAGCAAAAGGAGTGAAGTACAGAATCTTGGGTTAGTTTGCGACAGCAGCGTTGACTTTGCCAACATGCTGCAATAGATGAGAGTGCAGTGCAGTAGATAGACCCTGCAGTAGTGTGCAGGATACTTGGTACCAATTATCAAGCCCCAAAGCTAAGCAGTCACCTTTATTTTTTAATTCGCTTTTTTCTGAAAAACTCGCTTGGGTAAAGGAATCAAGTTTGTAAAACTAAGACCTGTATTTTCCTATTGTGGTCGACCTTAAGTAAGCTGGAGACTTTTTAGTTCTTCAGTAGCATATCCCATAATCCTTCTTTTGTATCCAATTATCTGATCTGATCAGAACATTTCTTTACAGTATGATTAATGAAAATATAATCATTAAATATCTTGGTTTCAAAGTAAGAACTGTAGAGAATAGCAGATCAGCATTGCTGTGCTCACAGGTGGCAGCTTGCCAAATCAAGCCAAGAGTAGATACTTGAACTCATAGGAAATGACATACTTTAAAAGTTCAAATATGATTGCTCACAGTTTGTTTTTTTTAATATCATCCTAGAATTACTTAAATATACGCTATTCCTGTAACTCAGAAAGTTACGGATAAATTGTAAAATCTGTAAATTCAGCTATTTACAGCTAGTTCATGCTTTATGTAGGTGCATTTCATGTATTGACATTTTCAAAGTTTATTTAAATTTGCTATCTACAAACTATTTCCAGGTGGTGCAATCAAGCATGGCAATTTAGAAGTCTGTAATTTGCATTTAAAATTGCTTTATTGAAGAACTATCACTGTATTGTAACAAATCACTGTATTATCAGCATGCTTTTGCATACTGGAAAAAAAAATATTGATCTGAAAAGCAGGTAACCGAAGTAGAAAATGAGAGTGCCAAACAAGGCCTCCGAGGGATTCTTATATGTCATTCCATTGTATCTTGACTAAGTTAAACCACTCCTATGTCAATATGTGCATGCCTTTTTGAGTAAATAGCAGCCTGTGTTATAAATTCATTGCTACGCCTAATATCTGACTTCCTGGAAGGCTAAGTCAGATCTGGGTATCTCAGAGGCAATGCAGGGCTGATAGTCCTTGAGGCAGCAACCCTGTCTTTGCTCTGTGTGTGTGTGGTTGTGCTTTTCTATTAGTAAAACATGAATATTTGTGCTGACTGAATGTTTAGTACATGGAAATGGTTATAAAGTAAATATTTCCTTATAATACTGGAGATAAAATTATTAATTGGTGCTTGCATAAGATAATTCCATACTTACATGCATAGTTGGCTGTCATCAGTTAATGCTCTTACTTGGAAGTAAAGCCAGAAGCAAATTTAATATGTTCACAAGAAAACAAACGAAACAGTCATTTGAAATAATAAAAAAATGAGCAGATAGACCAGGTAAAATTATAGCTGGCTCTGGTGGGTTATGGCTGCTCTAGTCTCAGGGCATTGTAACGTAAACCCTGCAAAGGGATTCTCATTTCCTCTGTACGTCTGGCTACATTTTGCGTGCAGTGCAAACTAAGCACGCAGTGAGCTAGGCAGGATCTTCGTCTCTTTGAGTTTCCATAAACATTTATGTCTTCTGGATGGTGCGGGCTTTCTGTGCTGTGACGTGAGAAACCTGCAGATACCTCAGGAATGTGGGGTTTTTTATAAGTCGCAATAGAACATCAAACTAAAATCTCTTGAATCATTTTTGAAAGACTGAAAAATACAGTAATGGAAAACAAAGTCATGCTGGTGCCGTTCCTCTGCATGTGTGCTGTTGTCCATAGATGTCCAGCTTGCACAGGGTCCAGTTGCTAAAGCCGCTGCTGATCTGTTGTGGTTTCTTTACCCAGCTACTGGGCTCCCTCTTATCCAGTCCTTTCTTTTGTAGACCTTGTTTTGAAGCGTTTTTCAAAGTGAACCGTTTTTTGATATGGAAACCTCTCTGTGCAACCTGTTCTTCTATATAAATAATTGTGGTTTACTGAAAAGCTAAGTTGCAAATACTTTCATCGAGCCAAATTACTTTGGAAGGAAAGGACAACATTCAGGGTTCTTTTTCTGCATCTCTCTCAGATATTTATAGTAGTTGAATCTCCTCGTCTGGTAAACAACTGTGTTCTTAACGAAGAACTGTAAATTCGGGGGTTTTGCACTGTTGTTCATGAGCAAAAATAGGTGGGAGCACACCCACGTGTCCTTGCAGCAGGGTCATCCTTTGGAGCAAGGGAGAGAATAAGTCAATGGCAAGGTCTCAAATTGAAATGGCTACTGAATGCATTTTAGTAGCGGGGGGAAACCCTCAGGAAAATCAAGGGTAATGTATCACTGGGCTCCAACTGCATTCATCCAAGAGCTCTAATGTAAATTCAAACATGAAACTGCTTAAATATAAACAACAATGTGTAATCTGGTGCTAAAACCCGCCTCAGTGCCAACAGAAAGCCGCAAGTGTGTCCCAACCTTTGAAAAGGGCTCCAGGAGGGGCCCTGTGAATTATAGATGAAGAAATCCGACTTCCCTGCCAGGCAGGCTATAAAACAAGTGCCGTGATGAATGGAGTCAGTTCACACACGGATAGATATGATACGGTGGGAACAATCAACATGATTTTTTGAAGAGTCCTGCAAAAAGAGATCTTTAAGGAGTCAGTAAGCCTGGGGATGAGGGTGATTCATCTGATTTAATGTCTTGAATTTGCCGGGAGCTCTCAAAAAACTTCCCACTCAGTCTCTGCTTACGTAAAAGAACAACGTTGTTACAGGTAGGGCCGTGAGGGTTTTCTCATAGATTAATAACTGATGAAGAGATACAGAAGATGTGAGATTAAAGTAAATACTTGGGTTTTATAAGGGAAGGAGATTTGCTGGCAAGGTCCTGGTTTCTCTCCTGCCTGTCTTCTCCTCCTCAAATGCGTGTGGGAACCATGCTGTTTAACGTGCTGAGAAAATGATTATTTTATTTAGCATAATGATTTAACATAAACAATATGGAGAAGGAACTGAAGAGAGAGGTGATGGTTTGAAGGTGAAGAATCATTCAGTATAAGCAAATGTCAAGCTTATGACCAAGAGGTGTTGTAAGATCTTGACAATTTTGGTTGACCAGGCAAGAAAATAGCACATAAAATTCATGTTAAAAAGAGAAAAGCAGTCAGTTGGGGAGAAAGTTGCTGCCTGCAGAATGAAGAACTCTGAGCAGCCATTACCATTTATGAAGGAGACTATAACTGGAAGATGGAGTGAAGCATAAAGAAATGGAGACTTTGTCTATTAAATGTTTCTAATCCTTCCCCTAGGTAACATCACTAGGGAAGGAGGTATTTTGAAAGGGTGTTAAAACCCTTCCTGGGCAGCACAGTTTCTGTTTTAATAGATTGAGTGGCTGCGTGACCCAATATATGTTACACGCTATAATACAGTTGTGGTGTCTAAACTAAACACGTTCATTTTTGTGTTGAGATTAACATTCTAAAAATGCATCTTTTATCTTAATATTAGTAAGTCCTTAGGTATTGTTGTAGTGGTGGCCACCTTGCTATCTGAAGTATTTCTCCATTTAGCTGCGATTGAGCTGAGACACCTTCTTCTGTTTGAACTCTGCAGGGCTGTCCACATTTCTAAATCACATCAAGTTTCTCCTTAAACCGTTCAGATTGTCGCGGATGGAGTGAGAGTGCATTTCACTTGTAAGAGAGAAGCAAAAATATACTTTATTGGTATAGAATAGGGAGTTAACAAAGTTCAATGCGACAGTGTTTTAACAAGATTCGATGGCAAGGTACACTTGATTATTTACTGCATAGAGGACAGGGTCAGACAAAACTGTCAGGGAGACCCTCCCATTGAGTAATGAGGTTCGGAAAAGGATCCCTTTCCTTTCTAAACTCCTCCTCAGAGAGGAGTCTAGGTATGGCTAGATCCAATCTTAGTCCCAGACTTGCTCAACGGTTTATGTCTAAAGGATTATATAAGCACAATCAATCCTTTATATCACTTAGCTAAGATTTCAAAGTTTAGTATTTAGCCACTTACTGAGGATCTGTTGTGGCAAGGAATCTCTCAACCTTGAGGAGTAACCTTGAGAGGCGTCCCTGCTCAAGGGGAGACCCTGGTGTGCAGCCTGCTGCCGTGCAGGAGAGCTCAACGGGCCCTGGGCTGTCTGCTATTTAAGGAGTAAGATGATTGACTTATGGTCATATTTGCATATCAGCAAGAGGTTTGGATCACTGCTTCAGGCAGCCCTTGGCTACTGTGCTGCCATCCGTCCTCAAGGTCCAGCATAAGCTGGATGCAGCCATCAGGGTGACTCCCACTGGTGTTTACTGCTTGTGCAGGGACGGGGGGGAACACACCGCCACACAGATTTTATCTGCCTTGCAGCACTTTGGAGTTACTGCCTTCTTGCAGATACTCAGCTTCTTTTCTTGCTTCTCTCTTGAGCGAAACTCTGAAAGACAGAAATAAGCATTCCTGAAAAATTCACTTCTCCTCCCAGCTGCCCTCATACCAGCTGCCCCATTTGAAAGCAAACTGGAAAACTGACTTCTGTAAGGAGCGAGTTGGGATTGTTGGGTGGAATCAGTAGCATCTCAAAGATCATAGGGCTTATTCAGTTATTTAGTGTCTACTCTTCCAGGATGCGGTGATTTTCTCCACTCTGTAGACCAGGTGAGATTCCTGTAACCCGCACCATCTATATAGTGAGGTATGACTGTAATACCAGTTTCATTAGTTTGTTTGAAATCAGGTTCATTTACCTCACCTTTTTATCAGGGCAACTATTTTTTGTATGTGGCAGATATGTACAGTTTAAATTATTTTCAGGCTGGTTTTCAGAGTTACTCAGTAACCTGTAGATAAATCCTTTATTTAAATAATACTTCAGAATGTAACTTGTTTAATATAGTAACCTTCAGACTTGAAAAACAAACTACCCCACCTCCCCTGCCTTCAAAATCTCCCTACTCCAAAGCTTTGGTATCAGTTTTACAATAGAGCTCTTAGAAATCATGTGGAAAGTGGAAAAAAAGTAATTTTGTTATGTTTTTAAAGACAGATCTTGTATATCCTTTGTCTAGAACAGTTTTAAATGGCATTTAGGTATAAAATGATGGCTGCTTGGTGCTGCTCCTTTGGAGTGCATCAGTATGGATTTCACTAAAGAGTCGAAGCTTTCCCTGTTTTCCTACTTATGTTACCCAAAGATGATAAAAACTTTAAAAATGGAAAAAGCCGTGAAGAAATTTCAGCTGATACTTGGCTATATTACTGTGTAAGAAAGTAAAACTTGTGCTTATTTACAAATGCTTCAGAGACTGTTTCTGTTTGCGTCCGTCATAAACAATTTCTTCGTAGGTTTTAATTTTAGTGGGGTTATTGTTTCCAGAATGAGAATTGTACTGTGTGGTTTCTGTTGGTGAGAGAATCGTTGGCCTCTGGCTCGTTTGAAGCTGGGGTTGGCTTGGCTGGAGCACAACCAGTCTCTGGCCATGAAACGCTGCCTGCTGCTGGCTTTGGGGTTGAGTTGTAGCGTAACACTCTCTGAAACCATCACTTTGGACCATCTGCGTATGCAGACAGCGCTCGCTTTCCTAGAAAACATGAAATTTTATTCTTGTACTCCTGCTTAGTGAAGAAGGCAGAACAGTGAAGTTTATTATAGGATGGTTGTTGCATCCTGTGCAAGTCTGTCCTGGTTTCAGCTGGGATAGAGCTAATTTTCTTCTTAGTAGCTAATACAGTGCTGCATTCTGGATTTAGGATGAGAATAATATTGATAACACCCTGACGTTTTAGGTGTTGCTGAGCAGTGCTTACACTAGTCAAGGGCTTTTCAGCTTCCCATGCTCTGCCAGGGGCACAAGAAGCTGGGAGGGGGCACAGCCAACCTGGCCAAAGGGCTATTCCATACCATAGGGCATCATGCTCAGTATAGAAACTGGGGGGAGCTGGCCAGGGAGCAGCGATCGCTGCTCGGGGACGGGCTGGCCATCGGTCGGCCGGTGGCGAGCAGTTGCATCGCCTTTTTTTTTTTTCCTTCTTGGGTTTTGTCCCCCCCCCCCCCCCCCCCCCCTCTCGTTGTTTTCCTTTTCATTACAATTTATTATGATCTTTATTTTATTTTATTTCAATTATTAAACTGTTCTTATCTCAACCCACGAGTTTTCTTACTTTTGCTCTTCAGATTCTCTCCCCCATCCCACCGGGGGGGGAGGGTGAGCGAGCGGCTGCGTGGGGCTTGGTTGCTGACTGAGGCTAAAACCACGACAAAGTCGAACCGAACGCAGACGGGTAACGTTAATGCATACCTTGGCTTGCCGACAGCCTAGACAATAGCATGTTCATCAGTGGTACAGAAGCAATAAAATCCAATAAAAGTTCATACCATTGTTAAAGAGAAAGGAGGGGTGGTGGTATTTTTGCAGTAACAGCGTTGGTTTATGCTGGCACAAGGTATTTGCGAAACTGTTGTCGGGAAAGCGTAACGTCTGTTGGGCTAGAGACACCTCACGTTATTCCGTGTTCAGAAGAAACCAGTGTTGGGTTTGTTCCTTGTATCTGACTCAGAAATGCTGCCGTTGTCCTGTCCCGTGGCAAATAAATCACAAATATATGTCGTGGCCTTATTTAGTTTTCTGTAACAGGCAACAAATCGACATTTTCATCGGCAGGATTCCTGGTGACATACAGCTTCTGATAATTTTCAGTAGTTTAGAATATGTTACTTTATTTTGCAACATTTTTCTGCAGAGGAGAAAAAATTATTCACTCTGCTGTGTTTGTAACTGTGAAAGCCATCACAAACAAAACAGGGATGCTCGGAAAGAGAATACAAAATGCTTCTAGCATTTTTAAAAGAATCGAGAATTGTTTCTGCAGTGCCATCCTAGTTTACCAATTACACCACTAAATAAGAAGCAAAATAATTCTAGATCTCCCTTGAGAAAAGATTTTAATCCTATTGCCTTTTTCTGTATTTGTCCTTTATGTCCAGAATTTACATCTGGATATAACAAAGTTATGCCACAGAGCTCAGCTCTGCATTTCAACCTCTGTAATGAAATTTAAAATAAAAAACAACAACAAAAAAAAAAAACAAAAAAAACCACCATAGACTGAAGCATCGTAATGTTTTATTCTTTGCCAGTTTCCTGACAAGCTGCTTAGGAACAGTTGCCATCACCTGATTGCTAAGGTACAGTCTGCAAACCCTTTCAAGTGTAAGTTGTCTGCCTGGTCCTCAGGCTTCTGCGGAAGTTTAAACTGAGGTCAGAAGGAAGTGTAAGATGGTGGTTGAAGTAAATTCAGGGCTGTTTTGATACCTGTCTTCTTAGGAACTTTATTATTACTGTATTTTGTTTTTTACTGCTCTACTCTTAACTCCTCTGTAAGTTCCTCTCATGAACCACCTCTGAATATGACTTTATAAAGCAACTTATAATGGGGAAATATTGATCTAAAAAAAAGGGAGGTGTCATGAACATTTTAAATAATTAGTGGATTATTTTTAGTAGAAAGGGAGAACTAAAACTTAAATTGATTTCACAGTCTAGACTTTTATAGATGATGTGAACGTCACCTCAGCAGTTTATTCCATTACAGCCTGTGGCAGGTGGGTGCATGTGTGTGCGCGTGCGAGTCGTGGGGCTCAGGACTGTCTCGTTTGAGCTTCACACGAACCAAGGTCTTTGACACAATGTAAAATATTTTAAGAAAGTATTTTATTTTGTTTCTCTGGTATGTTTTCAAAATCTGTTGTTCTCAAGCATTTGCCTTTTAATGCTTGTATTTCAAAAAATCGGCCTTAAGATTTCAAAAGTATTTTGTAGAGCTAGGTCATCAGTGGAGCTTCATGGTTGATGCCCAACATACAGTCACCTTTGTAGCTAAACACTCTTTAACGATCCTGAATGGTATCGTAGGGTATTAAAAAAAAACCCACACAAAACCAAAAAGAAACCCCACCAAATAATTGGCAATCGAGTGTGATCTTAATGTTAGGAAACTGTTTACAGATAGTGATGCATTTTTTATGAACAATGAAAAGCTCTTTTTAAGGTTACAAACAGTAGCAGCAGGTATTTCCAAATAAAGCTCTCTGCTTTTTTTAAAAATCTATTTCATATCATACCTATTGTGGTCTTTGGCATTTGAGGACTGTGTTGGAGGAATACTGTCAAAAGCTAGTGTGCTTTGCTATTTTTTTTGTCTTAGTGGTTTCAGTAAGGTTTTTTTATATTGTTGTAAGTATCGGTCATCCTTTCTGTTTCATCTTTTCTGTTTCTTCTGTACTTTCCAGTTTGCTTGACATGAGGAAGTGCAGTTCTATAATTTGGCTCTTGTTCTTGATCAGAGTTCTTGTGGTGATATGGGAGGTTAAAACAGAAACATCATGTTACGTAATTTCCCTGGAGCAAATCTTTACTTACACATGGGTGATGATACCGAGACATGATACAGCATTGCTTTTTTAATTCCGGAGATCAATTTTTAAAATTACAGGTGATGTTTACCTTTTTCACATCGTTGTCTGTTTTTAAGCACTGTCTTAAAGGGTTCTGAGAGAGGAAGAGATCTGTCTGGCTGCTGAGGAATGAGCTGGCAGTCATGAGGATTATCGTGAGTAGTGGTTGAGCTGTTGCAAGGGACCACCAAGAGTGAGTATAGTACCTGGAGCACGTGATGAAGAAGGAGACACTGACAGAACTGGGTTTGCTCGGCCTAAGAAAAGAAAGGGAGATGTTAACAGTCTTGATCATCTACAGCTACCTAGTGGTGAGCACATGGACAAGACTGAGCCAGGCTTTTTTTTTTTTTTTTTTTTTTTTTTTAATTATTTTTGGAAGGTGATGGCATGCTGGGAGGCGGACAAATTGAAACCCAGGAAATTATGATTAAATGTAAGGAAAAAGTTTTGCCATGAAGGTGATCAAACAGAAACAGGGGCTCGGGGAAGGGAGGAATGTCGTACTTTGGAGACACTCAAAGCTTGACTGTATACAGCCTTGAGCAACCTGATCTGTTTGGCCCAGCTCTGAGCAGAGGTTGGACCAGTATCTCCCTTTCAACCGAAATTATTCTATGATTCCATGAAATAACATTTTCTGTTAAGAAGATCCTGCTTGCAGACTCCTAACTTCCAGTTTCTGGGGGTTTTTTTCTGCTGTTATCTGGAATAACTGCATGAGCCAACAGTGCTAGAATATTCATGTTTTGATGAACCCTGTTTTTTCTTTATTAGAATTGTTGAGAGTTTTTGTGAAGCTGAGCTGACATCTGTGTTTTCGGCATCGTCATCCACCACTTTTACTGAGCACTTTTAATGATCATTTAAACCAAATGTAAATACAGACTCCAAACGTGACTTGCACAAATGAGATTCAGCTGAAGCTGGCAGTGTTTATAAAAATGACCCAAGATTGAGGACTTGCTGGTTTTCAGTTAATAATTTGATTTATGCCCAGAAATTAATAGGTTGTGTATGGCAGACGGTTCTTTCCTCTGGTGACTCTATTTGACTTGAAAAGTAAGTTGACATGTTAGCTGAAGGTCTTAAATTGTCTCAGGAATGTTCTCCTAGCAGTGGCTGGCTGGTGTGTGTCCTGTATAAATAAAAGGTTAACATTTGCATGAGTGCATATTTCTGTAGACTCCAGAACAAGCAGAACCCATCTTATCGCTGTAAGAAATCATTTTACGTACACGTTATTGTTTTATGCTTTTTAGAATGATTTAGAAGCACCCAGGGAATTACTTTTCTAAAATGGAGATTCTGTCCTAAATGAAAAAATAACATTAAGGGAAAATAATTTTGAAGTCACTAGGGGTTTCCATTTTCTTCTATAAATCTCTTTTATTAATTCAGTACTAGCTATTCTTTTAAGATCCTGTAAAACTCCCTTTAAAATGTAGAGGGAATTTATGTAAGTGAAAGAACTATTGTTTCACTTCCCGTTCTTGTCAGCTGCAAGCCACAAATATTTTGTAATTACAATTAAGCCAGCCATAGATTGCATTATCTACAGTATCAGATGGGCACAGTAACTTTCCTTTACAGATGGTCGATGAGTGTGCGCTGCTCTCTCATGTTCGTTCCTATGAATGGAGGATGAGTGAAGGGAGGCAGTTGCCCAACACATGATACGAGCGTTCCAGAAGATGCTCATTGCGGGCTTCACAATAGCTGATACCATGCTGTTTTGCCTTCCAGGGACATCAGTCTGTGTGCATACGTGCACATAAAACCTTGGGGAAATTAATTCCTTTAATAGGGCCCTGTTTGTAGAGTGATTATGCATCCACGTAAATCGTGAAGTAGTCAATACAAACTTGTGCTCTCTTGTTTAGGCTTTTTCTTAAATGCTCGTATATCACACTTCCTAGCTGATACCTAAGTGCTGCTTTGGAGAACTTTAGCTCCTTCATAGTCTGTTGAATATGTGCTAACTACAGTTTTGAGCATTTATATTCCGGCTGACTGTGAGTAAACATTCACAGGGAAGTGAAAAGAGGCTTCCCACTGGAAAGACAACCACTTCTGGGGGTAATTTTGGCAAAATCGCAAGCAAGGGAAGTTTCGATGGCCTTAACAGTAAGTGGTACTGCCACCGCTAGCTATAGTGGCATCTAATATTTTCAGTTTCGAATCCACCACTCGCACCCTGAAAGATCACGTTACTCACCACCCAGCCTTTCCAAGCTAACCCGAGACAAAAGAGTGGGTCTGAATCACAACTATTTCTGTTTTACAGATGAAAAACTGAGTGATGGTCACATTTGCCTGATGACAGTCAGCTCTGTCTCCCCTCGTGTTTTAACCACAAGTCAATTCCTTGTTTAAGCATTTGGTCCAAAAAGGCTGTTTATTTCCAGGGGGCTAAGTATTTATTCCTCCATGGGTGGGGATTGTATAGTGTAAAGACAGAGCATAGCAAAGCCTAATATATAAATCAGGGCAACTTAATTATCTTAAAACAAGAATCATTTTTCATGGGATAATAAAACAATTTCTTGATAATGCTTCTGACTTGTCAGCGAGTTTTCCTTTGGCATTTTGACAGAAATAGCTTTAGAAGAGGGTTGATAGCGAAAAAATGTAGTGTGATTTTACAGATGCTCATGAAAGGTATTGCCGGTATAGGAGGTTACGTAGAAGAAGTCATGGGTGTATTTATATGAGAAAGTTAACAGGAGGCTGGTATTGTTGGTGCAGTGAGTGGGAGCGACTTGGGAAGGAATAAAGAGAAATAATCAGTGATGAAAGTTGAATGCAATGCAGTAGAACAAGGAAAATGACTGGAAAGCCAAAAAAACTCAAAATCACTGCTAGGAAGAGGGCACAAGGAAAGCAGTGCAAGGGTTAAGGTCGGGAAGGAGGTACTTAACGGGAATCTGGGCTGTCTTGTTGAGAAATCTAGTTTAAGGAGTTAACAGAAAACTTTAAAACATGTTTTTGTTTGGGTCTTTTGGCTTTTAAAGATTTTATGTAGAAACCGTTTAGGATTTGGATCAGGCTTCAAGATTTTTCTGTCAAATGTCATAAAGCTACCCATTTTGAACAGGAAATGAAACCTTGCCATCTTGTTTCAAAGCCTCGCTGTAATACAATAAGAACGGTTCCCGAAATACTTCGCTCTGCCAGAAAGCAGCCTGCATGCCTTCGAGTCGCTCTGTAGCTAGCGCGGAGAAATTACGAACCTCAGGAAGCACCTGGTGTGCTCCGGTTGGGAGGCAGGTGGGGCTACGTCGAAAAGTTTTAACTAAAAACATGCGACATTCCTATTTTAGAAGTCATGGAAGCAGACATCCCGAAGAGATCATTCACACGGTTTTGTTTGGTTGGGGTTTTTGTTTTTAGCAACTCCGGATTCACTTGAAGAATTGGAAGACACAAGGGAAGAGATACTTTTTTCCACATTTTTATCTGCTATTACTTGTAACCACCCAATGTTTCAGTGAGTTACCTGGGATTTACACGTATTTACATGGAAACTATGCAAAAAGCTCATGTACCGTTATTAAAATTGAATGCGTGTGCACAGGTTTTATCCTGTTAAATGAGATACTAAACTATAAACGGTAGTGAAATTGTGGACTAATAGTATGTATAAGTTGAGGCAGTCTGTAGGACTTCTCTATATGAGAAATGATCTGTCCTGTGCCCCCAGAGCAGTTATTTAGGACCAAAGTGATAATGGAGTTGGTACTGAAAACATTCAGATGCTCCACTGGATGATTCAAAGGTGAAATCCAAAGGTTTCTGGGAATAACTGCTGCTTCATCAAAAATGAAGTATCTAGTTGTCTAGCTGTCTTGCTAGATATTTCATTTGTGGTGAAACGTAGCCAATATAGGTTGCAAATTGAAAGCAGTCATCTGGATGCATTGGAGCTAGTGGCAAAGATGAGCTGGTTTTAATCCTCTTCCAAAGCCTCTAGGAATGCTTGCTATAGATTTTGTTGTCTTCAAGGAACGCAGAAGGTGGTTTAGGAGAAGGCAGAACATGTTATAATGACCATCTTGTGATGGAGACTGTCAGGACTGATGTAGTGTCTTGTACGTCAATGGCAGGAGAAAACATTTCTGAGTGACTTAACTTATGAAAGAGGTAGAGGAATTATAAGGAGATAAGACCCAAAATAGTACAAGCCCAATAAGTGTAAGATGGAAAATGTCACACTGAATTTGAAGCATAATTAAATCCTAAAAGAAGTTACTGGAAAAACAGCTTCTATTCTATTATTTTTTTGCATCTCGATGTCACCCTGGAGGGAGGCAAACCCAGTAAGAGTTTTTACAGAATTTAAGAAGGTTTACGTAGGGTACGGCTGTCAAGTTGCGATACACATTTTATTCTTTCAGCTTCAAAAGCTTTGCTTCCCTGTCTCAACATGAGTCTATTTGGTGACAGTGGAGGTGTTTGCTAGTATGGATGGATGGAGGTGAGGAGCTGGTCATCGGTTGTCATAGCCTGCGTGGACAATGGCTGTTTGAGCTCTACGTTTGGCACAGTCTTTAGAAAACTTTCTTGCCTTGGGATCCCTTCTGCGAGCCTTTACGGGTGCCGTGGCTTGCAGCGCACGCTCAAAAGGCAACACGCAACATGGGGTTTTGGCTCTTTTTGAGAGGTCGGTAAATAGCTCAGGGCTCCATCAGCAATGAATGGGGTGTGCAGCTGGTATCGAAAGAGAGAACTGTTCCTTCCCTGTGAGCTGGTCTGCAGGGAAGTGAACGGAGCTGATCCATGCGCCATTGGAACTAGGCCGCAGAAGGGCATTAGAAGGCAAGAAATTCCTATTTAGCATTTACAAATTGCTAGGGAGATAATTGATTGGAAAGCTGGCTGAAAAGCTCGGTCAAGGGAGGAGGAGGAGGGGGAATCCTGCAGTATGATTTGTCCGTCTACCTGCTAGTTTTCATACAGGAAAAAAAAATTCCCATCTGTTCAATTTGTTGTCTCTGCTAAAAAAGGCTTTATAGCTAGGATAAACCCCCTTGTTGTGGAGGGGAAGCAAATATTCCCTACCAGTAGGTTCAGTCGATCGGTAATGCCAGACGACTGACTAGCTGGAACAGTTAGCTGAACAACTG
Source organism: Mycteria americana (assembly GCF_035582795.1). Lineage (NCBI taxonomy): Eukaryota > Metazoa > Chordata > Aves > Ciconiiformes > Ciconiidae > Mycteria > Mycteria americana. The sequence goes on along the minus strand of NC_134365.1, from coordinate 220,631,174 downwards.
AACAAGGATATTATTTTGTAATGTTTTGCAAATTATTGAAGCACTAAGGTAACTGCTCATAGGATTTGCATGCTAATTAAAAGAAATAATGATTCTCTGGTATACCCATTGTTGCTCATCGTTAATGGGAAGAACCTGTTCAGTGCAGCTGGTTCATCAGAGCCCCGTCTGCTGCCTGTGCACTTGCTTCCCCCTTGGCAGCAGCATTGTCCCGAAGCATCGAGCAGCACCCTTCAATTAGTACCTTTTAAAAATCTTAATGGATTTCAAAAACTTCAGGGAAGTTGAAATGCTTAGGTTCAAGGGCTTTAATCTCATGTAACTCAAAGTTATGGGAGCTGAAAATGATCTAAAGATACTGGAAGAAAATTTGTTTGAAAGAGTCATGACAATATCCTGATTTTTGGGTGCCTCAATTTATTTGGAGAAGCTACTTTTGACTGAAGTATAAAACCAGGTATGTGGAGATAGGTAGAAATCAGGTTTCTAGTTCAAGCTTATAACAGATCTTAGATATAATGATTTAATTTAATAGACAAGAATTCAATTTAAGAAAAGAGAAATTAAAAAAGATGCAGAGTCCTAAAAAGAAGGTGGATAAAAAGAAGACGGCAAATCTGAGTGAGAAGCATCTTTTTTCTAAGTAAAATCTTCACAAATATTTGTGACTATGTGTATACGCAAATAATTTAACAAGTTTTAATAGCTGACCCACTTCTGTCACGCTTCGCTCTTCTCAGTGTGCATTCATTCAGTGGGATTATTATAGTCTATTTTTACGGTAGGCATATGTGATTTCAGGTACGAATGTCTCTAAATTCTATGTATCGACGTTGACGTTTAGCACAGACCCCGCTATCTGGTTGGGTCTAGAAGCCCCATTTCAAATTTAAAAGGGGATATCAGAGACAGCATTCATAGAATTAATTTAGCTTCTCCAAATAAATTGAGGCACCCAAAAATCAGGATATTGTCATGACTCTTTCAAACAAATTTTCTTCCAGTATCTTTAGATCATTTTCAGCTCCCATAACTTCGAGTTACGTGAGATTAAAGCCCTTGAACCTAATGGATCTAGAAGCCTCATTTCAAATTTAAAAGGGGATATCAGAGACAGCATTCATGGAATTAACTTTGGTGAAAGTCTCAATTTAATAGCAAAGACTAGGTATTAAAGATAGCCTTGTGTCAAAGAGATCCCAAGCCTACCAGATTCTTGGGACATCTCTTCCTCTGTGATTTAAACATTGCTTGCTCTATTCTGACCATATAGTGTCGTTAGGACATCTGAGCAGTATTATTGTGAAATGAAGTAGTTTTTAAAAAGATTTGAGCATTAATCATAAAGTTTGCAGCACTGTTGAAAGAAGTTTGAAAAGAAGCTTCCTTTAAGGCAGTTGTGTTCATCAAATGATGTTATGAGAGTAACATATATTTAGGTGTTTCCAATAAGGCCACACTTTAGAAGTGATTTAATTAAAAGACAGTTTAAGACCACCGGATCTCATTTTGTTCACTTCTCTGTTGATTTTTGTTACCCATCACTGTCATGTATCAAATAGCAGAAGCCTATAAAATACTGTCAGCCTCTGCAGAAAATGGTACAACCAATGAACCCATCAATACCTGTTTAGGAATACCACTTGTAATGAGTGTTTTTTTGTGCCAGGCTTTGTGTTGGGGGTGCGGGGAATCTGTTTAAAAGGGAGAAACCTTTCACAATATTTGTAATTACAAACTTTAGCCTAAAATTATCTTTCTCCTCACCCACTGGTGCTTATAAGGAGTGCATGCATAAATTGTTAGCGTGATTCCCTTGGGAATAAATGAGAATGGACTACTAAAAGTAATAAAGCATAATTGGCATGTGGAATTCCCAAGCGATATTTGGGAAACACGAATTAATCTTCTATGCTGTAATGCAGCTGCTATACCTTTGGCATACCCCTATGATGTTTTTTCCTTTATTGTTTGAGATAATTTCTTTCATTGTTCTAGGGTTCTATAATTATTACAGTAATCACAGTACTGTGACTCTGAGCCATTTTCCTTTTAAGAACATGTTCCTCATTTGTGTGGATTACAAAAATTCCTAAAAATAGTTTCACTTGCTTTGGCCCTTCAATTTTAGTATGACTGGTAAAGAGTACTTAGTAATCCTTTAGTAGAGACTTTCAGGAACGTGGGGTTTGCTAGATGAAATGTGCTCTGTCCTTGTCATACTGTTTAATTAATGGAGACTTTAATGTAAAATTTAAAAAGTGCATTTGAATTTGAGTTGGAAAATGTCTTCATTATCCTGAAAAGACCCTTGGCGTTGTGGATTAGACAGTGCAATGGTACATTTGTAGAACTGCGTCAAACTGGAGGTTATGTCTCTTTGGCATGATAAGAATCTGAAATGCTCAGTAATAGATACAATTTATTGACATTTTTAATATTGCAATATTGCCATCACTGAACTTAGAAGAACATCGTTTGAAAAGCCTGTTCACCGAATAGTTTGCTGGAAGTGACAGGTAACTTTAAACCCATGTACAGAAACAGAAACCCCATATGGAAGCGATAAATCCCAATAGCAATTGGGAACAACAGGCTGTGTTGGAGCAGAAAAGTTTTTGTTCAATGGATTTATTTGAAGAAGTAAATGGAAAACACACTGGACAAAAAATTAACTGCTGTTAAAATGATAATACAGAGATTGAATCAACTGACCAAAACCTAAAAACAGCAATGGCAAAATAGATGGTTAAAAAAATAGAAGGATGCAAAAGAGTAAATAAAAGCTCCTGAGGAATGCATATGATCAGTATCTGTTTTTTTTTTTACACTTTTTAATGCATTTTATCTGCCAAGGGAGTATTTTTAACTATTAAGAAACATGGGATTTGGTATGAAATGCATTTTCACGTGCACATTTGTGTCCATGTAAAGTTTCTGTTCCTTAGCGTATGCTCCTGTAGAACATAGAAGATTTTGAGACTTACCCAGAAGAGCTAGTGTGTCTGAGGCAAGGATGTTTCATCTGTAGTATGAGGCTTATATGGAGACTTGCTGGTAAATCCAGACCTTTGACACAGCGGAGGTCTGTAGTAAGGAAAAATTTCAAGAGCTTTCTTGGAGATGGGTCTATGTTTGTGTGTGATTAAATCCTAGGAGCTCAGTATCGTCATGGTTCTAGCCCACTCTCGAGCAAAGTACATTTCTTTAACCTACCTTCCAAATTATGTAAAAATATGTATTTTTTTTTTTTTAACTGAGCAACAAAATAATTCATTGTTGGGTACATTTTCCTATTGAAGAAAAAATAAGAAAGCCAGCTGCAGTTGTTAGCCATACCACATACGGCACTGCTGTTCAGCAGTTGTTACGATGATGATGACGTGGTCAGCATAAGAAACCTTGAATAGCAGAAATCAGTGGCAAAATGCTGAACGATTTAAATATACATTTTTCCGCATGAAAGAAGGCAAATATTATCGGCAGAAACAGTATAGAGTACTCTTCAGATATGAAGATAACGTGACGGTGACAGTCTGCCACAAAGCCTTCTTCTGAGTGTTGGATTCGAGTCAGATTTTTTTTCCCAAGAACAAGGAAGTACAACAGCAAAGACGATTTCACCAGTGCAATTTATGGAAGAGTAGTCATGTCAGAAGAAGGATCCCCTTGGGATTTATTCCAGTGCTATCAAAGAAAAGCAAAATAGGTCCAAGAAGTCTTTGGAGATGAGACTTAAAAACTCTTGGGAAAAGTAGGTGTATTTCTAGATTATAAAGAATCTGTTTTCATCTTCCAGGTTTTTTAAGTCTTATACAGTAGAATTGTTGAGGATTTGATTTTTCCATTCTGATGGCGATCTTATATCAGGGTATTCCCACTGATTTAAGTGGAATTATTCTTGAACCCTGAAGTTGTTCATTTGATGCGGTCTTCATCAGGTAACTCTCATGGCTGTCTGCCTTGTGGGGCAAAGAATTATTTCCAAAGAAATAAAGAAGAATTTCTAAAGGAGATGTCCTTCGGTGCCTGTGTTCACCTACCAGACCCTCATCATTAAATGTGACAGCTACAGGGCACTACCATGAGATCTGTGGAGGCAAATCTAGAAGGAGTGCTTAATATTATCATTAATTTTGCTTATACTTGATTTAAAGGGACTTTGTCTCTGGATTGCGGGAGGGTGATGGGCATCTGTTGGCGGCCATTCCATGTTTTCCTGTGCTCAGAGCAGACTTCAGTGCACCAGCAACAAAGGTTTTGTCATTAAAAACAATGACCCTGCCTAAATTGTAAAGCAACAAAATGATGTGCAGAACAATCATCAAGTGACTAATGAGACCAAACAAAGAACTTGCAAACAAGCCCAAAACTATTGACACTAGGAAATACAAAGCTCTGGGGTAAGGGAAAGTGCAAAGTGTGTTTATGAGCAGCGAGCTGAAAGGCAAGCAAACAGAAGTCAGGGCACTTCTTCTCTTCTAGTGTTTATTGTTCCCATGTTTGCCGTGATGAAAGCTCCTTCTCTAGGTTGGGGGAAAAGAGGAGGAAACTAAGATAGCTTCTGCAACCTTTCTTGATTTAAATAGACACGTTATACATTTTGCAACCTTTTGCATCATATTCTCTTCCTACCTTTTGGTCTGCTTTTTGTATTTCCACTCCTTCCCACATTTTTTTATCATTTCTCCGCTCCTGAGCGGTATGGATATGGCCCCGGAATATCTTTCGCTTCCTTGTTCACAGCTGGCTGTTTAAGAATGCACTTCTGAAGAGCATGCAGTCATGCAGGATGTTGATTTAAGAAAAAGAAAATAAGAAGAAACAGGAGAAGCTAATCAGCTTGACAGCAACAGTACAGTCAGAGTTGTAAAAATTCTGTAAAATTATTTTCTATGAAACTGCAAGAAGGAGCAGAAGCTGGAGAGGTGGCAGAGGATCTTTCTGTAGGGACTCTTGAGTTACTGGGCCAAAACCTTCTTCAATTCAAGGAGATATGAACAGGCTGGTGGCTGGGGAGGTAGAAGAGTTTGCCCTATGTGCAGTAAGGGCTAGCAAAGTAAAAATGTCTGCAAGTTACTACCCCTTTTGTTTGTTTAGCTCATACTTTGTGTCTGACAATGCTCGACATTCGAAGAAACTACATGCTGCAGGAGTTGAGGACGACTGAGGTGCCCAGGATGTTTGGCTGTCCACCTGTACTTTAGGGTTGGTACCTACTGAAGTACTTCCGGAGTAGAGCTGAAGATGCCATGTTACAGAGGACGCAATCAAAAGCAGTTTTAATCGGGAAATTCAAGTAAAAGTAGAGTGGTTTTGCTGCAGTATTTAATTTTTACCAATTGTTGAAGGGACCAGCATGAGCAGATGAACAACATTCTGCACAGGAATGCACACCTTGGGTAAGGAACAAATGCTGGTCTAACTCAATCATTATTTAGAAAACCCTGTTCACATCCCAGGTAGCTGCATAGCAGCAGTCATCTAAGAAAAATCAAGCGTTTCAGTCTCATCCTCCTTTTTACGCTTGCCTCTTCGGGACCGGTCCCAACTCTCATAGCTCTGCATTTTGAGTAGCAGCTGCCTGCTGCAAATTAGAGTCCTTCCTTGCTCTGTCCAGATGTATCTTCTTTAGTGTAGTTGTGTTTCCCTTTTGTGGGACCCCGCTAAATTCCAAATATTCACCGGCAGAACTAGCTAGTGTTACTTCACCAAGAGTGAGTTGGACCTGGACCTCGGTATAAAGCAGGCTTATCGCTACAGCAGCTTTGGATGCGCAAGGTTATCCTGGGATACAGATAATTTTATGGCCTTAGCTTAGCACTATTTTGTATTGGATGCAGACTGTGGGGCTGTACTACTGCGTAACTTGAAATTCTGGTTTTACAGAGCTAAGCTTAGCTGGTCCTTTCTCCTTGTAGGCTGAAGAAATCCAGCACTAACTTTTTGATCCAGAGAAGAGGGTAGAGTTTTGTCATCAGCTTTTCTTAGCAGCTTTCTCTACTTGCATATATGGTTTAGCAGAAAAAGAGGATTTTTTTCAAATGGCGAGCTAGGCAGCAGGCTTCCAGTCATTTTTAAGTCATACTTCAGACTTCAATAAGTCAGACTTCAGACTTCAATACTGTGATTGGTGCAGACAGTTGTTCCTACACGATTGCAATGACTGAGAAATGCAGAAGCTCACGGTATTTTTATGTCAGCAGATACACGGTTGCTGCAGGCATGCTGTTCAGGGACACTTCTCTTGCTTTGATCTTGGCTTTGTTGGTAATTTATATATAGAAGTCGCGTTTTGTTGACAAATACTCACAGACCTGATTTACTTTTATGTTAGGATGTCTTGATGGAGAAGAAGGGTATCTCAGCAGTGACAAATACTGCAGTGATGGAAGAATTTAAAAAGAAAAAGACTTAAAGAAAGCAAGTTCCTCTTCTGTATTAGGAGAAATTGATGCCTAGAATAAATTACTACCAGGAATCAGCATTTTTAAGGGAAAATCACTGTGGAATGTAACTGTTAACTGAAAAGGATGGGTTTTCCTGACCTTCCTTCCTTTCTCTCCCAGTGTCCTTGGGAATTGCTGTTAGGTATCACTGATCCGAATATTGCTGAGTTTGGCAAAGCCAGCTGATTCAAGTTGTTAACTTTATTACTTCTGAGTTTTAGACGAGGTTTTAAAATACTCTATCCTTCACTGTCAAATAATAGGAGATCCTGTTGCTATGCTTGGGATAAAATACATGCCAACTACTTTTGTTCTTAACCTCTCATAGACCCAGAAGGATGCTTAAGCTAATGTCTTAATAGTAATAACTCCTGTTAACAATTCAGCTATTATGGTACGTACCCCAACCTTTCCTTTTTATGTTCCTTTTTATATTCTGAGCTATTTGCATATAAAAATTAAAACAGTTGGGGTCTCATTTACCGGAATCATTTGACTGAAAATTCCCAGACTGCACCTTCCGTGAGATCACACTGTTTATTTAATGGATTATAGGCATAAGTTTTAAACACAAACACTCAAAAAGCTTCACTCAGCATGCATGTTATGTAATTTATGTTGGTGGGGGTTAATGTTAAGTAAGAAAAAGTTTGGAGTAGTGTTACGGAAAATACAAGATGAAAAAATAAGAGTCCCTGCTCTTAATGGGTTACAGGTTGTTTTCGAAACAAAACAGGTCAGGGATAAATAAAACAGGGTTTCTAATGCAAATGAGAATAGGGTGGTATAAGAATTTAGTTTGAATTTTTAATAGGCTACCTAAAATAGAGAGAAGATATCTGTGATATAGATCTCCCTTTTTATTTGAGGGGTTTGCTTTAATTACTAGACAGGAAAATATGTCACATTACCATGATGCAATACCATTGACTTCATAGAAAAGTTATCACTCCACAAACACAATGATTTTTGTTCAGTTCATTTAAAACTTTTCCTTATCTTTTCATTTTCAGACTGTAGTCCGGGTGGGGCAGGGTCAGGTCTAATTTTGTTATGTTACCTCCACCCATGTAAGGAAATTCTTTGCCTTCAACATCAGCTGTATTGTTTCCGGCAAAGTGGTGGCAGCTTACGAAGCATTTGTCAAGGTTTTTAATGCTCGGCGTAGGCAAAATTAGCATAGGTAAGCTGTTGAGTTACATTAACTCACAAAATTGTGAGTTACAAATGGGTGTTTACAAATGAAAATTTCATTTGATCCACAATCATCGTCTTATTGAAAGTGTAAGGTTCCAGTGAGGGTCAGGGAGTTCGAAAATATATAAAAATATAAGTGCTCATGTTTAAAAATACATAATTATTTCTAGGCAGTGATGACTCAGATGAGACTAGTATAAATTAGTCAGTGAAAACCCATGTGGCTTTACAAGTGTGGTTTTAATTGTGGGTTTTTTTAACTTAGTACTGTAAGGTCCACGTTTTGGTGCCTGGTGGATTCAGATCACTAAAGGAGAGGTCTAATTTGAGCACCTGAGTTTAAACTGTAAAATTATTATGCAAAGCTTCAGCACGGCTTAGCAGTTTCTGTGCAAGACAAACATGAATAGAATAACAGGAATATTTCAGAAATAAATGAGATAAAATGGAAGACCCGCCCTTGGTGCCTTTGCATGACTTTGGTCTGCATTATGCATGGGTCAAATAATCTCCATTTTTTCTTTGGGATTTGAGAAGGAATAAGTCTTTTAAAATAAAAAATGCATAGTAGTTTAGCTTGTTCTCCGTCTTCTCCAACAAATTCAGATGGTAATTTTTAAATGGAGTGTGACTGAGACTTGTAAATGTTCCAGTGGAGAGACCTCGAAGTACCTTACGTGAATAAACATGACATGTTCAACACGATGTCTTTCTACATCGTGCATTATCTTCTTAGATTAAGAACAACGTCCCAAAGGCAACCAAATTATACTAACAATATCTAAAATAGTTTTATTTACAGCTTTGCTTTTGAGGAAACCGTTATAGAATGTAGGATGATTAAAGCTAGCGCATATGAGTTAGAATAGAAGTTAGTTCCTAAAATGTTTAATATAATCTCTTGAATTAAAAAAACCAAACCTCCTCAAAATGATGATCTAAATTGGGACTGAAATTTTGTTCCTAGGAAAACTATGTTATGTTATACTTGAAACTTTATTTTGAAATCAGAAAAATGTTCTCCACCCCCCCCCCATCATTTTATTGATTTGAATTAACATATAGGATTTCTTATACACTTTAATTTGGTTGTGTATCCGTTGCCTTTGTTAACAGTTTCAATTTTTGTCAGTCCTAATTTCAGCCATTATCTGCTAAAGCTTGGACTCAGTTGGGGAAGTAGCTTTTTACCTTCAGTATGACAATTTCACTGTAAAGAAATCATTTCTTAAAAAACATTGACTTTTTTCTGTCCTTGGAAATGGTAATTCTGTGGTACTTAACTTCATATTGTCTTATTTCTGATGCCAGATTTGTTAAAAAAAAAAAAAAAAATCTTTATTTCCTTTTGAGGTTGGAAAGAGGCAGGTTTTTCAGTCTGATTGTAATACAGTAAGTGATTTAGTAATCTTTTGAGATTCAGAAAGAGAACAAAAGCCATTGTAGTGGAATAATGTGTCGGGGTTTTTTGATTTTTTTTTTCTCCCCCTTAGTTTCCTCTTCAAGTTGTGTGATCAGAAATTTTGAAAAGACTTTTTATTTCAAACCTAAATTGTGATGTTCGGTGGTTTGGGTCGGAGTGTTTGTAAGTAAATGAGATTCAGATTAGGTATTATAAAATCCCACATGAATGTTAATTTATATTGTATAGTTCAGCAAGTCAGATCTTTTGGTTTAATAGTAATGTATCCAGCTTGATATAATAATTACCATTTTATAGAATGAATAGAGACGTTATCATTGAAAGCAATTTGTAACCAACCAGCTCTCTAATCCTGTAACTGATGGGATTGCCACTTTTTCTGTGCGACGATGAGTTTTTTAGCATGTGTTGGAGCTGCGCGCTTAGCTGTGGGTTTACTTGGCCGACAAATGTGCCCGTGTTGTATTGCGCTGACTTTAATAACTTCAATTCTGGCAGCTCTCATCGGTATTTAAGAACTTCATCGTATTGAAACTGCTTTTAATTAATGAAAGGAGAAAGGCTGTAACACAGTTTTCACGTGTTGACAGATTTGTGTGCTTCCGAATATTTTGCCACGCATTTCTTTGATGTTCTTTCTTATATGTCTTTCTTATATTTCTCTGTATCACATTGCGGGAGTATTCTGGCATTTTGGCACAAAACTTCAGAGCTGTAGTCATTGCAAGAGGAGCGGGGAAATAATGAAGTTTAAAAATCTTTTTATATTCCTAGACCTACAGAATAGAGCTGCAGGTGAATTAATTCCTAATGCTTGGTAGATAGTAGTTGCGGAGAATAAACACGTGTTGAGATGGGCTTCGTCTCACTCAGCTTTCTATCACCACCGTGTAGACGTGTATATCTAAGCTAATTGTCCGGGCGCTATTTACGGTCAGTGAAGAGGAATAGGCACTTAGCATGCTGCGTTTCATCTGACCTATTTTAGCCATCTAGCTTCGAGGGAGATGAATCACACCACACAAGTACCAGCTTCTCTCCACTGACTCTAAAAAGCACCTAAAAGTGACAAACTCCAACGTAGATGTCTGCGCTGTAGAAGTCTTAAGTTAAATAACATGAACCCCTCCTGCTGGGTTTAACATAGAAAGAACATATGGGCTTGATAGGAAGGCAGGGGGAGCGAGCTCTGAAATACTCGTTTATAGCATACTGGAATGAAAAAAATCACAGCTGCTTTGCAAACTGAGCATTTATAATTGCTTTGCCAAGCTTAAACTATTTATTTACATTTATTAGCAGAGTTGCACTCCAGCCCGGTGTTTGATCTGAAGAGCTTTAGGAACAGATACGTCGATCATAAAAGTCTGCAAGTTCTGTTTTTGGAGAGTTTCAGGATTGTCATAGTCGTGCAGCAATTCTGAGAGCACAACCAGTCTTGGCAATTTTATACATCATTTGTATTCTCTGAAAGTGCAAGCCAGACCTGCTATCGGGACTATCCGTATTTGATGTGAAAATAAATGCCCTTGAAACGGGATGCTAACTTTGGCGCTCGTATAACTATGATACTGAGGGCTCATCCCTTTAGCGTTATAAAAGCACACGCAGTGTTAAAATCCTCATGCTAACCTCGGCCTGTGCCTTACGAACTAAATGTGCATCGCAAGATGAATTCCAGTGCCTAGACCAAGAGAGACAAGAACTGACGCTGCGTACGTGTATTGCTGTAGGTTTTTATGGATTTGCGGTGGGGAATTTCCCGACATCTTTGTCAAATGAACATCCCAGCCATAAGCTCATATTACGTAATTACTTTAATCAGAATTTTTTTTTTAAAATGATGCTTAACAGCATAGTTGGTAGAGCTGACATCACTTGTAAGAGCTTATAGCTCTTTCCCAGCCATACGGTGCGTCTTCCTTTGCTTAACAGAGCCTTCCCGTGGCTGGGGGCCTCAAGTAGCTGCCCCGGCTGCTGACCCCTCGAGACCGGCCTTTGATATGGGAAGCTGGCAGCATGGCTGAGTGAGCCGGCGATATTGTGGTGCCTTGAAAGAAATTCCCATGTTTGCTGCTGGTTTGGCATGGCAGCCTATCTGTTTGTTTTCTGATGGCCATAGTTTTTGCACTAGCAAGTTTGAGGCAGGTTTAAGGTCTAAGGTTGAAGGAAAGAATTAGCCTGTGCTAGGAAGTACTTTACACTTGGCAGCTGGAAGATGAAGAAAACAGTGGAGTATAAAGTGAATTTTGGAGTATAAAGTAAAATTTTGGATACGAGAATTCCAGTCGCACAATTTGATTATTTTCCTCAAAGCATCCTTCACTAAGGATGCCTGTATGCTAAGTTTTAATTTCATCTGATGGTTGCTGTAGCTGTGTGCTGATGGTGGGTGACACTTTTTGCAGAAGGAAAATCTCTTCTGCTCTTTTCGTCGTCAGTTCTGAGTGATTTGTGTCTGCTTTACACGTCTGTTAGCCTCATCTTAAATGTTGGGCTTGATTTTGCTGGGGCAGAAACTATTTAAGGCTTGCGCAATTTCACACACACCCCCCACCCCCCACCCCCTGACTTTTCAAAATGATTTAAATAATTAAATGCAATTTTATATAGAAATGCATTCCTGAATCTGTTGAAATCTGGTATACACTATTTCAATGAATATACTATTTAAATGGATAGCTGTGACATTTTGTATATTTAAATATATTTTTATATCTATAAATATATATTTTTATATAAAAGATATATTTTTATATTTACATATAGATAAAATATGTATTTGAATCTATCCAGAGTCGAATATTTAAATGAAATTGTCGGTCACTTGCAAAATCATACATGCTTAATACAGAACTTGCATTAAACCTACACGTAACTTAGGCCATGCGATGTGATTTTACGGCTCTGGTTGCAACAGGGCTTTTGAGTTTGAACTTTGATGTCATCCTCTGGTAACTACTAAGTTTATGATACATTTTTGTTACGTATATGGTATTTCTGTGGACAAAAGAGAGAAGTTGTGCTTATGTGAAACGGCAGCTGTCGATCAGCAGGTTTTAATAAGCAAATAGCTGTGTATGTGAAGCGTGCAGATGTTGGGTGGCTTGGTAATGTCATTTGGAGCGCGGTACAGTGACGTAAGAGTGCTCTGGCTGGTAGAAGCCCCATATCCTTGCAGTTACTGGGTCCCTTTCTTGACATGAATGACATCTCCCTGAGCGTATTCGCTTACCCAAACCTGACCTCACTCTTCTGCTATGGCCGTGTTACACAACTGGATGGAAATCATCTAATAAAACGTGGTCTGGGTACGGTGCTCTGTGGTGCCATCTAATGGAAATAAAGCACTGTCATTCCTCCGCGTCAAAAATGAAAGATGTCCACCTGTCACTATCCAGGCTAATAATTATAGGTGAATATGTGTTAAATTATATGAGCAGCTTACAAATCTAAACATGGATATTCATGAATCATATACAAAAGTACACATTGCTTTTCTTAATTTCTTCCTTAATTTTCTCAAATTCTTTCCCTCATACAGGCTCTTGATGGAAATGTATATGATCACCTTAAGGATTATTTAATGGCATTCAGCAGGACTGAACTAGAGACATGCCAAGCTGTACAAAACACATTCCAGTTTTTACTGGAGACTTCCAGCAGGGTAAGTTTTTACTGAATGATCCTTTGTAACTGAATACTTACAGCATATATAAGTTCCCAGGCTTAAGATTTGCTTCCAAAATAACGACAAAACTGAATGGTTATTATTTTTGGTTACTCCTGAGTGGTATTAAGTTAAAAGAAACTGGACAGTTTTCTTGGGGAGAACTGGGGAGAATGTTGCCACCCAGATTGCATTCTCATGAGTGCATTTACACAGTGCAAGACCTTTAGAGAACAGAATCAAGAGCTGTGCAGTTATACTCACTCTGCGTGCTTGGAAAGAGAAATTGCAGCTGAGTTCTGCACTGGGTAATCTGGAACCGCATTAGTCATCCATCACAGTAAAGCCCTGTGAAACTGTTTGGATCATTTCTTAATAATTGACTGTCAACTTAAAAATCAAAATATTACTCCTTTGAATTAAGAATGGCAAATACAGAAAACAGATTAGAGTCTTGTCAGAGACGTGGTTTGTTTCCTCTGTCGAGCAACCAGAATCAAAAATACGTGATCGCTTCCAGGATAATTTTGATGCTTCAATAATTCATCTGCTGGGCTAAAAACCAAAATAATTGCCATTGAGCTCAAACGAGCTGCTTTGGTGCAGCCATAATATTCCTTTATACATATACCTTAACCACCCACACAGAAACAGAGCTCATTAGTGCAGGGACTTATGTAGAAACAACATATTTAACACGTTTCTTACTCACCTGCAAGCATGCTGACTCGCACCTTATTGGATATAAAGTGAGTGGATTAAAAATTGGCTTTGCGCTAGCTTGCCTTTGAATTTACTTGGCAGCAACTGTAAAGATAATGAAAATACCGTTTTATCTTCTATTGGAAAAGCACTTTCAATAATTTACCTTGGTGTATTTCATTCAGGTCAGCTTTAAATATCTTCCCCAAAAATGCCGGGTTTGAATCTTTTAACTAAATATGTTTATATATAATGTCTATGTATTCATAATTAATTTCTCAGTATTGTATTCCGGGCTTTGTGATCAGAATATTTGGAGTGTTGCCTGTCTGGGACTTTCATCTAACTAAACTGTCATTTCCAAACAGCTCATTTGCGTAGGAATACCTTCATCGTATATTTGTGTGCGCCGAGCTTGTGATAGCTTGTGTTAGCAAGCCTCTGTGTGGCCAGAAGCCTGCAGGTCTGGTTTATTTTATACAGTAACGTCATGCCGCATGTTTGAGGAAAATAGTTCTGTTTCTGCTTTACTAAGTCAGTACAATGCCTGGAGAGCGAACAAAAATGTAAATACAGCTGTCAGGTCTGAACAGGATTTTTACAACTGGTTTATAGCTCATCAGCACCAATTTTCTTGCAGTTCAAGAATGCAGGGAAGAAAAATTTGTATTACATTACTACTGAAAACGTGTGTCGTGCTCAGAAATACTAAACACATTAATTGGTGGCTTATTCCATGGACGTAGGCTTTGCTCACCCTTTCTTTGGAACTTTAAGCATTTCCTGGAGGTCCACGTTGCAGGAATCCGCTCAAAAAGGAGAGGTGAATCCGGAGCAGAAACTCTATATCAAGAGCTATGCGTGTGTTTCAAAAGTAGCTTGAGTGTTAAACACGTACCAAATTTGTTAGCAATTTAGTAATTTGGAATAAAAACCAGCTTGCTATCAAAGCAAAGATTTAAATAATTATTTTGGTTTTTTAATACTTCACCTGTTCTTTGTTAGTTTTAAGTACAAGATCACAAGCTTGCCAAGCTACGTTTAAAAAGATACTTTAGATCATTGGTAGAAATGCTTTCTTTTTTCCATCTGAACTATATTTCTGTTTACAGGATGGAATTAAATTATATTTGCCTTAGGACGAGACAAGTTGCTTCCCAGAAGTGCCTGCTTACCTCTTGAATGTCGGAGAGCCAGAGGTGGCTGCTTCGGATGGGCAGGGCTGCGCTGTAGTCAGCTGCTCAGGAGACTGTCAGTCACCTCATGCTAGTGCAGATTGAGGGAAACATCTCAAAAACAAGTTTTCTGTATAAAATGAAGGTTTTTCGCAGTTTATCGTAACACCGTTTGTTGCGGCTTTGGAGGTTTTATTACTGCTAGGTTGGGGTGACCCATGTCATTCCTCTGGCACGTTCAGGAGATATTACCCTCTGACACTGAGCGTATGAAAATGCAGTTTAACTGCCTTTTCACTTGAACAGTCTTATTCAAGACTTGCACTTCTTGCACTTCTCTTTTGGAAAAAATCTGATTTTCTTTGGAACATTTTCTGAAATTCCATTTGCTGTTTCGAATAACATTTCTGTGATGTTTCTAGTTAGAAGCTTCACCAACCTGGGGCAAATAATTTCATTTATGCACGTCTCTGACTATGCCTTCTTTCTGCATATGGTATATATTTAACGTTTGATTTCAAGTCTATTTTAACATGTCAATTGACATTGACTTCATAAAGAAACTGCGTGAGAACGTTGACTTAATTTCTGAATAACAGGAAATCCATTTGGAAAAGTTGCTGTTTAATCCTGAGAATACTCTGTTGCTTAGGAGTCTTTTTATTTTCTTTTTAACAATTGTCAAATATGTTGTGCAGAATGCTGCAGGGTATTAATTTGCTGGACTTGCACACCCTCCCGAGTCTCACGTTATGATAACGGTTGTTCTCATTCATAACCAAATATTGTTGCTTTGAGGGAAAATTTCTTACGAGTGCTGTCGTAAAGATGTTTTTTCTTCTTTGAAGAACTGAGTTGCTTTTGAGTTAGAGGTCTACAGTGAAAGCTGATTGCGTTAAAATAACTGTCTAGGTTTTCATGTCCTCGGTAACTACACTTCGGGGGTTTTTCTAATTGAAGTTGGTTTAAAATAGTTTCGAATATTTGACACGGCACAGAGTTGTGTGCTACGGTCAGTGCTCGCATGGAGCTAAAGGACTATGTGAAGGCTGGAGCTGTTTAATGTAAGCGATCTCGATGCCGTGGTCAGTGCTGAGCATCAGCTGAAGCTGCAGATGATTCCTCCTTTAGTATTTTCCAAATTTCTATTTATGGCAATTCCTAATACAGACTCCTTGTATGCCTTCTCTGTATGTTTTCTACGCATTTGAATGTGTTTATGTTCAACTGCTCAAATTGGTGCAGTAATTATGTACTTTACTGTTTTAAATGAGAGCATTATTGGCCCTGGAGGACTCTTTACTTTCTTTAACTGAAGATTAATTTTTACAGTTTAGTATTTCGGTAACACAAGCATCAACATTTTGACGCATTAGAGAACATGTTGTATTTACCATTGTACATACAGTGTAATCAGAATTCTCGGTCATACACAATGCTGCTGCTATTTCTGGATGAATACCATCTTTATTATACACTGCTGTACGTTTAAACCCTCAGTTTGGTAGTAGATTTTTATAACTTCATGCTGCTATTTATGCATTTTCATCAATTGTAGCAGAGAATACTCTCTAGAGTTCTTCAGCCAGTGATACTATTTTTTTCATATTGCAATCACTGAGTTTTTCTTTATAAATATGTGTAAATTGTGACATAAGAGATTTGTTTAGGGCTACGTGTCATGCTATCTGAAATGTATCATTAAACGAATTTAGTAGCTGAAGTAGTTTTCCCTTAACAAAATGCAAGCTATGAGAGTTTTCTCTGAAAGCAATCTAATATAGAGAGATGAATTTTGCAACTGATTTTGTATGCATTATTCCCAATAGTCTCTTCAGCTCCTGCAACTAATAATTTGTGTAAAAATAAGACATTTCAGCTTAAGAAAGAACTGTGTACAAGAAATTATCCACAAGAGGAGAGAAAAATATTGATGGTAGTGACACCACATACCGTGTACTTGATAGTTGACTTTTTTCCCCTCGTTTTACCTTTGTGGCATTTCTCGTTGGTTAATGGCAGGCATTTTGTAGGTCTCTCTTGTTCAGCACGTGTCCTGCCAGTCATTTTGGAATAACGGTGGGTAGTACTGCCCAGAATCAGGGCTTGTATTTCCTTTGGTTGCATTCCAGGTTCTGCTGCAGATTTGCTCTTGTTTGAGACAGTGTACTGATTTTACTGTACAGCATGTTTTAAGTATACAAAATAACCGGTCGAAATGGCACTTGTTGTTTTTCAGGTGGTGCGGGATTACAATCTACAGCTGTTTTTACAGGAGAACTCTGTGTTTCACAAACCGCAGCCTTTCCAGTTCCAGCCAAGTGACAGTGACACTGTAAGAACCCTGCTGAATTCCTTGATTTATTTGTTCTTGCTCTATTTTTAAGAATGTTGTTATAAATGGGTAAGAGAATAGTGCTCACTGGTATCCCAGTCTGGTTTAACCTCATGCTATATTTTTGGAAAAGAAAGGGAAAGTGGCCTGATTCCACCAGCTCTGCTTGCAGTTCGGAGGTAATCATAACAAAAGCATCAAACAGGCTCAACGTCATCCACAGAAGAGCTGAATCTTTTTTATTTCCAGACTCTGACTAGCAGTCCTGTGTTTCTCTGCTTTCAGAATAATTCTTACTACATTTTGTTAGGTTTTTATTGTGCTGGTGAGGTTCTTATAACATTCACTAATACTGGGTTACAACATGTGTGATGCTATGCCAAATAAAGTGTCCGTATACCTCTAAATTACTCAAGGAATACCTACGGATACATATAAGAAGTTATTGATTTAAAGACAATACTGTTAAAACATTGCATTCCAAAATAATCTTGGAAAATATTATTTTGGTGCATATGTTGCTTCCAAAGCAATCATTAATGACATTGAAATGGCATAAATCATAGTACGTAAATACATTTCCAAAGAGCACTTTAATAAAAGTGGATTGTTGATGTCCCACCGACAGTACTAACATTATTTTAAGAAATAACAGTTTCAAATAAGTCTAGATCTTTAAAAAAGTTAACCTTCTGCAGCTTTTTATTACTTTAATTCATTAGTAAACTGACTTGGACAGAAATATCTTGATCTCCAGTTCAGGTGACTAAATTCAAGAACCCTGTTAATACATACGTAAGAGTGATTTTTCCAGACATACTAACATCTAGAACACAGTTTCCTTTGTCTTTCCATTTTAACAACCTGGGATTTTGATTTTTTTTCCAGCTCCTTTGTATGGGGTCAGTTATTTACATTAAGTTTTTGGTTGTTCTTAATAGAATGAGCAGAATCTTTCTAACTGTCTTTGCCTTGCCTTTCTAACCTTTGCTGCTGTGTGTTTTCATCCTTGTGCAATCTCTGCATCTAGAGTTTTAATGCAGTTCAGCTCGTGGATATTGAGCCCTCACCTGTCAGTGCTATGAGAATGACTATAGCAGAGGTATATGGTAGTATTTATGATCAGCCTTTGGCGTTTGTGTCGTTATCGATATGCATGTGGCTCGGGATGCTGAATTTACACTCGTGTAGAGGTGGCAACAGAATGCATACTATAAATGCATAAATATATATATGCATAAAATGAAAAAAAAAAAAAAAAAAAAAAGGCTTTTTCCACCATGAGATTTAAGTTAAAGAAGGAAAACCAATTTAACTGTGTTATTTGTGGGGATCAGCGTCACACTTATCTTTTGCATTTGTGCAACATTTGTAACTGATATTCTAATCTTTTGGGGGCATGACTTAAAATTTCACGGCTCAAGATAGTGATGTGTATAATTGGTTACTTCTCTAATGTGAATGGAGAAGCTTGTATAACAACTGGAGGCTATTAGTATGCACTGATGAAATGCAGTCCCATTACTAATTTAATTTTGTTCTTTTTCCAGAGGGCTATCCTCATGTAAAACAGAACTGTAATTCACTCTTATTAAACCCTTCAACATTAAAAATTACATGATTCTTTGACGTGGCACTCGTGTGGTCTGACAGCGTACACGTGCGCTGCTTGTACTGCTTAACTTCAGGAGCTTTTTAAAAGGCAACGAATGGGGCGTTCGTGTCTAAAGCTGTCGCAGTACCTCAGATGCAGTGACTTCTTTACTTGGCTAACTCACTCGGGCTGTAGAATTACTGCGTTTCTTCATTGCACTGCATTTTCTGAGCTTCTAGCTGCTTATGCTGTAACCTGTTTTCACGAAAATAAATGAGTTATGCAGGCTTCTTCATGATCCATAGAATTATGCTCAGCTACCAGGGTCCTACCTGGGCAACTGCAGGTTACACAGTCACCATTTTTAATCAATAAGTACAAGAGAATGAGGGCTTTTTGCTCAGGCTTTTGAATTTGTTAGAAATTGTATGTTTTCTAATTAATCGAACAACATTTAATTGAAGAACAATTATCAAGCATTCTTTTGCCACCTATTCTCTTTGTAGATGATCTGCAGAGATTATCAGTTGGCTTTTAGTTTTTGTGGGTTATGCATGATAATTTTCACACCAAAGACTAACATTGAAAGAAATATACGTTGCGTAATACATCTAATCAAATGTTTAATATTAACCTTTTCCAAGAACAAATTATGGCCTCTCTTCAGACTAAATACCTGATACACTGTGACTGGGGTCAAAGTTTGGAGCATTTAAATATTACTGGAATGAAATTGTAAATATTGTAGGGAAGAAGAATGTTATAAACCTATATGGATGTGGAACTCAGCTATAGGAAAAGCTCTGAATGCTTTTATAAATTCTAGCTTTTCATGGTCCATCTCAAAATTTTGTTTTATGAGGGGAGAGCTGTTGCCAAAGAATAACTTAGAATGGATTGCCATGCAAGCCTTGAGTCAGGTACAAAACCCACAGCTCAATTTACTTTCAAAATACTCTCAAGGTGCACAGTCAGAGCCTCCAAAAGAGACTATTCCTGAGAAAAGGTAGGTATGAAATGGTTTTCCATCAATTTTCAGGATTTTTGTTTCCCCAACGTCACACTAACACTGGCTGGAATGTAGACTCTTGAGCGTCCACAGAGAGAAGCCCACTACAAAATAGTTTACATTAATCAACTAATTTCCATTATCTAAAAAAATCATTTTGAGCTTAACTTTATACATTTGTTCACGTTACTAAATTATTTAGATTGTTTCAGTGTCTCAGTTAATTTCGACTGACATAAATTAATTTTTTAAAAAAAGGAAGTTTTAAAAATTTTTTAAAATAAACCATTTTCCTCTAAGGAAATGGTTTGTTTTAAAAGTATTCAGTAAGAAATCATTGATAAATTCCCAACCAGCTTTAATCCTTTCGATAAATGAATTCACAAAATGGATTGGGCCTTTACGAACAGCAAGATGGAAAAAATAAAAGGGTCTTTTGAAATACCTTTAGCCTCACAAGAAAAAACAGTCAGCACATGCTGACCTTACACGGAGGCTGCTGCTATATTCAATGTAGTGACGGTTTAATCATCAAACATCCTCCCACGAGGCAAGTGATATTTATTAAGTCCGCAGAAATCTATTGCGTTGAAAACGATACCGTCCCCGTGCTTCACAGATAAGCCCTAGCCATAAGAACAGGGCAAAATATAAAGGAAATTAGCCAGCTTTTCTCTGTTTCCTGTTTGGAAAAGATTCTTTTTCCTTGTACCGCATGTTATCATGTGAGAAAATGAGCCAGACAACAAAAACCATGTCCATGGTGCGGGAGGATAATGGCAACAAAAAGCTGACACTAAACTTTCAAGGTCTTTTTCCTGTTTTTTATCTACGTGTTGCCCGTGACTATAGTTTCCCCTGTACATTACTGATGCTGTCGTTTTCTTTGAGCATGCAAGTAAAAAAAGTAGCCAAATCTTATTTGTATGCCAGCTTATGGACATGAAAAAAAAAATACATTTTTCTCACTGTAATTTGCAGAAAAACATCATCTCAGTAAGACCGGTGGAAAGTTTTGGAGTTTCACCCCTCGTTACTTGGATGTCCAAGTTTCATGGATAGATTGTGAGAATAAGGTTGAATTTCACCTCACTGTCATACGCAGAAGAATATCTTGAATTTCTGAGCAGCTTGTATTAAGCTATGTAATATAAGTGATATAAGCTATATAATATAAGTGATATACTTACAAAAGGACATCATTCTTGCTTGTGGCAAGGCATGTTTTCTCAGCTCTGCAAGTGCTCAGGGGTTTGAAAGTAGATAGAAATTACTGTATAGGGGGGAACGAGGACTCGGTCTTTATCAGGCTTTTAGCGGGATTGTGTGCATGCATACAGAGGCAGAGGTATTTCCACATTTCAGCATTTACTGTTGAATTTATTTAAATATTTAAAATGGATGTAAAACTTACTTAGTATTAAATAGCGTTAAGTATTTTAAAATTCCTTCGCTTTCTAAATAACGTTATAATCTGTTTTTATAATTATTGAATATAAATATTGGATGTTTGATACAAATATTTAAATACAAAGAAGTTCATGAAATATAAACTGCTAGTAAAAAATAATCCCTCGTGTGAGTAAGCCTGAACTAACAAGTCCAGAGAATGCACTACTTTTTCTGTATTTAGAGTAGTCTTCAATACCAGAACAAAGTGATTGTTTTTAACTCTAACTTTTTTGAAGCTCAATACACCCAAAAAAGTTATGATTGAATTTTATCAAAGTATAAAGTATTAGGAATTATTGCTGAGGAGAAATACAGCCCTTCAGAGAAGGAAACATTCCGCAGATGCAAGCAGGAGCCTGGCAAATTCCCTGTATAACTTGACATGTCTTGTGTGGCCAACGTGACTAAAACCGATTTTACTTAATTCCCCCCACCTCTGTCGTGGTTAAAATAAGGTCTGAGATATAATACTCATAGATGAGGTTGATATTGAAAATTTAATTTGAAGAAAAGGGAAAGTCCACACCCTAGAGTTACTGGCTCTCTTATCTTGGGTTGAATTTTAACATCGTTTCTGATTACTGTAAGTATAATGAGCTGCAATTGGCTCACTACCTAATTGATTTGATTTTAATTTAGAGAGCATGCTGTTAGCATTCTTTTTTTACAGTCAGGAAACACGGTTTAAACAAAGCTCTGAATAATTTCTAACAGTGAAGACTAGAGAGCAGAAGTAATACTTGAAAGAAGTGGCCACTTAAGAAATAGATCTTTGTTTATATTGCATTGAAAATATCTATGAAATTAATTTCTCTGTGTCAAAGCTGATTCAAAAGGTACTCTTTTTTTTTCCTTTGGTTACCTAATGAGAGCAATTTTTCTATAGTTCTAGTTATAATAGAATGCACTATAGATTTTTGAAAAAGTTGGATGTGAATGCAGCTGCTGTGATAGCTGAGGCAAATAAGAATAATTATGAGGGTGAGAATGGAAGTACACTAATGAAAATAGACTTCACTCTAATTTCAAAATTAATTTCAGTGAGAAGATTAAAAACTTTTAAAGATAAGTAAGATTAAAATTAAAAAAAAAAATATTTGTGGCTTTTAATCTCTGCTGTATAACAAAAGTGCTTAATGCAAAAACATCAGACACTAGGAACAACAAAGCTGTATTAATCACTGCCATCTAACAAAAACCAGTGCTTTTAAGATTCTAGTCTTTCCAAAAAAACAACCAAAAAAACAAACCCAGAGATGGGAAAAAAATAGAGCTACAACCTTTACACTACCCCTATCCTAACGTGTTTGGCATCAGCTGCTGCAACAATCTGTGTGCACAGTATGTTTCAGAGGAGATTTCTAGCTAATGGTCATTTGTAGGTTAGTTGTGAGCCTCCAAAATAATGATTGAACCAGAATTTAAAGCTAAAAACCCCCTAAAAACCACCTGGATAAATTATTCCATACATATGGCTGTACAACTGTTCCTTTCATGGGTACTTTTAGTAAGGAGAGTTTCAGTTACACCAGATGTCAGACAATAGCTTCAGTATTTGTTGGGATTTAAATATTTTGCTATAGAAAATTTCTTTAGTAAAAAAACATGCGGTCATGGTAGGACTATTTTTCAGCCCAGATGATGTCAAAAAGTCCCAGATCCTCTTTCTCTGTTCAGATATCCCAGAACCATCTTTCTCCTGATGAGTTTAAATGTAATTATTTTCTTTACTCCCTGCCTGATAGGATGTTCCTTATCCTTCTGCACCCCCCAGCACTTGCCACTGCAAGAAGAGATGTTAATTTATTAGATTAAAAAGCAGAATATGCTTATATAAAGCAGCGATAGTCAGTTGGTTTGTTTTATGCTTTATCATACCATATGTACAGAGGTTTATGTAACCTGTTAATAGTGGATGTAGGTCCTTTTTTATTCTCCTGAGTGGAAAAAAACCCCTGTATGTGAATAATCTTTATTTTTAAAGATGGGGGTGTCCTGTTTATCACGCTAAAAATTTACTGAAATGCAAGTCAGTCCTAGCTCACTCTTGGCTAAACTAAAATTAAATTAGTTCTACAATAATAGACTAAAATGAGCACCAAACTTGACTCACGATTTTCTTAGAACTGCTGTGTTGAGCTATCAGTTGTGTGAAAAATATCATACATACCCCTTCCTCCTCCCCAGAAGTGTCGATCATAAAGTTGAGCTTGCTTTTCGACATTGGCATGGTAACCTCTTATTTTCACCTCTTTAAAAGAAATGGCTGTGATTTTTAGGTGTGTTTTGTGTTGGCGATTTGCGTGCAGTAAATGTTTACTACTTTTTTCCTTTGTTGGAGTGAACTTTTTTAGTCTTCAGCTACAAAAATAAGGAGCTTTTAGGCTTGAGAGCCAACTTCTTTTCTGCTCTTAAAACTGTACATGTGCCATCTGCATCCAGATATAACTGCGTAAAGAAGAGAATGCAAGCTGGGTGTTTGTCCCTGTCATAAGGCAGTTCTGCACCTGCAACAACATTTCAGACAAAAATGGAGAAGCGACATGTGTCTACAGACTAAATGCATTTGTTAATTTAAGAAACAGCATTGCTGGCCTCTACGCTCTTTAGCTGGTTGGAGTCATCTAGTACTTTCTGTTGGTTTACTGATTGAATTTTTAGCACTAAACACTGCTTTCACTGTAATCCAAACCCTGAGAGAACAGCAGAATGTCCATCTATGTTTAGCTCAGGTTTTTTGGCTCTTCCTTCATTCCTTGACCATGGTAAGTGGTTTTGGTTTCCCTCCTTTTTGGAAGAGGTTAAATCGAGTCATTGGACGTCTTGCCACCACCAAATTCCAGTCCTGAAAACACTTAAGCAAGAGCTTAATTTAGTAAATCAGGTTAGGACCAGACGCTTCAGTTCCCCCACCTTCTTCCCTACACTTCTGATTTTTATGTCTATAGCAGATAAATCTCTGGTTTAGCTCCTTTCTTCATACCTATTTCAATGGCAGTGGGTTTTTTATTTCTTGCTTCATATACCCCTCTAGCCTGTCTTTACCTGAGGATACAGACTTCTCAAGTCATCCTTGAAGTCCTCCTGAAGCATATACTCTTCCATGCCGGTCTGCTTGCTACTGCTCCTCTGCTTATAAGTTTCTTCACAGCCTTTGTAAGTGCCAGCAGCTTGGTCTTTTACAGGTCAGGTGAAGTCCCTCCCTGTGATACCGGCTCCATTTATTCAGGAGGCATTCCAGGTCCTGATGGGTTTGAAAGCTTTCTCCTTGCACTGTCTTCTCAGCCAGGTATCCACACTGTGTATTTCCACCGCTCTCCCTGGTCTTGTGCAGTTTAGGAGTCCCTGTTTTCAGCTTCTTCCCCAGGAGACTAAATTTTGCCTCTAGATCTTGTCTCCTGCTTTTGCCTATATTTTTGGTATCCACACAAACCACAGCTCTAGGTTTCTCCCCAACTCTTTTTATTACCCCATTTTTATGTTGTTTATTTTTAGACCTTTAAGCAAGGGTGAGGTCTGCTTGGATACAATACTGCTTTATGAATAACTAATATAACCACTCTGATCCAATAACAATTCATTTCTTTTTTAGTATGCCCTTAGGAGTAGCCACAAAGTTTGCATTCATTTTTCTGGTCAAGTGCTTTTGATAAATAGATTAAAAACCAAAAACAGACTTGGGGTAATGCAGAAGGTTATCAAGCAACTGAAAAGAAGTCTGTCTTCTTTCTTAATGAAAATGAGATACCGGGTAGGAGCAAGACCACTGGGAACACTGAAAATTCGTTATGAGATGTTTTATAGGGGAGAGGCAATGTCAAACGATTCTGCTCAGATTTGCAGCTGTTAAGACCAGCTGGAAGCTGTGGAAGAAGCTATCCAAAAATGCTTACTCCAATAAAGCAGGAAAAAACTGAGGTCAAATGTTATCTTAAGGATCGGATGTGCCTAAATAAATCCATGTGTTTTTCCTCTTTACATTTTGCAATGACCTAGTGGAGTAGCTTAACCAAGGTAATTAAAGAGGTCAAGCAGCAATGAAGAAACAAGATCATATAAAGCCACCTCGATAAAAGCAGGCAAAAGCCAACTTAATATTTAAACTGAGGGGGCGGGTGAAGAGAGCTGCACCTGTCTGTTCTTTGCTTGGTAGGCAGCTTTGCCTTCCTACCTGTTCATGCCAGAGCTAACCACGTGCTTATAACTTACCTCCTCCTCTTCTGGGCTGCTCTACACCTCATCTAACAATTCCTTTTACTTTGACAATACCATTAACGTGGGCTTTGTGGCTCTGTCCCACTCCAGTGGGTGAACTTCATGGAAATGTTTGTTTCTGGCTTTGAGCTAAAATATCTTGACATCTTACACTGGATTGTAAAAGCCTCTTGGGGTTTTTTTTTTTTTGGTCACTGGGAGCAACACAAGGTTGCTACCTCCCCTCCGCCACTCTTTTGATGTCTATTAATGTGTGCCTTAAGGCATTCTGTAGGGACAAGTTGAAGCACTGCAAGCTTCTTGGCTGAGTTATAGCTTCTTGAAATAGAGGCAGAAAGTGGCCCAGAAGTCGCCTAAAGCATTAGATATATTTCAGAGCCCTGTGGTGGGAGCGTGTGTGTACGTGTAGGGGTTGTCTTCCTTTCCCTCACTTACCTCTACTGTTGGAAATCATCTCCTTCGCAACCCCTTGAATCCGCTACCCCCAGCTCTCTTGTAATAAGAAGATGAGTAAGAATAAAGGCCAGATTCAATTTTGATGAAAAGGAGCTTAGCTGAACAAAGTAACAAGCTG
Organism: Mycteria americana; assembly: GCF_035582795.1. Lineage (NCBI taxonomy): Eukaryota > Metazoa > Chordata > Aves > Ciconiiformes > Ciconiidae > Mycteria > Mycteria americana. Next base: position 220,605,379 of record NC_134365.1, on the reverse strand, counting down.
AACCAATTTTTCCCTCATTTTCAGTTAAATCCTCTGATAGGATGTTAGCATAAGTTAGTATTATTGCCTCTCCCATGAGGGCAGTGTAATCTAAAGGCATAAAAATCTTGCTTTCAAAATCACTTTCGTTTGCTCCCCAGTATCTCTTGATTTTACTCCAGTCTATACCAAATGCTGGTATTAAAATTATTTTCCTTCCTTGACACGAATCGTACCACTTTGCCTACTGAAATACCTGATAACGCCATCTCTTCTTCTGCATCAGCTGGAGGCTTCTCACCTAGCCTGAAAAGAATTCCTTGTCTTTCTGCACTCTTACCCTTTTCCTGCTGGCTAACCTTGAATTTCTCCTTCCTAAACAACTTTTGCATACTTGTGGGACCTTCTCTAGTTTCAAACCACACCCGATGGAGAAAAATCCTTGTCTTTTGTTATAGAGTTGAGAGTGAGAGAGAGAAACTCATGAAACGGTCATTTCTTTCATGTGTGCATGCACAACCTCAGTTTGTTTTGAGCAGCACTATGCGTACTCTCTCTTCTTGAGTCATAATTCATATGGAGATTTTTTCAGTTGGTCTCAAAGGTTGTGCAAGATTATATCAGCCCAAAGAGGACTTGTGATAACAAGGAATGCAGGGTGGCTCTGGACTGCAGGGACTGTCTCAGCAGTGAGATGTGCCTGAGTCAGCAAGTCATCCAGGAAGAGGAGTTGTTCTTGAGGATCCCCTTCGGAGCATTGATTAACTGAAATTGGACAAACCGTTGAAATGTATGTTCTAAGAATCTGTTCTATTGTGCCAGGAGCATACCCTGGGAAGGTGGGGTAAATATAATGTCTTCTCACAGCTAATTTTACTGACAGGGAGAGATGAGACTGGCTCAGGAAAAAAAATCATAGAATCACAGACTGGTTGAGGTTGGAAGGGACCTCTGGAGGTCATGTGGTCGAGAGCTGGTTGCCCAGTGTCATGCCCAGGTGGCTTTTCAATATCTGCAAGGATGGAGACTCCACAACCTCTCTGGGCAACGTGTGCCAGTGCTCGGTCACCCTCACAGGGAAAAAGTGTTTCCTGATATTCAGAGGGAACCTCCTGTGCCTCTGGCCCTTCACTGGGCACCCCTGAGAAGAGCCTGGCTCCGTCCTCTTTGCACCTTCCCTTCACATATTTATAGACATTGATGAGATCCCTCTGAGCCTTCTCTTCTTCAGGCTGAACAGTCCCAGCTCTCTCAGCCTCTCGTCATAGGAGAAATGCTCCAGCTTCTTCATCATCTTCATAGCCCTGTGTTGGACTCTCTCCAACTTAATCATTATTAAGTTACTTATCCTTACGTACTATAGGTGCAGTAATTGTGTACAGAATACCCACAGATATAGAAGGAATATCAGGAAACCTACTTTAGTGAAAAGAGAGAGACTGATTTGCATCCTAAACACTGAGATATATATGTAAATGCACAGAGTAGTTGCTGTAGCAGTAATGGAAATTATAGACAGATTGGGAATGATTTCAGTAACTAAATGCTCGGAAGTCTGTCTTCAGAGTTTCAGATGGGTTCTGTGCAATCTGTAGACAACAGGGAGCTACTCCGTCTTGCTTTAGTTGGCATTTCTTGAGCGGGAGGAATTATTTTTTTTGCTTAGTGAGACAATAAAAGCAGGCATAAGATGAAACAATATAAAAAAATGTGATTTGAAATTTGAGTTACTGTTTTGCAGACAGTTTTTTTTTTCTTGGACAGAAATGGCTGTGCTGTTGTCAGATACTTGATGGCAGTACAATTTGATCACAAATTACGAAGAATGAGCCTAAATGGCCAATTGGATCATGCTTAACCTTTCGTCTTTGCTTCCCATAATGCATGTTTATTTTAGAAATTAGGTGACTGACTTGGCTAGTTATTCTTCATCTCTTTGATATAGTGTACGGGTGAAACAGTATTTCAGTTTTATTCATCGTGAATGTCTTTCATTGCAGTAGAACTGTGTCTGGTATTCAGTGTCCCGCTGATTTTCCTGAGACAGTGAGTCGTGACTTCTTTTGAACTTTGATTTGCTTTCGTAGTTGGCTTTCCACAACATGGTACCATCACAAAGTTCATAAGGAAGAGAGTTGGGTTTGTTGACTCTTTCTTGTTTTGTATGAAACAAGATCCCAGGCTGCTAAATGTAATATAAAGTTATCCTGTAACTAAATATCATCATATCTACAGAGGTAGTGCCAGGTCTATGTCATGACTCATTCTCTTGTTGTCTTCTATTCCAGAGTCGGCAACTGGAATCAGAAACTGGAACGACTGAAGAGCACAGCCTCAACAAGGAGGCTCGGAAATGGGCTACCCGGGTAGCCCGTGAGCACAAAAACATCATCCACAGTCAACGGGTAGGTTAGGAAAACTTTCATTTACAGATTTTATTTGTTGCAGCTCCCCACGGCATGAAAAAGGAGCTGCTACAAGCACCCAGGAATTATTTTTGTCCTGTTGTCTCTCCAGGCAACCTGCCATTTTCATCTTAGCCTTTCTTGGCATGGTATACTCAAACAGGCAGGTTAACAGCTCCTCAAACCTTTTGGTTTGTCAGTACGTTTTGTTATTCCCATATAAATCTGAAGTTACAGCTTCTACTTTACTGCAAATAACTTGCATACCTACCTCTATCCGACACAGTGTCCTTTTGTTCCATCTAAAGTTTCAGGGATCCTCTGATCTCCACTATATCATGTATATATTACCCGTAGAAAAAAATGTATTCATTTGGATTTCAAAAGTCTTTTCAACACTAGGAAAATCCACGAGTAATGTGCACTTAAATCTAATGTGAAGACACAAAATTAAGTGTGTATTGATAAATTTATTTCTACATATGTGGCTCAACATAGAAGAACCTAGGGCTATATTTGGATGTCCTAACAGGCTTCGGGTAGCTGTATCTTGGAATGCAGCTGAGACTGCCTAGGAATGAGAATAAAGTCAGCCAGTAGATATGCATCCCTTGGGTCACTGAGTTCCTTAAACATCTACGGCAAGGTGCTCATGCTCTTGTTTGCAGAGAGTGTTGGGACCCAAGCTAACTTCTGCCTAAAAACATCTGTTTCACATGCTCAGGTCAAGCCTAACTTGCATAGACTACATTAAATTCAGTTGAAGACGATGTGTCTATACTACAATATCTGTAATATTGTAGAGTATTCAATGAGCTTCAGCCCAGGAAGTGGGGGACCTGGCTTCTAGTTCCACCTTAGTCTTTAGAGATTTGAGCCACTCCTAAAACTACCCAGGGGAATGCACGAAGCAAGAAGCAAGACCAAAGTAGGTGTTTACCATCTTACCTGTCTTCTGGTGAACCTGGGTCGCTCTATAGCAAAACCCAGAAGTTGTAGCACCAGGAGGAAGGTATTAAGAGAGTCTGTAACCAAAGTATGATAGGAAAAACTCTCCTCAGAGGAAGGAAGGAGCATCCTGGATTCTGGTCCTAGCACCTGATGCTCCTTCTGCTTTTTCTTCAAAGGCTATATAATGCAAAATACATAGTCACTGAACCGGTCACAGATTTGCAGATAACTGGTGAAGATTTGTGCGGTCGCATGCTTTTGTTATTTTTAATTTGGACCAATGCAGTCAACACACACGTATGTGAAACTAAGAAACTCCAAAGTGTCTTCTGTGATTCAGCAACTTCCCACTCCATGTTTAAGATGCTCTTTTTCAACCTGACATAAATGTGGAGCAACATATCCGTTTTAAATATGGAAATATCAACATATAGATGAGTTGATTCATACCACATATCATGTTTTCATGAAGATGTTGCAACTTTCCCCTAAGTGGAATTTCCATGTGAAATACTGTGCTTTTGAATGGTGTTTTGCCTTGGTCATCGTCTTTTTTCCTGGAATGGGCTTTCATCGGTCAACCCAGCATCTAATCAAACAATACTTTCCCTAACTTGTCATAAATATTTATTATGTCAATGGCTTGCTAGCATTTACTACATCTGTGGTGTATTTTCTTATTTCTGACAGACACTTGAAGAGCTAGAATGCCATGGGCCTGTGATGTCTGAGCAAACCCGAGCAGAACTGGAGCAGAAAATAGATGAAGCAAGAGAGAGTATTCGCAAGGCTGAGGTAAGAAGGAAATTATTTTGGCATGTTCAGCTTCTTACCACAGAAGGATTTCTGTTACAGCTGTTTAATTTTGTTTGTGGAAATGTAAGCTTTAGTATCAAAAATCAGGGAATTTTAAGATGTCTTTTTTTTCCTTGATTTCATACTTCTCAAATCACTGAATCAACTCAATGAAAGACTCAAGATTAGAAGAATAATTTTAAAAAAACCTCCTGATGAAGAATGATTAAACTTGCTGTGTTTTCTGCTGTTGCACAAAGGTCAAGAATATCTGTATTTAGGGGCTTTGTCTTAAATAGAGAACAAACAATCTCAAGTTCACTAGTTTCCTTCTGCCTGAAGGAATTAATACCAGAAAATGGTAATCATATCTCTGTGTTCATGCTTTTTGGCTTCTAGAAGTAACTGCCACACGCTGATGTGCCTTCTGTTCTAGTATTTTTTGATATGCATATTAATTTGTAATGTTGATGGGAAAGCATTTGAAATAATCTTTGTATCTCTCTCTACTCTGAGGTACTTTTGAAAAGGTTACAGAGGTTTGAGAGACCTGTTCTGGGTTAAGACAGACTCATGAGAAGATAAACTAGCTTCATACTTGACTGCCAGTGTTGGGCTGGTAAAAGTTAACTGTTTTCATGGCCAGTGATTCAAAAAACCTCTTGCAAGCAACAGGAACCTAATCTATTAGTTTTCGGCTGAGTGGGTTGCTTAATTAAAACTGTAGAGCAAATGTAATTATTTCAGTTAAGAGCTTCTCATACCGCTGGATATTCAGAGTACCTGGTGTAATTAGGAATGCGATTTACAGTTCAAGAGGTTAGAAAATACAGAATAAAATTATTCCTCTTACTGGTGTGATAAATGTTAGCCTCTCTTTAAAACTAATCCATAATATGCTCTCTTAACAGAAGGTGTTTTAAAATGCGGTAGCCTTTTATTTAAGTAAACTATTTCAAACAGACTCTACTCCAAAGTACTTGAATGTATATATAGTTAATGATTAAATATGCAAGGACAGAGAGCACGAGAATGAAAGATGAAAGCAGCAGCAGCAAGAAATAAAATCCGGATGAGAAGTTGCAGAGGAGAATGTTCTCGCACAAAAATAGTATAAAAGGTACAAATGAAATCAGTCTGGAACTTAAGTGTTTGCAAGTCTTAAGAATGCCTAATTAACAGAACCCAATAAATCTGTGGAAACTGAGCAAAGAGATAACGTGTTTCCTTGGCGGAGGTGGTGGAGGGAAAAATTGACAGGAGTGAGTTTTATTTGTTAAATTCTGGGAAGTTAGAACTTTGGAAGTATTTGCTGCAATAGTAATGGCTAAGAAGGATCTCCGCAGTAGAAATTAGGCCATGGTCCTGTATGAACGATACGGAGAGCACAAAGGCAGGGATAACACACCAGTTACTGTCTGTGCGGATGCAGCAAAGAAGAGATGTAAGAGCACATGAAGACTTTTGCCCAGCAGAAGGTTGGCTTTTCTGAGAGAATTAGCTAAAAGAGCTGGAGACAAAATTGCAAGTTTCCTTGGCCACAGCCACAGAATATAACTGAGGACAGAAGGAAAGTGCCAAGAAGTGGAAGGTTTATATAAAAAAAAAAAAAAAAAGTGATGCGAGATCAGAAATAAACCCTATAGTGTGCTGTAGAAGGCAGCAGTCTTTTCCAAAAGCAGAGGGATGGATGGATAGAGCTCCATTGGGAAAGATACTGGGCAAGAAGTGCACGGCCAGGAAGGGGATCCATAAAAGCAATGAAGAGGGAAAAAAATAGCATGCAATTCTCAGATCTAATGAGGAGCAAATGCAGAGTCATATATGCGCATCCTTATAAACACCAAACAGTACTCCAAAGAGGTAGAGAGCATGAACAATTTTCTCTGAGATGTGTTTTACAGTCTTTGGTAGAAAGCTAATACAGACAAATAATGTATTTCTGTGGTTTTCCAGTGCTAGCTGGCGTGTTGTAGTTAAACCATGCCTTATCCTTCTAGTATTTAACACGTGTTCTGTTTTACAACAGAATATGGTGAAAATGCCAAGTACTTGAGTCTAAGAAGACTCAGGGACTAGGTGATTTTTACTGACTTTCTTCTTTCTCTTTTGATACAAGTTTTCTACTGTGTATTTCAAAGACATGAAGTTGTCCCTGAGTTTTGAAATGGTAGGTGTGTAAACCACTTTGTGACTTTTATATATTGCCACATAAGTTATGTATAGTACAGAATTTTTTTAAGAGAAGCTAGTAAGTGAATTCATTAAGCTTTTTGTACTTTTACTTAGGGATGGCCTTTTCTTTTAGCTTCAACCCTTACTAGTCCCCACTCCTCTAAGAGCGCTATTAAGTAATTTCAGGACCATTAATTAGACAAGAGATGTTTGCACATGTATGGTCCATAGAAGAATAAACTCTGTAAGCTTTGAGTAAAAATGTTTTCTTTTGTAAGGCAATTATAATTCTCTTCAGTATGTGAAAACCAAGCATTTGCAGCATTCCTGCATGTTTAAGTGCAACTGATTAAGCTGGTGTCGTGGTTTAGCCCCAGCCGGCAACTAAGCACCACGCAGCCGCTCGCTCACTCCCCCTCGGTGGGATGGGGGAGAGAATCGGAAGAGCAAAAGTAAGAAAACTTGAGGGTTGAGATAAAAACAGTTTAATAGGGAAAGCAAAAGCCGCGCACACAAGCAAAGCAAAACAAGGAATTCATTCGCTACTTCCCATGGGCAGGCAGGTGTTCAGCCATCTCCAGGAAAGCAGGGCTCCAGCACGCGTAATGGTTACTTGGGAAGACAAACGCCATCACTCCAAATGTCCCCCCTTCCTTCTTCTTCCCCAGCTTTATATGCTGAGCATGACGTCATGTGGTATGGAATAGCCCTTTGGGCAGTTTGGATCAACTGTCCTGGCTGTGTCCCCTCCCAGCTTCTTCTGCACCCGGCAGAGCACAGGAAGCTGAAAAGTCCTTGACTAGTACAGCAGCAACTAAAACATCTCTGTATTATCAACACTGTCTTCAGCACAAATCCAAAACATAGCCCCATACCAGCCGCTACGAAGAAAATTAACTCTGTCTCAGCTGAAACCAGGACAGCTGGAATTACTGATGGTTGGGTATGGGGAATGGTATTATGTAAAAAGTTACAATCACGTATTTAAGCTGTAGGGGAGCTGTGGAACCACCCTTTCCCTGTCCCGCTGCACTGTGTTTGGGTGAAGGAGCTGCGACTGGTAAGTAAAGCAAAACAAAGGGACCTCTGATTTAGCTCAGTGCTTCAAAGAGGTCCTTCTCAGGATAGCATGTGGGGAAAGAAGGGTGTCTGGAGAGTTGGTAGCGGTCAATTATTGGAAGAACCTGGCTTAGGAAGGAGAAAGATTTGTCAGCACCTCCATGTTATTCAGAAAAAGGGGACTTGGAAAGTGGAAAAAGAAGGATTGCACAGGCTTTGTTTCTTTTTCGTGAAAGTCAGTTTGATGTATGTAATTTATAAAGTAAAACAGAAAAAAAAAAAGTCCTCAAAACATGCAAAGAACTGTTTATTGGATTTACATTTGTGGCCGTTACTGTGAAGGCATGGTGTTTTAGGGTTGCCTGACACCGTACACGGTCGTACCCTCTGTGAACAGCCCAAAGTAATTTGCCCTTTAACACTAGTTAGTTCATTATCACCTTGTCACATTAAATCTTACCATCCGCAAAACTTTGTGGATATTGCTGTGGTTGTAACTGGAAGAGTAATATGTTCTGGTGCCACGTCTGAAAGTGTTTGATGATAACGTATAGATTTTATTTTGTTAACAAACCCCAAACTGTTTTATTGGGAAGGTATCAATGCAACTTTGCTTGCAACAGCAACAAGTATTGGTTAATGTGCTGTGGTTTGTTGCCATGATGGTCAAGTCTCCGGCGTGGAAAGCTCCCATTTATTCTAATTGAGTAAAGCAGCTAGAGGATAGCACATCTAGAAGATGACAAGGGTTGCAGGGTATGAATTTTGTAACCTTGAGATAATTTCCTCAAGTCAATGGTTGCATCAACTTGCAATACCTGTAGAGAAGCATGTGTAGGAGTTACCGTTTCTAAGTGATCGTGTGCGTGTACTGCTAGCACTTGGAAGACGTGGACATGTTGCTGAATCTTATTTGTAGGTCACATGCGTGTGCATGTGTACGTGCACACGCTTTCTCTCCTCTTGTGGTGTGTTAGATAGCGTGTACCATGATTCCTCATTCCAGAGGCATTCTCCCTTTTTCCTTTTGTTTTTTTTTGTGGTTTTCTCTTGAAATGCATTTTATTTTTATTTCCTTTCTGGAGTAGAATGCCTGTTGTTCTCTCCCATCTTGGCTTCTTGACCAGCTCTTTGGTGCTTTTTCCTTCTACTCCTTTCCTCCTGTTCTTTCTTCATCATTTCTGAAGGGGAAGATAACTTCATAAGCACATTGGGATTAAATTTTGCCTTTCTCTGGCGAAGCTATTTTGGTCATCTCTAGACACTTCCACTTGCCTGTTTCTCCCTGGGGAATTTTACATTCTTGACACATTGCTCTAGTGCCAGCCTGTTTAACTATCAGAAGACAAACCGGTCTCTGTGTGCCATCTAATACAACATGAGCTGAGTCAGAACCTTTTAGAGATTATATGTATTGGTAATGTGATTTCTCCAGGGTCTATTGTGCATAGATGCATTCATCTCATTCCCCTCTTCCTCAGAGACCCTGAATCCTTTGAAATCTAACAACTGAGAGGAACTGAGGAACCGTACCGTACGTATAACTCACGTATTTTCTGACAAGCACGACGGGTGTGGAAGCAGGCACAATTTGAAGCTCCAGCAAAGAAATATAGTGAAAGTGTGCGTACAGCCGAGACATACTGAATAAATCGACATTTTTGTCTTCTGCGAGATGTAGTGCCTGAACATAATACCTTAGATTGGCACATTCACAGCTCAGTAGGTTATTTTTGGTCTTTTTCTCCCTGGGATAGAAGGTATTTTTCCTTGTGATGTTTCAGGGAGCAGACTCCTTGATTAAAGTTTGGGGAAAAATATGGCTTCCACCAGAGTGCTCCTGTACAATTGATACATGACAGATGATATACAATGACGGTAATTGATAACCAGAACCCATATTTTCTTCTTAAAAATGGAAAGTTTCTGGTTTTTTAAAGGTTTTTTGTTTGTTTTGCTCGCTTGCTTTTAAAGGAAATGTTAGAATATGTCTGATAATACCTCTTGCACTGGGAGAGTGCTAAAATTGACTGTGGTTAATGCTACACCATAGAGTTTAGATCCAGAGGAATTCCATCCTTGTCAAAACAGCATTTAACTACTGCTGCGTCAAGGCTGGATTTTGATAAAGGCAAGCACTGAGAGCAGAGGGTGCTTGTTTAAATTGAAGGTGGCACAATTCAAGCATCATCTGTAAAGGAGGTCAACACCTTTGAAATTCAGTAATTTGAGAAAAGAAATTACTCATGTAGTTCCTTTGCACTCACTCACCCAACTCAGGCAACTGAACTAGAACTTTTGTATTTTAAGCTTTCATTTTTGTGACGACAGTAAGGAAGGTTGCTGGGTGTTTTACGGCTGTTAGTTCAGCCAATTGGATAGATCTGATTTTGCCTTAAAATAGCTTTTCATTTCTCCACTGCCTGTGTCCCTTTATCTTTAAGCTATTGGAGACAAAAATTTACTGTCTCCACTGATCGGTGTTGCTGCAGAAATAAGGCAAAAGAAAAGTTGAAGCTATTGCCTTGGTTTCTATAATCCTTCTTTCAGCCTGCATCCTGCGCCCTGAGGCTGGGTTACTTGAATTCTTCCTCTCGTCTTATTTCGTCTCTATCAAACTAAAGACTCTGATGCTTTGATAGCCCGCTGTGAGTCTCACCAAGCAGTATAGTTGGTCCCAGGGCTGACATAATTTTTCTCAATGATGATGGGAGATTTCCCATTTGTGCTCAGGTCTATGCTCAAGGAAGGTCTTGGGGCCTCCACAGCAATTAATCCTATTTCCACTTAATTATAGGGGGATGCGTTTTGTCTCATCATTAGGATATCTACAACTCTCAAGAGAGTATTTGTACCAGATAAGATTTGATTAAGACTCATTATGGTGCTGTTTACTTCGTTTGATTAGTTCAGAAGCTTAGGTCCATTTTTAATTGTAAATGGAAGGCTGTTTTCTCCCTCCCCTTATATTTGGCTATGAATATTTATTACTGTGCTGTGATTACAGTTGTGTTTGCTGGCTGGGCTCCTGTTCTATCTTAGGATCTAATCTATTAATCTTAGGCTGCGTGTGGTCCTACTGCATCTCAAGTAGCCCTAGCTACGTTTCAGCCTGTGGTTATTTGTGTGTTCTTGCAGTTGAACCTTTCAACTGCAAGAGTGGTGTCATTCCTGCTCTTAAGAAATGTGAGAAAAGCTAATTCCATATGCTTCAACAAAATATATGAAACGGAATAAGGCTACCAACCCCCAAAAAGTTGAATTTGTAAAATGTCGCTTGCTGCCATCTATGGCTTTACTCAGGAAACATATGCTTGGGAGAGCTGTGGTAAGTAAACAGATTGCCTTCTCAGTTTGAGATCTGTAGGAGCTGTTAGTCTTTCCGGCTAGGCAGAATGAGGACTAACCTGGAAAAATGCCACCGACATCCACAGATCAGGAATTTTGAACTCTCTTGGTGAAAAGCACTTTAGTGAGGACATCCGCAGAGATGAGAATGTCGTTGTTGAGAAGAACATCATCAGAGCCCTGAAGCTGTGTTATGGTATTACGAAGATGTACAAGTCTTAGTACTTTATCGGCTGTATCTGAACATGTAATCATTCTGACTGCAGAGTTACAAAAGTTACCGTATTTGAGAACTTTTATCTTGAATTAATATCTTCTGATAATTATTTTTCAGGGACTTGCTGTAAGTGAGAAATTTGGAGAGCATGCAGTATGCTCAGATATTTATTGCACAGTATGTTTTTTTTACAAACCTGCCTGTTCTGGTATGAGCAATGAGAAGGGAAATCTTTATGGGGTATATGAATTCACGATAATAATAAAGGCTATTTTTTCATTAGTGGACATTTAACAGAGGAAGGTATTTTGTGGGATGAAGGGGCAGGAACAAACATGGAGGTGTTTTGAAGCTACTGATGAAATACAGTCATAAAGATTCCTGGAAGGATGTAGTCAACTGAAGAGCCATATTTGCTCTCATATACCTTATAAATCCCTTTGTACTCTAAAGGCTAGATATCCTTATCTATGGAAACGAGTGGATAAGTCATTTTGAAAACATCCTACGAATAATAGTCATCATGAATTTAAATGTTGCTGAGATGAAGAATAATTGCTGTAGGACTTCAGGCAGTAGACCGTCTCTCAGATCGTTTTGGTAAAGGGATCAGGGATTAGTCTGGGCTACAAGAGTATTAATGTTGCTCATTTTGTAGATTTTCTTTTGTCTTGGTTTTATTCAGTTCTTTTGAAAGGTGGATCACACTGAAAATCCAACTCAGTTCCTTAAACCTGTGGTTTGAAAGCGGTGCCGTTTCATGGAATTGTTCAGGTTAGGGGCTTTGGGGGTGTCTGTAGTCCAGCCTCTGCTTAAATCTTACTGAATCTTTTGACTATGACATGCATACAACATCTTTCACTATATTAAGGACTAGGATTCATTACCAGGAATGCAGAGAAATGTGTTAATAAAGGTTTCCATACATGTATTTTATATACGTTTCATTTTCTACTTACAGAATTTGGGTACTTTCCGTTCAGTCCCATAACCAGTAGCCTGGGAATAACTTCTTAAACCCTACAAAATGCTTCGATACTGCTCTCATCTACTCTCCATCTTGTTCCCCACCGACCGCTTTCTCTGCTTAGGAATCTCTAATGTTTTTGTATGCCTGAGCTTGGGAAAAATCAGCCTGCCGGTTGGGCTGGAGCTACTCAGGTGGGCTCTTCTCCATTAATAGCTTCACCTCTGTTTTCTTAACCTTGGTATTCACTCTTGAGACATGTTATCTGTGTCAGTGTTTCATTTCCTGTTTGCTTCACCCTAACAGTCTCGTTTGATTTAACTCCATGCAGAATATTTAGCATATAAATTAACTAACTCTGCTGTAATATCTGTAGAAAATTCCCGCCCATCCTCCCACTTAAAAAAACCCCACTCAATGTTGTGTTGAAAAATGTCATTTATTAGCTAGTTCCTTAGCTGGTGCAGAAAAGGTACTGGATTTGGGGTTTTCGGTCCTGGGCAGGTGAATTCATAGGGGTGGATGGTTCCAGGTTGCTGCAGGACTCGCTGCAGTCGCTGCGTTGCAAGGAGTGGCTGAGCTTTGCCTGAAGCCAGGTAGCAAGTGTATTTTTTTTGGCTGCAGAGAAGACAAAAGAAACACAGGTTAGAGCAGAAAGAATATCTTTCTTACCTGGTTTTTATAAATCTCTGGCATCAATATGGTCTTGATTTACAGTACTGCAGACCAACGCTGTACAGCTAAAATTACTGATAGACTCCCCTTTCAAGGCTGAGCTCAAGTTTATGCCTCAGGGATCAAAATTTTAGGTGAATAGAATTTTTTTTTTGATTGGCGTGTTTTTGGCATAGCTAACTTTCCACCCCAGACATCAACAAGGCAGTGAAAGCTGAGCTGCGTGGATTAATTGCTCGTGCATCTCTACTTTAATAGCACTGGACTGCGATTTAAAACTGATTTGCAGGGGAGAGCTTACGTTGGGTTTTGAGAAATTTGTTTTTACTGTACTCATCGTTACTTCTGCCTGTCACTGTGCAAATCATTCTGGTGGCCCAAAATTTAAATGCTACATTATTTTTCATTAAGAGAATTATTTTCATTTTAATGCCTATTTTAAATTAAAAAAGCGTAGTATTTAAACAAAAATGTTTCTAAGTGAGGAAAAAAATAAAGATAGTATCTTTCCAGAATGTTTACCCAAAACCTTTCCATGTTGCTTTCTTCCTAGCTAAAACAATTTGCCAAATGAGACTGTCCAACCCGCTTAATGATTTTGTTGCTGCCACTAGAAAAATATTGCAGTGGAATAAAATACTTCTCACAAAAGATGGTTTAGGTCTACTGGTAATCCTAATTTAATCCGATTTTAATATCTGAACATGCTTGTAAGTATAACCTTTGTCTAAAATAAATAATTCTGAATTATTTAAGAGAAGAAATTCGGGCTGGGCAGTGGGGTGCAGGTGGCTTTAGTACAGCTCAAAAAGCGCAGGGAATGTGCAGCAGGGACAGAAGCACTCTCTGGTGGGCAGGGGTCACAGTCTTGTTCTCTACCCTGAAAAATTGTGGAAAATAAAGCAACTCTGCTTTCAAGAAACTCCATTCAAACTGATCTTAACAATCATAAACCAAAATATTTAAGGGGCCACATTAGATCAGCTTTGCTGGATTTCTGTGTTTGCTTTTTACCCCAACGCTTTTATAAATGACTGTAAAAGACTTGTAACCAAGGTGTTTGTGGGATGTAAATGAACACTTGGTTTCTTAGAGGCCCTTTTCTTTCTGGGAACAGAGAACAGCTATGTAATGTATTCTTGCTGGTTTTAATTTTCATGACTTCCAAAGCAGTTGTTTATCTTCATCTTGTGCAAGCTGTAGGTCTAAAGCCTTTGCTTAATTAAGACTGGAACAGTAAATAAACAAAATTCTTCCCTCTTCCATGTAGAGCAACGATAGGTATGTGAGAAATAGATAACAATATTTATATTTTAAAAAACTTTGGGGTTTTTTCCTTTCATCTCCTTATAACCTTACATCAGCTAAGGCAAGAGAACAGCTCAGAGAAGCAGGAACCACCCAGCGCACTGTAAACTTTGTGGGTGGCTGACGATTTTTAAATCAGTGTAGAGATATCCCAGCCCTTAGCTATTGAATAGTAGTTGGTAAATAGTAATTGTAAATGGCAGTTTCACTATTAAATAGGAAAATGTTTGTCCTACAATGAGACTTAATACCAATGAAATTTGGGCAGCACCCAGGTTTCAGAGCGAGTGCTGGATTCCAGCATTCCTGTGCTTACGACACTCAGCTGCCTTCCTGGAGATACTTAGTGTTGCTGGGAATGGAAGTGGTTACTTGATTTAAAATATGTTCAAGTCTGTGAGATCCTGTCAGTGGAGGTCACTCAGTCAGGAAGTATGGCATGTGTGTCTGCTGGAGTCCCTTTTGTTGAGGGGGAAAACCAATGATTAAAGCCTTGTTTAGTTTTTAATTTGAAATATATGATCTTTTGGAGGGAAGAAGGCTTTGGGAGCTAGTGCGTCCTTTCTTAAGGGTACTGGAGTCTTGTGTGGTTTTGCAGTGCAATGCAAATCTGTGATTTGCCGGGAAGTACCCCATGTCTCTTCCTATTGCAATGCATCGCTTTCTGGCTACCTTCCCCCATCAGAAACTGCAAGAGGAGACTGGGCAAGCTGAAGTTGCATCCTTTGTGCAAGGTGGGTCCCTCCATGATGAAGTCAGGACTCCAGAAACCTCACCTTCCAAAGGGAAGAGCCTACCTTGTGCCTGGGTACAGAAGAGCTTGTTGCATGACTTGATGCTGGTGGAAACACCAGTATTTCCTCCAGGCGATCCCTTGTTTCCCTCTAACTTAACATTTTATTCCGGCATAATGACAGGATCAAACCACAGCTGATTTAGACATAGTGATATTTGAATGAAGTGCTTGTATTTTTAAATATGTAGCTGTTCCTGTGTGAGAAGCAGGATAAAGTTATACTACTGTCTGGTATTTTTTTTTTTTCATATAGGTAGGAAGCTGTTAACCCTGGTCTACCAGTATAATTATTTAGGTTAAAATATATGTGTATGCTTGTAAATAACGTTATACATCTTTCAAGTGCAGGCCTGACCTAATACTGTAAGTACTTTTATGGCTTGTCTGCAATGGAATGAAACTCAAAACATTTGTGGTTTGGAAGAACCGTTTGTTGAATATTAAGACTACTGTGTGTAAATAGAGTGGGGTAACTCGATGGGGTTTGCTGGGTACCTTGAATTAAAAACTCTTGCCTGACCCTTAGCAAGTATAGTCAAGGATCTTGGAGCAGCTTGTTTATTTGAGCTAACAAGTTTGTACAAACAACATAGTTTACAGCAGACTGAGGACTAATATGAACTACAAATGTTTATAGCATGCCTAGGCTAATGTTTATTGCTGTTGCATAACTCAAGCTAATTGGAAATTGCATAACGAGGTAAAACAGCAAAACAACTAGGCTGATCATTTCCTAGGCAACTTTTGTTGAAGGCAGACAGAAAATCCTCCTAATATAATGTCAGAATATAAAGACAAATTAGGGGATAGCTACTTTACTCCACAAGTATATATATACACAGGGAGGCACCTCAGCTCGGTAACGTGATAAAACGGGGAGTTTCTCATTACCAAGCTAAAGCAAATGACTTGCATTCACCTGCATTAAGTCAACCTATCACCGTTTCAAAACCCAAACCAATAAAAGGATGATGCGTCCACCGAAGCCGCTAACCCACCCACGCCCTACCACAGTCGCAAATCAACCCCATATGAATCGATCGCCTTTGACTAGGTTGTTCTCACAGTCTGATCTGCGTGTTAATGTGCGGCTGCCAAGGTTGGAGCTGACCATGCTCCAACATCGTGTGAGCAGGTAGTTCATCTTGGCTGTAGGAGCATCCAAATGAGAGGCAGGATCGGTGCTCATCTTCACCGGGTGCTGGAGAGCCACTCATCTCCCCTTCTATTAAAGCAGATGTAGTTAGAAGGTGGTTTTGTTCAAAATCTTGAATACTTATTAACAGGAGAGAGGCGTGTTCACGTGCAGAAATTGGCATCCCTGGATTCAGCTTTTTTAGTGCAACCCTTCTGCGCTAACATCTTTGGTTTAAAAGTGTGTTCTCTGTTTAGCTTGATATAGTGAGAAATCCACTTCTCAATTTGATAAGTGCTCCTAAAACATCTTTTTCCAAGGAAAAGGTTAACGATTAATTAAAATGATTATTCTTTCCATGTTCTTACAGCTTTAAAATATACAAACTAATAGAAGTAGGGGCAAAAGGAAAAAATCTAAGTGAGAGGTATTGTCTTTCTAAGACCAATAAAGGGATAACATGCCTACTCCATTCACCCCTGGAACTCAAAACTCTAACACCATCTAACTCTCCTGATTTCAGACTTTCTCATAGCTATTGCTTTTGTAAATATTGACAAAGTTTGGGTTGGGGCTTGGGCCACGCTAACTTACAAGGTTTTCAGAAGATGCTTGAAGCCGCAGTGGAATTGAAAGGAAATTCCGCCTTCCGAATGTAAATGCTGATGTGTGGATCGATCTTTGGACTTTTCATTCTTTTTAAATCAGTATTTTCTGAATCTTGACTGAAATAGTGTGACGCATATTAATATATTTTACTTTTTTCCTCATTTTCTCGGCTATATGAACAGTATTTACAGTACATGTTAATCATTCACCTGAAGACCACTTGCACGGAGAAGTGGAAACTTCACTTGGCTAGGTGGCTTTGGCTTTTCCCGTGGGAAATACTTCTTAAACTTATCCGATCCTTCAGTCTCCCTTCCTAATTATGTGGGAGAGTGTGTGCATGCAGGAGTACCCATATGAAGATACGTTTCACGTAATAAATTTTACTCTAATAGCTTACCTACTTTTTAAAAATCACATTTCTTCTAAAAGGAATTAAAAATAATATCTCTTAAAAGGAGTTTCATTGTTTGAAACAGGTTTAAGGTCACCTTCACAATTAGTTTTAAAATGAAAGTGGACCCATGTTTGGGGGTTCAGCTGAATGAAAGTTGTAGTCATTTATTTTCTGACTTACCTTCTTAATAGAAAGATAATAGTAAATTGCAGCAGCAAGTCAAAAACAAGAAAAACACAAGTATCATTTCCGCTGAACACAAAATTTTGTGTATAGTAAGGATATTCATAAGAGAGAGAAAAATCTATGTAGCACCAATGGGCATTTTAATTCACTGAACATATATTCTTACATAGTCTACTGTGCTTCAGCCAGTACAGAAAAAGTAATTTCCCTCTAATTTTTGCTTAGACCCATCTGTTTTTGCTGGTTTTGCTTGGTTTCCCAGTGCTGCTGCTAACTTGACCTATCGATACAGGCAGAGATGCTGAAGTAAGGTGCTCCTGATCCCTGCGGAAGGGGCTGGAAGGGCGAGAAAGGAGGTGAAACTTTGCTACTTGCACAGTAACTTGCTAAGAATGAACAATGCTGTGAAAGGAAATGCAGGAAAAACTCCAGGGCAGTTCCGTGGGTTTCTGTTGTTGCCTCCATCAGTGACTCGACTGTGGTCTGGTGAGACCCCCCTGCAGTGCTGCGTCCAGCTCGGGGGCCCTCAGCACAGGAAGGACATGGAGCTGTTGGAGCGGGTCCAGAGGAGGCCACAAAAATGATCAGAGGGCTGGAGCACCTCTGCTGTGGAGAAAGGCTGGGAGAGTTGGGGTTGTTCAGCCTGGAGAAGAGAAGGCTTTGGGGAGACCTTATAGCAGCCTTCCAGTACTTAAAGGGGGCCTACAGGAAAGACGGGGACAGACTTCTTAGCAAGGCCTGTTGTGACAGGACAAGGAGTAATGGTTTTAAACTAAGGGAGGGCAGATTTAGGCTGGATTTAAGAAATAAATTGTTTACAATGAGGGTGGTGAGGCACTGGAACAAGTTGACCAGAGAGGTAGTGGAGGCCCCATCCCTGGAAACATTCAAGGTGAGGTTGGATGGGGCTCTGAGCAACCTGATCTAGTGGAAAATGTCCCTGCCCATGGCAGGGGGGTTGGACTAGATGACCTGTAAAGGTCCCTTCCAATCCAAAGCATTCTGTAATTCTATGACTTGCTGAAGGACTTTTGGTAAATCACTTGATTTTTGTTCCTCTGATAAGCAAGTGCAACAGGATGATGATGGTAGGGCTGGACTTGGACATAAATGTCCTTGATTTTATTCCTAGGTTTGCCTCCCCATTTCTTGATGCGATCGATCTTTGAAATTCTGCTTTTCCGTTCTTGAAATTCTGAATTTCTTCATGCTACTCTTTCCATTCCTTCTGTTTACATTGTTAAATAATTTGGATCAGGGTGGTAGCTTGCCATGAATTTGTTAAAGCCTTGGCTCCGTCAGCCAGAAAGCATGCCAGGATGCTGAAGTGAACCCAGCTGTCAGAAAACCTAAATTTTCATTCTGTTCTAAAGACAAAAATCATGAAACTGTTTGTTGAAGTGTGATATTTGTTTAATTTTGGAATTATTAAGATATTCTGTTTCCATAACAAATAAGCTTCCTGTGATCTCTGGCAAGTGCTGATGGAAAATAGCCTCATTTGGGGGGTGGGTGGGTTTGTGCGTGTGTATCGCATCAGGATATTTGTGTATCACATCCAGTTTAGTCACCAGCCGAGAGGGCATCCAGGGTCTGCAGCCCAGGAGTATCTCTGATTTTAAAAATACCGTGAAGCACTAGGTTTTTTCTGGGTTTTTGCACTTTGAAAATAATCTAAACTAACCGACCACTGGAATATAAGACTAGAAAGTTAGCAAAAACTAATGGATGTTATTTTAAAAACACCAACTTGTGAAATTGGCTGTGCCTGTAGTTTTACATCTCTAGAAAACCATTCCCCGTCTCTTGGCCCACACCACATTCCTGCAGGCAAGGAAATGAAGAACTGGACTCGTTTCCGTGTGGAGCAGCTTTCGGAGCCACCGGAGTAATTTGTGGATCAGGAAATAACGCATTTGAATCGTGGCAAGGAGTGAAATATAATCTTGAAAGAATTCTGACTTGTGCGTGTTTATTTCCTCAGATAATTAAGCTGAAAGCAGAAGCCCGTCTTGATCTGCTGAAGCAGATCGGTGTGTCCGTGGATACGTGGCTAAAAAGCGCAATGAACCAAGTGATGGAAGAACTGGAAAACGAACGCTGGGCCAGCCTGCCTTCGGTGACCAACAACGGCTCTTCACACCTGGTACGGTTTCCAACGTGTAAAACTCGCTTCATCTCCATGTAGCTCTTTCCTAGTAGCAACTCCTAACTTAATATTGAATATAAAACAGAATTGATAATATTTGGTTGTTTGTTAGCTAACTGGAAAAGGCTTGTAGCTTTACGTGCCTGAAGCATGTGTCTCAATTTCATGGAAAAAAAAAAAAAAACAAACCAAAAAAAAAAAAAAGGATTTCTGGGTTCTGTTGCTGAGTTTACTTTAGATTGATTTTTCTGACCTTGGATAGGTGCCATAACATTTATTTGCCATCTCCTGAAAAGAAAAATGTCTGCGTGTTTCTTTGAAGTTTCATTAATAGTTTACGATGTTATCTGAGATACTTGGATGAAAGGCTGTATTTTTCCAAATGTTTAGAAAAATGTAGACTCTACCTCATCTCTTCAAGAGTCATTTATGTGCAGATGGCAGTGAAAGTCATCAAGAAAGCAAAGCCTGTTTTCCAAATTGATTTGGATATTTGAGATGAAAATTTGATTCATTAAAAATCAGTGAAGGGCTTTGGAAAACAGGCTGTCCATTCCTGTGAGCAGGGTTAGATGTTTCCCTCAAAGATTTGTCATAGATTTAGATGTAACCACTATTCACCTGCAAGTTGCTGCCCTGTTATTTGAGATACATTAAATATTTGACTTTTTCTTTATGACTAGCTAGTTTCATTAAAGCAGTACTGAAGTTAAATTGGAACAGACCACAAACCTGATCACTAATGCATTTCATCCAAAGACTTGGTAACTTCTTAAACTGTTAAATTCAATTGTGTGAATATGTCTTGCTGTGTCCGAAGTCACGCGAACTCTTTTGAAACTTTCATCAAAACTGAACTAAAAAGCGACTTGGATCAATGGAAGATTGGTAATGATTTTTTACTCAGTAGTACGTAAGACTAATTGTGTTTGTAAAGTCTATAGCTGGTTTGCAAAATAGGCCAGAAACATCTCCCATCTGTTTAGCTTGGAAGAAAGCACATTTTTATTCAAGAAAGAATTCAAGAAAGAATAAAAAGCAAACTCTCATTTCTCTCCCCCCGCCCGAAGAATGCTATGTTTCAAAAAAAATAGTGATAGCTGAATCGAACAGCTGCCTGAACCAAGAAACTCTGTTCAGAAAACAGGAACTGCTAAAAGAGCTCATGTTCTCTTTTTTTAATTCCCCTACACGGCATGCGATGCTGAGCTGTCACCTTTGGCAGTAATACTAACCAATCTGTTGCTCTTCACCAGTAACCAACTAAAATAAAATTCCTGAAGGTTTAGTCAGTTTGCCTCAAACAACTTTGAAATTTTCTGTGCGTGTTTATATATTTAATATTTAACAAAATTCAGAGGCTTTATTAAAGTCTCAGTTTGCATGTGGATACTTTCCTAACTATAGTCTTCTGTAACTATAACTCTAGCTTCTATAACTATAACCATTAAAATTACTTAGTTCACACTTTCTTTTTAATCTTAAATGCTTTGAACAGCCAGAATATATCTTCTGTATGACAAAACTTCTAGGGGGAATGGGAATGTGGTTTTTCATTGCATTGCAAATGGTTTGGAGAATGGCTTGCTTTTGCTGACCACCTAAGAGAAACAAAATCTCCATTTCAGCAAGTATGCGGTATCTACACACAAAAAATCCTGGTCGTTCCCATGTTTCTTCATGCTTTTCTACTTCTTTATTGTTTGCTTGGTAATGGTGGCAAACCCTCAGAGGGAAAGGTTCTTTTGGATGTACAGATGTTTTCATCTATGTCAACTTTAGTTGAAAAAAGTGAGCGAGCACTGAATGGAGTCTCAGCAAATCCTGAGACTCCTGAATCCACTCTTTGCTTTCTTCAGGGTGTTAGGATGTTTCTTCTAGGATGTTACACGCAGGGCTCAAACACAGTGACAGTGGTTTGCAGTGTTTTATTCCCATGGTTAGTAGTGTAATTAGAGATTAAAGTTGGAGTCTGCAGATCCAAGCTTCAGCCTTCCCAAATCCCAAAGGAGTTCTGCCGAGTTTCATTTCAGATCCTTTCTAGCCAGGGTAGATGAAGATATGTTACATAGCTGTGTTTAACAGTGGGGTTTTTTTCCCTTTCTTCTTGTACTCCACCTCCTTTAACTTCCCGTTGTGCATGTTGGATTCTGCCCAACACCTTGTTCTCCGTCTCATCAGACATGCCAACAGTTGGCCCTGGAGCCAAACCCCGTGCTAGTCCCTGGCGAGCCAGCAGATGCCACAGTGTGGGAGGTTAAAGTCTGATTCTTATTTTCCCCTTTTACACTTACGTACGCTCCCGTATAAAAAAAGATGCTGTTGACCTTGGCAGGCCAGATGAGGACAGCCCGTAGATGGAATTCTTAGAACTGTTACCGAAATTATGTTGCTTGCAATTACTAGAAGAATTACGGCAGCATATAACAAGCAGCACTTTCACTTCATCCTTGAAGAGCGGGCAGTGTTTAATGTTCAGAAACCCGCTAGCTGCCACCCTTACATCCTGCACAGCTTTGCTTTGTGTCGGTATTTGTCATGATGCAATTCGGTCAGCAAAGCTCTCGATGTATTTTCTTTCAAAGAGCTAAAAAGAAGAAAGCAGCATTGATGGCTTGATACTGCTGTATTTATTTAACCTACTATGTTAATGTAACGAGCTGAAGGAGTTAACATCCCATCACCTATCCAGTTGGCTCACTTTCTGATACAATGATGAAATGCATAATCTTGGGAGGGAATACTTTTTTTTCCCAGTGTACATGCCCCCAAAAGTTAATTGTCGTTTTAATTGTCATCTGGAAAACATATGCAATGCTGCTTTGACATCTTAACATCGTTGGGAAACCTTTATGCTGCCTACAACATATGTATTGTAAATATTATGTAATTTATTCAAAAAAGGAAGAGGGGGGTTTGTCTTTATGGGGTTTGTGTTTTGTTTTCTATTCACTGGGACTTGAAGCAGTACAGTTATAAGAAACATTTGTACAGTAGGAGTACAATATTGCAGAGTTAGAAATAAAGTTTGCAGTTGGTACGTTTACTGTGAACATCAAAATGGATGCTTTTAACTGTAAAGGGTTATAGAATCTTTTAACTGTAAAAGGTTATAGCATCTTTCAACTCCTAGGTTACTGATTCGTATTCAAGCCTGATTGTCACCTGATAGCAGCAACCTGTGCGAAACAAACTGTGGTTTCAGCCCCTAAATACACGTATTGCAAACTGCCTCTGACTGATCGACACCTTCGGGTGCTCCGGCAGACCGCTCTGTTAGTGAATCGGCAGGAAATTTCAACCTTTTTTGGCTCTACAGGTTGTACATCCAGATCAGGCTGGTGGTGGTTCGGTGTAAATGTGTTCTCTCTTGTTGCCAGGGTCTCTGCATTGCCAAAGATAGATAAAAAAGGGCTTTTGGTATATTTTTTTGGTATCAAATCTCTTTTTGTGTAGGATATGCAACAAACCAAGATGTATACATTTGCATACCTTTTTTCATACGTATAATCGAGCTATCTTGCCTCCTTCTTACCTGCATTTATTCCTGTGTTTGCTCTCTGTTACATACCTTTGGTGTAATTGTGGGTGATGTATTTATTCTTTGCTTACGCTGTCTCTGTAGAAAGATGAGCTTTATGAAACAAACCGCTAAGTTTTCTGTATCATTAATGCTGTTTTCCTTCTGTGTGCCTACTTTGCAAATGATTCTATTCAAGGAGTTTGAGCAGCCCACACACTGACAATTAAAATGTATTTTTCCTCCTCGTGTTAGAAAACCAGGACCAGATGTTTTATGAACAAGTCTTTCTAGACATGATACACTAATTTCCATGATGTTTCATTCGGCTGTCAGCTGAATGTCAGCTTTTGCTGCTGGGACATAGACCATGCACCGCAAAAGGCAGCTAAGAACTAGAGGGGGAAACCTTAAATTTGCCGTAATTTGTAGTCGGCTGTTAATATATCAAAGCATTAGCTAGGTAGGATAGTGATTTTTTTTTTGTTACCGCAACATCCGTGAATGCATTTAAGTAGCAGTGGACGCAAACTGCACTTGAATGAAAATGAGTGGGAAAAAATAATATGAATTACAAGGACGTAGTCTAGAAATCATAACATAAAAATTAATCTAAGTTAGAAAATGATGACGCTTTGTGACTACTCCAGCTCTAGAAGAGGAGAGATGTTACAGAGCAGAGGTATGGAGACAGCTGGTTTAGGGAGCCTGCACAGTGCCTTTCTGGTCAGCCTAGCTTTTTGTTGCTTTATCAGCCTTTTAGTTTTCATGAGGAATACCAAATTCACTCCCAAATTAAAAGGAATAAATAAAGGGAAGATGGCAAATACATAACAGTGTTGCCTTTGATTCGAAGGGCTTGCCTATTTTCACATGAGATAAAGTGTTTATTCAAAATTGAATCCAGGCACCAGGCCAAAGCACAGCTCATGTCAGCGTTGCCCAAGCTACATTTATAGAAACTTGTATTTTTCCAGCATATTGACTTCAGTTTTTATTTAAACTTTTATAGCTAGTTTTTAATCATCATTCTTTCTCTAAGGACTATTTTTTCATAAGCTGCAGCAAATCTGTTGTGCAGAATACACCAACTGGAAGGCTGATTTTTAAAAAAAAATTTCTCAAGTTGAAGTATTTCCACTGCAGTTTCATTTTATAACTTGTGGTTGCAGGTACGTTAATCTTTTAATAGCATAAATTCTCAGTGAGTGACTTTTTTTTTTTCCATTAAACTATTTGCTATGCCTCTGAAATGGCATCTCCAAAGTACATTAGTCACTGTTTCACAGCTTGTATAAAATAGATAGCAGTCCAGCAGTTGAATTGGAGCTTCCAAGATCTTCTACAGTTCTTTTTGAAGTCCACGGGCCTGTGCTTGAATGAAGAAATACAGCTGAGTTAAGCAAAGATGTAATTTGGTGGCAGCTCTTATTCTTTCGCTTCCCTGTATTTGCTTTGTTTGATGACTGCTTTCCTGATGTTATTTGAGAATCGTATCTTGAATATTAATGTAGGCATTGGTTTTATGCCCAGTTTCAATAATCGTAAGTAGTAAATAAAACCACACTGAAGAATATTGATCAATTCATTTTTATTGTTATTTCTTCACTTATTTTTATTTGATGGTATAATGCCAAATTTAATTTGTTTTAATAGGTTAATGCTGATGCAGAAAAGGAAGAAGGTGAAGAGTTTGAAGACAGCATGGATGTTTTTGATGACAGTAGTTCTAGTCCTTCTGGTACTCTAAGAAATTATCCTCTCACCTGCAAAGTTGTTTATTCATATAAGGTTTGTGACTTTTTTTTTTTTTAACGTGATTAGAAAAATGAATTATGCAACAAACAAATAATAGACATAATTGTTGTGTGGGAGTTTGAGGTAGAGTGTCAGCATTTGGCTCAATAATGGTGCACATTAAATATATCTAACACCTCATTGTGAAAAACTGCAGCAGTGTAAAATCCATACCGTTGTGAAACACGTTTGTGCTACAGTTCAGCAGAGGACTGAAGTCCGTGCATGAATTGAAGCATGCAGAGGTATCCCTGTCTGGCTTCAAGGAGACCAGTTGCCATTAGAAGATGTTGTAATTTCTGTTGCTGAGCTGGTGTGGCTGTATTAGAAATGCCTCCTCAGTGTTAGGCGTGCTTCTACGCTGTACAACAAAGCTCCTCTTTGTACTAGAATAGTGAAACCACCATTCATGAGTTAAAGCTTTGCTGACAAACTGCATTCATGCTATTTACTTCTGCTAGCGCTGCTAGGTCAGTTGTAAATCACACCGCTGCGGTAGCCGAAGCCGGTGGCAGGCTTCGTCTTAGAGTACGGAGTAATTAGGGTTTCAAAAGTAAATAGCGTTCGACGCGATGGGTGGTATTCAGGATGCTTCCATCTATCCTCTTGAGTGAAAAAGGGTCTTGGGAATGTCAGTAGGTATACAGAAGAACTCTTATTAATATATTTTAAAGTATGCTACATCATAAAATTTTCAATTTTTTAAAAAACATAAGTTTTAATAAAAGTCTGGATGAGAATGTTCTTTACACTGCCTGTCCCGTGCACCTGAAAACACTTTTATTTTCCAATCTTCCTGTTATATACTTCAGGCTTCTCAGCCAGATGAATTGACCATAGAGGAACATGAGGTATTGGAGGTTATTGAAGATGGAGATATGGAAGACTGGGTAAAGGTATCATTTTTCTGAGATTGTTTTCTTTTCACTATTACCTTTAGAAATAGAACTTGGGATGAGAGAAAGTACTTGGATTATTTTCAGAGTACTACGCAAAAGCAGGGCATCTTTTATGTCGTTTATTTACAGGCACGGAATAAAGCGGGTCAGGTGGGTTATGTGCCAGAGAAGTACCTGCAGTTCCCGACATCCAGCAGTCTGCTGAGTATGCTACAGTCCCTGGCGGCACTGGATAGTCGATCACACACCTCAAATAACTCCACTGAGGCCGACTTAGTCTCAGGCAGCCTGAATGGAGACTCCAGTGGTAAGTACCAATAAATAAATAATTAGTATATTAAGCTTGTTCTTGAAAGCATTCTGCATATTGAGTTTGGATGTTGCACATGAGAATTTCTCATATTTGACCTGTATCTGAGCACAACTGTTCTCAGTAATTATTTATCTCGTATCAAATCTGCGTCATTTACCTGGCTATCTCATAGAGTTGAGATTAACTAAAATTAAGGAAAACTAAAATAATTTGACTCAGCAATTATAGAATCATAGAATCATTTAGGTTGGAAAAGACCTTTAAGATCATCGAGTCCAACCATAAAAGCATGTATGGTACTCAGAATGTTTTTTAAGCTCATGCCAATTACACTGTTTTTTGTCTCTTCCGTTCTTCAGTCTGTTTTGTAAAAGCACTTTATGATTACGAGGGGCAGACAGATGATGAGCTGTCCTTCCCGGAAGGAGCGATTATCCGCATATTGAACAAGGAAAATCAAGATGATGATGGCTTTTGGGAAGGAGAATTCAACGGACGCGTTGGGGTGTTCCCATCAGTATTAGTTGAAGAGCTTACGGCCTCAGAAAATGGAGAGACTCAGTGGATTGGAGATATTCAGGTATGTAAAGAGTTGCGGTGCTACCTCGCACGTATGATATTAGTTTGTTAGGACCATCTTGGAAGGCTGCAAAGATCTGCTGCTTCTTTAGGAAAAAAAAATCAGAACCAATTTAAGAAGAAAAAAAACCCTTTTAGTTTCTTACCCAGCCTAATAATTATCAACTGATATATTTTGGCAAATGTAACAGATTTGTGAATAAAGGAAAGCACTGGGGTAGAAAGGAAATGAACCAAAGGAGAAAATTCACAGTCTACTTCCTGGAATTAATTTATGACATAGACTGAGACATCAAACAGAACCTGGCAAAAAGAGAATTACAGGCTCTCTCAGCCCTAATTTAATGTTTTCATACTTAAATCTGTTCTGTATCCTCTCAATTTTTGAAGGGCAGAATACTGCCAAATACTGTGTTACAGTGATTTTTGCAAAAATGTCCTCAGTTCAGTATAGTTCTGTACTCCTTATATCATATTAGAAAATCAGACACATTCTCATGTGTAATTGTGGTGCTAGAAACTGGACTTCCATGTTCCCTACAAAATAATTTCTCCAGTATTTTTATTCTTTGATTTGAGAAGACCATGAAAGCTTAACATTTAAATGATACACATGCAATTGAGTTGGGATAGAACTCATGATCTTAACGCTTTTGTGTGAATATATGTGGAGAGGCACACTTGGCCAAATGACTTTTTTCAAATAACCTTCAAAAAGTCTGTCTAAATTATCTGGGAGAGGATGAAAATTTCTGCCTAGTGGCAACCTGTGATTTTAAAAAAGATATAATCCCTGTTGGATATCTTGGCTTTCCTTCCTAAAGGTACCTGACAGCACTTTTGACAGATAGTTTTTTCTCCAGATGAAAGTTCCTAGCATACTGATGTGTCAGAGAACTTACTGCACCTCGGTGTGTACATAAAAACAGTCGAGGAGTAAGGCTTTCTGCAGCCCCTCTCTCTTTTTAACACAGGTATCCCCGACTCCGAAACCTAATAATGCCCTTCCACCGCTGCCGCTGTATGACCAGCCTCCCACTAGTCCCTACCACAGTCCGGATAAAAGAGGTTCTCAGTACTTCCCCAGATCACCGTCAACTAACGGTAAGAAATTTTGTGATCGTAAAAGGAACATTTCAGCTAAATGCTGAATTTCGAATGGTCACGTTTCAGAGAGGGGAAGAAAAAAAAAGGCATTTTTTTCAACATAAAGTTAATTCAGCAATACCGAGTGGCTTGTTTGTGATGGGTTGTTGCTTACTCTTTCAGAAAACAGCTTCAGTTCAGAGTCCCCTGGATTCTCACAGCCTCCGCGAATTCCTCCTGAAACTTCCTATGGCAAACTGCGACCTGTAAGTTAGAAACAAATACTGTTGTTTTTATTGAGGCTAGAAAGTTATAAGGCCAAGCCTAGGTAAATCGGGATAGGTACATTCAAAGCAGGGTGGTGATGCAGCACCTGATGATATGGCTCTCTGTGTTCTGCACATCCAATTACTATGTATCAAAATGCAATATCTCAGATAAATACTGGGAGGAAAGGTCTGTTCACTCCCCTTTGATAATACTATAGATGTGTCAAAAAGCTGTAGAACGTGAGAGCTATTTGAGATTAAGTGAAAGAAGAAAACAAAGCTGCGCTTGTTTAAAGAGTAAGTCATTGTGTTTAAAGATGACCTTGGATCTTATCCCTTCCCTATCCTTCATCCAACCTGCCCTTCCCTATCTGCCTTTATAGATGTAATGCCTGCATGTCTCTCCGTGAGGCATATGAATCATGAAATCTAACCTGGGAGGAAATTACACCTATAACAATAGTAAAATAGATGTTAGTCGATAAACTTATACTGCCCTTTCAGGTGTTAGGAGGTTATTTCTGTTCTCACTGCATGTAACAACCCCTAAACAGAACTAAAAAAAGAGGTGGTGAATAAATGCCAGAACAGTTTAATCATATGATTTGTACAATTGCTCCTCCTCCAGAGGCTGTGTTGCCAGCCACACAATGTGCCGTCAGACAAATCTGCTATTTGACATAATATGTGGTCCTTTAGGGTTGCATTTAGGGTTAAATTTATTTCCGAACCCCTTAATTTGAGAGTTTTGGATTACAAATTCTTAATGATAAGATCTATATATTTTGTGATGTCTTTGCTGCCTTGAAAGAGAGATTTTGCCAGGAAAGGAAAGGAAGAATTTAATCACTTAGACCTTGCAAAATCCGTCTCCTAGGATTAACCTTGAAATCAAGTTTTGGGGGTTTCAAAGTCCTAAACCAAATTATATTAAGATGTAACATTTGTATTTTCCTGGCATCCTCAATGAATGAGGTTGCAGAAAAAGAGCGTTTTTGGATATTCAAAAATTATATTCCGAATATTCCAGTAGTCAGTGAGTTAGCCTTATTCATGGACATACGCAAGGCAGAGAGAGTACTGCATCGTTAAGTATTTAAGTATTGAACAGAGAAGTTTCACGTTATCTTATTCCCTTGTGAAAAGACACTGATTCAGCTTTTCCATTTTGTAGATTTATATTTACTTCATGAGTTTCTTGCAACTGACTGTCTTTTCAAGATACTACTACAGTGTCATGCCTTAATGAAAAGGATTTCTCTTAGTTGCATTTTAAATATGCCTGGTTTGAAAATATTGTGAAGTTTGTTCTGGTATCGCTCCACAATTCATGTTTTCCATAGCAAGTCACTCTGGTGTATTCTGAAATCATGTGATAAAACCCCTGCGTGAAATGCTGTTAGCGCTTAAGGTAATCTCTGTCAGGAGCAATAATATCTTTATTGATGTGGCAGAGTGTAAAAATAGCATCAGAT
Organism: Mycteria americana; assembly: GCF_035582795.1. Taxonomy (NCBI): domain Eukaryota; kingdom Metazoa; phylum Chordata; class Aves; order Ciconiiformes; family Ciconiidae; genus Mycteria; species Mycteria americana. Next base: position 220,576,290 of record NC_134365.1, on the reverse strand, counting down.
TTCAGGTGTATATCGCTCAGGTCAGTGATTGATTAAATACAGGTAAGCTGCTTAGATGCAACAAGGCGTTCTTGTCGTTTCCAGTCCACATAAGTTCCAGGCAAGGGTGTCATCAGATTCCAGCATTTGATGTAAAGTCCAAAGTCTGTCCCAGGTTTATACACCGGATTATCTGGGAGTACAGGCAGAATAGATAGGTTATTTCCCTCGGTATGTTTACACTGTCATGATTGCTAGTCATCCTGGAGAAAAATCACCTGAGAGTGGTGACAGTTTATAAGGAAGAGCCTTGATGGCTTAACTGGAGACTGCTGGCCCTGAATTCAGCTGGTTACTCACAGTAGTTCTGTTGTTTTTAATATACGATCTGTATATTTGCGTCATCTTGCGGTATAAGCCCGACGTTGCAGTTTTAGTCTATACGAGTTCTGAAATTTTGACAGTTTTCTGATAGTTACAGGTTGGTTCTGGCTGTTTCAGGTGCGAGCAGCTCCACCACCCCCTACACAGCATCATCGCCGGACAACAGAGAAGATAGAGGACGTGGAAATTACTCTGGTGTAATGATTGGACTAGTTAAGTAGTAGTGCTACAATCAAGACCAAACGTGGTATTTGGTCAATCTCGTTTTTAGGCACCTTTGCATGATGAAGACTTTTAATAGAGCGAGAGATAGGGAGGATTTTATGTGGCAGTGACATGGTGGATTCCTTCCCACAGTCATGAATATTTTGTGCCTTTTCTTTGTTTTGATTTATATACATCATTCTTCCTCTCTTAGCACAAACCAAGACGGGCCAAACAGCGAGCAGAGGATTGCCTTGGAGCAGGTTTCTCTCTTGGCTGAAGATGGTCAATTTTTATACGGAGGCTGAGGAAAGAGCCTCATTCATGCAACTTAGTCATAGCATACTTCGATCACGTGCATTAGTACAGTATATTACTGTTGCCATAGGAATGTGTTAAAGATTGTCAATTCTTCAAGTAGCGTTACTTGTCTGATTAGGTATTAATCAGATCTTGCGGAATGAAAAAGGGAACTGAAAATTAAGTATAAGGAGAGGCTGGCTCCTCTTTAATCCCCTTGCAGAAAGGAAGAAACAGGAAAATAATCTTATAGATGAGGAAAACTGATGCAGATCATATGGCGTTAATTACATTAATGCACACCTCTTCAATAATTAACAGTTAAACAGAACTAAATGTTCTTTGTATTAATATTTATGCAGTACATTTAGTAATAGAGTATCTAATATGGAGGTGCTGAATTAGTAGCAACATCTTGTTCCATAGCATAAACCAACTGGTAGAAAAGTAAGTGAGATTTTGTCTAGATCTGGAAATTGAGCTTCATTTTTTTCTTAGCAGATTTTGGGGGTTTTGGTTTCTTTTTTAAAGTATTTGGGTCACTCTTATCCCAGTTATTGCCGTGTACTTTATTATCCAACGTTAGCAGTATATCTTTGTCATCAAAACATCTGGCTAGAGTTAGAAGTTACATTTAGAGTATTTACATGCATTATTTAGTTGTTGCATTGGATGGTCCTGTAGCATTTTCCCATGCGAAGCCCGTTAACTAGCCAAAGCCAGAGAGCCAGGAAAAGCTCTGGTTTCTGCGAAGCCTTCAGACTGCCTTTGTGGCCAAGACTGTCATCTCCAATTCCTCGTAGGCAAGAAATAGAGAGTAAAAGAATTTCAAAACTAATTTTCAATTGGAGATCTCTGAACAGGAAGATCTCTGAAAGGAAGATCTCTGAGAAGGATCTCTTGTTCTTGTTGTTGTTGTTTGAAAGAAAAGGGCAGAGGATATTCTGAGGTTTAACATGGAGAGAAGTGGTCAGAGGAGAGGGAAAAACTGGATGAAAATAGGTTTTTCTTTGTGTACTTAGTAAATTATTTTCAGCAATCTCCATCAGATCAAAACTTCAGTTAAAAGGCATCACAAGGTTGGGTTTTTTTGAGCTGTTATATGGGTTCTGTTGAATGCGCTCTTATGTCTTCATTTTTTTTTTCTAAGCCAGTAAGTTTTCTACCTTTAGTTTACTAACAAGGGCTATTTTTTGAGGCTGCATTTACAAAAAAAAAAAAAAAAAAATCATCTAACAAGATTTTATCATAAACTTTGCACATACTTGTAAATCCCAACCCAAGCTGGGTCTCTGAGACATCCGTGTTTGCCAATCTCCTTTCCCAGTGGGATCTTTAACCAAGAGTGGGGCTGTTTGAAGAAAACAATTCATGGATCAGTTATGGAATCGGTGACTGTCCAATGAAGTCTTTTCCATATTTTTCATTCTTTTGCACCTCTTGTCCTGTTGATCTGTTTGAGGTCTTTTTATGTGTTTATCAAACTTATTCTTAAGTTTAAAAAAAAAAAAAAAAGTTTTTAAAAAAGATTTAACTGTTTGCAAAAATTTTGAAAGCTTCACAATGCAGAAGAAAAGCAAGTATTGCCATAATGTTCATGTTCAATTTCTTTGGCCAGTTTTTCTGTGTCCTTCATACCTGGACTTTCAAAATTCAGAAAGTGTTATTTAAAGTCTCTTTAGTTGTATTTTTAAATATTTTCTGTAAGAGCTGCTAATTTTATTTAAAAAAAAAAAAAAGAAGAAAAGTTGTAAAAATATGCCTCCTTTTTACCTATGATTTCTTCATACAGGGCATGTATTCGACGTATCATCGTGTACAGCGTCAGTACACTGAAAGCATAGGTGCAAATGCTTTCTTTATATTGGCTGTAAAAAGTTTGTATTTATTATGTATAAAAAGTTGAATAATAAAAAAGTGGAACTAAATCCATGACGTTGTCTCGATACAGACACCGCTCCACCGGTGGCAAATGTCGTTAGGAGATTTGGGCATAGATCCGTGACTGAGGGAGAACCTGGCATTTGGGGATAAAAATGTACATTTTCTTGGGTATCATTTTTACGGTTTGTGCTTTGACACAGAAATTGGAATCTCCTGCTCAGGAAAATGCTTACGCACATACTTAAAGTGGTCTTTAAACATGGCTTTAAGGTGGTATTTATATGAGGAACAAAATTATGCCAAAAGTGGAGAGCCAATAACAAAGCTCCAGTTATCAAAATAACTGCTTAATAGCCTTTGTGCAATTAGGATAATTGCGTAAAGAAAGAGAGGGAAAGTGTGATTGATAATAACTCTTCAGTGTCATTGTCCTTTAATAGGGTTGATTTGCCTAATTGTGTGAGGAGTATTTCCGCTGCATCCCAAACCTTCTCTGGCTTTAGGATCCCTTCATCCTCTACGTTTCCCTGTTAACATTTTCTTGCTGGCACTCAGAAGCCACCCGCCGGTGACCAGCTCCTTGCTTGGCTAATTTCAGTTTCTCCAAGGTGAGTGCTTTTTGCCTTAGGTGCCAAGTGATTCGTGCTGATTTCCTCCCGATTTTTGCTTTCAGCTGTTTGGAGTCGAGACTGTAGTTTACCCCGTTTGAACACAGCTCACTGCAGTAGGGCTCCAGCACGATCGGCCGCTGGGCATTGCCGTGGTGTTGGGTTAGATCTTTAATCTTTCATTTCCACTGTTCACACAGAACTGTTATACAGGCTTTCATCATTTTTTCCCTGAGCTCCTGCAGCCTCTTCCTTTGAGAAATCCCATCTTCCCCTGCTTTTTATATGCATTCACGGTACTCCTCCAAAAATGATTGTCCTGGCTTGCTGCTTTGACCGCTTTGTCCTTTTCTTTTAGCTTCTTGCTCGTTGCATCTCTCCTTTTCTTGCTGCATCACACACAAACCTCTTTGCTTGTGATTCTTTTCACCGTCAGTATCGCTTATAGATGATGTTAATCCTCAAATCCACCGATGATGCCACTTTTCATTTCTTCCATTTTTTTAAGAGGCCGCCTTCATGCCTCTACTGTTTCTGCTTCCCCCTTCCCTAAAAGCTGTGCCGTGACAAAACAAACCCCGCAGATAATGCCCGTTCAGCAGGTGTGCTGTGATTGCATCATTCTTGCCATTAACATGAGCATAACTTATTTCCATGAAAATCTCTTCACCCTGAAGTGCTTTCCCAACTGAGCAGCAAGCCCCCGTTGCTGCCGTTTGCCCGCAAGTGGGAGATGGCTGCGGTTTTAACAGCACGCGGCGGCCATTCAGAGGCAAAAAAAGGTGCTGAGGGAAAACAAAGGCTCTGTGGTGATATATTCTGCTTGGGATATTTGGAACTTGCCCACCGCAAAGGTTGAAATGTTGGTCTCTGGAAGTTGGCAGCAGGACCATCGCTGTCTCCGTTAGAGCCGGGGTTTCCTCTGATGGCTCTGGTTCCCAGATTTTCAAAAAGGATAATGAGACCGAGACTCGACAGGAGTGATGAGGTAAATGATGTAACGTACCTTACTACAAATTAATCGTGCTGGGGTTTCTTTTTGTTTCGTGGAAATATTAAAAGAAACCCAGGCGCGTGGGTGAGTTCTCTTTCCCATATAGCACAAGCATCTCTCACTGTTAATAGTAATTAAAAAGGAGAACCCACCCACCCTCTTCTCCAAATAAAATATCTTTTGCTTTTCCGCATACAACGTGGAGGACTGGCTGCTCTGCAACTTGCACTTTTTTCATTCTTGCTCTTCCAGCAAGGTCCCTATAATTAATAACCTGCAAATCTCAGCACGGCAGAGGCAGGAGGAGCAGGAAATCTACCCTAATCAGCCTTTCCTTGTATTGAGCCTCCCAGGAAGCTTAAGAGGGGAGATGCTGCTGCCGCGGAAAGCGTCCCCTCCGTTTGCAGATCTGCTGCCCTACATAAAAATGATGGGAGGGATGGGAGGAAGTACGCTGTACCCTTCTAGCCTACATCTGGCCAGCTCTCTTCAAAGAGCTCGGGGATATTGAGACCTCAGTTCAAGGCACAGAGGGAGGTTGGAGAAAGTGAGGGGTAAAAGGAAAGAAAACTTAACTGAAGTCAGGGATGCAGCAAATGAGCCAATAAAAAATGGAGCTAGGAAAATGCTGACGTGCTTACTATACCAAGTAGTTTCCTACTCCAGGCATTACCCAGGGGGATTGAGGATTACAGATCTGGTAGAAGGATCACTTTAGCAAGTGAGCCTCTGCATTGCAGGTCGTTTCGTCCAGAAAATAAAAGCACTGCAGTGATACCAGGGCCAGACTGGAGCAGGCAAGAAATCTCTGTGGTTAGCAGAGTTGAACTGGAACAGACACCAGACGTGCGGTGAATAACCACCCCTCTGTTTGCCGCAAGGAGAGGAGGATGATAACGGGTTTGCTGAAGTACAAGTGCAATCACTCACCATTTCAACACAGCGGCGTTTGTGTGCGGAGTCTGGGTACAATCGTATGACAGCTGTACTTTCCTACGCAAGCTGAAGAAAAACGGCAAGCAGCGGAGGCAGCAGGTCACCAGGCTGTTGTTTAACGTGCTGGAATGCGCTCTACGGCGCAAGGGGAAACTCGGCCCCCCCCCCCAAAAAAAAAAAATACACCCTGGAATTATTTTTATTGTAGCAGACCATGATTTAGTTTATATCACATATGGCAGACCCAGCGGGGGATAAAACTGAGAGGGGCTGAGTGAAAAAAGTTTCTCCTAGTAAATTATTAAAACTATTTCTTGTATACAGCCATCACTGAGTTTTCTGTCTGAGTATATGGCACTGCTTTGTTGGAAAGCTGATGAGATTGTCGTGTGGAAAAGGATCACAGAACCACAGGCTGGCTGAGGTGGGAAGGGATGTCTGGAGGTCATCTGGTCCAACCCCCCTGCGCAAGCAGGGCCACCCAGACCCGGTTGCCCAGGACCGTGCCCAGATGACTTCTGAATCTCTCCAAGGATGGAGACTCCACAACCTCCCTGGGCAACCTGTGCCAGTGCTCAGTCACCCGCATGGTGAAAAGTATTTTTCGATGTTCAGAGGGAACCTCCCGTGTTTCACCTTGTGCCCATGGCCTCTGGTCCTGGCACTGGGCACCACTGAGAAGAGCCTGGCTCTGTCTTCTTGGCACCCTCCCTCCAGGTATTTATAGACATCGATGAGATTCCCCTGGCCCTTCTCTTCTCCAGGCTGAAAACTTCTTTCTCTGTACTTCTCTGTGAGCACTCCCTGCGAAGAAGAGCTTTTAAATCAGCCAGAAACCCTTCAGAAAGCAAGCGCTGTGGACTTGTGTTGTCTGTGGATCCCAGATTGCCGCTTCAGCTGGTCTGGAGTCTCGTAGGTCCAACACAGAGAAGCTCCGTGTTGAACAGTGCTGTGCAATCGCCACGGAGACTCAGAAATCGGATTATGGGATCAAGGCTTCAGATTGTACCTCCTTAACGGTCCACAAAAAACAATGTTCTGACATGGCCTTGTTTCTGTTCCCAAAAACATTTTGGAAAAAAACACATACTATAGAGGCTGGCTGCTTTGTACGTTGGAAACGGCTTGTGGAGGTTTCAAATCTGGAGTCCAGACCACATCACCAGTGAATGAGGTGTGTTGTGGTGCCTGCCAGATCAGTTTGCAGCCCGATCTCGTTCCTCCTCCTCTTCCCATTTCAAGTTTTCTCCCTGTAATCAATTTTCCAACCTCTTGGCCTATCTCAAATGTGTTAAGCAGCAATTCTTCCGCCAGTTTGTTTAAAACTCTCTTTTGCTGTCTTCTGAATTTCACAGCTGGTATCTGAAGGGAGCACGGTGAAGGAACCGGGCCCGGCGATCTCCGTGTAGCTCTGTTGAGCCAGCATCGCCTCTCACGAAAATTGTCACTGCTCCTGTCCCTGCTACTTGACAGCCTGGGCAGTGGCCAAGGATTAAATGGACTTTAGAGAAGACTTTAGATTCTCTTATGTCATTTCACCCAACAAAAACGTAACCATGTGAATATCTCTTCAATATTCTCCTGAGTCATCCAGGATTTGCTGTGAAGAACAGGAGACATGGGTAAGCTTGCTTTTTTAGTGCTTCATCTTCGCTACGAAAGTAGAAGCTATTCAACCTCGAATCTGCAAGCTGAGCTCCACAGATGGTTTTCCCCAGCTACTCCAGTTCTTCTTGCACCTAAATACATCATTTCAGCCAAAAATGTGCTTGGAGGCAGGACAGGCAGTGTAGGTACCCACAGATGGAGAAGACTCTGGGTCCTTTTCTGAGTGCTTACTGGGAGAGAGCGTGCTGCTGAGGCTGGGGTTCAGGCTTGGATCGCTAATACGCCTGTGCATCTTCACGCAGCTGAGAATGGCTCTGGAAATACACCGTTAACATTCGACCTGCGGGATTTTGCTGCATGAGAATATACTATTTTACGTTGCATTCTGAATTTGCAGTGAGGACGGAAACAAAATTAACCGGATGCTTTGAAGGAAGAGGTTGCGCTGATGGAGCAGCGTTACTGATCAACACAAAAGTGGTCGTGGCTGTGGCATGAGCCAGACGAACGTGAAATGAGCCTGATCAGGGAAGAGATGGTCACGTTAAAACATTGGATTGAGGAGCTGGGAGCTCATTTCTGCTCCCTGCTCCGATGTTCGCCTCCCTGGACAAATTCTCTGTGCCCCTGCGTCCTGTTTGCAGAGCGGTGCCAGCATCACCTGAAGATTAATCTTTACAAAGATAAATCTGTGCATTATCGAGCCGCGTGATAAAGTACCCTTCTATTTTGAAATTGGTTTTATTCCGCTCCTGAATTTTTACCTTTTTTTTTTTTTTTTTTTTTTAAATGGAGTGGTTTTGGTTTAGATTTTTCTTTTTTAATGCAGATTCAAGGGCAATTGCTGTGAGGTATGCTTCTGCTCTGGTGTAATTACTTTTGTCTACTGTAACTGCTTCTCCTTTTTCCGTTGTTTCTTGAAAGACGAATGAATTTCCAGGTCTAGTTGCATTGGGAATGCTGACAGCAGCTTTTTTTAAGTCCCATAGCACAGCTATTTGTCTTTTTTACTCAGCTGAATCCTGCAGAGTGGGCCAAATTTGGCTTCACCTCTGTATCCCGGACAAATTACTGCACTCATTAATTTCTTTAAGACTGGGGCCTCCTTCCTGCTTAACATAGGGGAATGACGAAGGGCGGGCACTCTGTCTGCAGGCATCAAGTGTGGAGAGAAAACAGCAACAACCTCAGATTAACTTCCTGAGTAAACTTGCATGAAGAGACATGAGAGGCTGGTCATTTAAAAGTAAGGCTACAGGATTTTTAAAAAATATAAACTCTATTTTTAATTTCACGTCCTCCTTCATAAGAATATCTTGGTTTCTGAGAAGTGAGGTATGACCCATTGCATTGCGTGTTTTCCTGTTCATGCTCCCTTGGTTTATCGCCACAGGCATTGCTGTGGAGTGAGCAGAGTTGATTTTAAAACAGAAGAATTGGCATTTTTCTTGGGAATGAGATGACAGAAATTATTGCTGCTCCTTAAAAAGGAGGAAGGGGTGCTCCGGATGGCAGCAAGAGGAAGAGGCAAAGAGGGGACTGTGGCTGAAAAACGTTGCTGAGAACATCAGTAACGGTGGGAGACAACAAACCGCGCGGCAGAGAAGGGCTGCTCGGCAGCGCTCGACCAGCCAAGCACGTTCGGATGCCAGAAGAGAAAGACTTTGCAGAGGGAAGCTTCTTTTGGCAGAGCTTTGGAAGAAAGACAGAGGGAAGCAGTGAGTGCTTGGACTTCCCAGGAACTTCAGTGAAAGGATCTGACCGCTCCTCTTGGGGTGCTTGAGCCAGCAGAGCTGAGACTAAGCCAGATAATAATCACTTGTTAAGGCGTGAAAGTGGCAGGAGGCTTTCTGAGGCCATGGTTCGGTGACAGAGTAAATCCAGCTTTAGGGCACGTTGTGCTAATCCAAGAATGCCGTGGCCCTGTACGATGGAGCGCTGATCCAGATAAACTCCCTCTGCCAGCTCGGATGTGTCCAAAATGCTCTGACGGGTTACGTTCTGTACCAGCAGGCCGGGTTTTATCTGTCTGTGTCGCTCTGATATGCCAAATCAGGTTTTGCACGTCCCCTTGCAGGCAGCGCAGCGAGAAAAAGCTGGCGTGAGTTCTGTGCTGTAGGTTGTAGCTGGTTCAGCAGAGGCGAACATGCACCAGGGCTGGTTCAGCTTTGTCTTGGTGGACACTGGGCGGGGTCTTGTTTCTGAAACGAGAAAGCAAACTGGGAAAACCATCAATGAATTTTTCTAATGAAGCAGATTTCATTAGGAAATGCTGGTTTGGCAAAACCTTTTAAAAAATTGTAGCAGTAGCTAAACCAGAACACCTCAGTGCTTCAGTGAGTTGCGTGGAAACTTGGGAGAGGACTTCCCCAAACCCTGGTGAGTCTTGCTGGAAAGTTTTGTCTCCCTGAGGCTCGCAAACCCCCAAGTCCCCGCACGTGCTGCTGTCCCCTTGGGGACTCCCGGGTTTCCATCGAAGGCAGGCCTTCCTACCAAGGTCAAGGAACATCGCAGCTGCAGACTGCCTGTGTGGAGCTGGAAGCCCATGAACAACACCTAGAGACAAGGACCAGCCGTCTGCAGAGCCAAGAAGCCCTCGATGCCTCCTTGGGCTTCCCTGCCAGTAATGGGGACTTCTCCCTCGCTCCCAGTACCAAGGGCCTCTTTTGAGTCACGGCATCCAGGATTCACTGCATCTGCCTCCAGTTTTTCCAAAACAGGTGGGGTTTTTTGCCGGAGTTTTAACAGAAATTTAATTCCAAATATTAAACTTTATAAATACATATTTTTGACATGTTAGACTTCTGAGCAGAACAGAAATGCCACGTTTTGAGCATCCCCCCTGGCGAAAAGCCTGCACAGATCTGAAGTGGAAGCCCACTGCAATGCAGGACACAGCCCCAGGAGCTGCGTGGTTGTAAGATTGAAAGAGGGAGTGCTGAAGACTGGGCTCAGAGTGACATTTGAGGGATTGCAGCAGAGGAGAGAGGTGGCTGGACCGAGAGGTACCTCAGTAAATCTATTGTTGTGATCTCCTTTAACCCAGCTCTCCTCTCTTGAATGCCTCGTACTAGTTGGCTTTTGATTGCCGTTGGCTTTGCAAGGCCAGGTCTCCCTGCGCCGTAAATCAGCGCTGCTTCCCTCAACCGATCTTACCGCATCCCGGCTTTTGCAGTAGAGAGCCACGCTGCGTGTGAGAAGACCAAATACCAGGCAGTTAATGTTCCTGGAAGGGAAACCCGCATCACAGCCGATTCTCAGACTACCACAAATTGTTGTCGAGGTCAGTGCAAATTATTACCCAAGGACACTGGCAGAGCGTGATTGTTCTCGGATAACAAGGGGGATCTCATGTTAATTCAGCTGGCAGAGCTGTTACGACTAACAGCGGGGAACTGCTGCTGCTGCTTTCGAAATTATCTGACTGAGCTAATCCGAGGATGAGGAGACGATTTATTGATTTGAATTCCTAGCCAGACATAGATGGAGATAATTCTAGGATGTTAGGGGTATTATTCCTGCAGAAAAGCAGGCTTGGTAAATACTTTTCATTTATTTATTAGCCCCTGCAAAACAGTTGTGTTGTATTGCAGCTTGAATGTTTTATTTAGAGATGTGAATAGCTGAGATACTGAAAAGAAGAGCTTTCTGGATGGCAGTCATCTGATATTTTTGCTGAAACTGCTCGTTTTCTAAAGCAAATAGCCGCTCAAACTGCTAACGCTGGTTTGAGTTCACCCTTTCTTTAAAGCTATTTTTAAAAGAGGAAAAAAAAAAAAAGGTGTTAAGTTTGCAGCTCTGCTTTTGCATTCTGGTCAGGTGTCTTTTCGCTCTTCATGGGTCTTTTGCAAGCTGGCTTCTGAGGACTCTGGTTAACGTCCTAGAAAATAACCTTGTGCTTAGACTAACAGCCATTTTATCACTGCTGCTCTCTTGCTGTTTCCTGGGGGTGGAGAATTGTCTGCGGGAGCAGGGCAAAGCAACAACCAGGTTATTGCCAGGCTGCTTAATGAACAGCTCCCGCTCTGCTGCCGCACCGCCGGTCCCGAGCCTGAAGTATTCCTGCCCACCGTGGCTGGCTGACCCGGGGTTTTCACTGAGGCGGCAGCCTGGCAAACCATGAGTTACAAAGATCAGATGTACATATTGTAAAGAACAGGCTCGGACGCCGAGACTCAGCTGGCGATGGGACCTCGGAGAGCGTTTTGCCCCATTAGTACTCAGTCTGTCCTCTTGCCAACGGCCATTAGAAGGAACCGCAGGATGGAGGTCAGCCAGCGCTGGTTCAGAAAGCCTCCCCGAGGAGCCCTGGTGTTGGATTACAAGTACGGATGCTGCCTCTTTGAAGCCTTCATCTTCGTTCTCTGCATTGCAAAGTAGTTCTGCTTCCCCTAGCCCAAACAGGGAGGCGACACAGCTGAAATCTTCTGAGGCACAGCTCTGGGACGAAGGGTCTGCCCTTCCGCTGACTCCTGCTGCAGCCTTATCGAGTCACTTCACCGGTACTTGCCTCCAGTTCCCTTAAAATGTGTTCTGGGTGTCATCCTCCCCGATGGACGACTCCACGGAGAAGTGCAGTGTCTCGGAGACAGAGCAACCGTTGCTGATTTCTGGCCCTTTCAGCCCTTGTGTGTTACTGCTCACCACCTGGAATCTTTCACCATCAGTTTTGCTTTCATTCACCATATCACGATCAGGCTGGGATGAGCACTGCTCCTCTCTCGTTCCCCCGAGTAGGGAAAATCCTACATCCTCCAAATCCCCAGACTCCCATAAAAAAACCCCAAAATCTCTATCACTCTGCAGGATAACAGATTTCACATTCTTAAGCAGCGTGTCCTCTGGAAGGCGACTGCGTGCCTGCTCCAGAGACGAGGGCAGCATTGAGCGTAGGTGTTGCGTGTTTATAGAGAGACCGAACTGGCCGTTAAATTGTTTGAGTACGGCCAACTTAATGTCACCCAGCCTCAGTGTCTGGTGTTTGATGGCCTCATTATACACAGGCTGTTGATACGGCTGTAGTTTTATTCGGGGCTTTGTCACTCGACCGTAATAGTGTGAAAATAAGGAATGTTTTTGTGAGTCTGTGGCCAGCGAGGACTTCACAGATGTGAGTGCAGTGTGGTGCTAACCTGCAGCCCTGGCCCGGCGGCTGCTGTAGAAGCTGCTGGCTGCGTTTGGCTGCCCGCAGGAGGTAAAGGAGGGAATGATTGGAACAGGCCCTATAGCACCTATAGCAGCGCTGCTGGGTCTGCAATGACTGTTGTTGATCGTGGCCACAGCCTGGGTTGCATGAAGGCAACTATGCAGGAGGAAGCCAGGTGGAGAAACCCTATGGAGCCTGCGTTCCTCGGAGAAGCAGCTCTGCAGAGCTGTGCCAACTGCTTTGCTTTGCACTAAAAAAAGGAAAAAAAAAAAAAAAAAAAGAGGCCAGTTAAACCACTCAGAACCTGACATTCGCGCTCCCATCCGATGCCTGTGGTAGCAATGGGATTCAGGGCTCAGGGTGCACGTTGGCACGGACGCCCCTGAGCCACCTGCCAAGGCTCTGCTCACCGGTGCCACACGCTGAGCCCAGAACCGGGGTGGGCTCGTGATCCATCCCCAAATGATGCAGCGCCAGCGTGGGATGTCAGCGGGCGTCCTGCAATTCTCCCGTTGGAGCTGGGGCCAGTGCTGACATTTTCCATTACCAGAAGCATGGGCGAGGGAAGGTATTTTAAAAGTGTATTTATAAACCTGTGCTTTTACGCGCTGTTTCCCAAACTTTGGGTGAAGAACAGCAGAGATGGGGATTTGTGTTAGGCCATATGGCTGCTGGCAGTTAGGAACAACAGGAGCACGATTCCTGTTTGGGAGAAAAAGGGAGTAATACGGGCTGAGCTGATTGCAGTCGATGATGGGCTGCATGTGGGGAGGTGTGGGGAACGAAACACTGGTGCAGTGGATAAGGCACCTGTGTCCTCTCCTCCGCTGAACCCCTGCGGTTCCGTGCGTGCTCTTCCCTTGCCTGTCCCCTTTCACGACAGTGAAATAAGTGACGTTTCCATCGTAGGATGACATTTCCATCGTAGGGGGGTACACGTGCACTAGGAGGGTGTGGAATACACACGCCGCTGCTCAGAGCCCAGGGGAGAGAGACTTGCATGCCCACAAGTGCATCAGACACATCAGCCACATGTTCCCCTCCACCCCTGTGCAAGAGAGAAAGCGCTTGTGTGTAACGCCCAGCGACCCCACCACGACGTTTGGGCCTCTGGACGGTTAGGAAATGTTTGCTTGGCAGGAGGAAAAGCTCCTCGGCAGTTAGTCTCCGATGCAGCACGACGTCTTTGTGAAAAATCTAAAAGGGGTGTAATTTTCTGGCGCTGCATTTCTCCTGCTGTAATTATTGCTTTTAATCACCTCATTACCTAGCATAGAAAGGAGCTTAAGGCTGCAGGTAGCAGCGCAGTGGGGAGAAGGCACATCAAGGTTTCAGGCTGTGTTTTCACTCTGTGTCTTCGGGCATTAGTATTGCTTCCCTCGAGGACCAGCTTCCCGGCAGAAAATCAAAAGCCGCACGAAAAGGTAGTGGGAGAAACACAGCAGCAAGGAGGAATAGCCCTCATCGCCCAACACTGCCATGGGTGAGACCACCATCAGCTCGAGAGGCTTTGTCCAGACGAGCTAATGAGTCATGGAAGTCCATCGTTACAGCAGCCGGAGCGCTCCAGACGTCGCTGCCGAGAGCAGGCACCACGTGCTGCCGTGGGTTAGGGCAAAAAGCAGCAGTGGGCACCGCCGAGTCTGAAACTTGGTGTCACAGCACTTCCCACTCTCCACTTTTTTCAATATAAAGCAGCAAAAATGCCTCCTGCGGGATCTGTGCTGGCCTGCGGCGTGGAGCACCTGCGCTGTTCTTCCCTCGCAGGCCAGAGGAGAAAAAGCAACCCCTTTTTTCCCTGCTTTCTCCCCATACTGAGTGCATATGTCGTGTATGCACACCCACATCCGTCTTGGTGGAGCTCTCCTGGGCTCTCCACATCCTCCTGTGTCATGTAACTGCGGCGAGCGGTTAAACCATGAGCTGCCGTTTCGGGGAGTGCACGGAAGAGCAGGTAATGGCCTTTATGACCGGCCTTATCTCTGTGTCTGATACAGACGCACCCATAAATCATCATAAAATGTGGTACGCAGGGGAAAACAGCCGCCTCCTGCCCTCTGCTTGTTTCCTGGAGCTTGAAAGCTGATTAAGAATCACTTATTTAAGCTGATGGGTTTCAAGTGATACTACCAGGGCAAACTGCTCGCCTCGAAATGCCCATTAAAGTTTCAATTTACGTACCCTGCACAGAGCCGTAGGGCCGGGGTGTGAGCTGCTGGAATGACCTCTGTTAGCAGCCAGTTGGTTCATTAAATAGTAAAGAGCCAAACAATTTCCAGCTAAGTAGCACACCGAGCGTCCTTATTTCATTTCCTGTTTTTAAAGGAAGTATAAATTATTTACTAATGTGCTTAAAGTCCTTTAAGTGAATCCAGGCAGTGAAGCAAAATCTTGTTTACCAGGGCAGATGCCCAAAGGAAAGTGTCAGAGTGATGGACCCAGCCACTAAAACGCTCCCAACAATTTATCACCTTTAATGGAGGTAATGGGCCAGGATTACGATCGAGTCAGGCTGGTGGGTTGGACTTCTTCATTTCGGTAATGGCTCGGTGATCGCTGCAATTTACAGATTAAGTCCAGAAAATTTCTGGTGCAGAACTTTTAAGTTTGCCCATTTGTAAGTTTAGGCATTTTGTTTTTCAAGCCTCGTCACTTGAAAACTTTAACCACATTCTCCCACATGTGAAGTCTCCTCCTGGAGATTCACAGCACGTTTCCAGAGCCGTATTTCACTAGACCACAGTCATTCGTCCTTAGCGTAGACCTGACCTGTTGCTGCCCCAGTTTCAATCCCGCTCTTGGATTCCTTTAGTTGGCTGCAGGGAAGGAGACAGGACAGGGGCAGCTGAATGCCGTCTCAGCCGGGAAATACGGCACCCTTTCCCCTCCTTGTGCTGCAGGATCGCACCACCTTCCACTGCTGGACTTAGTGCCCCGTGTTCTCGCCAAGCCAAGAAACAGTAAATCCTCCTGCGTGTGAAATGTTTACAAAAGGCCTGTAAACGTGGCCCTGACTCCCGCTCCTCCCGGCCGTGTTTCCACTCCATCTCGCTCCACTCTGCCGGCTTCCTCAGGCTGCTCCGCACGGGAAGGGGCTCGCCAGAAGACAACCAGCTCCACGGGGGCAGGACACGTTTCTCAGGAACTTTTCCAGAGCTGCCAGAGAGTTGTGAGTAACTCCATGAGGGGATTTTTAACAGACATGGCAATTCAACTCGAACGGTAGCAGCTCCTCCAACTGCAGCAATAAACTATAATACTCCAGCTCTTGCAATAAAACTCCCATCTGAGTCAGACTTTACAAATGCTTTACAACTGGTGCTTGCAATTCATCATATCTCTACTTGAATTACTTTCCAGGACCGGTCTCCATTTGTGTTATGCAAACTATCTCATCTCGTCCATCTCTACCCTGGGTTTTATTTTCCACAGCTACTTGCTGGGAAAATTCATTAACTCTGTGGTGCATCTGATGAAATTGCTGGTTGTAGGGATGGTGATTTGGATGTTTTTCTTTTCTAGGCCTCCGGCTCCTGTACAAAAAGGTGGTGGGATGTAGGTTTAACTTGGAGCATTGACATTAGTCTTGTTTCTTGGTGTCGCAACAGGATCTGGCAGCTTTGGATGGGGGTTAGGCTCTCAGAAGTGTGGGACAGGCAGCCTGTCCCTCTGAGGATGGCGATGGCCCAGTTTTGGGACCGCTCACAGGCCACATGGAGACAGCAGCATCCTACGGACACAAGGCTGGGTAGGTGCGTCAAGCTGTTGGGTCTTGTGTCCTGTCCTGGCACCCGGCCCTCGTCCCGCCTGGGCAGAACTGACAGAAGTAAGTCTGAATTATGTGTCTGAACAGATACTCATCCAAGTAGGTATTTCGGATTGCTCGTGCTCAAATTACTCTGTTTCAGAGGAACGGCTCCTTTCGCAATAAAACACTCCATGAGGAGGCTGCTCGGCACCCTCCGTTGGGGAAGTGAAGAGAGCTTCTGCCCTTGGCTCCTTGTGTACGTGATCCTGCCCCCCTCCTCTGGGCTGCCGTGATGAAGCTCCCAGCCCGCAGCGGGGCCTCGGCTTGGGCTGAGGTTTCTGCTCCATTTCCCATAGCGGACATTCTCCCCTGAGACCACCCCGTTACAGGAGAGCTTCCTCGCCGCTGAGAAACGTGGTCGGGAGCTGACTGGCGTAAGTGCATTTTTTTTTTTCCTCCTTTAGAAGATTTGGTTGTTCCTGTAATAGTGACCATCAGATTTCTTGCTGCTGGGGGCAGCTGTTTCCTTGCAGAGGCCATCTTGGTCCTCCATAGCTCCTCCTTGCTGTTCCTCAGGCCTGCAGGTGACTCCCGTACTGGCCCTCAGTCCGATGTAGCAGATCCAAGAGTGTCTGCCCTGACAGCGCAGGGTTGTAGTACACCGTCCTGCTGGGGAACAGCCAGCCCCGGGGAGCCCGTCTGTTGGAGACCATCTATCAGCCTCAGTCAATAAATTTATATCCAGATGGATCCTTCCAAGCAGCCACCCTTTCCTTTATCACCAGCTCCATCCCTGCAGCTGCAAGCAGACAAGCTCAGCTGCTGTGAAAGGGATGATTTTAGGAGCAGGAGTGCCATCCCTCCAACACCCCAAAAAGCTTTTGGGGAAAGGAGATACATCCTCAGAGCCAGAGCTTGGAAGAGAGTCCATAGTGAGGACTCACTCTCGAGGGGCTCTTTTGGGGTCTGCTGTGGATAGAGACAAGGTCTCTGCTGAGGCTGTCGAAATCCACCTGTACCATGGCCCCAAGGACTGTGCCACAGCTTGTTTTTGCAGGGAGAGAAATGGGAAGAAGAAACGGGTTCCCAAGGCATATCCAGAGAGGTGACGGGGCCTATCCTGTCCTGAGCGCGGACCCAGCTTGTAACCCAAAATCCTGCAGGTGTCGGAGCACAAGGGATCACGGGGGCCAAGGTTTTACCTCACCTCCCTCCCTCTCGCAAAAGTCAGTTTGCATCTTGCTCTGTAAGTGCAGGTGGAAGAGGCTGGATCGGGCCGCGGCTGCCCCATGTCTCGGGAACGGCTGTCTCGGTGCAGCGGGAAGGGGCAGGCCCTGTGCTTCTGCCCATACCAATCTGTCCAGGTGTGGTTTTGATGACCCCGAGGCTGTTCCCTGATGCTTTCTTCCTTTGCAGAGCCAGCACGGTCCTTGGGTGCCTGCAGGATCTCCCTGCAGCGCCGGTATTAGTTTGCTGCATGAAAGCAGCAGCAGCAGCAATGGCAGTTGGGGACCTTCCCATTTGCTCCCAATGCCACCTTTCGCCCAGGGAAAGCACGGGGCATCCCAAAATCAAGCGTGCCTGCGAGCCGGGAAGGCTGCTGGCTCTCCTGGCCCCTTCACTGCGAAGGGCTGCCAGCCCCTCCTGGATGCTCTGAACGGGAGCCAGGTTCCCGGGGAGAAAACGCGGGGATGCCGGCTTAATTGAGCCTGTTCAATGGCCTTCGGCTGCCATAAACCATGTCGCTGTCTGGGCAATGAAAGGAGCTGGGGGGAGGCAGGACAGCTCCTGATTCCCAAACCTGCTCCAAGCCGGCTTCCCCTGCAGCGAGGAAACCTGCCGCTAACCTCCCGGCACCTGCAAGGGGCCCTCGGCAGGGGCACAGGGGCGTCCCTGGTGCCACCAAATGCCACGTCCAGGGGTAACATCCCTCCAGTGCATCATCTGCTTTTGCTCCTGCCCATGGCTGCGAAAGGGAACCTGTTTTGCAAGTGCAAGAGGAGATCCAAGTGCTGCACACCGGAGTGGGGGCTGCAGCGGGGTTTTAATGCCAGCTGGGGGCAGGTGGGATGTCAAGGGTGCCCATCCTGTGCCTGGGAGCCAGGCAGAGGATAATGACCGGAGCTGTAGCCGGTGGCTGCATCGTTGTGGCAGCCTACGGGGACTAACCCCAAGTCCTCAGCAGCAGAGCGAGGCCAGGCTCTCCCACGTAGCTGGGATCGCTGGTGCCTTCCTGACCAGCCCCATTTATCCCGCTCCCGGAGGATGGGGGAGCCGCGAGGCCGGCCAGGGACAATGCTCTGGGGATGCAGCTGGGGACCTTTCGCTTTTGCTGCTGCAACCCCAAGGGTTTTTCCATCCACCCGGGGCCTTGGGGACAAAGACAACTCCTTTCCCTGGGGCGAAGCAGCCCCTGCCCTCGCGTGGCTGGCTCCATGCAACAGTGGTGGGGAAATGGGGGACAGCAGGGCTGCAGTCCCCAAGGACGGCCACCCTTTCCCCTGCTCCCTGTGGCCCCAGAAACCTGAGCGACAGCTGCTCCTGTTGTGGGGTTTACGGATAGTCCTGGCCTCCATTTCGGCAGGGATGGAGCAGAGATGAATCCATCCCCATTTGGCTCCAAATAGCATCTCAGAGCATCACCACCTATCTCTGGGAGCTGCGCTGGCTGGCTTGGGCTGCAGACGGGGACGGCTGGAGCTGAGGGAGGAATCCCACGTTGCTATTTGTGGAAGGGACTGAAATGTTCCCAGCTGTGAAGGCCACGGCTTGGAGCCCACTGGCTTAGCCGGGCCATGTCTGGGGGGAAAGGGGACATTCCCTTGCTGCCTAACGCCACCGAGGCCCCTGGTTTGTACCAGGGTGCAGCTTGACCCCGGCTCCGGTTGTTGATGCTGACCCTGAAATGCTGACACAACACATAGTTTCTCCTTAATAGGGCATGGAAAAGGCAATGCACGTCAGGCCCAGGCTTTTTGCTAATGTTGTGCCTTTCCCTGTCTTTATATGATCCAGAAATATATTGGCTGAGCCCCTCCTGGGTAAACTCAGCCTCAAAAAAAGATGATCTTGGGCAGATACTTCCTGCTCTGGAAGTATCATGGTCCCACGCTGGAAACCAGCAAACAGAGTGGGTTTTGTGCAGGTTAGGAGGGTCTTTCCTTAAAAATTGTTTGAGACCCTGGTTAATAGGGTCTTGGGCTCGGGTCCCTGCACAGAGACATCCTCAGCTGCTGGCCACTTCTCCAAAGCCAGTGTCTGATGGTCTGGCGTTACCCTGGGGTGAGGACAAACGCAGATGTCCCCTCAACTTGGCACGGTGCTGGGACTGTGGGTTCCCCAAGTGCCACCCCAAACCTGACCACCTTCGTGGTCTTTTGAGCAAGATGTTCCTGCCTGGCTCCGTCCCCATCCCCCTGCCGCAATTTGCTGCTCTCTCCTTGGTGCTCACAGACTGCTGTGGAGCTGGGCTGGAGCAGGGAAACAAGCAGGGCTTTAAATAACCTCCTCCAAAATATATGTGTGTTTGTGTTGGAGTGTTTCTGGGAGCTGGTTGACACCCGGGCTCCAGAAACAGCAGGATGGGCCAGGGAGGGGGGAGGAAGGGGCAGGGGTGAGGGAGGAAAGAGGGGAGCTCCTCTAAGTCTCTTTGCTGCCAGGGAAAATGCGATACTGCACCATGCTGGAAGAAAAAAGGAAAGCTTTCCTCGGAGCTGAGGTTTCTCCTGCTCATCTTGTGTCTCGGTGGTGGGCTGGGGAAAGGTCATGTGCACTCACGCTTGTTTGCAGCCCGTGCAGAAACGCTGTGTTGGTCAGTCCTATGATCCATCCAGATGGATTAGGGATGTTCGAGGTACATCCCTGGCCTGTTGGCTTGAATATCTCCTCATAAGGTGGCTTCCCCGTCCCTTTTCCTACCTGCTTTAAATCCTGGGCATCCTTCTGAACTCCTCTGCAGCTCTGCCACAGCTCCATGCAGCCCAACGGCCCCAGCTCCTCCGGAGGATGAAGCTCAGTGGGTCGCTCTGAGGGGTCAGTTCAGAAAGCACGGTGCGGAGCAACCTGCAGGCTTAGATGGGGGGATAGAAATTAGGGTGCCTTACACCCAGGCCAATTTGTTGCAGATATAGGCTTGGATGAAGCGTCGGTGGCGATTTATACAGCGCTAGGAAGGGACCAGCACCTCTTCTGCCATCTGGATGTGAGCTGGCTTTGTCTCATTGTGTCCAGGGATGCAGATGGGGAAAAGCACCAGGAGCTCACAGAGTGCCTAAGCAGGTATTTCTGTCCACACTACATGAGCCCAGTCTGAGCCCTGGGCCCTCAGTGCCCCTCAAATCCATCCATGGTCATCCTGGCTCCAGCCTGGCCACAGCCTCAGTCCCTGAGGCAGAGATCAGGAAGAGATCGATGGAGCTGTGGCTCCTAATTTTGGCCAAGAGGAAGTCCCCGTTGAGAACAGCACTGCTGGAGTCCCTAGACAGTAACTGGCACTTGAGGAGAACGGAGATGAAAGGAGAGAGGAGGATGGGGCCACCAGAGAGACCACTGAGGTCAGCGTGTTTTGGCAGCCTGAGAATGAGGGAAGAGAGTGGGAGCAGAGGACAGCAGGCACAACCAGAGCAGGAAAGGGGGACGGGGGTGAGGGACAGCATGTCCTGCTGCATCCCTTCTCTCTGGAGAGATCATAGCTCTCTGCAGAGGGTGGGGAGAGAGGTTGAAGGGTGGAGGGTGAGGGACAGCCAAGCTTGGACAGGCCCAGAGGGAGGGGAAGGAGTTGGCTGAGGGCCGGGCGTGATGGTTGGACACCCCAGGAGTGAGAGAAAGGTGTTTGGTGACAATAAGAGGGGACACACTTCCCTCACCGGCAGCTGTCCTTGCGAAGTGGACCATGGGCTGCTCCGGACGGGCTTTGTCTCGCCGATGTCTCCGTCATCCCTCAAATCCTGGACAAATGAATCCCTGGGGAAGAGGGAGGAGGGAGGTGAGGAGAGACACGAAGCTTTTCCCACCCTGGAAACCGTCTCCACTGACATCTAGTGGCAAAATAGTCCTTTCCCTGCTAGAGAGGAGAGCTGGCTCCTCCAGGCGCTGCTGCCTCCCCACTGCTCCCCACGGGTGATGCTGGCGTGGGTGTTTGAAGGAGAGGTGTTTTACCAGCGCTGTACTGGTAATACTGGTATTCCCTGCATGGTTTGCCTGGCTACGTCTCAACGAGGCAGCAAAGCGATGCCGAAAAACACGGGCCCCAAAACACCACTGTCGGTGCAGTGACACTGTTCACGGGGCCCTGGCGGGGTTCGGCGCAGGAGTTAGCATGGGCCAAACTTCAACAGGGGTCCGGATGTGGCCACCCTGTTTGGGAGAGAGCTGGGCGAGGGCTGGGCGAGGGTGTCGGACACCCTCAGTCACGCTCCCAGGCACCAAAGGTCCCACTCCGCTCTCCGTCCTCCCTTCAAGGGTTGGTACCAGCTCCAGAGCAGAAGTGCCTTCTCCACCTCGCTGTTCCCAGAGTGATGCTGATTGTTGCCTGGCACGTTTATGGGACCTGATTTTTGCTCATTAACTTTGCACGACCTGAGCAGTCCAGCCTGAAAATGGAGGCAGTGTGGGAGGTGGCTGCCAGGCAGACCAGCCTGTGGCAATGCCTCTTGGCGGGGACGCGAGGGCCATCAACCATCTAATTTTGAACCACCACTAGCCCCTAACCAGCAATCCGCTACTGTCAGCTACCTACAAACAAGAGAGCAGCCAAGCTGGCTCAGAAGAAATCTAGTCCAGAGTTTCTTTCTGTAGCGAAAAGCCCAAAGAAAACTGAAAATATGACAAACCTGTTTGCAGCAAACACCCAGCTCCCACTGCCTTCATCTGCTCTTCGTGGGAGGACCATGAACAGTCAGACCCTGCCCATCCTCTCAAAGCTTGTGTGGGTTGGTAGATCTCGACCACGTTTTATCTTTCCCAGGTTAGGTCCCAGCCTGCACAGCTTACTTCACGCAGAGGTGCTCCCAGACCTGTAAGCACCCCTGCTCTGACCCTCTCCCAGGTCTCCTCTACCCTTTTGGAAACAGAGGATCAGCTGTACCCAGTGGGCACACCACAGAGTTATTTACAGAGCCGTGAAATGATGGTCTCCCATTTCTTCCTTCTTTTTTGATCATTCTAACATTTAATTTCTTCTTTTCTTGCACAGACCCCTGCAGCATCCATGTAAGGAGCAGAGCTGTGCAATGCCCCTGCCTTCGCCCATGGCCGCTCAGTTTCTGTAAAGCCTCTGGCAAAGCTTTCCAAGAGAAGTCTTTCAGGAAGCCAGGCAGCTCATTTCAGCCTTTTTGCCCTTATCCCCCCATCTTCTGGCTCCCTTCTGGGAGGTTTGCAAGGCAGGACTTCCCTTTGCTGACTCTTCCCAAGCAGACCATATTTACCTACTAGTGTGCTGGTTTTTTCATGTATCAATTCTACCCATTATTATTATTTATAATTGAAATGGCGCAACCAAACCCCTGTAATCCCCTACGATCCCTAAACTGTTTTAAAAAAAAAAAAAAAGCCACTTTCCCCATCTTTGGCCACCATAGAAGTTTCAAGCGAGAAATCCCATCCTGCTGTTACTAATTTAACCCAGTGCCCAGACTGCAGAGGTGATGATGCCGTGGTAGGAGGAAAAAAAAACCACAGAAGATCTGCCCCGGAGCCCCAACTGTCCTATTTACTGAATCATTTGTCTTGCAGCGAGGCATAGGGACCACAGCCCTGTTGCTCAAGATGCTGCACGCATACAGTAGGAAAGACCTGCAATAAATAGCTTTAAGTTTACAGTTAACTATCATCTATATTTACGGTTAACTATAAATGGTTAATAGCTATTGTTAAAATCTACATAAAGCAGCAAATTACTGGATAACAGTATAGCATCATCTGGCAGCAAAGACTCCTGGTGTTTCCCTGGAAATAACCAAATAGCCTGTCCGTGATTTTCACACCTTTTTCCTGATGGGTGTTTCCTTTATCTGTGACTGCCTAAAAAATAGGTTAAAACGACAGAAGCAGCCTGTTAGGAGGGGGGCTCTGCTGCTCTCCTCATCTCCCACCGGCCTGCGAGCTGTGCTCCCCTCACGCCTGGGGTGGCTGGTCGCAGTGCTGTGAGGGGAGGGCCTCTTTACCACCAGAGCGGGCCTCCAGATAGAAAATCGGGATGAATTATCGTGCTGCTAACTCCTGTGCCCGTTTATACCGGTTTTATAGCCGGTTTAATGCCGGCTGTGGGCGTTCACAGCAGCCTGGCAGGGCGGAAAAACTCACTGACAGCGGTAGGGTTAAGCCTCCCCAACATGGCGGCGCGCCAGCGCACCGGGAAGACTACATTTCCCATCGGCCCCCGCCCGCCAGCCCACGTGATCCCGCCGGCCCAATGGGGAGCGGCGGAAGGCAGATATAGCCCTCCCTCCAGGGCCCGCTCCCTCCTTTCCGCCGGGCGGCGCGGCGCAAGATGGCGGTGCAGATCTCCAAGAAACGCAAGGTGAGGGCGGCGGCCCGGCTCGCCGCGGCCGCGGGGCGCCTCCATATCGGCTGGGTCACGCCGGGGGCGGCCCCGGGCCTCGCCGGAGCGGGGCGGCGGCGAGGGGATGGCGGCGGATGCGGGAGGATGGCGGCGGATGCGGCTCGGTGGCCCGGCGGGGAACATGGCGGCGGCGGGAGGCTGGGGTGAGGGAGCGTGCGGGGGGCCTGGGGCAGGGAGGGAGCCGTGATTCCCCTCCACAGCCCTGCGTGGGGCTTGCACAGGGCTCTGGGCTTGTGTGCACGGGGGAGGCAGGCTGGGGTTGTGCTGAGGGGCGCGGAGCGGTGCTGGAAGCCGATGAACTTGATTGGATTTTATTTTATTTAGGGGAAACAGTTTGGGTTTAGTGACTCCCTGCTTCTGTGGGTCAGAGGGGCCGGGAGGGTGCAGGGCTCTGCCTGTCTTGGAGAGGGAGGGAGGCTTGGGGCCTGTGCACTGTCAGGGTGGAAGCGGGAGCCCTACCAGCAGGCCCCTGTGGGGCTGGTAAGGGGATGTGACACCTAATTATTTTAGGTAAATTCACACTGAATCAAAGTACGACCGCCAGACATAGCAGCGAGCTATGATTTCAGCATGAAGCGTGGCTGTAGTGAGGTGTGGATCAGGCAGTGGCGTAGGGTCCTGCTAGAAGTGAATTGTCTCTGGGAACTTTAGGGGAGATGCTTTTATTTCTCCCCCCTGCTGCTTCCTCTTGGTGGGGGGAGAGACTGCTAAGTCTGCGGGATGGTCCCAGGAATGAATTGCCCCCAAACTCAGAAAGTGCAAATCTTGTGTTCAGGCTGAGCACTTGAACAGAGCTTGACTTGGTCCGTTTGTTTTTTTAGTTTGTCGCTGACGGTATCTTCAAAGCTGAGCTGAATGAGTTTCTGACTCGTGAACTGGCTGAAGATGGGTACTCCGGAGTAGAAGTGCGGGTCACTCCAACCAGGACTGAGATTATCATACTTGCCACCAGGTAACTGAGATGCTGCTGTTGACTCACGGGTGCTGTGCAAGGCTGTAAGGGATGCTGCTGCAGGCTGAAGCTTAAACTGGTAAATATTATGGGAAGCTACTTGGGAAAGAGATCCTGAAGTGATCTGTAGTGATGCAGCAGCGTTACAACCCCTGACCTAAGTTAGATGCTCAGTACGGAAGCTCTTTGGGATGGTTAACAGGCTCAGACGCTTTTCTCAGTCATACTGTACTTTTTTTTCCAGAACTCAGAATGTGCTGGGTGAGAAGGGACGCCGCATCCGGGAGCTGACGGCTGTCGTGCAGAAGAGGTTTGGATTCCCTGAGGGAAGCGTTGAGGTAAAACTGTCTCGGTTAAAACAGTAGTAAAGTGGGTTGTGCAGTTAGCTTTGTGCACTGTCTGGATGGTGTCAGCTGAAAGGCGGTTTGACTTGAAGATAACTTGGGGCATTATCTTAGGGCATTTTACCTGTTCTCACAAAACACTCTTGCACTGAAATACAAAATGATTTGCTGTTTGTGGTACTTTGAGTGCTTTTCAGTACTTTGAGGCTGGTTTTCTCTGATTTTCCAACAAGGAGGATGCAGATAACTTTTTAAACTTATCTATACATATTTTATAGAGAATATTGCTATCCCAATATTGAGGTGAAAAGCTAGTCTAAGAGGATAATGTTTGGTATTCGTGTGCTACCATTACCCTTATTGAATTCATAATGCTTCTGCCCTTATAAAGAAACTGTTTTGGTGCAGAAGGATCTTTGAGATTTTTGAGTATGATACTGTAATGAAATAGATAAAGTGACACTTTTAATGTTTGAAATCTGGTGCCCTTACTAGTCCTTTCATCTAAAACAAATTGGAGGGGGGCAAATGTGGGGTCTGGGGTGGTGCTCCCATTTATTCCTGCTTGGCCAGTGTTGCTGGATCACATTATACAGGGAAGATTGCTGATTACCTCCAGCAAATGCTTAAACCTCACTGAATGGCACAGAGCACATCATGATTTGTCAGCTCTAGGAATATTGTGTGCATGATTTTGCATGTCTGCTTCCGAAGTATCAGACTTAGGTCTCTTGGAGATGTTAGATTTAATAATACACCTCTTCCAGCTTTCAAAAATCAAACCTTTTCTTAGGTTTGATTTTAATACTTAAGCAGACTTCTGTAACTGATGTGTTGTAAAAACTGTGTCTCAAGCGAAGTTCTTGTGATTGTCTGGATACCTCTCTCCAGTGATAGCTAATGTTTTGGGGCTGTTTGAAGCAGCAGCTCTTTGAGACTGCATCATGGATGTTTTAATAGTCTCCTGACTTTCAGTGGAGTGTCCTCGGTGTGTCTCAGCTCTGCCAGGAGTAGAAGACAGGCACCAAAGGACTAATTACAAGTACCTTGAAATACAGCCCTGTTTCTGAGTTTACTTGTTTTTCTTTGTAGCTCTATGCCGAGAAGGTGGCCACGAGAGGTCTCTGTGCAATCGCTCAGGCAGAGTCCCTGCGGTACAAGCTTCTGGGAGGTTTAGCAGTGCGTCGGTGAGTAGAGCAAGTTGAATGTGATGGCACAGTGAGAAAGTGTGGGATTGAAATACCATTTAAAAAAACCTCCTTGCCAACTTGTCTTTAGTTTGAAAATTTAACCTAGTAATGCTGCACTTGGAGAGGGCAGTTCATATGTTTGATAATTCTACCTTATAGAAGCTTTTTGTTTAGTACACAGTTACTCTTGGTAGTAATTGCTAGATAATGTATTTCAGACATAAAAGTTGAAGTCTTGGAGTAGATCAAATTACAAGTTGTCTGACTGGTGTGCATAAAGCTTGCATTTATTTCTTTGTGAATAAATGGGTGGAGGAGTGAAACACAATTTCAAGCCTTCTGGCTGAATTATAGTTCAGGTGACAGTGGCCTTGCTTCTCAGATCCCTTCGGTGATGATAAGATGACGAGTCAGAAGGGGGTGGCTCTTGTTGCGGTACCTCTGCAGTGTCATGTTCTGTGATGCTGCGGGTGGTCCTTCAGCAGGACCATCCTGTCGTCATTGAATGATTTAGAGGCATTTGTCTGAGAAGGGATGGGTAGCTCCAATCCTGACGTGGGTGTGTTGGCCACCTTCAGCTGTGGAGCTGCTTTTGTGTTACAAAGAATGTGTAAGGACCACGGCAAGGACCGTAAGTCACAAGAGTTTTGTTAGACTGGGCTTGACAGTGCTAACATGGTGTGAAGATTTTTGCTGCTTTGCATAGCATTGACAGAGCTTTGGTTGCACGGGTGTGCGTTTGGAAGGCTTTTTACAAGCAAAAGTTGAAGTCTGATTGCCTGTGCTTGAAATTGGGGTAAAATACCTCCACGGAGAGGCATCCATGTGGATTTGGCAGAGTGGGAGTAACGCTGTGGCTGCTGCTGCTCTCTCCCTGCAGAGCCTGCTATGGTGTCCTCCGCTTCATCATGGAGAGTGGTGCCAAGGGTTGTGAGGTGGTTGTGTCTGGCAAACTCAGAGGTCAGCGTGCCAAGTCCATGAAGTTTGTGGATGGCTTGATGATCCACAGTGGCGACCCGGTGAATTACTACGTCGACACAGCCGTGCGTCATGTCCTTCTCCGGCAGGGTGAGTGGCTGGGATGCAGATCCCTTTGCAGCTCTGGTGGTTCCTTCTCTCAGTGCTTCAGAGCCAGAAGATCTCAACTCCTGGCATCCTGTGCCTGCAGGTTGGAGGCTTCCCTCTGTCACCTGTGGGGTGGTAACTCATGATTTTGATGCACCACTGATCTTGCAGAGTTGTGCTACCACTAGTTGTTCTGACTCTGAAAATCTGTTGTTTTCTTGGGCATTTGCAACTAAGCTCTCACTGTGGAGTTTGTACATTACATCTGAAGTAAACTTTATTTGCATTTGTGTTACATGAATGGGAAATGGAGAAGGGGCCTTCAGCAGACAACGGAATTTTGTGTAGTCATCCCAGGTGATCCACTTCTCTAATGGTGGGGATTGAATGTTTCCAGTTGAGAATGTGGCTTTAGATTTTCCAGATACTTGTGTCCTGTGGCCTCTGAGGTTGGTAGCAAAACAACTTACAAATGAAACGCATATTGACCGAGTTTAAGAGCTGTTGGCAGTTTGGATTCTGGCTTTCCTCGCTCTTAGGGGTAGCAGACAGAAGATGGGTGTTACAAGACCCATGAAAAAGCAAGTGTCAGACAGTTTGCCCCCATTGCTATAATCTGTCAGGTCTTCCCAGCTAAACCAGCCAAGCCTGCTTACACTTGTCCTTTCCCCTGGTAAAACACAGGTGACTTCTGCATCTTAATTGGCTTTGGGTTACTTAATTGCAGAACACCTGATGTAGGGATACTGGCATAGACAAAGCTATTCTCCACCTTCCCTTCGGTGATGATACGATGACGAGTCAGAAGGGATGTCCTTGTGTCATTGCAGCCTGTTCAGTGCCATGTTCTGTGGTGCTGTGCTAAGGCTGCCTTGGGCAGGATGTCCTATTCATTGGATGATTTAGAGGCATTTGTCTGAGAAGGGATGCAAAAAACCCAGTACAATTTCCTTGGAAAGTGAGCTGAGTTATCCTGGGAAAGACAGGGTTTAAAAACCATGGCATGACTTAAGGATATAGCATGTTTTCATCACAGTCCCAGGTTGCGGTTAGCAGAGACAATTGGATAAACACACTGATGTAAATTCACAGTAACTAGATTTTTAAGCTATAGCATGTTTGTGTTAATCGGGTTGCATCTTCAGTGTTGTCAGATGTTTTTGATGCGGATAGCATATTTTGTCCCCTTGGGGCTCATCACTACGGAAGGTGTGCTTGATATTTTGTGTCAAATGAACATGTCTGTGTTGTCCTGTCACTCTTTGCAGGAGTACTGGGGATCAAAGTAAAGATCATGTTGCCCTGGGACCCGAGTGGAAAGATTGGCCCCAAAAAGCCTCTGCCAGACCATGTCAGCATTGTGGAACCCAAAGAAGAGATCTTGCCCACCACCCCCATTTCAGAGCAGAAAGGTGGCAAACCAGAACAGCCAGCCATGCCTCAGCCGGTTCCCACTGCCTGAGGGGTAAGTGCCTGCGAGCGGTGGGAAGTAGCTTTGGTGAGGATCCATGCGGAAAAGGTGTCATGTCACCAAAAAAGCTGTCAGGTAGCTGGGGTACTGGAAGGAAAAGCTGCTGCATTGTACCAGGTGCAGTGATCAGCTGGGTTGGATTTAGAGTATTGCCCTGGCTGAAGGGGGCATGGTTTAAGGCATGCTGCGAACCAGCTAAGCATGCCCTTCAGTGAAGATGAGATGACGAGTCTGAAAGGGAATATTCTTGTCCAAGTGCCCTGTTTCGTGTTGTGTTCTACAGCATGGATATGGGGACCTTGGGTCACAATTTGAGTGATTTAGAGGCCATTTGTCTGAGAAGGGTTCAGTGCCTTGGATGTTTTAACATTGTACCACCTACTACCAGTGTGCGGTTGACAGCACAGGGTATTTATTCCTCATATACTCCCCCCCACGGGATCCAGTTTGGGATAAGACTTGAAAGCCAATAATGTTGAGCACAATATGTAGGCTAGTTTTGTAAGTAAATAATCAAGGTTTGAAATCCTGTCTCCCTGAACGAGTAGCTTCTAAGGCAGAAATTGATAGCTTGAAATTGTCTGAGACCTGCAGAAAACAGAAAGCAGAAAACAATGGCTAAAATGCAAGAAGTGAGAGATGCTGTTTAATTTGAACTCTTGGAGCCTGTTTGTTCAGCATTTTGGGTAGGAGAATGGTCATGGGAAATGGTTTGCCACCATCTCACTCAGTATTTTGTTTTTTGTTGTAGGGTTTGTAACATCTGCAACCAGAAGCTTGACTGTCCTGAAAACATCTCTTAATAAAATCACAAAAGACAGTGTTTGTGGAGGTGCTTTTTTTTTTTTGCAAGATGTATTCCAGGAAAGCCTTGCTCCCGCCTTTGGTATGGAAGGAATTCTGTTGCATTTCTTCCAGCTTGTGTTACCCTTTTGGAGTGAACTTACCAGATCCTGATCTAAACAAAGTAGGGACAAAATGCTGATTTCTAGGTAGAGCTGGAGCAGCAATCCGGTGTTTAGAGGGTCATGAATGACACTCTATGAACTGGAGTAGTACTGGTAACACTTCAGGTACATACCAATCCCTTTCTCCGAGGTTTCCAGAAGAGGGAGCTTTTTAGCAATGTCCAAAGCAGTTGCGGTGGTTTATACCTTTCTGGCTTCATGTGAATGCTATATTCTCACGTGAAGTACTATATTCTACTAAATGCTTTTTTCACATCCATACATCCATTTCCCTTATCACTAAAAAGACGTTCACTATGTGACTTTCCGGGCCGTAGACCATATAGGAACATTATAGCTCCTGTTAGGGTCAGGTAACCTTAGTTGGTGGAGATAGGGAGTGAGACAAACTTCTGAGTAGGTATTTACACATTGGGGGGGGGGGGGGGGGAAGTGTACACTCTGGATTTCAAACCTTCTGTCCTAAGCTTTGAGATGGGGAAAAAGCGATATTTAAGCGATTGGGGAAAAAACTTGTCTTCATTTGAGCTTGAGTAGATAGTGCATTAATATGTCACTGTATTAATAACTGGCTTTAATGAGCTGTAGGATAACATAAGTAGATCCTGAAGTTGATAATAAGATGACAGGGCTACTTACACTATTAAAATGCATAGTCTGTAGGCAGGGATGTGTTTTCACTTCTCTTCTGTTGCTGTATGAGTTGCTTTTGATGCTGTTCTTGTCTGCTGCGGTCAAGTTAAAGCCCTGTAGCTGAAGCAGTGAGACCGAGCATTTGGTTAAGTTTCAGACAGAGATTCCAGTTCTGTCAGCTCCTTTCCCAGTGTGTTTTTCCAAGTCCGGTGCACTAATGGGAAGAGACTGTTACGCACGCGCATAAGACATCATGTTGTGTACAGGATCAAGGCTTTGTTTTGTTCAGATTTCAAGAAATTCAGAATCTATTTGTTGCATTGACAAAAATTGTACAAATCTGCAAAATTTGCTGCTTAGGAATAGCTTTTACATCCAGATTTCCATTTTCAGGAGGCTCCTCTGGCAGAGCTGGGCAGGTAACTTATGAAATGGAATTTCAAACTGATGGTGTCAGGAACTGGTCTGTCTGCCAACGTGTTTGGATGTGTGAGCCTCAGCCTTCCTGTTCCCAGCTTCTCTGGCAGGCTTCCTGGAAACCCAGCCTAGCAGGGTGCTGGCTGGGAAGCTGGTTAAGTCTGTCAGAGACAGATGTGCCTTCTCAGGGTGTCAGAGAATGAGTCAGATTTCAGGTTTCTGTGTACGTCTTTCAGTGGAAAGCTTTAAAAAAAAGTTATGACATGTTAAGTGTTAGAGTAAGCGATACCAACATTAATTTTTTAAAATTTTTTAATATGAATTTGAATTTTGAAAAAAAAAAATCCAAAGAAAGGTGACAGACCAGCTTTGTCACTTCGCAGGAGCAGGAAATGTGTGAAAGCTGGAAGGCCTGAAGCAGTAGAAGGGTGACACACAGTGCAAGGCCTTGCATGTTGTATCTAAATTCTTAAAAGTCCCTCTATACTAGATGATGATCAGCTGGAAATTTCTCCTGCAATCCTCCAGTGAGGCCTGGCTTTCCTGGAGATCACTCAACTCTTTTTCTGGTTTAGAGCCCTCTGACCTGGTCCATCAGTGCTGATCACTGGTAGAATCAAGAGATATTTAGTTGCTTGCGTGTAAGATCAAGAGATGTGCAAGCAGTGTGTTTGAGTGGTATTTTATCTCGCTACACCCATCGTGTTGTGAGAAGTTGAGGACAACATCAAGGATTATCCCATAATGGTTGAGGTTTGCATGTGTGAACTGAATACCTTTCTAGCATGCATTGGTTGGGGCATGCCACCACCGTGAGCTGTTTGAAGAAGCTCCTAAAGGAGAGGCAGGGGACTCGTTCAGTTCCCTGTGTCTTGAGGGTGCTGTCTTCCCTAGGATGAAAACCACAAGTATTTAAAGCTGCTTGCAAGACGAGCTGGGGCTAGGATGGGCTCAGGAGCTCTGGAAAGCTTTTCAGTTCCTTGCAATATTGCTGTTCCAGGTTGGTGGTGTTCCTGGGTTGCCACAGTGCTGGAGATGGCTGCTGTAATTTTCTGCAGTGGAAGACTGATCTGGCAAGCATATGGTGCTTTTTCAGTCTGTGAGGAGCTGCATGAGGATGTGTGTGCCTGCCTATCCCAGATACGTGCTGTTTTGGCACAGGGAGAAGGGGAGATGTCTGTGGTTTTAGTTTTGCTTCTGAGTAGCAGAAGGCTGCATGCTTGAATGGACAGCAGGTTAATCCATTTCCAGCAGTGGAAGGACGTGGGCCAGCAGGGTCTGACGCTGCTGGATTTTCCAAGATTTAGCTGTATTCCCACAGCCATAGTGCAGGTTCTTGTGGTTCTTTTTTCCCCTATTTATCTCGACTGGATCTCAGCTAGAGAAGCTTTAGGTCATAGGGTTGGAAAGGCTGGTCCCTGTGGCTAACACCTCAGTTTTATTCCTACACTGCCATATTTTCTCTTTAACTGAGCTATTTGCTGCTCTGTTAAATGTCAGAGCAGGGAAAGGCAGTAGGTCCTCTTGACTGTGAAGCATTAAAGATGCTGGATACTTGCAGTTTCAGGAGAAAAATGTTAAAGTGAAAAGCCAATCTGCTAATTAGTGTTCCCTTCCCACGACACAGATGTCATGGGAATTCACGTGTTGTTGTGCATTAAGTCTAATTTTGGTCCATAATTACCAGATTAAGAAAGGTGTGTTGGATTTAAGGATGACAAGGAACCTCTCCAAGCTCTTTAAGAGTATTTTTTTCCACCCAAACCCTGCAAGTGACTGTGGCTGCCAGAGGTTCATTGAAAAAGTTTTATTGCAAAATTATACAACTGTCATTGTGTGGTACAAGAACAGACAATAAAAGCCATCAGACGCCTGCATCCACATGATGCAAATTATTCACAATATCCCACAGTGTGTTCTTGCCTTGCCCACCCCTTTTACCCCCCCCCCCGCCCCCCCCAATCCTCCATAACGTGCTACAGCATGTGGGTTTCAGTGCGCTGATTCAGCGGGTAGTGTCTAGCTGGGCTTTAGGCTTCCTGTGCATTTGGGTATGTCCTTGTGGATTGCCTCCTACCTCCCAACACGGTGGGGAAAGCACTTTGGGAAGAGAGTAGGGACAAGATCTCCCATTCTGGCTGGCTTGGATAGGAATTAGGGCAGACAAGCTTTTCTGCAACTGTGTAACCTTGCAAACCTGGAGAAGGCATGGTCGGGTCAAACTTGGGGGCACAAGCTGCTGTATTTTTGCCTGTAGGAAACACCTAATAGGAGACTTTGTGGTTGTAACTTTAATAAATAAGTGGAATTAGTGCTGTGTATGGTCTGAAAAAATGCAGTATTTGGCTTCTATGTAGCAACCTGACAGCAAGCACATTGGCAGGGAAATAAAACAGCAAAGCAATGCAGTCACTGTCCTTGCTGGTTTCAAATAACTGGCACTTAAATTGTGATGCCCAGATTTCTCTCATTTCAATAATCTTGTCATTACTTGCTTTGTGATGTCTCTCAGTGCGTAGCAAGGCTTACCTGACCCGTGCTTCAACGCTCATGGGATCATATCAGTTACTTCTTTAAATAATATTAACCTGATGATATCCCTTAAAGAGAAGAAGATAGGAATAGCCTCCAAGTCTAGGCTGGAGCAGGCCGTGAAACTTGCTAATTATCAGACATAAATACGAGTATAACTATAAATACATTTGTTTTTCAGTGTGCCCTTATCCAGGTCAGCCAACAGGGAGCTAAAGCATCATGGAGGAGAGGAGCTTCAGAAAAGGGTCATTAGGAAGTCAGGTAACGGCAGCTCTAAAGCTTTGTATTTAAACAAGAAAGTGGAAGTGAACCTGATCCACCTCCCTGTGAGAAGCCAGCAGGAGTCCCTTGGCCTGCTACGGGAGCTGATGGGTACCAGCCCTGGTCATAATTGGGAGAACCTTCACAGTGGTAACTGTCTCTTTCCCAGCCCTATGTGCTGATGCAGAAGCACTGAGAGAAGCGGAGTTCCTCTCTTTGCCTGGTACAGGATGTTTAATTCCAGATGTTGGCCCAAGAGCCCCCTTCGTGATCCCCAGAGGGGTGGAGCACAGCCATTCCTGCCATGCAGGAGTGTTGAAGGCACCTCAGGTTTATCTTTCTAGAAGCCCATCTGCTCTTTGGCCTCTCTGCTGACACCCCAAGCCACTTACTTCTCTGTGAAGTGTTGAGCAAAGCTGCACTTGGCTTTGCAGTGAATGTTCTAGCTAAGGAGCTGATGACCTGCTGCAGTTGAAGCATCTAACAGTCATCCAGAGCAGGGTTAGGCAGGACGGAAAGGCACAACTCCGTACAATCTCCGTTCTTACATGCTGTCATGGTCCTGCTCTGCTCCCAGGGCCATAGAGGGGGCTGGACCGCAGAATTGGCCCTTCGTGCTCTGTTATATACCACTGAAGATAGAAGAGAGAAGCAAGGAACAACTGCAAAGCGACCAGAGCCGCTCTGGTGTGGTGCCGCATAGCATCAAAGGGGGAGAAAAGTAAGTGGCAGAGCTGAACGTGCAGAAGCATTTGCGATGGAAGGGTGGAGGGCTTGTGCCTTCGCAGGGCCGATGGTAGCAGCAAGGTACTTAGCAGGAGGTTTAACTCTAGTGCAGGGAAGAGCTAGGCATCAGCCTGAACATCTCAGCTGAGGATGCCAGTAGCTGAGACAGTGCATGCCAGTTCCCTTGCACTCCTGGTGACCCTCTTGTGCCAGGCTCCCCTGTTCCTCTCTGGAGGTGGGTTTGTGCAATAAGTATTTTGGGGTGAGGTAAAAGTGTATGCTGGTTTCTCATCACAATGCACCCTGGTCTGAATAGCACCCATAGTTCGAGAAGGATACAAAATAGTGTTTCCCCTTTTTTGAAATCTCCCACTAAAAAACACAAACCAAAGCTCTGGGGAAAAAAAAAAAAAAACTAACTACAACTCATCACGCATCTTGTCCCCTTTGGGCCTCACGAGTCTGCCGATGAAGAGAATGGAGTTGGTTTTATTGTCCTTGATCATGAAGATGAAGGGGTGGTCAGCATAGAAGAGCTTGGGGTTCCTCATCTCCTCTCGGCCGTAGATGTCAGCATCGTAGGGGTTCCCTTCTGTGTCCCATTCAAGAGCAGCAGCGTGGAAGACGTTGGACAGGTAAAGGTCTTTCTTGCCAGAGATCTTTGACAAGTCAGCCTTGGTTTTGTCAATGGCTTCTGTCAGGCCCAGATCAGCCAAGTGTTTCTAGGAGGAGAAAAGAGGTCAGCAACCCTCCCAGAGATGACACTACAATCCTTTCCAGCCATGGTTAGGCTAGCCGCTGGAAAAAGGATGACAGGCACAGATAACCCATCATCCCACTATCTTCTCTCCCACCCCAAAGAACTGTAAGGCCCAACTGTTTTCTTTAAGG
This sequence comes from Mycteria americana, assembly GCF_035582795.1. Taxonomy (NCBI): domain Eukaryota; kingdom Metazoa; phylum Chordata; class Aves; order Ciconiiformes; family Ciconiidae; genus Mycteria; species Mycteria americana. The sequence goes on along the minus strand of NC_134365.1, from coordinate 220,541,485 downwards.
ACCTCCTTTACCTGAAGGTCGTGGCTGACTTCCAGGATGACTTTAGGCAGCGAGATGGCCACTGATCTCTTCTTCATCTTGCCGGCCCAGGCCTTTAGCTGCTCCCTGTTCAGCAGTTTCTCAACTCTCTCCAGAGGCTCCACATGGTTTGGCATGATAAAGATCATGCTGGAGAGCTTGTGAGCAAGTGGCATCTCTACCACCTGGAGTTTCTCTGTCTCATCATCATAGTAATTGTAGAGACCTTGAAATCAGAAGCAGGAAATGGTGAGATGTGGAGCAGAGGCAAAGTTACCCACAACCTTGTTGTGAATTCACCTTGGACTTTCCCTGACCAGCAAGGGAAGCGAGTCTGAACACTGTTTTGGGATCTGGCCCAGCATTATTGGACTTGGCAACAACTCAAAACTGCGGCTCTCGTTTGCGTGGTGAGCTAGGATTTATTCCTAACAGCCAAGCCACCCAATAGTAAACATGGATTCTCTCTGCTCACAGAGAGATTGAGTCAGCAGAACAAGCACACTCTGCTTTGTTCCCTCTCACTCGTTGACCGTGAGGCAAACCAATCTTGGAAGCAGTTGGTGGAAAACTGGGTAACGGAGCAGCAATGAGCATTAACTCCGGTTGGTCTTGACATGGGGCAGGAGGTTTGCAACGTACCTGTGCGATGCATCATGGGAACTCCCACAGTGTAGGAACGGGTCACCATGAAGCCACGGTTGTCCACCATCTTATGATGGAACTTCTCATCCCAGTGAGCTACAGGAGAGAGAAATTCAGCTTGTAAGAAAAGGGAATGACTGGTAATTACATGCACAGTTCCTAACTACTCGCTCTGAAAAAGAGCACGCCTCCAGTGGACCTAGGATTTGTTCATCTTCCCATTTGGGCTGCTCTGTATTGGCTCACGCTAGGTTTTGGGTCACTTGTATCAAGAATTGAAGGTAGAACTTACGCTTGAAGAACATGGCATTGACAATCAGGGCCCCATCAGTTTTCTCAACGTCTTTCGTGACCTCTGGGAGTTTCCCATCCGTGGTCTGGGCTGCCCACTCGTTAATGGATTTCAGGGCGCTCCTCTTGTCTCGGAAGTTGATCTTGGAGTGCTCGTAGTTGTAGTGTTTCTTGCTGTTCTTCACAAAGTCATCGGCAAAGTTGATGGAGGCAGGGCCGTACAAGCGGTTGCCGATCTTCCAGGTGACGTTGCGGGCTGTGCTGTTGCTGACCTCGTTCAGGAGCTCGGACAACCCACTGTGCATGTAGTCGTCGTTCAGTTTATCTGCGCTGAGCACTGCCTTGGCTTGGGAGGCGGTTGTGGCCTTGCCCCCGAGGGACACGAGGCCGAGTGAAGAGGCAACAACCACGGGGGACAGCAGGATGTTCTCCATGTTCTTGTCTTTTGCCATGGCATGGTAGAGGTTGAAGGCTAGCGTCGTGCTGCGGTCAGCCAGCGTTGTTGCCTTGTCGCTCAGCTTCCTGTCCTCTGAGGGCACGGCTGCAGCGAGGCCGCAGAGAGCAAGCACCAGAATAGTCCACATGGTTTCAGCAGCACCAGACGCCTCTGAGGACCTGCTGGGAAGAAGAGCTCACCGTCAGCATGATTCACTCCCTTCCTGGAGCATGCAGAGACCCCAGGGGCTCTTCCAGTGAAACCTGCTCCAGTGATAGACAGAGCATCTGCATCAACGCTTCACTTGGGGTGCAACGATCCCAAGTCCACATTGGGCTTTCCCCTGAGCAACAATTAATCTTCAAGAGTCCAGGCTGCACTCTGGCATGCAGAGCCTGTGCATTTTGAATGAAAGCTTCCCTTATAAGCAATTTTACTGTATTACTCTATGTTCATGTACAGTAAATGATTTAAGGAGGGGCCAGGGAATGGAAACAACAGATATTTCTGTCCCCAGGGTAGCAGGTCAAACTTCTGCCCTGGTCAGGAAAAGCTAAAAGCGGGATATTTCTGCTGCCTAGGGGCCGCATAGCCCCTGGATTGACGGGCAGGGCTCTGCTATCACGGTCAGCATACGGCAGGGATCGTCCTCCCTGGGGACCCCAGCTTAGTAGCCAAAAGCTCAGCTTTCCAGACACTAGATGGAGCCCATGAGCTTCCACCAATAAGTCAGAGGGCCCCTTGAGAAGATCCAACGCTGTCTGGTCAGCTCTGTCTGACTTAGTTTTTGCCTGTACAGCCCTGCCAGGGAGGCAGCGGGACAGAGGAAGGTGGTGGACCCCTCCTTTCCCCCAGCAGAGCCCCTTCCTAATATGTTCATACGTTAGGTAGATGCGTCTCATCACAACGTAGGTGCACCCATCCCCAGTGAGGGCTCTGAGCTACTAGTGTCGATAAATCTGCAGGCTGCCCAGTCCTAAATGCTGTGCCTGAAAGCTCTTTGGAGCTCATCCCGCCTGCCTCCAAGGCTTTAACCTGTCCCCAGACCTTCCCTCCCTCCTAACTTCCCACTGCTCACAGCAAACCTTCCATATCGCAGATCCCCAGGGCTTAAATTCCACCTTCGCGCCCAAAGCGAGCTTTTCCTCGACAGGCTGGATCACGCCTAAGGCTACAATGAAGTTGCGTTCCTCAGTCCTCTCCTCCCACCCTGCTCCGGGCCAGCCTCAGAGGCTGCTCCTTGCGTGCGGAGACAAGAGAGGGCTGCAACAGGGCAGCTTCAGGGTTAAAGCAAACAGAGCAGGAAGCGAAGGGCCCGCTGGGATTACATATGGAAGGAAACACGCACATAGCCCGAAGCAAAGAGAGTGCGCAGTTGCACCAGGGACCAGTTGCCAGAGTGGGGAATTACGTAGCCTCAGAGAGGGAGGCAATTGGTATCCTAAAATCCTTTTGGGAGCAAGCCTTCCGTTGAAAGGAAGAGCCATCCCGGCTACCTAAGAGCAAAGACTTGGGCAACAGGCTCAAAACTGCCCTTGATGCACTTTTAAGGTGCAGACAGCACTGGGTGCGGCAAGCATTTAAAATCTGAAAGGTTTTCTTTTGTTTTTTTTTTCTTTTTCTTCCCTTTTATTTCTAAAGATACCTTGAAACTCTTTCATAGTGAGGTCAACGTTTGCCTTTTTCATTCTGAAAGAAAACAGATACATGGAGTAGTTCTCTTGCAAGCAACGGGCGGCCCATGCCGCTTACATCCTCAGCTTAAAAAAGGTTCATTACTTCAGAGACTGGTGAGAAATTTGGCCGGGTGCGCTGGGCTGCCATGAGTGACGCAGCCCATGGCGGCGAGACAGGGAAATTTTGCCCATCCTTGGATTACGGCTGAGATTATTGGTGAATTCATAACTCAGGGTGAAAATAGAGGGAATCTGGGGGAACGTAACATCCTCTCTTGCGTTGGTCCAGCCCAGCCCTGCAAAGGGATGCCCTGTGCCAACGTGGCATCCTGCAGACCTCCTCGGGGCTGGCGGGGACCTGCTCTCCCGGCAGGATTTGGAGGTGCCATCGCCCACGACGGCCAGCCAGAGGCACGCACCCCTTCGAGGACTGTATTTCTCCCATGACCAAGACAAAGCCGCAGGACGGAGGCATGCAAGCAAAAGGCCGTTTCCATGTCAGCAGAGGGACGTGAGGCTTCGTTACGGCAGGCAGAAGGACAGGGTTAGTCAGTCTCGTCGCAGGGAGGCTGTAGTGAGAGCTCTTCCTCCTGCGCTGGGCCGGTGCCCAGGGTCCCGGAGGCTCCCAGGCTGGGCAGGAGCAGGGGCTGAAGGCTTTCTCCAGCCAGGGTTGCTCCGGGACCACTCGGACCAAGTTGGTGCTTCCCTTACCCCCTCTTCTCTTTCTTCACCCCCTGAAAATTTCTCCTGGGTGCAAACCCAGGGTGCAGCTTCGCTGCAACCGTCTTTAGCAAACTGGAGGTGGTGATGGTGGGGATCTTTTAATATCTTTTCTCCAAAAATAGAGCCAACTTGTGGGGCAGTCCGTACCCTACACACATCCCCAATCGCAACCCACCCCAATGCAACCTACCCCCCATGCCACCCTCTTCCCCCATGCAACTCTCTTCCCCCCCATGCAATACCCCCCCCCCCCCCGACTTCCCTGCCCTGTGGGGCCAACCAGGAGCACGCAGGACCCCAAAATAACACCCGGCCTGCTGCAATCTCAGCTTGGCCGCATCCCTGCCTGGCAGCGGTCCTGCGAACCGGGGCTGCCCCGGTGTCGTGTCCGTCCCGTCCCGTCCCCCCCCCCCCCCCCCCCCCCCCTTACCTGCGGCGGGGCGGTGCGGGGCTGGGACGCTGCTTTGCTCGGCTCCCCTGTGCACCTCGCCGTCCCGCGGAGGGGGTATATAAGGGGCCGGGGAGAAACTTCTGGAAAGTTGGGAAAAAACCTCTTAAAAACGCCTGGGGAGGGAGAGGAAGGGGAGGATCCGATAAAGCTCTCCCGACCTCCCGCCAATGGCAGGGAGCGCCCGGCCCCGCTGCTGCTGCACGGGGGGGTCCGGCGGGGCTGGGGGGACGCGCGGTCCCTCCTTCTGCCGGCACGGCCGGAGCTGCCTCTCTGCCTGCCCCCAGCCAGCCTCACAGCAGGGCTATGGGAGGCTCTCCCAAGCCCAAACGGTGCTTTTGCATTTTTACAAGGCTCTGGTGCATCTTATTCCCCCCCCCGGCACCTCTTGAGGCTGGGTGGTTGTTGGTGAATGAGGCGGGGAAGTTATTTATTTTTTCCTAAGGTGGCATCCTCCATGAAGTCGAGAGTGTTGCAGAGGGCTTCAGCCACGACCGGAGCAGTCACAGGCAGCGAATGTTCTACCATCTGCACCTGGGTCGAGCCACATCTTGCCATCTGAAATGCCCCCCTCTTTGGTGATACCCAAGAGGACCTGCGTGCGCTCTGCAGGGACCTGATGGCCAAGTTACGGGCAGCTGGAGAACTTCCTCATATTGCTGTATCCCACAGACACTGGTTTTCCATCCATCTCCCCACCTGCGCTAATACCCACCTCTCCTTTTCCCCAGCAGCTGGGCTGATGGAGGGGTGAACCTCTTACCCATCGCATCTTCCATACTTCCAAATTTCCCCCTGCATCGTAGGCGTGAGATGAGCAGGTCGGTTGGGGGCTGTTCTTCATTGTAGCACAACACGGTGGCAAAACCCTCGTGTCCGGCAAACGTACGCAGTTTAGAAAAGCGTTATGGCAGCAAATATTCGTGGCCCCAAAGTAATGTTGAAGGAGTTAAATGCTCATGCCGCCCAGTGCCAGACTGCCTGGCTGAGAGCGCTTGCAGCAAAGTATGTGCCATAGAGAAGTTTCCGCGCTGAGTCACGAGTATTGAACGCTGCTCGGTTTCAACCCTGTCATATTTTAAGCGGGCATGGGATTTTTTTTTTAATGGCAATCTGGGATATAGTGATATTCTAGGTACCCCCCAGTACTTAAGCATCATCCTCATTGATGGTTACCACATTAGCAGAAGGATGCCGCATCATTGTGTTGTTTAACTGATGTCTGTGTCTTCCCTTGCTTCTAATCACCAAGCAAGTTCATTCCCCCCCCCCCCCCCCATTAATGATGGGTTTGGCTCTGCAAGTTTCTCTCCTTCCCTCACAAGATGGGTCTCAGCAGGTTGCTACCTCTTGCTATAGTAGAAAACAGCATCTGATTTAGTCTTCTGGCTTTGAATATTCTGCCCTCAGACCTGGGTTCTTGTCTTGCAAGCACCTTGCAATGGGATCATCTCATCTTTCCGCCGTCCATTTCCCTGCACAACATCCATCCACTGCTTCTAGAAGATGGCATCGAAAAGTGACATTTTTCTTCTGTCTAAACCGTTCAGATGATGCCATGCGAATAGATACTCCGCACCTCAAATGAGGAGAGGTCTTTGAGCCCTCCCTGTACAAAATTTCCTACCAGCTGCAATAACCCAGCTCCCCAGAACTCTTAATAGCAAACCAAAATGTGCGTTTCTACGATGATTTCGCTCCCAGCACCGATTGCAGCGACAAGACCTTGATAACAGCGGTTAGCAGATAACGGGAGGTTTGTTCTGGTCACTGGGTGTTTGCTTCTGGCTGTGAGAAAGATTGTCCCGTTCATCCATTCCCAATAGCCTTTATTATGGCTGATGGATATTATGGCGGTGTCGTTTGCACAAAAGCTGTTACAGGGGAAAAGTGCCAAGGGGTCTCTTTCGCTGGGCGACCTTTTGGGCGCCAAGCATGAAGTCATTTCAGCTGCCTGAAGGCTCCTAGCTTTGTGTGATTTATTTAACTTTTTTGGTTTTCTTTTTCAGTGGTGCGTGTGGAGAAAGAAATACCCGAACAAACCACGTTTCCAGCTGACATCTTCCCTGGGCATTTTGCATTCAAGCAGGTACCTTACGCTGCAGTCTTTAATGCTAACGTGCCTAAACGGTCCTCGTGGCCTCGCAGCCGTGATGTTCAGAGATCAGCTTCCTTCTGGGAGGGAGTCAGTGGGAAAGAGAGGTTTGAAGTACCTTAAGCATCGTATTTTTGTGTACGCTAGTGTATATTTGGAGCAGTTTTCTTGGCTTTGTGTCTGCATAAATGATCAGAATGTGGCCCCAGGGTTTTTATAGCACAATCTTTGCTTTATTACTATGTTGCTATAGCAAAAAAAGAATTTGCTGATAGCAAACAATCAATACGCAGGTGAAAAGTTACTGGTCTGTACCAGCAGCATATACCAGCTGAGAAAAGAGAAAAGCTCCTTTAAACTTCCAGTGTCAGCCTGTCTTCTCTGCCAAGCTCTGAATTGCTCCACCTTCAAACCCTTCTGTGTAATTACTTCCCATGTAAGATTTTTTTTTTTTCTTCCTAGTGAAATTTAAAATAAACTCTAAAACTTTTAATCTTGATCTCTTTCAATGCCTCCCAGCACCAAACTCCTTTGACACAAGTGCAGGGCTCTGTGCTTCAGTCCTTTTAAATGGCTTTGCCTCAATAATGGGAATTGGGAGTTGAATAAAAATAGTTCTTTGTGTTTGAGGACAGGCAGCCCAGCATAAAGGTATTTCAAATTTTTGCCTGATTTTTAAATGTCTATTCCCCCCTATTCCTGCTATCGCTAACTGTCCCACACTACTAATTCTTCCCCCCAGACAACACAACTCTGGGTGCATTGCTCTAAGACAGCCACGATAAATCTACAGAGGTTTAGGATGTGAATATGCAGAAAATGAGTAGATTCTGCCCAAATGTCAGCAAACAGCTTCGTCTTGACCGTGAACATATTTTCCAGGGTAAAAGTGCTAGGAATCGGGCTGATCTGCATTGCAGGGGAAGACTTCTGTTGCTATCGAGTGATTTCCAAGTGCAATTGGACTTTGCAGGGGCTCTGGCCAGCGGTCCCTGCCCCCACAGTGCCACGTAGGAGATCCTACAGCAGTGGGATGGGGGAGAGGACCGGGAAGGGGGAGCGATACTGGGAGTTGCCTTCTTCCGTCTTCTCTGCTCCTTTAATGAGAGGGCCCAGCTGCCAAAAGACACATCCACTTCTCCAGCCCAACTCCTCCCCTCCAGCCGCCCAGCTTTAAAACGCACTTGCGTGTAGGGCAAAAACTTACGTTTCTTTTGTCGCGAGTTATTTCGAGTGTGGTTACGCTCCCTGGGGAGCCTTTGGATTTCGGTGGCTGCAGATCTGCTGAGCTATAACATACTTTAATTAAAAAAAACCCAAAGAGTTTGTGATATGGGTCTGATCCTACACGCCCCGACAAACTGGACGGAGATTTGCAGCCTCTTGTCGCAGTGCCTGGGCCGGGTGTGGGGGAGCTGCTGGGGTGGAGGACAGTGAAATCCGACTGGTACTGGGAGTCCTACACCCGGCTCTGCGGTATACAACCCATGCCCAGCTGTAAAACATCTGGACTGATGCTGTCGTGGTCGTTTGGCTTGTCTTATTTAAAGCGGTGTTACTAATTCACTTGATTATATATTAAAGGAGCGCTTTTATTTCTGCAAAGGCAAATGAAAGCAAACACTGCAGTCTAACAGGCTCTTTGGACACGACTTTTTAAATATAAACTCCAGCAGCTTTGCACACTCAGCCTTTCCTGTAGGCTACAGTGACCCAGGAGCCTGACCCTTGTTTTCCTGTATCAGTTGCAGAGTCTGTCATCTTCTAAGCTGGCATGAAGCAGTGCTGGTGCAGGATTTCTGCGTTCCAGGATCAAGCATGGTCTGTAGCAAGGATAGCAGTGAAGGCAATTTGTAGAGCGGAGATACGTAGCCCCTTCTTGTAACTCTCAGCTTTAATGGGGCGGGGGATTAAAGCTGTTCACCAGATCCCACAGTTAAGAGCATGGAGCTGGGTAGAAGCTAGCAGGAGATCATTTTAAAACAGATCCCAGGCAGTCCTTTTTTCATGCAGTTGCATCCACAGGAGGCAGATGGGATCCAAGCTAAAAGGCTTAGACAAATTACACTAATTAGTTCCAGAAGTAGATACTAATGGGGATGTACGCTGAACATCCCTAATCCAGCAGGCCTGGGTGCTGGGGTGGCACAAGCGCAATGGACCACAGGCAAGCTGGAACCAGTTGCTTGCCCTAAAAGTGCTTGCCTCTCCCGTGGCCGCTGGTGGAGCAGAGCTAGGTGGACCACGCTGGCCTAGTAGGACATTTTGTACATCCTTATGAGCCTCAGAGTTTATGAGCCTCACCTCCCCCTCTGGGTAACTCATTCACCTCTGGGGTTTCTCTGTGCTGCAGATGAGGAAGGCAGGGATGCTCAGAGCCAGCATGGGTCTGGCACTGAAGAGCAGCTGAGAAGCAGTCCTGGTGCTGAACATCTCTTGGAGGGAGCACAGCACATGGCAGGATTAGGTCTTGGAGGATTAAATACCATGGGACCTGCAAAGATCATGGTGGGGGCAGCCAAGGTGATACTGATGCTCTTTGCAGCCTCCACCTTGAATGCATCTAGTCTTCCCGCAGAGGATGCAACAAGCCTGCGAGACTCCTTGATACCGTCAAATTCCCGAATTTGCATGTCCCCGTTGTGTCCCCCATCCTGGTGACAGCGTGATCTCACCTGCCTGCAAGGGTGAGACAAAGGCAGCCCTGATGTGAATGCTCCCTGCCTCTGCACCGCTTCTCGCTTCTCCTGCCCGCATCTGCTGGGCATCGTTTTCTCACCTAATGAGCAGGAATGGACAGAGAAGGTGAACCAGCCTTAAAGAATCCCTCCCTAGGTGAGCTCAAACCTTCTCAAATCAGTTCAACCCTCCCCAGACCGTTTCTCAATCCCAGGAGCAGTGTTATCACTGATGCAGCTGGGATTGCAGAGGAACTTGCGTGTGTCTCAGTTTCATCAGCCAAATCTCTCCCCAAACCAGAGCAAACGGTTCTGGATGGAGCCTGGAAGCAGCTGTGGCCTTAGGATCCAGCCCAAGGTCATCTCCCAGAGCCATGTGAAGAGCCATGGGGGCTGGGGCTGGTGGCAACCAGTACGACTCTAGGCTCAGGTGAGTTCCCAGTAGCGCTCAAACACCATGGCTTCATCTCTAGGCAAACCAAGCGTGTGTTGGATGAGGGGTTCCCCATCCAGAGCTAGTCAGAGCTCACCTGGTTCTCTGGGTACCCACATGCAAAGGCTTTGGGGGGGGATTCTGCTTCTCTGCTCAGCTCAAGGGCAAGTTCAGGATTGGCGCTTTAATTTTCCCCTTGCAACCTCCTCCTTTGCCACTCTGAACTCATTCATGCAGCTCAAGGCATGACGGAGCAATGGCTTTGCTGCCTGCAATGTCTCGGACTCAGGGAGAATCGCAGCCTGTTTCCCTCTCTCTGGCTTGCACCCATGCCCGGGTCCCGGTTTGGCTGCAGCTGGAAGGGACCAGCTTTGTCTGAATAGACAGCACACAAAGGATGGCAGTGAAGCTGAAAGGCTGAGTGTCCCGTGGATCTGTGCCCTGGCCTGTCTGGTCTGCTGCATTGACGAGCCAAACTCATCTCTGCTAGCCTCATCCCCAGCCCGGAGCTGGGGATGCCGGCCCCTGGCTTTCTGGGAGGTCACAGGGTGGGGTTCTGTGCCCTAAGGGTGCAAATTCAGCCTGTGGATGCGCGCATCCTCTGCAAAGCACCGGTCAGCTTCTGCTTCTTCAGCAGATGTGATGGAGGAGAAAAAGGAAGAGGGAAAGAACTGTGATTGCCCTAGAGGGGGGCGAATTCTCCATCCGCGGTATCACGCAGGTATGCCGTGATGCAAGAGCAAGGAACGACAGGCTAGCGAGGCCCCAGCTGCAGCTTTCCCACAGGGCATAGAGGAGAGAGACTCCCTTGATCCCAGCTTGTAATCCCTGTTTAATACGCCCAGAGAAAAGTTCAAAATCCACAGGGTCTCCTGCCAACACGTGGAGGTGGGGGGGGGAGGTGGAAATTCCTCCCGTGCTTTCGGGTGGAAAGAATGGCATCTGCGCGGCCTCGGCGGAGGTCCAGCACGGGTGACAGCAGATCTGATTGCAAAGCCCTGCATCCTGTACCTTCCCGGGAGCCGGGTGGAGGAGATGGGGTCCTTGTGGACAGCCGCAGCTTGGGGACAGGAGTTTGCCATCCCTGGGCAGCAAGCTGGGAGGACCCCCGTGGTCGCCGGGTCCTGTGCTCTTTCTACACTGATACAGGAGCTCTGATTTGGGGTCGTGGCAAACCAACAGGACTCCGGGGTACCCTTTCCAGGCCGTCTGGATGAGCTGTCTTGGACTGGCGATACGCACTCCTCAGCCCCTCCCTTCTGCCTCGCAGTGACTGGGACTGTCTGAATCCACCCGAAAGTTAACCGAAAGAAAAAGAAAGCGGTTAGTTTTTCAGCCACGTCAGCCCCACGAACGCCAGGGCCATCTCAAGGGCAGGCTGCGAGAGCAGGGTGAGACCAGTGATTTGGGATGCTGTAGCTTCAGTTTCCCCACTGTGAGGAGCCTGAGGCAGGCACCAAGGAATGTGCCATTTCTAGTTTTTTACCCTTTATTACCAAATATGAGCAGAAAAGGCCCAGGAACGGGGAGGTCGGTCTGCTCAGAGTCATGCACGGAGCGCAGCTGCGAGGGGGAATCTCTGATGGCTCGTTAAAAGCCGAGTTCCCATCCGCTGCGACGTTAAAGCTCTTCCTCGTCTCTTCCTGGCTGCCTGTTTTCAAGAAGCATATGGGAACTTAAAAGGTTTGAGCTCTCTGCCTCTCCTTTAAATTTGGTTGAAGCTGTCAGAAAGCTGAGAGGAGGTGCAGACCCACATGCCCCCCCCCGCCCCTGCAGCGCAGCAACGTTTCAGGCCTCTTCGAAGGAAACGGGATGTAAAAGGAAACCATTTATTCTGGAGCCAGCTGAGGGAACAGAAACGCCCCTAAAACCGACCCTGGCTTGGAGAGAGATCCTTCGCCAGCCAATCTTCTGCTTCCAGCTCGGCGCTGCGCTGGGGCGGGCAGTGGGGCGGGTTCAGCGTGTGCACACGCGTGTGCACGCATGTGCACGCGTGTGCATGCCCGCTTGCGTGTAGGCACACAAGTTACACAACTGCCTGTCTCACCGATCTTCCCCGTGTCCCTCAAAGTGCCTTGGTTGTTGGAAATCAGGTCCCCAACAACTCTCCCACTGGTGATGCCGATGGGATGGGGGAGCCGAATGCAGGACGGGGCTGAGGCTGGCGTTTTTGCTGCGTTGTGGGCTTGGGGGTGCTTGATGCAGCAGTTTTAAGGCAGAAAAGGAGGAGGGGAGAGATGAATCTGAGAAAAGACATGCTGGGCTCAGCACCCCCCCTGCACCGGGCAGCAGTCCAGCAGGAACAAACAGCACGTACATCTCTCGTCGCCCACGTGCTGCGGATGTGTAAGCAAAGGGATGCTTAGGAAGGGGCTTGGCAGCCTCTTCGTCTTTTCTGCTCTTAACAGAGGCAATGGAAAATCTGCCCAGAGAGATACAACAGGAGAAAGGGCTTCATCCTTCCCAGGGTCCAGGGACCACAGGCTCTTGGTTGCCCCAACCCTGGTGACCTTGTTGTGCTGATCTGGTGGGACCAAACCAGTTTGTGTCTAGATCCGAGTCGCTGCGTCTTTGCTTGGGATGACGCAACGCACCCACACGGGAGGCAAATGTCACACCGGTCGGGTCCCTTCATGCAGGTCCAAATTGGGTGAGGACCATAACCCTCGTGGCAGTTTAGGAGGTACCTGCAAAAGGCCAAGACCAGTCTCCAAGGCACGGGGACTGGCTGGTGGAGGATTGAGGTGCTGGAGCGTGTCCAGAGAAGGGCAACGAAGCTGGTGAAGGGTCTGGAGCACAAGGCTGATGGGGAGCGGCTGAGGGACCTGGGGTTGTTCAGCCTGGAGAAAAGGAGGCTGAGGGGAGACCTCATCGCTCTCTACAGCTGCCTGAAAGGAGGGTGTAGAGAGGTGGGGTCGGTCTCTTCTCCCAGGTAACAAGTGATAGGACGAGAGGAAATGGCCTCAAGTTGCGCCAGGGGAGGTTTAGACTGGATATTAGGAAATTTTTCTTCACTGAAAGGGTTGTCCAGCACTGGAACAGGCTGCCCAGGGAAGTGGTGGAGTCGCCATCCCTGGAGGTATTTAAAGGACGTTTGGATGAGGTGCTCAGGGACATGGTGTAGTGGTGGGCTTGGCAGTGTTAGGTTTAGGGTTGGACTCGATGATCTTAAAGGTCTTTTCCAACCTATACGATTCTGTGATTCTGTGATTCTGATTCTGTGAGCATGCATCGATGAGAACAGAGAGAAGGTATTCGAGGGTTTCTTTGCTCTCTGTCATAAGAGTGGTTGAGCTCAAGTGAAAGTTACCCAGTTGAACTTAATTTGGCCTTTCCAAGCTTTCTAGTGCTTTTTGCAACTTTAACGCCAATTCTGATGTCATTTTGCAGTGCGTGATAGATACGTAGTGTCACACGTAAAGTTTAATACATTGAACCATGTATTTCCCTCTCTCTGAAGTTTCCTATATCCCGGACTACTGGTTCTGCATGTGCGACCCTTAGCAAAAAGGGACCTCTTTCGTACGTCCCTGTGCATCAAAAACCACATACTATGCTTAGCCTAAATACTCCTGCCTGTTTAAAATATGCCAGCAGAGAATTGCAGTGTGTATTTCCTAGCTACTGCATAGATTTGCAGTGAAAACTTGGCAGGAAAGAGGTGGCAGGCAGGATTTCTGGAAAATTCAAGGAGCCCACATGATGCAACCCTGATGCATTCTTGCAGAGCGACGTCTGCTAGTGCAATCTTTAGAAGGAGCCACTAGCGTTTTGCTCCAGATGTTAACGGGCTGCATCCACACATTAAAGACTTTTCCAGGGTCAGGTCTCTGTCCTGCCAGAGCACCGGGGTTTGTGCTGCTCTCATTGCAGAGCCACATTCATGCGTCAGGGAGAATTATGTTAATTTTAGAAGCGAAAGCCACTGTTAGATTTCCATTTTCCTTCTTTTATAACTTGCAGGGAGGAAAGCCGTTCATCATCCAATGAACTTTTCTCTATTTCTCACTTTAGAATTAACCACAGCTGCCGCAGTCTTCGCTAAAAGCACACACACAAAAAAAAAGTCCATCCAGCCTTTGCAAACGTTTCTTCTTCGCTTCTTCCTCTCAAATCGCCCTCTGGCCATCGGACACAGCAAGTCTTGCAGGGTCTGAGCTGCGCGTGTGGCTGAGTCTTGTTACGCTCAGCTGGTGTCCCGGCCACCGGGAACCTGAAGGTCTTGGCAGGTACCTGGGATGGAACAGAGGGGATGGAAGTGCCTTTTGGCTGTTCCTGTAGTTAAATTGGCTACTGTGGGCATGGGCAGCAGTTTGGCCACTGCAGGTAAATATACCCTGGCCTTTATCTCTCTCCTACAGCATTGCATAGACCAGAGGTTACATTCGTTCATAACACGCTGATGAAGACGTTGCGATGACCCCTGTATTGCTAACAGAAGTGTTTAACCTAGGAAGGATTTTTTTCCTGGTCTTCCCAAATGGGTCTAGAAACTCACCGAAATATTTAGTTGCGGGAACAGTCAGACGCTCAGGAGATGTGTGTGGCTGCGTTGCTGCAGTAAGGCTAGCAAATACAGATCCTAGAGCAGGGGAAGCCCTGTAGCTGGTCAGTGGGAGATGGCCATGCTGACGCAGGGCTCAGCATCTGCGAGCTGAGTCACACAAGAGAAGATCTGACTCATCGCGTATGAAGATCTGCATCTGCAGATGTCCAAAAATGTTATGAAATTGGGCAAGGTTGATTGTCCTGGCTTAAGAGTTGGGGAAACTGAGGCACAGAGGACAAGTCTGGGGCAGAACCAGAAGCCAAGCATCCTGCACCATGAGTCCTGGACCAGTTTTACTGGTTTCCTTCTGCAAAAGGATTCTGCATTCCTTCTGCTGCGTTCCTTCCCCAAAAGGATGCTGAGTACTTTACAGGGAGCCACAGAGGCATCTCCTCTCGCTCCCTGGACGGATCGTCTGCCTGAAGGGCTGGTACCCTGGGATGCTGAGCTGCTCTTTGCCAGCTGCACCTAAGCAGGGCTCAGCCCCTGTGATTACCCCAGCTCCAACCTCATCCAGCAGAGATGGATCTCATGGCCAGGCAAGCTACATGGTCCTCACAGCCACAGAGCAGCCCTCTGCATCCTTGTCTTCTCTCCCACCTTCTGGTCAGTCTGTCATAAATCCCAGGCAGGAACAGGCTCTTGCTTTGTGTTTTTGTAGCCCCTAGCACCACGGGACCATGATCAATGACCCTTCTCCGATGTGGATGCCCAGATTTTGCTTTAAGCAAGGAGCTGTCTGTTTTCTACAGCGGGAGGAGATGCACAAACTGCCTCTCTTTTCACCTCCAGCTACCGGGCTGCCCAAAGGCAGCACCATTCATGCTCTTGGCCCAACGCACAGCGAATTAAACATTTCTTGCATAGCACCCAGGGTTTGACAGGCTGTTTCCAACACTGGAGGAGGTATCGGTGCTGATGAACTTGGTTTTGCACACAAGGTTTCTTGTTCAGTGTGGGGCAGGGGTGGTTGGGCAAGCGTGGGAGAGATGGGGTAGGAGGCCTAGATGAATGAGGACCGTTGTTTCACTCCTGATTACCTTCAGGGGGATGCTGGATGTTTACCAGCCATGGACAAATGGCTTGGATTCAGTCTTTCAAAATAATTTGCACTTCTGGACTCTTGACTTTGACTACAAGACCTGTATCCCCCTGTGGTCACTCCTGGTTTGGTACCCAGGGGGATGGAGTGGTTAGAAAGACACGTGTGAATCAAAGCCTCTTACAGATGCCCTTCTCCTCTCCTGCATGGACCTGGCTCAAGCCCATCCAGCTGGGATTTGTTTCAAGCTCATTTGCTGCCCGAACATAGAGAAGAAGCAGGAAAGAATGAAAGGCAGCTCCTGAGCTTTGAATAGTTCAGGATGTGAATCAAGGGCTGCAGTTTATTTAAAGGGAAACACAAATCCTAAACTTCCAAGGCCACAGGTATCTGTTGGGTATGGTACCACCCAGCTGTGGTTATTGTTGGCTGCAGTTTCCAAGGGCAAAGCTATGTGCTGGACATGCAGAATCGTGGAGAAACCATAATTTGTACATTGTACAAATTGTAAACAAGCCAAATTTGCTTCCAGGTGGAGACAGTTAGAAGATCTCCAGATCCAAAATCCCAGTTTCTGTTCAAGCCCATAAATGGTTCCTGCCCCAGCAGCCTCCCTTGATGCTGTGTCTGGGAGCTGTAACCCACCTAACAAGCACTCCTTTCATGGTCCTCTTCTAGGAGAACTCCCTGGCACCTCTTCAGACACAGCATCCATGTGGGAATTCGCAGTGGCATGGGAATCTGTTTTCTCAGTGAACACACTTGTGATGAGGGGTTTGCAGAGTAAAATGCAGAACATTTGGTGTCTCCTGTTCACCTTGATTCATGAACACCCTCCAATGCCACATTTCCAGGTTTGACTTCACTTTTTTTTTTCAGGAATCCCCCATGAGCATCTCTTTGTCTCCATTTTTTTCTTTCTGCTTGCTTTTGGTTTTCAACTTTTGAAGTGGTTTTTTTTTTTTTTCCCAACCCTTTCCCATTCTTTGTCTGGACACCATGACAGGAGTTAAAGAAAAGCCATTTCTTCATCTATTCCATGTGCCTCTGCTTTGAGCATGCGTCTGTGGTGGGACTCCTATCGTGCACTTCCCGCATAGCAGCTAGCGGGGGATAAATCGCAGAGAGGACACATTGGGCTGTCGCTTTCACTTTGGTTAACAGATCCAAAGGTCTCAGAATCTTTCAAGCATCTAAATTAAATGCGTGGGTCTCTCCCAAGAGACGGGAACCTTGAGAGATTAATCTAGGTCCCTCTTCGGACCATGGAGGAAGTCTGAGATCAGGTCTCATGTTAAAGCACATGTAGACCCTCTTTCTAGGCTTGACCTCCAGCTGCTAATCCACCTCCAGGCTGGATTATGTTTTTCCCCTGTGATGGTGCATCTTGGCACGCCTGAAGTCTGGGAGCATTGTACCCCTGGAGAATTCATATCAGCAGCTATTGGGGAGTGAACATTGAATGCCAGGGAACATCTTATGGTGCAGTGAAAACGGAGGCTTGCCTGGCATTGACCTTTCATTGATTCTGGTGCACATCAAGGGTAGGCGCTTGGCACAGCAAAGCTGTGAGAAGGACATCATTTCCCCATCCCTGCTGAGACTCCGTGAGCACCTGCATCACACCAAACCTGGTGGGATTGCTCTCCAAAGGGGCTGCCCTGTTCCTTCTCCCTTATCCCCACTCCACCTTCATTCTTCTTCACACCACATCCTGTTCATGCAAATCCAGGGGTAAGCCGCTTGCGAGTTGATTTGGTGAATTACTTGGTTGTTGCTGGTGTTAGGAAGTGCAGGCAGATGACTGGGTTGCCTGTATATCTTAAGAGCTGGTGGGTGGGTCTCGATTTTCCTGTGGCATCACCATCACAGAATCACAGAATCACAGAATTGTATAGGTTGGAAAAGACCTTTAAGATCATCGAGTCCAACCACAAACCTAACACTGCCAAGCCCACCACTACACCATGTCCCTAAGCACCTCATCCAAACGTCTGTTAAATACTTCCAGGGATACTTTTAAATACTTCCAGGGATCACACAGTCACCCTGGGATGTGGTAGCAGAGTCCAGGGCATTTAGAAACCCAGGACGGAAACATTTGGATTTTTTCCCGTGGAAAAAATTGCCGAC
Source organism: Mycteria americana (assembly GCF_035582795.1). Taxonomy (NCBI): domain Eukaryota; kingdom Metazoa; phylum Chordata; class Aves; order Ciconiiformes; family Ciconiidae; genus Mycteria; species Mycteria americana. Next base: position 220,524,318 of record NC_134365.1, on the reverse strand, counting down.
AGTGCTTTTGGGTGCCAGAGTTGGTCTTGGTGCTGGGAAGGTCTCGCTGTGTTTGATTCATTCAGTGGTCACCAAAGAGAATTGAGTTGTAATTGGGATGTATCTTCCAAACAGGCAAATTTGGATCTCAGGTGGAGCGAGAGGTAAACATGTGGGTGCAGCAGCAAGAATAGGCTAAAAGAGCAGTGCCTGAGAGCTGGTGGCTCATGTTTCCAGCCTACTCTTGCCATGTTGGTGGAAAGCTCTTAGCCCAACCTCATAAAAACAAAGGCAAACTGATGTGTGCAGCACCCACGTGCCTCGGATGTCACTGATGTGGTCACTGAGGTCACAAAATCGGGTCCCCTGGGATAGGGTCAGCCCCATCTCTGGGCATGCAGAAAGCTGAACCCATGTGGGGCTTGCTGGGGGCTACTCACTGGTCTGGAGCAAAAGTCTGCTGAGTGGTGAGCAGCTGGAGGCTGGCAGGTATTGGATGCTGGGTATGGATGAAGCTGGTTTCTCATCCCTCCTCTGCAAACCAGAGAGACACCCCAGCACAGTAAGTTTTAGTGATCTCAGAGGTGGTGGAAGTATCTGTAGGACATCATGACCCTGCACAGCTCATGTGGCTTTCAAAATGCAATGTTAGATGTTTCATCAAATCTCCTTTCATTGCTGGGGTTGGTTATTTATCCTGCGTGCCCACGGTGGGAAGAATTACCTGCTAGAAATGGCTCTCTGTTGATGGTGGAGGAGCTGCACAAACCTTCTCCAACGTTACAGGCACAGCTTTAGGAGGAGTGGAGTTTTTGTCCCAAGGGTCACTCCAGGAGATCAAATTCGTTGTTCATTTGGGACAAATAAAGTCAGAAGGGGCAATTTTCTGGCCAAAAGGGAAATCCACAGCACTTAATTTGAAGGAAACATTTTGGGGTTTTTTTTTGTTTCACTATTCTTCTGAAGTAGAAAAGGGCTAAATGTAGCCTCAAATATCATTTTCAGACAAAGAAAATGAAAACAAATTAAAGACATCAAAACAAACTGCTTAGTTGGTTTTCCCCCATTTTTGTCTTCATTTTTCAAACACACCCCAAATTCAGAAATATCTTCAGTCCCTGTGACAGCGCCTGTCTTGATGAGTTAACTATTTAACAATGATTTTCTCCCTAATTCCAGCTAATAGAATAATTGGATCTGCTGAAGGCAAGTTCATAAAATGTGGGATGCATGATGAATCCGCTCTGGGCTCTGCCACTGAGTCACCACGTACCTTTGAATCCAGCGATGCACCGCTGCCTCAAGCTTTCCTGATGGCAGGCTGAGCCGCAGCGTTGGCAGGAAGGTCTGCGGTCACCGCGTGGAAGGGGCTATGAAGTGGGAGGTGGGTCACTTGGGCAGCAGGGTGGGGAGACACCCCAAAAGCCCTGCAGGAACCAGCTTGGGCATCACAGGGCTGATGATAGTGCAAATAAATCCTCATGGACATGAGGTTTCAGAGAAGCACTAGACATTACAGCACCGTGTTCTCCAGCAGGTCCTGTAGGACCTCATCACCTGCGTTTTCCCATTAGCTGGAGAACCTCAGCTGTCTTGCTTCAGATAAACAGAAAATTGTGTGCCTTGATGTCACCTCTGCTTCCCTGGGCTGGCACGATCACTGTCCTCGAGGGTGAGATCAAGGCGAAAACCTCCCCCAGCCTTGACTGCTGCCAGGTTTTCTCTTGTCTGTCCTAGCCCCAGTCCCGTGCCCCGTATCCTGCACTGGGAATACGCTTTGGGCTGCGTGTGGTCACGGCTGACAGCTTCCCATGCTTCAAAAAGTGCCAGAAAACCACAAGAAACAGCAATCCCTGTGCTGCTGTCTCTGAGCTCCCTCTGATCCCTGGTGGAGCTGATGCCTACCCTTGGGAGAACAACTGTATTTAGGAGGACTTTCCGGGCTGTAAGTGTCAGCGAAGCGTATGGAAAAGGCTACACCAAAGCAAGAGAGACCATTGGAAAGAGATGGATTTAAAAATAGTAGAGACAGAGGAGATGGGCTGGATGAGATTCAGTGGCTAACAGAGAGATGGGAGCACAGCGATCAAATCAGCGTGCTGCAGGATTAAGTTAGACCCCGTTCCTACATGGGGGTGAGACACCAGCCCTGGGCAGGGCTTTCCCCTGCAGAGACTCCCCCCCGCCCGTGGCCCTGCTGCCTCTGCCCCGCGGGTTCCCGGCCGAGCAGCGTCCAAGCACGGCTCCCACCCAGCTCCGCCACGTCCCCCTTCTGCCGAGCACCGCGTCCCCCCTCAACCCACCCGACGTCCCTCTCCGCAGAGCTCGGGGCTGCCAGGGCCCTAAGTCTTGTCCCCCGGGGAAGCTCTCCCCTGGCTGCCGGGAGCCTGGAGACCTGCGGCTGCCCTGGGCCGGGGGAAACGCACTCATCCTGCCCCACGTCCCGCGTTACGGTCTCGCTGCTCCCCCCGCCGCCCAGCTCCTGCACCGCGCCTCCGGGTGCGCGGCCCGGCCGTCTCCAGCCTTCCCCCTCCACAGCCCCCGCCGCCGCGGGCTTGGGACCTCGGCACCAAGGAGGACGAGCCGGGCACTTGGCCTCCACCGCGCAACCCCCGCCTGCCCCGCGGCTGGTGGCGGCACGGGGCTCCCGTGGCCGCGTTGCCTGCAGGCCCCAGCCTGCACCAGGGCGGGGGTAAAGACAGACCTCCCGGCCCCCGCGTGCAGGGCACAGGCGTCTCTCCTCCCACTCGCCCTGGGAACCGCGCTCCTCCCGCTCAGTCCTCTCCGCTGCACTGGGAGCAGACCAAAGAGCCGGCCGGGGCCCGGCAGCAGACGGGGCCCGGCCTTCCCGCTGCAGGAACCGGAGCTCTGGGGCTCCGCTTGCAGCCGTTGTTTCTTGGCCCTGGCATCCTTGGGCAGAGGGGCTGATGTTGCTCCCACCCGTGGCGTTGTGCCTCGGCTCCCGGCCAAGGGCTGCCTGCAGACTCCTGAGCAGCTCCTGCGCTCTGACCCCACTGTGTCACCCTCTCTGCTGGGCGAGTCACCAGGGACCTGCCACGAAGCCTCTGTGGTTTTGATAATGGTCAAGGACGGAGGAGATAAGTTACGTTCTCCTTCAAGGCCAGCTTGGATGGGGCTTTGAACAGACCTGGTGAAGGTCTTACATGGGCTCCTTCTTCATTATGGGTGCTATAGCCCAGTAAATGCAGCATTGCCACTGCTAGGGCCAGGTTGCAGGCTTTGTGCTGGGTTTTAGGACCTTGGGAATGGGGTTTGCCAGTCCTGCTTTGTCTGAACTTGTCTTGAGCTGCCTGAAGCTTAGTTTTTTTTGTCCTTGATTTAGTTGTAACCACATTTTTCTTCATAACCAAGTGGCTATGACTAAGTTGTTTTACTTCTGCTTGTCTTTTTGTCTGGTGTAACCAAAGGTCCATATAGACATTAGGAACAAGCAGTTTATCTGTGCAGAATGAAATGTTTCTGCCTCTCCTGTACTGATGCAGGGTGGAAGAACAGAGGCACGATGTGACAGCGGAGCTCCTGAGCAGGGGGACGCAGGATGAGAGGGACCACGGGCTGGTGCAGCCCCCAGGGCTGTTCCTGGGTGCAGCAGGGGCCAGTGACACCAGAAGGGATCTGTATTTCCGAGCCAAGCGCAGTAGCAAGACTGGCTGGGGCCAGGAGGGAGAAAAAAAATGAAGCAAAGATGGATGCATGCACCACATTTCACAGGGACCATTTTCTTCTCCTTACTTCTTGATGGGACCATCCTCTCCCATCCTCTGCCCTCACATCCTTGGCTTTCTCCTTTCTAGCTGATTCCTGAAGCTCGGGTCGGCTCACTGCTCGTTGCATTGGCTCTGCAAATGCCTGCAGGCTCCTGGTGATGCACAGAGCTCTCAGCATCCCTGGGGTAGCCAGCCTGGTGGTAAATTATTCTTGGTGGCAAGAACAGCTCGTGGTATTTATGTAGTTGTCAGCAGATATTTCTGCTGACATTGGAGAGGAGCCTGGCGGGAAGAGGAACAGGCACTGATTTTGCAGGCACCTGGCTTTGCCTGCATGGAAACACCATTCCCATTTAACAGTGCGGGATTGCTGTGCTCGCTGCAGATTAATCTCCCAGCCATGCTTGTTCATAGCATCCATGACACTCCCCCGTGACTCCTTGATGTGCTGCTCGGTTGGTGCAGGGTGTTGCATAGCTAAAGGGGACATTTTGGGGACAACGCACACTGCTGGCCTTCCCAGGAGGGACAGCCAGACCTGTGACTCCCCAGCCGGAGGGAGGCTAAAGCAACCTGGGCACTCACCCAGCCTCTAGCCGCTCTGGCAGGGTGACGCTATCGGGGACAACTGCAGCCCTGGGGCCTGATGCTGCTCTGATGCTACAGGTTTGGGGGGCAGGAGAACAGGGGGGGCTGCAGTCCTTGTCCCTGCAAGTGCTGGCTCCAAGCTGATGGGAACTTGAAAGGATGTTTTCCCCATTCTGCTGCAAATTGTGCGCTGTGACGTATCTGGGGCACCCTCAGAGCCCAGCTTGAGCTGTGAGCCAGGGGTAATCCTCCTGGCTGCAATACCCCTGGCTATAATATCAGTTTATTTTTGGGGGTAATGGGGTGGATTTCCATGAATTGGGATTACTTTGGCCCAGCATCTAGCAGGGGGGGGAGCACAGATGTGAGTGATGCCCTAGGGCTCTGCATTCATCTTCTCTCCTGGTTCATCCTGGTAAGAAAGACACTCCGACTCCGTAAAGTATTATTTAAAATGTGATTTATAGGAGTTAACACTAGAAAGAAGGCAATGATAGTATAGATAATCCCATGCCCCTTCAGATGATGAGGACCCCAAATTGTGCAGCATCGAATGGGTGCCCGACCAGCATGCAGCACGCCGGGAGCTTCCGTATGTCTTTTCAGGTTTCATTTTAAAAGCTTTGGTCGATGCTGCTGTTCTGCTAGAAGGCAGAGAGAGGGAGTCCTTCTCCTTCTGTCTGAAGCACCTGCAGGATCCGCTTCTCTTGAAGAGGGTTCCCCAGGCTGCCCAAATCCCAATTGCCATGAGGAGTCGCTGAACCGTTCATCTCTTTCGCATGCAGGGAGGGAAAGAGAGGCAGGGAGCAGCTGGGATCTGCAGGAGAACCTTGCAGGAAGAGCGTAGGACAGGAGGGACTTAGAGCAGCTCTCTCATATAAAATCATAGAATCATAGAGTCACGGAATGGTTTGGGTTGGAAGGGACCTTAAAGATCATCTACTGCCAACCCCCCCCCGCCATGGGCAGGGACACCTTCCACTAGATCAGGTTGTTCAAAGCCCCATCCAAGCTGGCCTTGAAGGAGAACGTAACTTATCTCCTCCGTCCTTGACCATTATCAAAACCACAGAGGCTTCGTGGCAGGTCCCTGGTGACTCGCCCAGCAGAGAGGGTGACACAGTGGGGTCAGAGCGCAGGAGCTGCTCAGGAGTCTGCAGGCAGCCCTTGGCCGGGAGCCGAGGCACAACGCCACGGGTGGGAGCAACATCAGCCCCTCTGCCCAAGGATGCCAGGGCCAAGAAACAACGGCTGCAAGCGGAGCCCCAGAGCTCCGGTTCCTGCAGCGGGAAGGCCGGGCCCCGTCTGCTGCCGGGCCCCGGCCGGCTCTTTGGTCTGCTCCCAGTGCAGCGGAGAGGACTGAGCGGGAGGAGCGCGGTTCCCAGGGCGAGTGGGAGGAGAGACGCCTGTGCCCTGCACGCGGGGGCCGGGAGGTCTGTCTTTACCCCCGCCCTGGTGCAGGCTGGGGCCTGCAGGCAACGCGGCCACGGGAGCCCCGTGCCGCCACCAGCCGCGGGGCAGGCGGGGGTTGCGCGGTGGAGGCCAAGTGCCCGGCTCGTCCTCCTTGGTGCCGAGGTCCCAAGCCCGCGGCGGCGGGGGCTGTGGAGGGGGAAGGCTGGAGACGGCCGGGCCGCGCACCCGGAGGCGCGGTGCAGGAGCTGGGCGGCGGGGGGAGCAGCGAGACCGTAACGCGGGACGTGGGGCAGGATGAGTGCGTTTCCCCCGGCCCAGGGCAGCCGCAGGTCTCCAGGCTCCCGGCAGCCAGGGGAGAGCTTCCCCGGGGGACAAGACTTGGGGCCCTGGCAGCCCCGAGCTCTGCGGAGAGGGACGTCGGGTGGGTTGAGGGGGGACGCGGTGCTCCGCAGAAGGGGGACATGGCGGAGCTGGGTGGGAGCCGTGCTTGGACGCTGCTCGGCCGGGAACCCGCGGGGCAGAGGCAGCAGGGCCACGGGCGGGGGGGAGTCTCTGCAGGGGAAAGCCCTGCCCAGGGCTGGTGTCTCACCCCCCATGGAGGAACGGGGTCTAACTTAATCCTGCAGCACGCTGATTTGATCGCTGTGCTCCCATCTCTCTGTTAGCCACTGAATCTCATCCAGCCCATCTCCTCTGTCTCTACTATTTTTAAATCCATCTCTTTCCAATGGTCTCTCTTCCCACCTTGCAGCCCTTTTCTATAAGCTTGGCTGGAGGAACGAACCCCCTGTAGAGCCGGCGGCAGCCCCTCGGGAGCTGGAGGGCCAATCCTGCAGTCACAGAAACCCTTTAACACCCAGTGTTGGAGCCAACGTGGAGCTCAGAGCATTTCTGAATGATGCAAAGAGAAGAAAAGGCCACATCCCACCATGTGCCACCTCACGGGTGGCTCAGGGTATGTGCAATTTAAGCCCTGGTGTCAGGATGATGGCGTTGGTTGTATCTGCTGTGCACTGTTTTTTCCCTATTCTGGATTGTCAATCCTTTTGGGTGGAAAAATCAAGCTCCAGGCATCTTCTGGGTATCCCAATGTGCTTCAAAATTGCTGGCTATATTGAGAAGAGGGACGTGCTGCCCTCCCTTGCTGGAGCTGTTGGTCGCTATGCCGTGAGGTGCCAGGTCTCCTGCTTCTGGGGCACATCCATGTGTCCTTGAGGGACGTGCCGGCGTGCACAGCCCAAGCCAAGCAGCAAGCAATACCTTTAGCAGGGGATGGGAAGGGCTGGCTTCCTACAAGGCACTAGGAACCGGAAAAAAAAAAGGCTGGAGCCATCAGAGGGGGGTTGCAGTGATACGCTTATGGTCTCCCACTCAGGTCTGATCCAGCACTGCAGCCTCACATCAAACGCCAACCAGAAAGGGGGGTTTTGGCTTGTAGGGAAGTGTTTTATTTTCTGTAATTAGTTCGATCTGAACTGGATGGACACCAAACATTTTCTCAATCGCTAGTGAGCCCTGAGCCGTGCAGTGCCTGATAGGAGCTGACAGCCTCAGTGGTGTTGGTGCAAATGCCAGCAAAACCTGCCGATCGACCTGAAAAACCCCTACAGATCTGACATGAAACATTTCATGCTCAGGGAATGGACATTTTAAACAAAACATCAGGAGCAGTTCCTGCTCAGATCCCCTCCTCTCCTGACTTTGCAATTGCTAGCGGTGAGGAAAATCCCTGCAGAGTAACTCAGACCTGCTCTAACAGCCCCTTGCATTGGAATAATCAACTGAAGCAATAAGTTTTACCCTATATATATCCAGGACAGAGAAATTAGAGCCTGTCATGATTATTACAGCCTGTCTGTGGTGATTTACTAGGCATCTGAGTGCCTATGCACACATCTCTGGGTGCCTCACACTTGCCTTTCTTAAGGACATGATGCTTCCCACAGGGATCTGCTGAATGAAGGGGGAATTAAAGGCATATGTTATTCACTGACACAGTTCATCAACAGGCCGGCTTCCCAAGGAGCAAGAGCTCCGAGTCTCACCTTCGAGGGAGGATCGGCTTTATCATGGCGTGGCAGCTCGCCCAGGGAAAGCCAACACTGCACCCTGCCTCGGAGACAGCTGTGATTTATTCCGGAGCTGGATTTCTGCTTCTGTGCGATGGGGTGGTGAGACGTGGGGTCGAAGAGATGAGACAGGCTGCATCAAGGAGACAGGGAGGTGGTTTCACGCTTCCAGCATCCCCTCCTGTAACCACTCCAACATCGCATCCCCAACCCAACCTGGAAGGCAGGTCCCAGACCTGCTGGGGCTTTGCCTTCCCGAAGGAACCCCAGTGCTTTTCTCCTGGTGCCCAGAGCTCATTGCACAGCACAGCCCTTCCCCTGACCTCTGTGCAGAAGACTTATTAGATGCATGTAGGGATGTTCAACCAGCTCCCTTTCATGTTTGGATATGTGCTTGCTACCCACCCTGCAAACCTCTCTGCAGCCGCAGCCCATTTCCCCTGGGGAGTCTTGTTCCACCTCTAAACCCTATGGCCTTTTCCTTGCAAACACTTTATTTCCATCCTCTTGGCTCCCACCTCTGTCCTATAAACGGAAAGGCTTAGACAGACACTGCTGCACATTTAGGGCTGTGTGACCACGAGATTTACTGAAGCAAACCCAGTCAGCTGATCTATCCCAGCACACTCATTAAAAGAATTATTTTCCACTGACATTCAATCTGTGTCTGCACAGGGTGGAGGGGAAAAAAAAAAAGGGCGAGCTGGTATGTTTTTCGTAACTGGTGAATGAAAAGCACACCAGCCAGTGTCCCAGGAGATGGGGCATGTCTCTGCCATACCTATATCACTATCTGCTATGGTCTTTATCAGGGAGTGTAGTGATAGGATGAGGTGTAATGGTTATAAACCAAAAGAGCGTAGATTTAGATTAGATATTAGGAAGAAATTCTTTACTGTGAGGATGGTGAGACACTGGGACAGGTTGCCCAGAGAAGTTGTGGATGCCCCATCCACAGGATGGAGGAGATAAGTTATGTTCCCCTTCAAGGCCAGGTCAGATAGGGCTCTGAGCAACCTGATCTAGTGGAAGGTGTCCCTGGCCATGGCAGGGGGGTTGGACTAGATGATCTTGAAGGTCCCTTCCAACCCAAACCATTCTGTGATTCTACCTGCAGCCTTTTCTCCTGGGTAGAGTCAGATGGGCTGGGACTACGAAGACCTCTCTTTATTCCCATAGAAAATTCTCTTCTGAGCAGCCAGCGTGAGCACTGTACAGAGAAAGCTTCTCAAAGCAGAGCTGAAGATCAGTACCACGATGGAGGGAGGCCCTATCCCACGCTGCGTAATACTTTTTAGTGTTTAAACAGCTTTTCCCTCTAGGAGATCAAAGGACTTGTTGTTATACCCTGACCGGGGTTTGCATAGGATGCGACCAGCTCTGGGGTGCGCACCAGCTGTGATGGTGGGAAGGGATGGCACAAGCCTGGGAGGCACTGGCAGAGCAGAGAAGGCCATGCCCTTGTCCAGCAGAGTTAGATGCCATCGAGGGCTGGAGTAATGCACTTGCCAGTGTGCACGTCCCATGCTGGGGGGTGGACACCAGCCCCGTCAGTTCTGAGCTCATCTGGAGGACATAAGGAGGAGGAGGAGACGGCTGGGAGACTCTGGGTGATCACAAGATGTTTAAGTCTGTGATTCTGCACGAGCAAAAGGCAAATCCCCAGATGCATCTGGAAGGGTGTTCTCAGCAGATCAGAGAAGGGTTAGAGCCACGGCACAGACCCTTTGCTGGTGGCACGGAGAGACCAGCCCAAATCCTTGGAGGGACCAAACTCCTGCTGCTCCCAATGGCTGTCAGAGACTGATTTGCACATCCAGGGAGTCTGACAGAGCAGGAGTGTGAATTCAAGCATCCAATGCCCATTCTAGTGCTCTAAATGCTCAGCCATCGTCTCCCCTGACCTGCCAATCCCACACTGGCAGCTCCAGGATCAACCTGGAGATACATTTGAGCAAGGCAGAGATTTGAATTTGGTACTGAGATCTGAACTTCCATTCCTAATTGGATCAGATGCCGGCTTCACATACAGGCTGCTGAATCTAAAGCTCTTTCATAAAATGCACAGCTTACACTAAAAAGAAAGCTCAGGTGGGCATATAGCAGATGTGTTCTTGGGTTCAGTTCACAGCTGCTTGAGCTCAGAGCTGTTTCAGCCCTCTTTCGATTGTCCCAAGTGGATGGTTTTTTTGGGTTGACTCTACGCTGAGTTGGCCAACTGTAATCTGCAGCCTTAAACTCTATAATTTTCATAAAAAGTATTTCTAAGGGAACGGGGAAATACTATTGCCGTTGTACCAGGCCCTACTAATGTTCACTTGAAATGCCGTGTACAGTTCCTGCAAGGATCAAGAAAAATCAAGTCAACCTGGAGTGAGTGCTGTTGAGCAGTGATGGGTTCTTCAAGACATGGCAGGTTTGGAGAGGGGACATTGATGTATCACTCGCTGGATACCAGGCAAAGAAGATGGTGTTGATGTGAAAAAAAGGCCAGCATCATCCTGGGATGCGAGTCCTGCTAACAGTCTGCCTTCTGTTGTCTGCCTTGGAGAGCCTTTGGCTGGTGAGCTGTATGCAGCCTAGTGCAGATATCAAAACGGGGGGGACCAACGAGAGACTGGGAAAAAAATGATGGGAGGGACTGGCAATTAGGAAAATGCAATTTCTGGGGAAAGATGGATTGAAATGGGATTTTTAGCCACAAGAAACCAAGTGGAGACATAAAATGGCCTTCAAATACATAGAAAAAGCTGGTACAAAGAGGAAAGGAATAAACTTTTCCGTGCCCAGGATACATAGGAGGAGATGTTACAGGTTTAAATCCTACCAATTAAGGTCATACGTTAGGGAAAAATTATAAGGATGAAGAGAGAGGAGGCTGGAGAGGGCTTGCAGTTCCCATCGCTGGAGGTCTTAAAGCACATGGTAGATAAACACATACCATAGCTGGGCCTGCCTGGGGCAAGGGATGTCTCGGTGGCTTTTTGAGGGCTCTGTGGTTCCAAGTGAAAATGGTTTGTTTAGTCTAGGAAAACAAAGCATGAGCCATCACTGTCTATAAATATGTAGGGAGTCTGGAGAGGGAAGGGGTAGTAAACACACTGGAGAGAAAAAAAAGTGACTTTGAGACAACTTTGGGACAGTATATGGATTAGCCTGGGTGATGGCTAGGCAGGAGGAGGACTCTGAGCATCAGAAGGTCCCGTTCATGGCAGCAAGGATCTTCTCTGCCTCCCAAAGTGGGGAACTGAGAAAACCAGACTCACTCAAGGAGGAGCCCAGCAGTCTCTGGGTGAGGTTACATGCCCTGGTGCAACTGAGGACTGCGCCCAGTTTTCCAAATTCCTGTTGAGCCCTTAATGAAGCTCAGTGAAAACATTTGATGAAACCGTGGAAGGCCCTGAATTTTGTATGGTTTCAACATAGGACTAACTATGGTTTCAGCATAGCTCAGGCTTGCTGCAACCATGAGCAGACTCATATGGAAGGTGTCTCCTAGTAAGCATAACCCTCGAGCATTAAAATAGATTAGTTCAGTTGTAAGGGACCTACAACGATCATCTAGTCCAACTGCCTGACCACTTCAGGGCTAACCAAAAGTTAAAGCGTATTATTAAGGGCATTGCCCAAATGTCGTTAATAAGTCAAACACGTCCCAGCCAGCACAAGCTGTGACTGGGGCTGCAAACATCTGGCCCAGCTCAGACAGGACCATCCTGCTGCAGCTGGCTGCTCTGTCCCTCTATGTTGGTGACCTCTCTGCTATTTTGCTGCAAATGATGTCCACATCTGGACTCTTTCCTTCCACCTTCAGCTTTCCAAGATCTCCTTTCAGGCTCTGCACCTTACGCTCCCCTTGAGAAATCAAGGCTTGCCCCCGAGGCTACCCTAGACCTACATCAGCACTGTAAATCACGCAGGGTTGGGTTTATTGCTCTTGTGTGGTGAACTGAAGGTCTTGTACCACATCAGCAGCTGCTGCAGCATCAGTGCGACATGGGCTGCAGGACCGGGGTGTGCTCTGCAGGCACAGCAAGAGGCAGGTCCTGCTCTTGTGGGTTTTCTGCTTGTCTTGAAGGAGAAATGGAGGCAGAGGGTGAGTGACTGCAGCTTACCCAGATGAGGGATGTGGTTATCCCGTGAGTCATGGGCTACCTGGTAGTGTGGTCATCCCTGCATGTCTCTTTCTTAGCACATGGCTGGACCTGTCTGTGCGTATGCAGCTAATCTGAGCTTGCAAATAGACCCAAGGCTTCCTGGGAGGGTTGAGGTCCCTCATCGTGCCTTGCCCAGCCCTGGGGACCACAAAAGCCCTGGCTGCACCTAGGGACCATCATCGGGACAATTTGCACATGTGATGTCTCTCTGTTGATGACCAGTCCTCTATCCCTCGTGATGGGGCAGCTGTCCCCAGTGTTTCAGTATTTCACCTCTCCTCCTTTCCAAAACATGCATTTGGCAGCTGGGAGAGAATGGAGACCTTGGGGGCCTCTTGGATACATCCCTGCACAGCTGCTGACAGTTGGGGCCAGAGAAGGTCTCTGCTTCTTGGCTGCTCTTGACAGCTTGCCTTCACCCCTGCGACTCCTCCTCGTTGCTTTCCGGGGGATGGCTGAAAATCTCCAGGCAGAGAGAGGGGCTGGAGCGCTCCCACGGAGGGGACAGGGTGAGATGGAAATTCCTGCCGGGGATGAGTCACGCTCCGCGTGCACAGCTATGCCTGGAAAAAGCAACCACTGGCAACTGCTTCCCATCCTGCTGCGGCGCTCGGGGGGAAGAAGGGCTCGCCGGTTCCTTTGGGATCACATTTTTTTTGCTCGCTTGGTTTTAACGGGGATGCACGGCAGGGCTGAGCGTTTGCTGGGAGGCTGCAACTCCTTCTCCTGTGCATCAGCCTCTGCCCCAGCATCACACCAAAGCGCCTGGTGGCATTTACACTGTGGGATCAGGAGAAGGAAAGAGGGAAAGGATCTCTTTGGGGGAGCCAGGCTGGTGTAAGATTGCTTCCCCAAGCAGGACTATTCCTGCTGTGCTCAGTGCGTTTCGAAGCGGCCACCCACGGGGAACCTCAGTCCCTCCGGTTCCCGGGTTAGGGGTAGGACTGCTGCATGGGAGCGAGCTGCCGGTGGGCCGTGCTGCGGAAGCTGCTGTATACACGCTCCCAGCCTCCAGACATTTCTAGCCTAAACACAGAAGTGAGGGGGAGCCACCAACACGGTTGATTTTTGGTGTTTTGTTTTGTTTTGTTTTTTCCAAAATGTTTTCTTCAGAAAATGCTAATTGGTTGAACTCGCCCTTGCATACACGTCTGTGAGCCTGTATGGTGCTTACCAGGTTCCAACACATTTCCATTAGGAACAGGCTTTATGTTTTTTCTGCTCTAAGATAAGGGGAGAATTTTTAGGCTGGAGTTTCACCCAGGTTGGGGAGGAGCCGCAGAGCTCGGAATCAAATCCCAAATGACTGCCCAATTCCTAGCTAGGAAGGCACAAAGCATAGGGTGACTTTTTCTATTTTACCCACATCCCTCGGGGTTTTTTTTGTTGTTTTTTTTTTTTTTTTGTCCCAGACCAACTGCACAAGTGCCAAAACCCCAGCACTTCGCAGGATACAAACAACATTTTCCTTCCCAGCTCCTGGAGAGACACTACCCCGGTTTGTAGACACAGCACCCAAAGTGTTTGCTCACAGCCGCTGGTAGTCGGGCACAAAGGTTTATCTGTGCTGCTGGGTCTGGGAGCATCCTCCCGGCCTGGACGCAGCGGTCGGTGCTACGCCGTACCAGTGCCATAACACAGCAAGGTCTGCATCCCCACCAAACCCCTCCTTACCCCTGCAGTGATCACCTCTCCAACCCTCTGGGTTTTTCCCTATCAGCTCTTCCTCCATTTCACATTTACTTTTGTGGCATTTTGCCTCGAGACCAGGCAAAACTCACCATCCGCCTCCCCGCATTCGTGCTTTATCGCTGACTGTGGGAAGCAATCGTACCACTGCATTTATTTCTGCTTCCCACTCTGTTTAGTATTAAATTTTCTGAAAGATCCTCCTGCACAAGAGTCTCCTTCTGAGCACCAAAGCATTGCATGCACTTTGTAGGAAACATCCCCTGCTCGTGCCTCTCCAGCAAAGCCAAAATGCTCCTGCCTAAAACACTATTTGTCAATCAGGCGATACCAGAGATGTTTTAGGCAGAGAGGGAGTAGCATTAAACAAGCTTTGAGTGGGGGCTTTGGTTCTGTGATGGAGCTGCAGAGCGTAATCTGTGCTTAACTTTGCTGGGGTGCAGGTTTCATGCACCGGGAAAATAACAGACCACCTCCTAGGCTGAATCTCTGGCTGATGGCTGGAATTTGAGGAAATCCTGCGAGTTTCTAATCTTAGGCTGCTTTTCCTGGGTAGGTTATTCCTTTAAATAGAAAGGCTTAAATGGGATTGACTCCTACAATCCTTCTGCTCTGGACTAGCCTGTAATCTGTAGTGGCCAGCAACAGGCATTGGTGCTGCATTGCACATCCTTCCTGCCTCTGCTGGGAAGGGAAAACGGGGCTCAGGTGGGCTCGCTTTCTGCTTCTTTGCCCCATCCAACCCACTTTTGCGGCCAATTTCAGCCACACTCGATGGGCGGTGGCAGCCTTCAAGCTTTGTGAAACTGGGCAGGCAGAGAGAAGTTATAACTGACCCATGGGGAAAAGGCTTGAATACGAGCACAACCCTTTATGAGGCACTAGAGAATCCACATGGCAGAAAGCCTCTATGGCCCACAGCCTGTCCTGGGTTTGACGCAGTGGTACCACGTGCTGAGAGCATCCCTCACTCCAAAAATAGTCCAAGGACATCTAAAACACAATGCGCTACTAAACCCACGGTGGAAGAATATTCCAGAGATGGTGTTGAAAGGATGGTTATACACGGGTAAATCTGGAGGCTTCATCTCCAGGTAAGACACTTTGGAGTTCCTAATTGGGTCATTAATTCAGAAGAGCATAATTAATAGAGTAATTTAACCAGCCATGAAAGCCAAAGGTAGAAAGGTTGCTAAGTGGCTAGAAATCACCCTGCTGAAGAAATCCCACCGGGCCAAAGGGCCAGCTGGTGTTGGCAGCTGAAATCCCACCGGGCCAGCTGGTGTTGGCAGCCCAGGTTCAGTGTTGAGCGGGTAATGTGGTGGTACCACCTGGAGATCTGTCCCAGCTCCAGGCCTGGCCCCTCGGAGCAGCAGGGAAAGGACCCTGCTGTCTGCTGCTGCATGTGTCCAGACCTCTCCCAGGTTTCTCCTGGGCTGTTTGAAGCCCACGTGAAATGGGAAAGGAGGGAGTGGGTGGCAAGAACAGGTCATGGAGCAGAAGGGTGATGGACCCATTGCTGCAGTTCCCCAGCTCCATGGCCCCAGGCCACGCACAGCTGACTGCCAGACCATCGCCCAGGACTAATAGAGCAGAAAAAACAAACGTCGTGCTGTAAATGAATGAGATACAGCCCTGGGCATGGAAAAACCTGAGACTGGGTGCATCTCTGTGAGATGTGGTGGGGCTGGTCACACTGGGCAAGAAGAGGTCCTTGAGGATGCAACCACTTCTGGTGTGAAGTGCCTCACTGACAGGCAGTGCCCAGCCACACTGCATCCCGGTCTTTTGCTAATGGTGTCTGTCTGTCCATGCAGGTGTGGTAGACACTTGGACCACAACCGCACCAAGACACCCTCATCACAGGATCTTTCAGGTGAAATACCTGGGATGCTTTCTAAAGCTTATTTGTTCGGTCTGGAAGGGAGCATCTTGTTCGTCTGCTCTGACTCACATACGAAACAGGTCAGAGAGCATTGTCCCCCACAACTTGGAATGGCACAAAGGAGCATCTTTTTTAGGGTGACCATCTATATATCTGTTTCAGGATGACCATCTACATTGCAGATCTCCAGGAGAGCAGTCCACCTCATCCCTGGCAAGTGAATGCAGGTTTCTCCGTAATTTTGCAGTGGGTGGTCACAGACTTGAGAGCTTGGCAGCCTTTTCAGTGGTGCTGTTTGCTGCAGAAACCACTTATTTTTATCCTTGTATGGAATAATCATCTCCTGATGGCTGTGCTGAAATCTGTGATACGTGCAGCCGAGCTCCCTAACTTTACAAGGTCTGTGCCACCACCCATCGCAGACCCCAAAGTAAGACACCAACCCTGGCTTTACCCGTCCTCTTCCTCACCTCTGCAAATCCTTCTCCCTAAACCTACCCCTGGCCCTTCTCCTCAGCCAGAAGAGCACGTCCTGGAGAGCAGGTCCCACTGCGTGTTGGCTGATGGTTGGCAACCCGTTCCCATGCTGGGCAGCAACTCCCAGACCAGATCACTTTATCTCTGTACACCCCTCGTCCAGAAGAAGAGTCCTTGCGCTGCCCCAGCCTGCCCCAGCTTCCTCACCCTGCTGATGTGTCTGCAATGCCCTCTGACGTGTCCTCAAGGCACAGGGAAGGGCAAACGGAGCATTTTCATCCTCCCACCACCCTGTCTTGGAGCGCGTGGGAAGTCCGACACTGCTGGGAGATTGCGATGAGTCAGCGTTTCCACGTGCTGAGTCACTGCAGGGAGGTGCCAGAGAGGAGGGGAGGATGCCCAGCCTCATCGGGGGATGTAAATGTCCCAGGAAGAAGATCTGTCTGAAAAATATTCCTATTAATGAAGCCCACTGAGCTATCAAGGACAGGTCACCACCTTGTAGGGTTGCTTCTAGCAGGACCACTATGGACTAGAAGTGTCACACCATGAGGAAAGGTTATTGCCTGGCCCTGCCTCCGTCCGAATCCTTTCAGATGGCCCACAGCTCATCATTCGGGAGGTGTGCCGCATCCCTAACCCATGGCTGCCCTTGCAGACCTGTCCTGCGACATGCAAAGGGGTGCCTCTTGGTAGCTTCATCACACCGAGTCTGGGGAACCATGCTGTCCAACATGCCGTACTGGCAGGGAGGCCATGGAGGAATGACTGGCACGTCCACAAAGCAGGGCTTTTGGGATGTCTTTTGAGTATAACTAAATCCCACTGCCCCCACCGATGCGGTTTGTATCACTGGGTTTTTTTTTTTTTTGGTAAAGATGCTCCTGAGCGCATGTGATGGCTTCAGGCATGGATTAACTCAGGACTTCATCCCTGATGCTCAAAGCAGGTTTAAGATTTAAAGGTGAGAGTTGCAGCACGGGCAGGTCCTCCGTGCTGGCCACCCTTGCTGACACCCCCACAGACACCCGAATATCATCGGTCCCTTGATGAACAGCACAGAGTGCACCAGGGGATGCTTTAAATACACGTCCCCAAATCACCCTCTCTCTTGCCAAGTACTTGCTGGCTGTAGGGACACTCCTCACAGCCAGCCTGAAGGAGTCCTGGTTATTTTTATCAAGCCCTTGATTTCCTCTCTCCTTTCTTTCAGCTACAAAATGGGGAAAAAATGAGCTCCTAGGATGATGACAGGTTCAGGAGGGACAGTGAGGGGGACCTTTCCCTCCACAGGTACGGTGGGAGCTCATCTGCACCACGGCAGAGCCAGATCTTCCTCCAGAAGATCTTCCTCCCTTCATCCTATCTGGGAGTTAACCTATTTGTTTTCTCATATGTGGCTTCCTTTCTCTTCACCCTCTCCTCCTCCTGAAAAGCAGGCCACAGGCAGGACGCACACGCATGACAGGGGTACAAACCCCAAATAGATTTAGGTTGACTTTTTCGCTCTTGTCCGAGTTCAATACTCCTTTCAGGTTCCCTGTTCTGGTTAAGTTCAGTAATAGAGTGAGGTAGTCCTGGCTTTAGATTTTCACCTCCATTTCCAGCTTCAACGGGATAAATTTCCAGGTCAAGAAGAGCTGGAAGAACCACCCCAGGAATTTTTGGTCTCAGGGTCTCTGCTAGGACCTGCCTTTAACATGAAATTAATTTTCTCTGCTTGCTCAGAGCAGAGGCCAAGCAGGGAGTGAGGCCAGAAAAACGGGGTCATGTTGGAATTTCTTTTTTCCTTCACTTAACTCTGAAATAAAAATATATCTCAAGCTTGTTTGGGGATTAACAAGAAAAAGTTCGTCTTGATGGGAACCATCTGTGGCCGGGAGATGCCGGCTGCTCTCTGCTTTCCACCCAGCACGCAGACGCCGTTATCTGGGGTGTGTTCCTCTCCCAAATATTATTCCTCTCATCCCTATGCTGGTCGGAGGAATCCCAACTATTTAAGGAGGCTTTTCTGTCTGGATGGGCCCAGCATTAAAAAGCAGCAGCAGCTCATTACACCTATATAACATAATATTTGCTTTCCTCATTACAACACCGCTGCCCGGCACAGCTTGCTGGTGGCTGCTGGTCTCGCTAGCGTAAATACTGGAAGCGTCTTTGTTGTAACCTTTCCACCCCAGACGTTACCTCATGTTCAAAGCAAATATCCTGTGGCCTCTCCGACCTGTCCTGCAAACCAGGAGGGGAAATATGCTCCAAGGAGTGGAGATGCCCTTGCTCCATACCTGCTGTGCTGCTGAAAATGAGTGTATTTGCACCAGTCCCCCCATGGTGTAGAGGACCGCGGTGATTGCTGGGGTGGCTGCTAACCCCACGTGGGGCTTGGGGTGTCTGCCAATGACACGCAACAGCTTCTGGGTTGGAGGACTGGCAATGGGAGGATAAAGAGGTGTGTTTACAGCATCAGAAACGCCAGAGAGCATTCGAAGCAGGAAAAAGCCTCCTAAGGCCAGGAAGAGGAAGGGAAACTCAAGATGAAACCAGCAGAAGACAGGGCAGGTCTGGTCCCGGGAGGAAAGAAGGAGAGGCTGAATATGTTACTCTGCTCTCACCATGCTTCCAGCAGGCAAGGAGGCTGTCCGGGTGAGATGCCTCCTCCTGGGATTGGCTCTTGGCAGGTTGAGCAGGAAGCTGGAAGCGAGACGAGACCAACAGTTTCTGCATGCTGCTGGGGCTGTGAGAGCCTCTCAGATGGCAGCTACATACCTGACCTGGGATCCACCCTCTGCCGAAGCGCGAGGTGCTGAGCTGAGCTAGCTAGGCATGAAGTGGGCCAAAATGAGCACTTTGGGGGCTTTTACAAACCTGGTTCGAAGAAGGATTTTTGCACGGGCCTTACCGGCTGTGACACCTTCAGAGTGAGTCCAGACCTTGCTTGGGAGATGGTTTGGACTCATGTGCACAAGCGATGGCAGGATGCATAGGTCTTGCCTATGATGCCCTCCTTCTTGTCCCTCGAGGACAACCTACTACATTGAATGTGGGGACCCTCGAGTTATTTTAATCTGCCAGGACTGAGTTAGCTCACATCTGCTCCATGGAGCCCAGCACGAGCTGGTTGGAAAGAAGGATGCTGCTCCCACATCACTACCTCCTTCCCACTGGGGCTGGCGCAAAGTGTCCCAGTGTCACGGGCACTGGTAGATTTTGCAGTCCAGGGGATGAAGGCAAAAATGCCTTCCATCTTTGAGGCTAGCAAAATCCAGCCATAAGACACGGGCTTGTCCCCGCAGCCGGGGGCGCAGCCCATGCTCCCACCTCAGGAATGCGGGATGCTCTGACGCTGCTTTGCCCAACCCTGCTCTGACCACGGGCTGGGAATAGTCATTGCTGCTGTCCCCGGCCAGGCAGCCAGCCCTACCCATCCCGCCTGTCTTGCATCCCTAGGGATTTGTATGATAATTGCTGAAACTCCCTTGGGTTTCATCCTGCCCTGGCACTGCAGGACCCCAGCGATGAGGAGCCCTTGCAGCTAAGTGCTGGCTCAGCCCTGGCCCAACCAGTGCCCCCAGTTCAATGGGACCGTTTTGCTACTGGTGACCATGAGGAGGTAGCAGGAGCTCTGCCAGCACAGTTGGGTTGCAGAAGTGAAATCCTTGCTATGTCCAGGCCCTTTGCCTCCTCCTGCCATTTCACACCCCGCTTCGATTTCATCTCGGAGAGCACAGACGCTGCCTAAGGACTCTGGGCTCGAACACAGGGATAAACCCGTGTGGGTAGCGAGCGTGGCACATTCGCGATGCAAACGGAGCAGCGAAGCATTGGGAAGAGCTGTGTGGTCTCAGCTCTTAATGTGGCCCTAGAAATCTCCCAGGAAAAGTCTTCATGGAGGAGTTGGGGCCGGAGATCTTGAGCTGCTCCAGGGAAGGGCAGGCAGCACACAGGCAGTTCTGCCCTTTGACTCACCTCCAGCTATTTTAAGGCGCTCGTGCTGTCTCCATGCACATGTCCTCCCCGGCACAGAGGGTCTTGCTCACTCTTAGTCCCGAGTCACTGCTCGTCCGGTTCCCACCACACGAGCTCTGAGTCCTCCCTGGCTCTGACACACAAACCCGGGCTCCAACGCCACAGTTAAGCTCAGACTAGTTTTGCATGATGAGGGGTGACCCCCTTCATCCATTCCTGCATTTATCCTTCCTGTGCGAACTGGTTAATTGGCTTTATATGGTTAACACTCTCTGCAGTAGGTTGTAACACTCTGCAGCAGAAGAGGAGAGTGGTCCTGATTTATTAGTGGTGGGTTTTTTGGGGTGTTGAACCTTTCAAGTGCACCCAGCCTTCAGGCAACGTCAGCTCTGACACTGACCGCTCCACTCTGCTTAAAATCCTCTCCGTGAGCCCAGGCCACCCAAATGCTGGCTAGCACTAGTGGTGCTCTGCAAGGAGGACTCGTCTTTCCAAGATCTTATATTAAAGCCCTGATGGGACTTTATATTAAAAGCTTATATTAAAGCCCCAAAATGCCAGTCTGACATCAGTAGAGGAGTCTGTTTGTGCGTAGTTACTGATGCTTGGACAACTGAACTCAGATGCATCCCACGTGCTGTGTTTCACCCATCAAAAAGCAATTTACAGGTTAAATTTGTGTAAACCACTGGAACAGCATCATGTAGAACCACATTATATTGCAGCAGGAAGAAAATACGTTGCTTCTTTATTAGAAAGGGAGGGAAATGGATTCACGTAGCATTTTTCAGACAAAGAGATTTTGAACTCCGGGGGTTTAATTTCAGCATTGTTTGCGCAAACACGCTCCATCACAGACAGACTTAGCCAGAGGCTGTGATGGGTCTTTCATCCCAGCCTGCAGATAAAGCCCCTGTTATGGGGTCACCAAACAGAGACCTTCAAACCCTGCGTCTCTGGCCGAGAAAACTCCGGGATGGAGATAATCAGAAAACCGATGTTCCCCTTTGCCTCGCTGAATAAGAGAGGCTTTGTTCAGGGATACAGGTCAGGTTTGTGGCAGGGCCGCTTGCAAGAGATTTTATTTCAGCTACCTGCAAAGAAGCTATGAGAAGAATGTGGTGGGTTCCTCTCGGTCGGGAGAAATGGAGAGATATCACCTGAAGGTGTTTAATATTAACTGGACCAGCGCACATCTATGAAAGGTTTGACTGTGTGCCTATCTGTGTTTATATATAAACATCACCTCTAAAGTCATATTAATGTGGCTAAAGCCTTGCACAGGCTGGAGCAGGTGAAAGTCCTCCTGGAGGGAGCTGTATCGATGATCGTTTTTGTCAATAAAGATAGATTTCTTTGTTGGCACTGGGAACATAAACCATGAGCCCAGACCTTCCCGTGCTCGGTGATGTGCAGGCACAGAACAAAGGCATCATCGAAAAGCCTCTGATTAATGTTTCGGTTAAGAGAAAACAAGCGGCGGGCAGGCAGGGAGCAAAAGGAAACAATGCAGCCCTGTTTGCACGGGGAAGCCGGCGAGCGGCTCTTGGGAGGATGCTGGGGTTTGCTTTCCAGGGTGGGTGTGATGGGAGCTCCTCCAGCAAAACCCACTGTGATTTCGATGCAAACAAGGCTTGGCCTTCATACTCATCCTCTCTGACTCTTCGGGCCAGATGGTATCAGAGGCATCTCTGGTAAATCTCCTTCTCACAAGGGCAGGGAAAGCTTGCTTCACATGATGACAAATATATTTCTTTCCTTGCTGTTTCAGCCACTTTTGTTGATTAAGTGGACCACAATCTAGGATCTAGAAAATGCTGTTAGACACAGTCATTTTGACTCATTAGTTCAGAGATGGCTTTACCTACATGCCCTGAAGTTCTCACAATATATCTAAAACCAGTCTGGCAGTGGCTATTCCCACCTACAGCTAAATGCACATTTCAAAATAGGAGTTGCAGACTTGAAATTGTCTCGTTTGCCACCAATTATATATTCAGGACTGGATTTTCCTCCTTTAAACTACCTTCATTCAGGGAATCACCAGATAGTGAGGAGGATGCTGGTTTAATGGCTTTAGAACAGGGAGGAAAAGGACCCTTGGTGGTGCCTATATGTTTCCTTCCAAGAGCTTCAATATGATCTTAATTAAACCCTTTTCATATATGATTTTGTGTATAACCATCTCAGAGTGGTCTGGCTGTGTCCTCCTGACCCTTGAGCACCTAGAGTGGAATAGCAGGACCAAAGACCTGTCCCATCCATACACTTATCATCTGCCTGCTGCTGGTTTGTGTGGCTAGAGGGGAGGAAAAGAGATGGAAACAGCTCCTTGGTACCAGGAGGATGCACAGACAGGTCTTGGGACTGCCGTGCATCGCATCCCAGCGACAAGTGCTGCTGGCTGAGTCAGCATGCTCAGTCACTTTGGTTTTCTGCTCACTAGAGAAGATGCCTCCCTCCTCCAAAGATCTTCATGCAGACACCAGATGTACTCTTTCTGCTAACAACATGTGGGTGTAGTCAACAGGCATGTGTTTCATCAGCGAGGCCAGCTGCAGACCATAGGTGGATGGGGAGCGAGATGTCTGGTCTAAGTCCCTGCCCCTCAGATGAGCTGGAAGGGGAGCCACTAGTCCAGGCTTACATCCAAATATCTGTTTTACTGCTCCACTAATTGAACACAGCCATGAATGTCTCTGGCACTCGTAGACCTTTGGTAACGAAGGCCGATGTGCAAGTCAATATGGGATTTTGTACTAATGCATGCCTATTTTTTTCCCCTGTAACAGACCTGGATTTATCCTGAGCCTCAGACTGAAAGCAGGAGATGAGGGTTATAGATGGGTTCATTACTTCCAATTGTGAGTACTTAATGTGGGAAAAAATGCCCCCAAATAAAAGTTCAAAAGCTTGGGCTACCAGACTGAGACTTGCCATCAACTCAGTTGTGGTTACCCTTTGTGGCAATGGCTGTCCTTGTCAATTAAGAGGTCTGCACAAGATCATGCACCACTTCCCACCTCACCTCCATCCAGGAGGCTGTGGATAGACTGATCAGACCCTCGTTTCTCCAAGCAAGCTCTTTGAAGGGCTGTGGTGCCAGTCCAGGAGCTGTTTGCATAAGACATTGCTACAGGGCAATGTCCTTTAGGGCTTCAGAGGGAAAGGAGGGCACAGGGTGCTCTTCCTCCTGAGAAACCTCAATGGAGGCAGACATCCCTGACCTTGCCATTGGACCACCATCACCACAAAGACTCCTCCTGGCTCCTCCAGATGTTCTCATCTTTTGACAACCAACCTCTCCCCCTCCTCCATCCTTATGTTGCCTCTTCGCGCATCTGAAGACAATTGATGCTTCCTGCAACTCTTTGGACTTTGCCAGCTTTATCCTTACTCTGTTTGGAAAGTAAAGCTGCTGCTTCTGAGTTTACAGAGTCACTCGCTGGGAAAGTTCATAGTTTGCTCCTGAGGAATTGATTTTGAGGACGGTGGTGGAGAGGCTGTCCGCGGGGGGAGATGGGGCTGTGATAGCCAACGGCGTGATCAAACGCGGGTTAACCTTTGCCCAGGTGTACTCCACTTGCCTGTTCAAGGGCTCGGCTGCACCTTTCAGATATGAAAGAAGAGGAAATACCTCATATGACCAACCTGATAATATGCCTTATATCATATTCTGCATTTATTTATATAAAACAGCCTATATTTAAATACCATCCCTGCAGCGGAGGAGCACCCAGTTTGCAATAAAGACATCAAATGGGGAGAGTTCTGCTTCTGTTTATCACTTTCCCCCGTCGTTTCTCCTAACAGCTAAAAAAAATGCTCGTTTGTCTTCTCAATTGACTTTGTTGTTGACTTCCAGCCGCTCGGTCTGTGTGAAGATGTGCTCAGGGCTAATTTTGTACTGATGACACGCCACAACGGATTTTATTCTGATGGTGAGGAAAGGATGCAGGGCGCTGACTGTAATTCTCTCTTCCAGGCTGTGCCAGGACAAAATTAGTCCTTTTTTTTTTTTTTTTTTTCATGACCGTTTGGACCCTCGATATGGTCACAGTTTCTCCGCCATGCTGGAAGACTTTAGTGCAGTGATTAGGGGAGACTGAGGGCGTCTGGGACTTGATTTACCTACAGCGATAATCCGTGCCAGTGACTTTCCTCCTATTTAAGTACATTCATCTTATCTCCTGAAAGGGTTGCGGGGCTGCTGGTTAACCTACCACAGAGCAGGCAAACACAGCTATTGTGCAAACAGGCAAAGTGTTTCCTGACTTAGCGGACAAATGATATCTTCGTCTCTAGTTGCTGGGTAACATCAAACATTCACATGTTCGCCCTCAGTGATCTCTTCAGGGCTCACAAGGCCACCACTGCTCTTGCTGCAGGGATGGATACCTTGCCTGGGCTTGTTGGGGCAGATGGATGAGAAAAACAGGGTGAAGGAGAGGTTGAAATACGGAGGTTAAAATAGTAAAATAGCTCTGCAAGTTCTCCCTGTAAATGTTATTGTGGTAAAATAAATGTGCCTAAGGGGATGCTTGCAATCAACACCCTCCTTACACTTATTAGAGGCACAAAGGCCTTGGAGAAAGAGTTAGGAAAAAGCACCTTAATGAAAATATTCGCAGCACAAACACAGGAAAGCGCAGATCTCCCTCCTGTTTGCCCTGCATTCCCCGAGTATTTGCATAGGCAAAACAATAGCGTGTCCCTTACCACGCTTCCTTCCCCTCGCCCAGGGCTGGTCGGATGCTGCGGGCTATGGGGCAGCCACGACGGGGATTTACCTCCCGCCGGCTTCGCTGCCACGCACAGGCAGGCAGACAGACAGATGTACGCGTCTTGGCTCGCTTCCTGCCAGACATCTTCTCGATAAATTTGGCCTTGCTTTTTTCATGCTTCATTTTCTTCCTCTACAAAATGGAGATAGTATCGCAAATCTCCAAGCCTTGCTCAGGGCCCTCCATCCAGATGTGGCATGGGTTACATCGTCAATTAATTGGATGTTCCTTGCTCTTCCCCAAAAAGCTAGCCATGGAGGAATCTGCTGCGCTTTCACCATACCCTGTCTTGTTTCCCAAACCTTCCTGTGGTTACCTTCCCACCCCTGACCACAGCAGCATATGCAAAAAAAGAACATCCGAAGATGCTCTGACATTGGGGAGGAACAAAACACCAGAAGAGAGCCTTGGCTGGGTCATCAGAAGGGCTCAGGCAAGTGTTTCTCCAGCAAAGACTTCCCTCCCATGAGCCTGGAAGGAGGAAAAGAGGATTTTCCTCTACCTACAGAAGGGATGAAAACACAGTTTTGCGTGGAGGAGGGTGATGCTGTGGTTAAGGACTGTTCACCCCCTTCCCTCTGTTCCCACTCCCGCAGGAAACGGCAGCATCTCCTTCACCGTCCCCCCACATGAAATACCAAAGCGCCGCCTCCTCTAAGACTTTGCACATGATGCCCTTCTGCATCGCCAGATCTCCAGTCTTGTATTTCCCTGCCAGAAAACAAAAATTTCCCTTCTGGACCAATTTTTCCCTTCTATAAGCGTATAACGAAACGCTCTCAGGATGTGGTGTGAAATCTGCCTACGCCTGAAACTCGACTCTAGTTTAAAGCGTCGGCGCTGAGCCGGGTCCTAATATGGAGCAGCTTAAAAAGTGATCACATGCTGTGAAGTGTCACTGGAGTAAAAAGGGTTTTAATGAGGGTTTTATAGGTGCATCGTTTTGAAATGAATGTGGCTGGGGATATACGGTGAGGCATGAGCACAGCAGACATCCTAGCCATGTCGAAGGGAGATATTTAGAATAGCTTTGAGGACTCAAGGCTCTAAGCGTGGGATAAGGAACTTTTAAATCTGAAAACAACTTTCCCAATCCAAAATTGCATCTATTTTCCTAGAACCTGTCTTGAAATCCATGTGAAATTTCCTTCTGTTGGCCACTCCATGACTTTTTTTTGACATTGCACAGCCTTTAGCAGCCAAAGTGCTGCTAGCAGCAGGGAAAGATGGTCTTTCTGCTCTTCATTCCTCTCTCACAGCTGCTTGGAGGTGGCTTGAAAAGGAAACCTTCCCCAGCCCTGCATCCCCAGCGGGAGCCTGTGTCGGATTCAACTGGCCAAGTCGGAGAAATATTCTGAAAATGTGCAAACTCCAATTCTTTTCAGAGGCATTTTGCTCAGCAAATGGATGGTAAAAAGCAAATTACTGGCTGACGTTAGGAGCAGCTGCAGTGTTTCTGGAACCTGACGAATTAGAAGAATATTTTCTCCCAGTGCCAGAAGAAAATATTTTTCCCTTGATCTTACAAACGGCTGAACTCTTTCTGCTGAAATTAAAAGGAGACCATCCCTAGGCAGACACCCAAGCATGTAAAATTTCATCCCCGTGTTTAAAGTCTGGCCAAGTCACAGGGACCAATGGTCACGACTTTGTTATGTGCCTCGAAATACCTGCATCTGCCCCGTACCCCCCTGCGCATCCCCCCTCGAGCCTGCGGGAAAACACATCCTAAAGCTCTGCAATGGACCCAGCAACGAGGCGGTGAAAAAAATGCTCCCACAGGATATATTTTCACCAGATTTAAGATAATCACAGCTCTGAGGGACTTCTGATTTTGAAATGCTTGCCGTCAGCAGTGTTGTAAGGAAAAGCATTTGGCAAACAGCTACCAGGACCGCTGCCTGTAACGCTGCCTGTAACGCAACCCCGCGTCTCTTCTTCTGGGGCTGGGGATCGTCACTTTGGATCAGTCTTTATATTCTGATTTTTCGCCTCCAGTCTTTTCCTGCAGGCGAGGTTTCCCTGCTGGTGGGTGCAGCTTCTTGGGTTATTTCTACGCCTCTTAGGAAAAGAGAGACAGTTGCCAGCGAGCTATTGGCTTCGTCTGTCTCCATAAAAATGAGCCTGGCATCTGTCTCGCACTTGCTTGCTATTTTGACAGCACAGCCCCTCCTTTTGCACTGTTTGGACCATGCACTCCTCCAGGCCTGGCTCCGAGCACGGGCCAAAACGGTGGAAAACGGCCAAGTTGCAGAAAGAAAGGGATCCGTTCCTCTCAGGTGAGTATTTTGCCACCTTGCTTCAAGAAGTGCGAAAAATTCACACCAAGGATACAGTTCAGTTTTGTCCACAGTGCTGGGCAGCCCTGGACATCCTTCTCACCCTGGTTCACCCGCGCTGTTGCAGCGTGCAGAAGACAAGTCCTGAGCATGGCGTAGACACATCAAAACACTCATCCTTTCCCCAAACCGCTACAACTTGAGGACCCTGTGCCAGAATGCCCATAGCGTGTAGATCAGGTCCAGGGGACCCGTCCATGGTGCACCTACACGCTTGGGAGATCAGGAGCTAATGTAAGACCAAGTGCAGGTGATGAAAGTGGATGGAAAAAGAAATGATGGGTGGGTTGGAAAGGGCACATTTACAGGAGCAGGAGAAATCGGGAGTCTGCAAAGCCCAAATCTGTACCTGGCCCTTTTCATCCTCCTCCACCCACCCAAGTGGGAACACCCCGCTGCGCAAAACATCCCTCCTAGCAGGCTTTGAGACATGATTGCCTTCGATATAAATACCCAAAAAATAAAAATATGAATGATGTATTTTCCCTCATGACTACTATGCTCCCTGCTGCCAAGTGGGGATTTACTGGTGCCCAGTTAACAACAGGCCGGGGCATATAGGGCCATATATTTGCCCTAACTTGCAGAGATTTTCCAGGTTAGCTTTCTATTTTAGCTACACCCTGTGTGTGTGGGTACATGTTGCTCCCCGGGGTGGACAATTCCCAGACATCCTGGTTCAGAGGAGGATGACGGAGGTGATGTGTGATGAAGATGTGTGATGAAGCATGTCCAAAGAAGAGCAACGAAGCTGGTGAAGGGTCTGGAGCACAAGGCTGATGGGGAGCGGCTGAGGGACCTGGGGTTGTTCAGCCTGGAGAAGCGGAGGCTGAGGGGAGACCTCATCGCTCTCTACAGCTACCTGAAAGGAGGGGGTAGAGAGGTGGGGTCGGTCTCTTCTCCCAGGTAACAAGTGGTAGGACAAGAGGAAACGGCCTCAAGTTGCGCCAGGGGAGGTTTAGACTGGATATTAGGAAATTTTTCTTCACCGAAAGGGTTGTCCAGCATTGGAACAGACTGCCCAGGGCAGTGGTGGAGTCGCCATCCCTGGAGGTATTTAAAGGACGTTTGGATGAGGTGCTTAGGGACATGGTGTAGTGGTGGGCTTGGCAGTGTTAGGTTTACAGTTGGACTTGATGATCTTAAAGGTCTTTTCCAACCTCTACGATTCTGTGATTCTGTGATTCTGTGAAGCCGGGCGTTCACTGCCCTTTTGGGGCTCAGCGTTTCCAACCCCCCTGGTATAGTGCCAAGCACCCCACGGCTTTCCCAGCCCCCCGGAACTCCCAGGGTCGAGGTCTGGGGCAGCACCATGGAGGGGGCAAGGCTCTTCCCTTGGCAGGGATGGCTCCAACATTTCCCTTGGCAGGGGACCCCCCGACCCTCGGGACACCCCACCGCGGAGGGGCTTGCTCGCAGCCGGGCGCATCCCCGCAGGGACACCCCAAAAAGAGGGGCTACAAGCCTTTGGGTGTAGCCTGCCTCCTCCTCCTCCTCTTCCTCCTCCTCCTCTTCTTCCTCCTCCTGCCGCTGCCGCTGTCCGGGGCGGAGCCGCCCGCCCCAGCCCCCGCCCCGCTCCCGGGAGCGGGCGGCGGAGCCGAGCCGAGTCGCACCGGGCTGCGGGGACGGGGACGGGGACGCGGTGGTGCCACCTCCCTCCCGGCCCTTCGCTGTCCCCATCCCACCCTCTGCCAGGGGACGGCTCCCCCGCCGGCCTCGCTGCCGGGGGGAGCATCGCTCGGCGGGGCAGGGATCCCCCTCCCTCGGGGCTCGGCGACCTGGAGGATCTCCCAGCGGCAGCAGGTAAAGGGTTGGACTGGTTGGACTGGGAGAAAGGGGTGGCCTTTTGCATCCCCCCCCCGCCCCCCCCCCCCCCGGCGAGGGGGGTGCAGGGTTCCCAGGGGGGGTGGGGGGGGATGATGCTGAGCCGGGGCGGGGTGTTGGGTGTGTGACAGATACGCCGGGTCTGACCCCCAAAAGGTGCTCTGTTGTCCAAAAAGGTCTTTCTTTCCCCCAAAGGTGCTTCCTTACCCAAAAGATGTTTCTTTGCCCTCCGTGCCCCCCAAAACAGTGTGTGCCCCCCCCCCCCCCCGCCCATGGTGGCTTACCTGGCCGGGAGGATCCCAGGCAAAGTTGGGAGGTGAGGAGGTGCTACCATGTAGTGAGGGTCATGGGTGGGCACCCACCTGGGGAGAGGTCCCGGGGTACCCCCTCGGGTCCCCAAGACACCCCCCACCCCCCCAAGTTGCCAGGGCGTGGATCTGGCCACCCCTTTTTCTCCTTTAGGCCATACTTGTTTTACAGGTAATGCTTCATTTTTATACACCGCTCTCAAAATAATGGCATCTGCAGTGTCCCGCGGCCCCAGGGCTTTACACCCGGGTTGTCCGGCGCCTAAAATCCTGAGGCAGCAAAATCCCAAGAGCGATTTATTGCTGCTTGCCCAGCTGGAGGAGCACCCAAGCTCTCCTGGCACCCTCTGAGGATGCAATAGGGATGTCCTGGATGGCTCTTGGGGATATCCCCCCCCGGAGCAAAGCCCTCTGTTAAGGACCCCAAATTTCTTGCCAGCACTGAGCAGAGAGGGTGAAATACGGTGAACGTAGAGGGTATTATTTTGTCTTGATGCTTGGCAAAGAAATTGCTTGGAAAAAGGAATAATTCAGGAAAAAAAGAGGGAAAAAAATAATCTTATTGCTGTTTTATTGAAGCTCTCTCCCAAGTCCTGTATATTCACCGCCTAGAAAACTGGGCGTTGAGGAGTTGCAGTCGAAATGTGAGCCTTCCTCTGGAAAAGGTCTGTTGTAGCAATTCCTGATGTTGAAGCTGTGAAATTTCACCCCTGGCGAGATGGAAATGGGGACTCTTCAGCCAGAAAAAACCTGGCTTTGTCAAACTCGCCATGCTTTGGGTTTTCAGGGGTGGGTCTGTACAGCCACTGTTATTACTTGTAATCGTGTTGACTTAAGGGTTATTTTGGGGCTGGAAAGGGATTACGGCTAGATGATCGGAATAGTCATGACCACGCTGCATGTGAAATTAAAAAAAATGGAATTATGATTCTTTTTGCTAGCTCTTTGTCCCTGTATGAAGGAAAACGAGTGCTTGCTCAGTAAGCCCGTACAGGTTTTTCTCTGTTAGAAAGTTATGCCGTGTATGAAGAACATTAAACCTGATGGTGCCGTTCGGATGCTGTATTCTCCTCGGGATGCTCCCAGCTGCCAAGAAATTTAGACTGTTGCTTATTAGCGAGCAAAAGTTAGACCGGTGCTTATTCTTAAAGAGCTTTTTTGGGTTTGGATCACACAGTGATTCACGATAAATGCCTTCTACCTTCTTTCCTTCTTATAAATTGCTAGCTTGCACTTGGCAGGTGTGGCTGGGGAAAAGCTGAAGTAAGTGGATTTCCTGCCTTGCATTTTGTCTGGCATGTCTATGTTCACCAGTCATCAGATTGCTACGGAAAGTGGTCCATTAATACATTATACAGCCTTTATCCACCTGAGCAGTGATGCATCCTGAATCCTCAAAGCCTGCTGTTTTAACATATTTATTTTCCTCCGTCAAGACTTGAAGCATCTTCACCAATATGCCAGCCATATTTAGCTGCAGAATATTTCTCTGTGATTTAGGAGGTGCTTCTTCAGTGGCAAATATAAGCTCTGCTTTGAGGCAGAGTTAATTTTAGAGTGGGTGTCTCTGTCAAGCTGTACTTCTTCTATTAAATAAGCATGTTCTGCACGTTACGCTCTTCCCTGCGATGAATCCCGTACTTGAAGGCGAAGCATGACTGATGTTTGTCTTGTGCGTCGACAATGAGCAGCGCAAAGAAAATGAGTTCTGGTTCGATCAATTTATTTGGTGTCGGGTTGTAGATTCAGAAACTGCTGGCTCGGAATTAATGATAAAGGGTTTAGTTTTTGCAAGGCAACACATTGCTTTGATGAACCAGGAAGATTATAATGAGATACTGAACCAGCTGCAAGGGCCAGGGACTATTTGTTGCACTTCTATCCATAAACTGCCATGCATATTTGATCTCAAGTAACTGCATTAAAATTGCCGTAGTGTTTCACACCGCTCAATGCCGAAATAAGTATATTTAGGGTTTTATTGGTTTTTTTTTTTTTTTTTTTTTTTTAATGCGTGGGTTACAGTAACTCACGGTTGCAAACGGTGTCGTAGGTTGAGGTCAAGGTGCCGGTAGCAGATGGCTCATTCACCCTGTTGTTTGCTTAGAGGCACTTTGATGCTCACAGGTGGTGGAAGTTAGATCTGGGTCCCCTTTTAACAGACACACCTGCAGGGAATATTGTCCTTTAACTTGCTTTTAAGCCTTCCCGAGGGTGAAGATAAAAAGGGTATGGTTGCACCTTTGAAATACTCATGGCATTGCTGCTGTACAGCTACAGGCTTTTGTGTGAAGGTGTGGTTATCATCAACATTAAGAGTTTTGGGGTTGGATGTGGATGGGCACTTAGGGTTCTTCCTGAGAGCAGCTCTCCTACAAACATGGGGTGTAGAAACGTGCTTTCCCTGGAGGCTGTGATGCTGGTGTGAAACTCCTTTTTCTTGAGAAGATGCATCCAGAGAGGCTGTGCTCCTGCCCAAAAGCCCTTTCGTGAGATGCTTTGCACCTTCTTGCTGATATGGAGATGGAGTGGTGGGATCCACCTGGCAGCCACTTGGCTGTGGCCATAAAGAGTCTTCGTTAGGCTGCAGCAGCTGATAATTATGCTTCAAGGAGACCAAATGGGGGTAGTTCACCCTTGTGCAGAAAAATAGCAAGTGCTGTTGGTGTCGAGGAGGCTGTAGCTGCTTTGGGCTTTGCCGGTGCCGACTCCAGCTCTTGTGGGGTGAGTGGTGTCTTGGCTTCTCCCCTTGTAGCAGGGTGCTTGCTCAGGGCTGTTGCTCCCCAAGATCGTTGTACCGAGCTGGGCGTGAAGCTGAACGGTTCCTTCTGCTCAGGAGAGGGCAGTGTCACACCAACGAGCTGCTTCCTTAACCGTGCTAAAATACGCATGGAGATGACAACCTTTGCCCACCCAGGGGTCCAGGAGGGTCTTGCAGGGGTGCAATATCCAGTGTGGGTGTGGGACCCGGGCACCTTATTCCCCCTCCCTTCTTCCCCAAGCGAAATATTCCCCTTCCAGCTCCGTTCCCTGCTGGTTTTCCCTTACTCCGAGTACACTGCCGGTGTTTAACAGCCCTTTGTAGGAATATTCTAAGCATGATGCTGGGAAAAGGGATTTAAAAGACTGTTTATAGCCGTTGCTTTTGCCTGCCAGCCCCTCTATAAACAGTGATTAGATACAGCTACTTGAATGCATGTCTTGACTTTCAAAATAAAAAGCTGCGCACTGGTGTTTGGCTTTGCTGCTTTTTTCTCTTTAGCTAACCACTGTGTTCTCCCCACTTCCTCCAAAAATACCCACAGATACTGGCAGGACAACTGCCTGAATATTTGGTTAAATAGCCTGTCATTGCTCAATAACCTGAAAAAAGCCTTATTTTTATATGTAATTAAATATTTGTATAAGATTTCTGCCAAGGAGCGGTTTCAAGGTACAGAGTGTTCCCCTGAAGGATACTCAGACAAGGACCTCCTTGGGTGGCAATTGGAAATTTTTCCGTGCTCATGCCTATCTCGACGCATCGCGTGTTTTCACATACTGAATCCATTACACGTTGTGATTGAGCTCTGTCTCTTTTGCCCGCCCGGTCTTTGGGCAGGATCAGCTTTATGAAAAATGTTTCTTTTGTGAATACTTTTTTGCACTGGTGTTTTTTTGGGTTTTGTGTGTTGGTTTTTTTTTTTTTTTTGGTGGCTTTTGATCCAGGTATTGATGAAGTGGGCTGGTATTTTTTTTTTTTTCTGCTGGATGAAGGGTGGGATGGGGATAGGAGGGAGGCAAACAGCACCTCGCCTTGGGTGATGCACAAATCTGGGCAGCTCCGTCACCAGGCTCCCACATCTGTGCAGCGTCCGGCTGGCGGCTAATCTCTTCCTTGGAAATAGCTCGTACTGGTTTTAACGTAATTCTTTAGTCATGACAAAATTGAATCCTCCTGCTCTTTAACCACCGCGTCCCCTGTGTCGCCGGCTGCTTGGGAGCCAGGCTTTCTGGGAGGCTTTGCCTGGTGCTTGGGGTCCAGGTTGCTGGATCCCCGAGGACTTGGAGGTGATTGACTGTAAGTTTATGCTGTTCTTGTCTGGGAATGTTCAAAAGGATCTGTTTCACTTTCAGATTTACCATGTGGCACTGTTCTGAAGCAGCTTTTATCTTGCGCTTTTCCCCTTAAAGCAAGCTTGCCTTTAATTTTTTATTTATTTATTTTTTAAATCCTGCCATTTCTCTTAAAACTCTGCTGTAACCTGTACAATCTCTTTATAAATGTCTGGTCCCTGCATTTTGCTTCCCTTCCCCCCCCCCCCCCCCTTGGTGAGCTGAAACGGAACTTCTCCCTCCCCCAGCCTGAGGTTAGATGCACAGTGCAGAAATATTCTGGTCGTCAGCTGTTTTTAGCTGCGCCGAGTTTCAGGCTCACATTTGCACAGGTTGCTCAGGGAAAGCATCTTGCATCTGACTTAAATAGCACAAGGTGAAGACCAGAGTTTCCTTTAATAGGTATTTTGGGTGTAGCATTTAAAAAGATGTAATGGACTGGCTGTACCCTTCAATGTCCGAGTGTTCTTCTGAGCCACTCTATTGGATTATATCTTGGGCCACTTATCTTGTATTGATGAATCTCTTGAGTTGACAGTCACCTAATCATAAATCAAATTGCCTGAGTCTAAAATCATGTCAATGGCCTGGTTGCCTACTGCAGAATTGCAGCAAAACAAATACAGTGTATTAAATTTTCAGACCTGGAGATGGTCTGAAATACAGCCCCGTGGCTAGCGGTTGGCGTTGGTACCTGAAGGTGGTGGGCTGATGCACCAAGTGCTCCACGAGGCTGTCGGGAAGTAGGTCTAATCCTGGAGCAGGTCACTTAAGAGCTTGGAGAGGATTTGAGGTTCATGTCTAGGCTTGCCATACTGCTAAATTTCCTAGGACCTCGCCACGAGGGCAGAAACCTGGTGTTAAGGGGCAGGCTTGGCCCCTCAAGGTGTCCCTTGCGTGTGACCCCATCTGAAATGCACGTCCTGACTGCAGAGCTCTTTTCTGAGCAAAACCTTGGAGGATGGTGGTAAAACTGGGATATATTCAGGGCCGTGTCTCCGGTCTCCTTGCCGTGCCCAGCGCTTTTCCATCACGCTGCCAAGGGGCAAGGTGGGGCTGGGGGCTTCCCGGGTCATGCTAACCGGAGGTGCTACTGCTGCCCAAACCCTGTCTCGGAGATGGAGAGAGAGAGGGCTTAGGCTTGTTTACAGGGATTTACCATGATGGTGAAGTCGCTCTGTGATATTTGGGTGGATTTTGTTGCGTGTGTGTTTTTTGGGTTTGTTTTTTTTTGTCGAGAGGTAATTAATGCTTTCCTTGGGATTAAAATATTTCCTGTGTGTCTCAGCTGTTGAGGTAGGAAGGAGTCATCCAACATGTTGGCCTTTCTTGGAGACAAAAAAAGGCTTTTTGGAGAAGGTAAGAAGTGTATGTTCAAAACCAGTGTGTCTCTTTCTTACCCAACTACTTTCTTGTATGAAGAAGCCCCACAAAGAAGTTTCTTGAGGCTGTCAAGTGGGTGATGTTTTGTAGGCAGTCGCCTGATACAGCAGTGATTATGTTTGCAGGTATTGTGGGAATTTTGGTGTCAATCTACCTACTAATTATTCATGCATCTTGTCGATGAGGCTTTAAACTGTCAGTCAAACCTATTGCAGTTTGAAATCCAGCAAACAGGCAGTACTTGTGTCCTGGTCTGGGTGTCCAGGCAGAAATCCAGCTGCGTGACTCCCTCCATTTCTCTCAAGCTTTTTGGGTTGTGATTTCTCAGCCGTGGCCGTGAGCTGGCTGTTTGAGCTTGGAGATCTGCACAGTGATAATGGCTTGTAATCTGTGGATGGTTTTGGGCTTGTTAGGAGCCCTGGAATTCATCAAGACAAGAGGTAAGGCAAGACCTATGGCTTCTCAAAATGTCTATTTTTAGATGCGTTCCTGTTCACATGCAAATTATGTTTATCATAAAGGATTGTTCTGCACTTAGTACACTGAACTTGTAAGCCCTGTTTTCCAGCTTTTACAGAGATATCAAAGTGCCTGCCAAAAATACATGTATTACTGTCTCATTTTTCCCTGTGCTCACAAGCTGGGTCCTGTGAGCTCCTGAACCACTTGCTATGTTGCATTTGATGCTCTGTAAATATATAGTGGTGGGTGGATCTTATTTTAGGGGTGGGTTACCCCCCTGCTTGGGCTCTGGCATTAGCTTCAAAAGTTGCTGGTGTCTGACGGCCTGCAAGCTTCTCACAGTTATTCTTCTCCTCTGTTTCTGCTCCTGCCTGAAACCTGGAGACAGCATCTGTGTTAAAAACGAAGCAGCTAAACTCATATTTAGCTCTGAGTTAATCACTGAAATGTAGAGTGCTTGCAGTCCTCATTAAAAGCCTAATTTAAAGTGCAAGGTTGACAGCTCGGCTGGAGATACTTCCCTTATCACAAGTGTTTCCTAATCTGTCTCCTTTGCGTAAGGATGTTTTTTTGTTTGGATCTCCAGGCTCTTGCTCTTGGAGAGCTATACGTTAAAGGAATGCAGTGTACTTGTGGTTAAGACAGCTGTATATGTTAAAATGTTAATGTGATGGGAGTAAATGTGCTCTGGTGTCTCTTACGCTGCCAGGCAAGCCTTTGCGCCTCGCAAGGTCATGCCACTGCGTAGATGTGTGTTCCTGAAACACAAACTCTGCAGGTTCTCCTTATACAGTTTTGCTTTGCCAAGAAAAATAAAGCTGCTTGTGGGATTATAGCGATAGAACCTCTGTCCCTGAAAACACGGGCAGGAGTGGTGCGGCTGAAGGCCATCACCCGAGGAAGCGTCCATCCTTCCATTTGTGCCCGGGCACGTATCGGCCCTGCAGTGTGCTGTGATTTCGGCTCCAGTCCTGAGCTTGCATGGGGTACGAGGAGTAACATGGATAACGAGGAACTCAAAATTTTCTCTGCAGTTTGCTAGGAGCTGGAAGGGAGTCTCTGGATGCAAGAGGGTCTTTGACTTTGGTGCAAACCATTCCCAACCCCCTTTGAGGAAGGTGGGCATCTCTCCTGCTGTCGCAGGAGCTGTGGTGGAGGCAGGAGCCTGTTCAGCTTCCTAGATGTTGTCAACAGGGCCAACACATATAACTTGGGAGCCTTTAAGAAAATGAATAGTCCACCCAGAGCACCTTGCATTTGGTGACTAGGATTTAGCATCTACCAACCTTTTTCTTCTGCTGCATTTAAGGCAAAAGTCTTTAACTGAAGCAAGCTGTGAGCATTGTCTGAAGCGAGATGGACCAGATACGTCCATCTCGCTCCATAAACTCGATGTAGCTCCATAAACTCGATGTAGCATGGAAAATTGTTCTCTGTGTTGAAGGGTGAGGGTGTTGGGGAGAAGGTGGGCAGTGCCACTGTGGTGGAAGTAACCAGCATGGGGACCCTGGGTGCAATGCTGTCCTTGCTGTACCCCAGAGTCCTGCGAAGCCATCATGCCTGCTGGCACCTGTGGCGCTTGGGGACATGCTTGGTACTTGCCTGAGAGGAGGCACTGGCCAATATCTTTCTCTGGGCAGTGAAGAAGACCACAAAGAAGCTGTTAAATAGTCTATTTTTAAGGCATGAAAACCATGGCAGGAGTTCATGTGACCACGTGCTGTGGCTCAATGGGTACCGGTGACTGACCCCACATGGACTAACGAAGGGGACAGCAAAGGGCAGAGCACCCTGCCAGCAACTGAGGGAAGTGGGAGCCTTTTACTGTGGTTTTTGTCTCTCCAGGGGAGATGAAAATACATGGCCTCTAGCTAGGAGCTGTCAGAGCTCTTGGGGCAATATGTCTACCTAGATCAAATCTTAACATACCCATTTGTCTCCCGCAAAAGAAAGACATGGAGTGCAAGCTGTTGATCTTGAATGCGAGGTTGATTCATTCACTTTTGGGTTTCCAGCCTTCAAAAGTGGGCTAGAATGCACTGGGCTGGGTCTGTAACGCAACTCTAGCTCCACCAACAGTTGCTGCAGACTGGAAATGCTATTTGTTAGGGGTCACCTCTGTGGAGGTGTTGGAAACAGCTTGCCTGCTGCAGTCCATCTGCCAGGCTGGGAAAGCTTCGATGCACGCTGATCTCCAACCACGCTTGGCTGAATAGTGACATACTGGGAAGCCTTAATGATGCTGGTGACCTGCCCCAGTGTCACCTGCAGAGGGGTGATAAATGCCTTGGGTGCTGGATGAGCCCTTCTGGTAGGGGGTGAGAGGTGTGGGGAGAGAGGTCGGCTGGTTAATAGCAAGGCTGGATTTGAGCCCGTGACCTGAAGGCAAAGGTTCCTGCTGGGCTGAAAATCCCTTGTGATTTTTATCTTCTTGATGTGCTAAACAGCACTGTTTACAGTGGGAATGTGATTAGTTAGCAGGAACGAAGCCTGTGAGTTTACTGTGAAGCTGTAACCTGTGAGTTTACTGTGAAGCTGTAACCTGATGTCCAGACTTCTAGAGATGTCCTGTAGTGGACAGTTACAGATCTGCTTCCAAGAGCAGAATAAGCTTAAACGAGGGGGGGAGGCCTCTATTTCTAAAAGCGTCAGCTTATAATGTTAAAACCCTTCTATTGTGAGAGTCCTTAAATCCAAGCTTCTGGGGTAACAGTCTGGTTGTCCTGAGTGCTGTATTGGATCTGTGAGACCATCACTTACGCTCTCTTGGCTTCTTCCCCCCCAGCTCAGGGAAAACATTGGCTTTTTCCCTATTTTCCTGAACTTTGTAGCTCAGCTGCATGTTCCCTGGAGGCACGTATCTGGATCACTGGCTTAAGGTCTGGAGTCTGCTCTGCTGCTCTCCTTGAGCAATCTGTGGGCTGGCTGTGGAGCTTTTGAGGGTATGTGGGGTGAGGAGCAGGGAGCCCCTGAGGTCACGAGCTTGGACAAACAGAGTCAAAAGATGACGTGTCCACTCGTCTTTCTGCACCTTCCTTTCCTGGGCATTACGTGCTTCCCTCTATCTCTGCTGTTATTTGCAATAGTGATAAGAAAGGCTCTGTAACAAGTGTGCTCTGTGGCAGATAAAACTTACTGTGCGCAAGAGCTGTTCCAGCTGAGAGCTTATCAGCACTATTAAAACTTTAATGATCAGCGAGGCTTGAGAGATGTGGGTGTTTCGGGTCCTTTAGCAGTACGGAAACGTTCAACGAGGAATCGCGCTGGAAGTGCTGCTGCTCTGTAAGTCCCTCTCAAATGTCCTTTTTTTTTTTTTTTTTTGTTATAAAGTGGACAATTTGGGGAATGAGGCTTGTAAACTGGTCAAGCATGCATCTTAAATGGAGCCAGCTGGTTACCGTGCTGTATGTTTGTGCATGTAATGAGCTGGCTGATGCTTAATGAAGGAGGTAGCTGGTCTCCATGTGGCCTGAATTAAATGGAGGGATCCAGCTTCTGGCATCTAGCCAGGCTGCTCTTTGCTTGGTGAAAGACCTCCTGGTGCTTTTGTGCAACTATTGAACACTAGTGCAGGGAGGACAGTTCTCCCGACTTGGCTTGATGCTCTTTCAGGGCACTGACCTCTGCAAAGATGGCAAAAACATGGGTTGAAGCTGGAAAAGGGTACTGTGATGTAGACCTGGGCCAGGAATGGCTTGGCTCCCACCTTGATTTGGAAGTGTGTAATTCTGAGGAGCTCCCATGTGTTGTCTGAATGCACTTAGATGAGTAGAGAGGCTGCTGCAGTCTGAGCATGGGCATGTCTTGTTCTTCTCAGACTGGGGCAGCTGACTCTATGCTTATGCAGACATCTCCATCCTCTTGGGGTCTGCAACCTGGAGCCCTCTCCAGTGGGTAGGTGCCCACAGCTTCTCTCTAAAAACAAGCGTAGGGTTTATTCTCTTGTGCTAAACTCCCTAAGAGGGAGACGTGGTGATACCTGCTTCACAGGAGAGTGGTGTGATCAGAACAACTGCTTAGAAATTTCCTTTTCCCCTTTGGGATGAGGAAATGAAAATGTTCATCTCCAGCCTTTGCGACAGCTCCTTCTCCAGGAAGGATGGAGCCTGGACATTGAAACCAGACAGCCAAGAACAAGTTAAGGACCTGGAAAGGGAACCTGTTTCTTTGGCTGCTCCTACTAGGAAGTGGAGCCACGGTGGGAAGGTACTTTCTTTGTTTGCTTCCCTGTTGTTTTTCATGACTCCTGCCAGCAATGCCGCAAATGTACAGAAAGTCATGGGAAAGGAGAGTCAAACCTGAGGTTCACCTGCTGTTGGCCTTCCAGGTTGACATCCTCTTGCGTGCGGTGTTCCCTCTGTGAACAGAGGACAAATCAGTCCTGTTTGTTGCCATGTGTGTTAGGCTGTCCCTTTTTGAAGGCTTTATTTTTATCCCAGTTTTAGAATAACTTTATTTCCTTTTCTGTTGTACTACCATGCTGGAAAGGGTTCTCCAGAAGGGTGGCGTGGGTAGTGCATGAAGAAGTCTGGTTTGAACCAACTGGTGGCGTGGCAGGAGATGGAGGAAGGAGGGAGGGAGCTGGGACTTGACAAGAGCGATGCTTGCTATGGTATGGTGGCAGAAATATGCCTGCCTTCTGCAAATCCACGCTCCAGGGTTCAGCTGGCTGAGCCAGGGTTGGTCCAAGGAACTTCAGCCCTGGTTGTGCTGCAGATAGTCTGAGCTGTTGAAAGAGATGGCTTTTGTCAAAAGTGGGAGCAAACGCTTGTTGCTGTTACATGCTGCTGCGCACAAGGTCAGCGTGACCGTCTGGTTCCCAGATTGGGCAGTCGGGCTCACTTTTTGAGCAAACGCTTGCCGCTGCTCAGCCATGTAATCAGCTAATGGGATTTAACACAGCATCCAACGTTTCTAACTTGGCTTTGTGATAGCAACCTAATCCAAAAAAGCCAGAGTTAAAATAAGTGGAAATGCGAGTTCCTGGGGCTATCCAATTCCAGTACCTCGTGTAGCAAAGCCATCTGATTTCTACCAGAATTGACACGCTAATCATAATATCTGAATTGACTCAAGATGTTGGAAAGCTGGGGAGAAAGAGCCTCTATTGGTACTTATTATAGCTCAAACACCTTATGCTTACGGCAGTGTCTCCTGTGAAATTTCTCTTGTTTAAATACTGCAGTCAGAAAACACAAACCAGCCTTTTGCATCGAGGGAAGGTGGCTGCAGTGATTTCACATCCTGTTTTTGCCTTGAGAGCTGCTAACTGGATCCCTGACCCATTTCATACTTTTTAGAATAAGTTTTCTGCTTCAAGTTGGAAGTGAAATACAACTGTGGTGGAGCCTGGGGTTAGATCTAAGAGGAAGAGAAAATGAGTGAGTGGTGGTAGGAGGATGCAGCAGGCATAGCTTAAATCATGTTGTATGTGTACCTTCTCACCTCTAACCTTTTGGGCTCTAGAACCAAATCTGGACCTCAGCTCAATTTATTTGCTCAAGTGGCTTTTTTTCTTTTCCAACCCTTTATTAGGGTCCAGAAGATAATTATTTAAGAAGGCTTCTGGAGTCCCAGGAGGAGCATCTGGTGGAGAGGAGAGCTCTTGTCTGAGCGTTGCTGTTTCATGGGAGTGCCCCGGTGCTTGGTCAACAAACTGGATTTCACATCCCCCTTGTGCATGTCCCAGCTCAGCCGCTGTTGTCTTCTGCTGGCTGCTTTTTGCCTGGCTGCCCTAAAACTTATTGCTGTGTTTCAGCATTGCCTGAAGCTGATGAGATGTTCTGCTCCCAAACTGGCCATTTTTCATGACGGGTCCCATACGTTTGATTCCAAAAGGCTGGCGTTTTTTGGAAGGAAAGGTATGAGATAAATATTGCCTAAAACACTTGTGGCTGTCAGCTGTTCTGAGCCAGCTCTTGGACAGGGGTGTGAGTAAAACCCTGGTATGTCTCATGCACCATCAGGTTTAATGCTTGCTAAATGGCAGAGCTGTCGAGAAAAAGCATTGGGCTGAGGCAATGTAGCTGGTATTAAAAAAAATAAATATAGCTGCAAGTGGCTGAGCTTTGAAATAAATTGTCCTGTGGCTGTGAGTGGATATATAGGGACTGCTGAGGTGTCTGGATTCCCTCCAGGGCTCATTGCCAGATGAGAGATTTGGGAATTTCGGAAGGCAGCAGCTACCTGCCTGTGGGGAAAGTCTTGTGTCCCAGTAGTAATAAATCTTCTCCTTGCCATGAAACATGAGGGCTGTATTTAAGTAATTTTCTTGTTCTAGACTTGAAATCAGTTAGAGTTTGATCTTCTAACTTTTTTTCATGTTGTAAATGATGGACAAGGTATGGTTTGCTGCTTCTCTTGCTTTTGTGGAAGAACTGTAAAATGCTGAAAGATCTTGGTGTCACGGTGGCATAGGCTTAGTGAAGACCTGTATGCCGTGGCCATCCTGGAGCTCTCAGGTGCTTAAGGTCTGCTCAGGCTGATGCGTTTTGCTCCTGGAGTGCTTTAGTTGTGTCCTGTCACACCTCAGCTTGGGCAGAAAGTGCCTATGTTTAAGAAACTCTTTGTTGTTGGCTGTTCATTTTGGTTTTTTGTTTGTTTTCTTTTTTCCCCTCCTGGAAGTTACTTTGCAGAGCAAGAGAGTGTGACTGGAAAGATGAGCAGGACTTGCCTGAATGCACCACCTTGCAAAAATGGCCTGGACTTGCTTTCCGTGATTTCCCTTATTCCCTCCTGAAAGCTAGACCTTTCTCCTGTGCAGCTCGAGTCCTGCTGGGTTTTAGGGCAAGTGTTTGCTTTGAGCCTCGTGGGATCATAGGAAGCAGAACCTCACCCCTTGAGTGTAGGTGGCTGGTGCCCCATGTCAGCCTGTGTCCCTGTTGGAAGCTCTCTGACTGTGATGTGGTCACCTCTGCTTGCATGGGCTCCACAGAGTAAATGGCAGCAGGGAATGACTGGTTGTCCCTGGGCTCTTGGGGGTTGGTGGGCCTCTTCCATGCCTAACCAGGAGAGCTTGAGTGGATGCATGGAGCATCATCAGTTAGCAGTGAAGGAGAAAGCAGAAACGTTGGTTGGTCTGTCCACAGCTGGGTGCATCTGCTACAGCTTCAGGGATATGGTCCGTTGGGTCTGAGGTCTCACATCTACCTGGGAGCCTGTCCCACAGTGGTTCACCTCAGCGATGCTGTGGGCAGCCTGAAGTCCCAAGCAGAAATCTGTCTCCTCCATTGGCCATGCAAGAGATGTTTGCTTGCAGGAACTGGTGAACTCTGGGTCCTTCCTCTCCAGCAAGGTGAACGCATCTGAAAATTACTGTCTTGAGAGAAGAGGGTTAGTTCTTGTGCTGTCTACCTCCTGTTTCACCGTGGGAACACTGAAGGACAGAGCTTTTTATCCTGCCTTTTAATTTAAGAAACACTTGAGCTGTTGGTTATTTGTCCTCAGATACTGCGAGGTAGCCACGAAGTCTTGGGTTGATGCTCTGATGATGACTCTAATGGAAGGATGTCTCAAGTATGGGGTGATGATTGGGGTTCATCCGTCGTCTTTATGCTGACAGCCTCAGTGGTTTTGGTCAAGAAGCTAAGCATCTTTCCTAGTTCTGTGACCACAAAGTAAAGGACGTGGCACTGCCTCAGTGGGGCAGGATGAGGATGTGAAGACTTGGATACTGTAGAAAGGCAGGTAGGTAGGTAGATTTTTTTCCTTCCTTGAGGTATATTTCCATGAATCCGGCTTCCTTGGGTGCTGCTCTTTGGCTAATTGTGCTTCTGACACAACTGCTCTGCAGACATCTCTGATGGTGTCAAAAATGAATGGTTTCATGTGAGGAGTAGGGTGTCTGCTTTCCAGTATGCTTGCAACCAGGTCTGGACATACCTGG
This sequence comes from Mycteria americana, assembly GCF_035582795.1. Lineage (NCBI taxonomy): Eukaryota > Metazoa > Chordata > Aves > Ciconiiformes > Ciconiidae > Mycteria > Mycteria americana. The sequence goes on along the minus strand of NC_134365.1, from coordinate 220,481,287 downwards.
GGAGGGAGAGGCACCAGGAAGACCTGGTGCGAGCCACCTCTTTCTCCGAGGCTTGCCTTTTGGGAGGTCAAGACGTGTCCTCAGTTGAAGATTGGTGTTAGTAGCCTGTATAAACTATCTGCAGGATCTGTGTTATCACAAGAGTATTTGTGCGCCGTTCTCCTACGTTCACCCAGTGAAGCGATGCAAACAAGCTGTCGAGCGGTCGTACGTCAAGGAAAGAGAGGCTTGTTCCTGGAAAACACCTCTCCTTAGGTTGGCTGCTCAGCCTTTTCCCACTCTGACACTGTTAGTTTGAGCTGGTAAACTCAACTTTTTCAGGTGCCTGCTCTAACAAGTGGGAATACAACGCCAATGACACGTTCAGCGTATTTTTAGCAGGTTGACTGGAGGGAGGGTGACAGCCCCTCCAGCAGAGCAGAGCTGCAGCTCGCTGTTGGCAGCGCTTCGAATGCACCGTGGGTGCCTTTTTGGGTGCAGACAGATGCCGCCCTCAACCACGTAGCATCCCATTTTCTCTCTGTCGGGGGGTGAGATGCTTAAACCAAATCTACCTTAGTATCTGTACCACTGAGCTTGTGGTGAAGCTGGGATTCAAAGCCTTGTCCTGCAGTCCCTGTCCCTAAATGCTTTGTGTGTGCGCTCTGCAGGAATGCTTTCTTCTGGCAGTGGGCAAAAACATTCTCCAAGAGCTGCTGTGGAGAACTTGAAGGTGGTGGTTGAGCTACCCTGCAGAAGGGGCTGGGTAGCCTGTGGGCAGGGAGGTGACTTGATGGAGGTTTTTATCTTTGGTGATGGGCTGCAATGGGTAGGGTGTGCAACACCTGCATGAAGGTGGTGAGACTTGCTTGAGGGGTGGGATTTTTGGGGGGTGGTGCAGGCTGATATGTGAGAGAGGGTCTGGAAAATCCTGTGGAGGAGACTTTGCCTGGCTCCAACATTTTAGGAGACAGTTTTTGCTCCGTTATGGTAATAACCTCAGCGTAATGTCCGTGTTTCACACGAGCAGTGATACAGGTCCACTGGAGGACCATGGCCACTAGAAATGGAGTATGTGGGTTGGAATAAGAAAAGGGAATCTGCAATAGTTTTCCTCCTTCCCCTTTCCTTTCTAACAGTTTTTCTCCAGTGCAGTAGCCAAACGATGAACGCTTAATTTGTGATTTCCCCCCTGCGCCCCGATCCCCCCCACCCCCCCCAGCGATAACTAGATACCATAAATACTTTCAGCTTTGGACACAACCTGCCAAAAATAGCTGGGAGCTCTGGGGGCTGGTATTTGGTGACGGGCTCTGCTCGCTTTATCCTGAGCATGCCAACGGGCTGAGTTCACAGAGCATCTTTGGAGCCAGCGGGGCATGAAGGTGGTAATGGGAAAACCTTCCTGCTGCTGCGGCAGTGACACAGGGACTGGTTCATCACTCTGTGGGATGCTCACTGTGGTGTGTGGTGCAGCTAGAAACCATTACCTGAGCATTACTGCTTTTCATCCCAATGGCTGAGTACTTTTTGGTACCGTGGGGTTGCACTGAGAACATAATGGAGGTCTTCAAACCCAGGCAGCTCCCTGCAAAAGCAGCTTGTAATGCTTTGGATGTGTAGAGGAGGTGTCTATCCCAGTAACCGTGGATCAGCTGGGGTAGGAGTAAAATCCCAGTCTTATGGGTCTGATTACAGGACTGTGGGCTATCTTTAGCCGCTTTTCCCCGAGAGGCGTTCGCACGTGGTGCAGAAGTGTCTGACAGCTGAACCTGTCTCTGCTGCACCCCCACCAGCCTGCTTTAGAGAGACTCTGTGGGTTGCTCTGTGAATAATTTGGGAGGGGGGCAGGAGGGAATGTGTTGGCTCCTTGCGTTCAATATGGAAATGGCTCTTTCCCATGCGGGGGTGGTAATAAATGGGGGATGTTGCTGGAGCGGATGAGCATGGGAGGTCTGCTTAGCCCTGGAAGCTCAGCTTTCCACTGGTGTTCTCAGGCTGATCTTAAGGTGGATGTTAAACTATAAAGCATTGTTTTCATGGTGCTTATTCTCAGAAATAACCTCTCCACTGGAGGTGGGAACAGCATGGGTGTTGCTTCGAATGGCATGAGTTAGTTTTTCCAAATATTGTTGGCAAAAGGGTAGTTTTCAGACCAAACATGGGTCTTTTTAGGACAGCTCATGAATTGTTACTGGGTAAAACACGGAATAAAGTGAAAACTGATTTAGTTGGGAGAGAGTTTGAGGCTGCTCTGTACTATCATTCTGATGAACACTGGCAAGTCCAATTTTTGCTAAGCAGGGGCTGCTCACCTGGTGAGTCTCCCCATGGCTTAGCAGAAGCAGCACAATACACTTGGTTGTGAAATACAACACGAAGCCAATGGGTGGGGTGAGATGGAGGTTGGGGGTTGCTGAGGGAATATTCAGAGTCCCCGAAGTATTCGGTCCATCTGCAGCAAAAAGTGAGAAGAAACTAAACCTGTTCTGAGATGTCATCTTCCAAAGGGCTTCCTTGTGATGTGAGTTCATTTGCTGGCAAGCTGGGGACAGGAGTGGGATTTGTGTGCTGTGAGATGTGGGCAGCTTTGTATGCTACTCAAACTTGTGTTTTTCTGGCAATATAGGAACTGGCATTGCTGGTACATCAAGAACCTGACCTTAACGGAGTTTCATCGTCCCTTGCAGTGTGAGGCAGGATGCTTTGATGCCTCTTGTAGCCCCTGCTGAACAAGTGTTTTTCTACCTGTACGTAGATATATGTTCCTAAGAATGCTTGATGTTAATGAGTAACTGGAAAGTAACTTCCAGTCTCCTTTGTGAAATATCCCGATGAAGCTCAGTGGCCTTTACACGTGGAGGGGAGAGCAAGGCAAGCTGCTCTCTGGAAAGATTTGTTGCTATATCCAAGGGTGATGCCTCTAGCCATCAGCAGGGACTTCTGGGTCAAACTGGGACCAGCCTGGAGGCTGCAACCAGGTTGGTATGTGGCATGCCTCAGGTGTGCGGGCTGTGGGTCTGAAATCACTTCTGACATGGCATGGGTTTTGTTCAGACCTTGTTCCTTCTCATTTTCACAGAATCACAGAATCGTATAGGTTGGAAAAGACCTTTGAGATCGAGTCCAACCCTAAACCTAACACTGCCAAGACCACCACTACACCATGTCCCTAAGCACCTCATCCAAACGTCCTTTAAATACCTCCAGGGATGGTGACTCCACCACTTCCCTGGGCAGCCTGTTCCAGTGCTTGATAACCCTTTCAGTGAAGAAAAATTTCCTAATATCCAGTCTAAACCTCCCCTGGCACAACTTGAGGCCATTTCCTCTTGTCCTATCCTATCAATTTTCCCCCGATTCTGCAGCCCTTGGAGAAGAGAATTGGTGATCTGCTGGAGGGAGGACTCTGGTCTGTGAAGACTTTTGGCTTGTCTCAGAAAATGCTCATGCTTTTCAAAGCACAAGCCGGGTGGTGGTTTTGCTGTTGGCAGACTCGCACCCTTGATTTCTCCGTGGATGCTGAGAAAGGACCGGATTCCTCATAAAACCTTTTTCCATGCAAGCCACTGGCTTGCATGGGTGCAGATGCACAGCAGTTATTCCCCTCATCTTTTTACACGATGCTGCTTTATGCCATATTTTACCCATCAAGGGACAGACCTCCTGTCCATGTTGTCCCTCTGGCAAATGCACAGTTTGCCCATCATGCACGGAGTGCACCGGGGAAGGAATATCTTGCTATATAAGAGGGAACCAAACCTTGCAGAGACATTTATCCATACAGGACTGTACCCTGACTATGATGCTGTGCAGCTCACAGACCAAAGCCAGTTTATGGGAGGGTGGCTACCTAAATAGGGTGGTTGCTGAAAACACGGTTAGAAATGTCAGTGGTTATTCTGGCTTGAAAGAACTGAGTGTGCAACAAAACTTCCCGTGCAGTGTTTGCCTGGTTGAGTGGGGCTGAGGAAGATGCTGGTGAGTGTGCTGGTCTCGCTGGCCCCGTTCCTGCCCGCTGGCTGTAATGGTGACAGTAGCAAATTGCATCTGAACTGTCACTAAGTGCAATGACTCTGCAGTACATCGTTGGCCTCCTGGTGCTAGTTTTGGCAATGGGGTAACTTGGCTTGACTGCCTCTATTTATACAGCACACCCCATAGCTTGATCGCTCATAATTATACTGCTGAAGAAAATCACACTTATTTCCTGCCTCCATACCTTCTTTCTTGCTGTTTGGCTTTCTCTGTTCCTCCAGCTCACTAATACTTTCATGCAGCCTCTCTGCTTTGAAGGCTACAGACAATGCTTGAGTCTTTTTAATGCCATTTCTTGTTGGGTGCCAAGGTGCAAAGGCTTTTGCTTTCCCACCCTGGATATTGGCTGTGCACTGTAGCACCTCTGGAAAGGTTTTAATTTTAATAAGTAGTTAAAATCAAAACAAGCAATGAACTGAATTACGTATAGGTGGGATACCTGTCTGACTCTGATGTAATTTGTGAAACTTCAGTGCAGCAAAAAATGGATTCGTAAAGAGCTGTCTCCTCCTGAGTTTTTCCTGGGATGATTGCGTTTTCCTCTTTACTCCAGACTGTAAGACTCCCACTTACTGATGCTATGCATAGCGTTGGACTTACTGCATTGGTCTGGGCACTTAAATAGCCCAAAGATATTGCCTTGCACCCAGCCCAGAATAAACCCTGAGCAAATCCGGGCACTAATTTTGGCATCCCACACCTCTCCGCTCCTTGTGCGGGAGAGCTGTGCTGGGAGGCAGGGCAGCAAAGTCGCAGGTACTTAGCAGAGCGACCTCAGAGGAATCTTTTTCTTGGTGGAAACAGATGGAGTTTGACTTTGTGTCAATTATGAGCCTAGAATAACTCAATTTTACGGCAGAGGAAGTGGAAAGGTACAATGCTGCCACAGCCTGGATGCTGACAAGCAGGAATTGAGCTCGGAGGAGAGCTATGCCTGGCACGTACGCTGATTATTTCCACACTTGAGAAGCTTGGCCATCAGAAGGAAACTGCTCTTGTCATATTTTGTATAGGCCTCTGCTTGGGAAGGTGCTAAGCAGGGCATTATAAAGCATCTTCTTGAATGGCAACCTGGTGACAGATGCCATAGCTGAAGGCTTCTCTTGGAGAAGGGATGTCACAGCTAGTGTATGAGTGAGGATCTAAGGGGTAAGAGCCTTAAGAGGTCTCCTTTTCCCCTGTCACTTGCTCACTATTCATGCACAACACTTGGCCAGTTGTATCTCTGGGAATGAGTATGGAGGTGGAACAGATTTCATGTGGCTTCTTTGCTTTTTGGTTTTTCCACAGAGTTTGGACGTTCTGCTTACCATCATGCATTTTGGACAAGGAGGTGCTGGGGTGCTCAGCCAGTCACTACTGGCTCTACTCAGCCACCATGTACCATTTCCCCTGTAATTTCTCATCTCTCCCCATCTTCTCTGTGCTTGATGCACAAAAGTTGATTTTGAGGAAGAGTCAGAGCTGGGCTTTGCAGAGCACCATTGTGTCCAGGGCTTCCAGCAGTCACCTGGACTCCAGTGGTCTTCAGATGTCTCAGCTTTGTGCCTGGATGAAGGTACACAGTGCTTTGGGTCATGGTTAGTGGCAATCCATCCACTTGATTGTATCATGGCCAAAAAAGCTGCCTGGTGCTATAGATCAAAGAACATTTCAAAGGGAGCTTCTACATCCTCTTTGGGGTGAGATGCAGGACACTGAGTGTTGTGGGTCTCCTGGCAGGTTCAGGTTTCTATAGCTTCTGGGCTCCATAAGCTGCTCCTTAAACTGTTGAAGAGCTGCTCTATCTGTTCCACAAGCCTCTGTGGGAAGGCTGGATATGGTCCTAGCGCTTTCCCCAGCGTGTGGGGCAGAGCTGCTGGCCAGCTTTGTGTTAGTGGCTTGCTGAGGTCTCCAGCTAAATTTGTATGGCTAGCTAAATTAATAACTATGCAGTGACCTCCCATCCCCTGAAATGAAAAACAAAACTATGGAACTACCCTAGGGAAGGAACTACCCTTGAGAGGGAAGGAGGCAGCATGGTTGCAGCCATCCCCTTGGCTAGCAAAGATATTCGTGAAGGCGTTGAACTGAACGCTTACCCTGGTCTGCAGCCTTTGGGGTGACTTAGACACCACAAAAACTGCAGCTTCAAAACTTGCCTCCCTCAAGCCTGTTGCCAAAGCCTTTATTTTATTTATCGACTGGTCTTTCTCAGCTGGGGATGGGATTAAATTCAGCCTTGGCTGGATCTGCTCCCCAAGCTGGGTGTATCTCTGCTTTGCACCCCTTTCCTTAGCAGTCCCTGCTCTCCCTTGAGGGGGGAGCAAATATCTGAAAGACCCTCTTGAATCTGTGGGCTGCAGAGTCTTGTGGAGGACATCTGTTCAAGTAGAAGTATCACAAAATAATTTTCTCACAGCCCTGCACATGGATGCTTCTGCCTGTCCCTACCTGTATTTGTGGTGCTGAGCACTGCTCAGCTCCCTGTGGTCTGTGGATGGCTTATTGGCCAGGTCAAAAGTGGTGGAGGAGGCGAAATAAAGGCATGACTTGAACGTCGCTACCGCATGTAGCTGCCTCTTAAATGTCCCTTAATATGCTGCAACTAACTTATTAAACGCAGGTCTCTTGCCTCAGCAAGCGTGGGCCTCTCCTAAGCAATAATTAAAGTTTAACCCCAGTAGTCCTTGCTAATGTTTGCCTTTTACTTTTGAGGAAGGAAATGTGATCCTAATCTTTACATCAAATGGCATCTGTATTTCCATTGACAAAAGTAAATTCGTAATGTGCTTAATGAAGCCTAGAAGGATGTTTCAGATAATGGACAGAAAATATCTGCCTTTTTAAAACTTTCACCTCCTAAAGTTATTGCAAGACTTCCTATTATGCTTAATAAAGTTTCATTTTTTTATCCTTTGAGCTTTCAGAGGAGAAAATGCTCTTGGAAAGCAGATGTCAGAGTTGAATTGCATGCTGCTTCTCTTAACCTTTGGGTTGAAAATGTTGAAAGTGCCTAGAAGCCAGTCTCTGGCTCTGTGGGAGATACCAATGAAAAGCTGCAGGTCAAAGAAGCGGAGAGAATTTCAGAAGTTTGACTTTGCTTTTCAAACTTTGGTTGTCAGCCTCTCTAACCTGAGACCCGGGGAGTGTGTGTGTGTACAGGAAGCTGGTTGCTATAATGGGATTCTTGAATTCTTCTTCTAGAAGTCACCCTTGTCACAGAACTAACTTGGAGTAGTGGATTTTGGAGAGCAGCTTCCCTGGCAGGTCTGTTGCTCCCGTGTTTGGGGTGTGTGTGTGGGGGGCAGGAATAGCTTATAAATAAAACTGCCTGTTGGTAACTGGGGGTGGAGGAGGGAGGTCTCATGGCTGTGAACCCTATGACTTGAAAGACCAACTTAATGTCAAGCCAAATGTGAGCTGACAAGATCTTTTTTTAAAGGTGAGTGGTTTTGTTGCTGCCTTTACGTGCAGGGGATCAAACCCAGGGTTGCCAGAGCACCTTCCTCCTCTTGCCTGGCTCCTCATGTCTCGAGGTGTGTCAAACACCATGGGCAGGTGGATAGATGTCCCTGGTTTAAGAGAAAATAAAAGTGAAATTAAGCAAAGGGCACATGAAAGCAGTCCTCTTGGTCCTCAGCCCTGGCTGGATGCCATGCTGTATTTGCTCTGGCAAGATATGGGGTGAAATGGGGGATTATCTAGGACCTAGGAGAAGGTGGTAATGTGGGTGATAGCTGGCTGAAGGAACAAGATGACCAAAAGGGAATATACTTGTTTTCTAGCAGGCTTTTGCACTTCCAGTTTTGGGCTGAAATCTTGGAGAACTAGGGAAAACAAGAGAAAGGATTTTATCTTCCTTTGGAGATACTTGTGCAAAGCGTTTGACACTGTCCTGCATGACATCCTTGTCTCTAAATTGGAGAGACATGGATTTGATGGAGGGACCACTCAGTGGATAAGGAATTGGCTGGATGGTCACACTCAGAGTTGTGTTCAATGGCTTGATGTCAAGTGGAGACCAGTGATGAGTGGCATTCCTCAGGGGCTGGTATTGGGACCGGCACTGTTCCATGTCTTTGACAATGTGGATGGTGGGATTGAGTGCACCCTCAGCAAGTTTGCCAATGACACCAAGCTGTGTGGTGCGGTCGACACGCTGGAGGGAAGGGATGCCATCCAGAGGGACCTTGACAGGCTTGAGAGGTGGGCCCATGCAAACCTCAGGAAGTTCAACAAGGCCAAGTGCAAGGTCCTGCACATGGGTCAGGGCAATCCCAAGCACAAATACAGGCTGGGCAGAGAAGGGATTGAGGGCAGCCCTGAGGAGAAGGACTTGGGGGTGTTGGTTGATGAGAAGCTCAACATAACCTGGCAATGTGCGCTCACAGCCCAGAAAGCCAACCGTATCCTGGGCTGCATCCAGAGCAGCGTGGCCAGCAGCGCGAGGGAGGGGATTCTGCCCCTCTGCTCCGCTCTGGTGAGACCCCCCTGCAGTGCTGCGTCCAGCTCTGGGGCCCCAAACCTAAGAAGGATATGGACCTGTTGGAGCGAGTCCAGAGCAGGGCCATGAAGATGATCAGAGGGCTGTAGCACCTCTGCTATGAAGACAGGCTGAGAGAGTTCTTCAGTCTGGAGAAGAGAAGGCTCCGGGGAGACCTTATTGCAGCCTTCCAGTACCTGAAGGGGGCCTAAGAGAAAGCTGGAGGGGGACTTTTTACAAGGGCATGCAGCAATAGGACAAGGGGTAACGGTTATAAACTGAAAGAGGGTAGATTCAGACTAGATCTAAGGAAGAAATTCTTCACTATGAGGGTGGTGAGACACTGGCACAGGTTGCCCAGAGAAGTTGTGGATGCCCCATCCCTGGAAGTGTTCAAGGCCAGGCTGGATGGGGCTGTAAGCAACCTGATCTAGTGGAAGGTGTTCCTGCCCGTGGCAGAGGGGTTGGAACTAGATGATGTTTGAAGGTCCTGTCCAACCCAAACCATTCTATGATGAGGTGGCTTAGGTTTAGTAGCAGGACATCTTTCCATTGGTAGTGATGTGCTGGGGCACGGCTGCAGGGCCTCAACAGTCCAGGTTTTGAGAGCCCCTTGGACAAGCCCTGTGCATCACTGACAAATTAATCTCCTATGCAGAGGTGGGAATCAAGTTGGGTGACATCTCAAGGGTCTCCCCAGCACTGTGCTTCAGACACATCCCTGTCCTTGATGCTGCCAAGACAGCCTAGATAAGACCACTCAGCTGGTCCCTGCCAGTGCCCTCTCCTCTGCTTGGTGGAAAGCTCATTTCCAGAGCTTCTATAGGAACTTGTGAGAAGACGTCATTAAGGAAGGAGCGGTGTCTGACCTCGTATTGCTGCTGTAGCATTGAAGCACACAGAGATATTTGTAGGAAAAAGCTTAAAAGATAATGGGGCATGTGAATGATAAGCAGACATGTCCAGTTTCCTTTGGGAAGAGGTGCAAAGACGTGATGTTTCTAGCACTAAAAAAGCAAGTGGAGAAGAGTGCTTTGCTTTGAGGCTCTTGCAGCATTTGAGATCAATTAAACTGGGCGTGCAAATGCTTTGCCTCTGCCAGCCCCCATGGGGAGGTGAATTCTTTAACAATCAGTTAAAGATAGCCCCAACCTGTACTTCGAGGGACCAGGGATGGTCCAACGTAGCGAAGCTGCACTCCTAGATGCTGGGGTAGGACAGGGCAGGGAGCTGAGACCCGACAGTGGGTTGTTACTGCTGTTAGCAGTGAAGGGCAGAGTAGCTTTGGTGGGATTAGCACTAAATGCTGTGCACAGAAGGGCGGTTTGAGGCTTCAGATGTTTTGAACTTCTCATATTTGAAGGAGAAGGTATGGTAAGGTCTTTGCTGAGACAGTGTCAGTAAAAAAAAATCCCCAAACATATCCTTATTGCATGATTGTTATGTGCTAATAGGATTTAATTTCTGCAAAGCTTTTGATGAGAGGGAAAAAGTACCTCAAAGGACCACAGGTGTTTTGGGAAAGGCTTAAGGGGAATAAAATTCAGCTGCGATCATGTTACAGCAGGGAGGCTTGGAGTTAACGGAGCCAGAGCAATGAGTTTTACCGTTGCTGAATAGGATGTGCACAGCCCCGTTTCTCCTGCCTGTGCAGATGTCCCTGGGGTCTCCCCTGTTGGATAGAGGGAGATCTTTTCAATGAAAGGGGGAAAGGCAAGGGATGTGCTGGGCCTGCAGACTTTCCCACGAAGGCTCCTGAAAAGCTTGCAGATGACCTGCTGCCCTGGGTTGGATTTGAATTTGTGACCCAGTGGTGAGCTGCTGCATTTTGCCCCTATTTCCTCACGCTGTCAGGGCTCTTGGGAGCTATCGAGCAGTGCAGTGAAAGCACAGCCCCGTTTCCTGTGGCCCGTTTCGCCGGGGGAGGTGGAATAAGGAACCAGGTTCAGCCTTTGCGAATTTGAGGGGAAGGGGAGCGTGGAAGGTTTCCTTCCTGGGGAAAAGGGCTGGTAATGCAGCTCGGGAGTAATCAAACAAAGCAGCTTCTCTTCCCTTCTGGCTCGGAGTGGGTATGTGATGTCAAGGTAGCCCTAAGCCTTCCCAAAGACCATGGGACTTTCTTTTTCCCCTGTGTTGTTTTCTTTTTTTTTCTATTTTTGGGGGGTGGGGTTGGGGAATTGGTTTATATACTTTATTGTTAAATCTCTCAAACAATGCTGCTTCCTCTTCCTTGGAGCAATTGTTCCCCATGCAGCTGACTCTCTTCCTTCCCCTTCCTCTCCATCATGGGAAGTGCTCTCCTGATGATGTATGGGCTCAGCTTTAGTCTCTGGCTTACTTTCCTTTGTCCTGCTCAGGTCCCTCTTATTCTTGTGTAATTTCTGCCAGGATCCTCATCACAGGGTCCACAAAAACAGCTGCTTTAGTGCTGATGGAGAGAATTAACTATCAAAGCAGCTTCTACCTGCCAGAGACATGGGACTGCAAAGTCTAACAGGCTTCACAGTGCCACTAGGTTTCTTCCCTCAAGTTGATGTAGCCTCCTCCTTGGAGGGCTGCTTTCTTCCTCAAGGAAAAGCTGGTGTTTTTATGATCAGCCTGATCTCAAAGGTTTTCGAACTCATCCATTTTGGGGGGCAAGGCTTGATAATTTTTTTTTTTAGATTTTATTTTTATTGTTTTAATTTTTGCATCTACAATGCCCAAGAATCCCTGGCTTCCTCCCATCAGGCCTTGCATCTTCTCTTCCTGGACCAGACTCAGAGGAGAAGAGGTGAAGCCAAACTAGACAGTGGGTCTGAACAGTTATCAGCCACGTGGCTAAATGGAGACAGGCACCCACCTCTTCATTTGGGGCAGGGGAAGAAGAAAATGATGGAGATAGTGTCCATCTCAGACCAGCCAGTATTTTGCAAATAACTTGATGAAATGCTAAAGCCATGCGAATCTCTACTTCTAAAGTATATCGATCCCATATATCATCCACTACAGCAGAAATTAGTACACTTGCTTTGAATACTACTGATAAGAAAGACATGGACCTTTTTGGAGCGGGTCCAGAGGAGGCCACAAAAATGATCAGAGGGCTGGAACACCTCTGCTATGAGGAAAGACTGAGAGAGTTGGCGTTCTTCAGTCTGGAGAAGAGAAGGTGTTGGGGAGACCTTATTGCAGCCTTTCAGTACTTAAAAGGAGTTTATAAGAAAGTTGGGGACAGACTTTTTAGTAGGGTCTCCTGTGATAGGACAAGGGGTGATGGTTTTAAATGAAAAGAGGGGGGATTCAGACTAGATCTAAGGAAGACATTTTTGGGGATGAGGGTGGTGAAACACTGGCCCAGGTTGCCCAGAGAGGTGGTAGATGCCCCATCCCTTGAAACGTTCAAGGTCAGGATGGATGGGGCTCTGAGCAACCTGATCTACTTGAAGATGTCCCTGTTTATTGCAGGGGGGATTTGACTAGATGACCTTTAAAGGGCCCTTCCAACCCAAACTATTCTATGGTAAGATTAGATTTGTTCTCCAAGAGCATTTCCAAGGAAAAGCTGTCATAAATCAGGCCTTGACAGAGCAGCATGAGAAAGCAGCTCACCTGTTCACTAAGCCTTCACTGTAAGCACATGGATTGACTTGGACCTGAGCAATTCATGGTGTGCCATATGCAGAAATAATAAGCCCTTGGATATTACAGGCTTAAGGGCATAAGCAACCACCTGATTATGCAGTTACTTTGCTATGACCTACTTCTTTTTCAAAATATCCCCTAGACTCCATGACACAGCAGATAAGAACTTCCAAGTCCTTTCAGCATTTATCAGAAGAGCTTCCTGCAGGGAGCTGTCAGTGATTTATGCTGGGGAGGAAGAGGAAAGGCAGCTGGTGTGAATGTTTCATGATAGGCTTTGGATTGCTTAGCTCATGGAGTGAGCTAGGAAAGGCAGCAGCAAACTGGTGGGTTTTGCCCTCTCCTGTTAGGTGGAAATCACATGGTCTAATTAAGCAAAAGCAGTTGTTGATAATATGTTTTAAGGGATTATATCATGGTTCAGCAGAACGGGGCGTGCAGCCAGAACACATTCATCCTGTTGATAAGGCCAACGCCCACTGTAAACAGTTATTAACAGTCTGAGCCTGTGCAAGATGCTCTAATGGAAAGCTGTAACTTGAGAAGAAGCCAGAAGCTCAGAGAAGCCCATGGTGGGTATTTAAAACCTTGTTCCCTTGGGCAGTGGTAAACTACCTTCTTGCATAGGGAACATAATTAATTTTATGGAGAGAAGTGAACCTAAATCCTTTTAGTGGCTACTCATATGTGATGGAATGATATAGCTGGGTTTCAAAGACTGTCCTGGTGTCCAGGGTCTGTCCTGGGGTACTGGGATGGTGTTGATCCATCCTTTTGTGTGTAGATTTTGGAGCAGCATCCCTTGACCTTGTGCAGTTCCTAGCTTTCTTTGTGCTTTCGTTCACCAGTTTGCAGAGCAGCAATAAAATGCTGCAGCTACAAGACCCGTTCTAGCAAGTTGGTGCATAAACACTTTTTCTAGCAAATGAGAGCCTTGGGGTTGGAATTTAGGAGGAAGAAGAAACTGAAAAGTGAGAGCACATCTGCACTTCCCTGCTAAAAATTACTAGTGTAGAGGAGGAGAGGGTGTTGTTTCCTTGGAGTACAAAGCTGATGAGTGTCTGAAAACTATCCACTTGGCAGAGCTGGAGATGAAGTTATCTGGTGGGGTGGGTGACTATTCCACTCCCCAGAGCAGAGAAGGCGTATGTAGGTGACTTGGTCCAGCTCTGCTGCAGAAACTAATCTTCATGGGACTGCTTACTGCCATACCTATGGTTTTGGATAGGAGCTTCTCTTGGAAAGCTCAGATTTATGTGTTGACTTGAATTTGGGGCTTTCTGTGGTGGAGGCTTGCATAGCTGGATGCTCTGTGGGAGTATGGTCCTCTCGGGAAAACACCTCATGCAGTAACATGGAGGATGAGGCCAATTTTTCTGGGAATTATGTTAGTATCTGGCTTGGATCCTACAGTAGATTTCAATTCTAGGACACGTGGTGAGATTTGTGCTAGAGTTGTAACAAATAATCAGCCAAATCTGAGGATTTAACACCACTTTCTGCTTCCAGTACAGTCCAGAAGGTAAGTCTGGGATCCAGTTGTCACTGGAAGGCTCCAACTTTGCGCAGGAATGTGAAATTCAAGTTTTCTGGCTTCAGTGGCATTACTAATGGCTTGGTTAAGTTGTTTCTAGATGACTTTGATCTCCTACTTGCCCTTACAATGCCAGTGCAGCTAATGAAAAATGTGGAGGAGGGGAGTGACTCTTCCATTGTTAATACAAGAATCCTCCAAAAAGGAGGGGAGTTAGTTTAAAATTATTCTCCTTAACCTCCTTCCTCCACACATAACAAGGGGGGACCAGAAATGCCAAGGCATTGGGCAGTCCAGGTAAGGTGGAACCTGACCTAAACATGACTAGTTTCATTTCTTTAGAGAAGCAAATTGAAAGGTTACAGGGGTGTGAATATGTTGCCTGGCCTTAATGCGACTTTCTGTATCAGTGGAGGACAAGACACCAGAGTACTCCAGGCTGCAGAGATGAGCGTTGAGGCTCTTGTACGCACTGCAGTGGTTTCCCACCTCCGTCATGTTTTTCTCACGTCCCGGGTTGTGGCCAAGCTCAGTACCAAGCACCCTGGGTTTTAGAAATGGTGAGGAGATTTTGCTTGCAGGAGATGTTGATGGATGGATGCTACATGGGCCAGGCTGTGGGGAGGCGAGAGCACCTCTAAGTCCTTCTGGGACCACGGGAATGGAAATTACCTCCCAGCAGATGTTTTGCCCACAGAAATATTGGGCTAAATCTATATTGTAGAAGTACTACAGAGCAAATCTAACACTTGCTTCGGCCAAGGTGGCTTTTTTAAATGTTCCTTTTTTGTGTGCTTGCCTAACTGGCCATGGGTACCACGATGTGCCGGATGACTGCCTTCCTACGTGTGCAGGAATGGAGGCTGTTTGGTGTCTTAAAGAATTAAAACCAATGCAAATTCTCACTCTGGCTTCTCCTGTGAGCTGAAGAGAAAATCCTTTTTGTGCCCTTCTCAAAGCACATGGAGATTAGGAATTGCAAGTAATCCTCTGAAATGATTATTGACTGAATTGCTTGGAAATGATGCTGTTTGCTGACTTGACAGATAAGACCCTGAAGCAGTGTGATCTAAGCTGTACCTAAGCATCTGTCCTTGCCATATCACAGTCACTGTGAGGCTTTACCTGCATCTGCAGTGGTCGAAAGCCAGATGTATTTTTAGACAATGTTTAAATAGACATTGTCCAAACTGTTTAATGCTGTCTCCTGGGGACAAGAGTGGTTGCACAGAGGATTTTTCTCTTGTACTGAGAGTTCATTTGGGCATTGTAGGAAGCACAGAGGGGATGCTGATGGAGTGGGAACTGGGACTGTGGTGGCTGCAGCACCTAAAATGCTACCCCTGATGCTGCTGAGCAAAACTGTTAGGTTGTTCTCTCTGATTCCTTATTGCTGCTTTTAATTAAAAATAAAAAAATAAAAAATTGCAAAGTGAGGAGCTATTAGGAGATATGCAGGAAATGGTGAGTCTCTCTGTAGCAGGGGTCCAAACACCGATATGTTGACCTGGTGCTGGCCAGGCTGGAGGATCTGGGCCTCAAGACACCTCTTGGTTGACTTATTCTGGGAGGTGGGCTGAGATTCCCCCTTCCCTCCTCTTGGGAGGTGATAATGTGTTCTCCAGGGCATCCCTCACTGGAGGAGGATGGCAGAAATTTGGGGAGAAGTCCTGTAGAGACCAACTTGGGTACTCTTCGAAGCACTGCACGTACAACTCTGCTTTTGTGCAAGGAATAAAATCACTGGCTCATCCAGAAATGTCAAATGAGTCTCCAAGACAAGCTCCCATGTAACCTGCAGCAGCCCTTAGATTGCCGGAGCCTGTTTTGAATCAGAAATGCTCCACAGATACAGCTGTAGTAGTGTTGTTTTTCTGAAGTGCTGATCCACTTCCTTCCTTTCCAATTCCTCAAAAGAAAACAAGTCAGTTGATTTAGGCACCAGAATACGCTGCTGACTCTGCACAAGTTGTTTGCTCTTCTCTTGTGTCCTTTTTTTTTTTTTTTTCTTAGCTGAATTGCCCTGGAGTTTGGGCCCCAGGGAAGGTACTGGAAAATCTTCAATGCAAAGCTGATCCAGAGGCACAGAAAAGAGCAGGGGAACAGAGTCGATGCTTAAAGATATACTGTCATCAGATATACATTTCCAGCTTCCACGCTTATTGCTTGGAGACCTCTTGCATGAGCTGTGTAAAACTTATATCCCTGTTTAAATACAACTGTTCTTTTTTACAATAGGTCTTGGTGGAATTTGCTCTTAAAAGCATATCCCCCTTGAAAGTCTATAAACTTGGTCTCCCCAGTGTCCTATCATAGAACCATTTAGGTTGGAAAAGACCCTTAAGATCACTGAGATCTATGCCAAGGAGTTTTGCAGGTGAGCTGTGTGGTGACCATCACTTCTGATGTTGGACCTGCCACTGTTGGTGGAACCGCATTGCAAAGAGCCCAGGAGGCTCTTTGCCTCCTGGGGTGAGTTTTGGGCTCCTGTACAGTGCCACATCTCTGCGGTGTGATCCCCAGTCAGACCATGTGCAAAGGCACCAGCCTTAGCTTGGTGCTGCAGAAAGCCATGGAGGACCTTTGTGTCCTGTCCCTTGGGACAGGGGCTGTGAATGGCAGGGATGGGGCAGGTCTGTGCTGCTGCTGCTGCGAGGGTGGCTTCAGCTCCTCTTCAGCCTGACCTTGGTCGTCTGAATCACCCCGTTTAATCCCTGTACTTATTCAAAATTGCTGTCAACGGAGAGCGTCTGAGCAGAGATTAGTGGTGGATGAATGAGGCTGCCTGCAAAAGCATGGAGAGAAAATTGAAGTTTTCCTAGAGCTCTTGGTTTTTTTTTTTTTTTTTTTAGCTTTATGTTCTGAACTAGTTACTGGAGAGCTGCCTCAAGGGCCACAGTGCAAAGGGATACCTAATGCAAGGACTCCTTCATCCCTAAGTAAAACCATCCCAGTTCTCTGCTGACCTCCTGCAGCATGTTGGTGCGAGCCGGGTGCCTTCGAAGCGACAGCTGTGGGGTGGCCTGGCTGCCTGTGGTGCTCTGGCTGATCCGCACTAATGCGCTGTTTGTAGAGTCAAGCCTGTTTTGCTAATAATAGGCAGCTTTGCGGGAGATAAGCACCAGACTGACCTTATCTGTGCCCATCACGTTTGACCCGAGGGGAGCTTATTAGCTTGTGTTTCATACTGTGGTGTGTGTGTGTGTGTATGGGAAATAAGGAGAGAAAATACAGTTTTTAAAGTATCAGCGGAGCCTTTGGAAGAGAAAGGCTGCTTAAAGAAACTCGCAGGTGTGCATGGTGTAGCTGGAAGCACCTCTGAAATGGTGGTGGCTTGTGCTGGCACAAGTCCTGTCCCCTGGGACTTTCCCACTCCTTTGGGATGGGTGACAGTGACGTGGCATGTGCCTTGCTCCAGCCCGACTCCCTGCATCTCCTGGGACTTCAAGGAAGAAATGACTCTCTGTGCTTTTGGGGCTGTGTTGGCCAAAATGGAGGATAACCGAACCCCTTGTCTTTTAAGCTGCTCTGCATCAGGGACTGCACCGCAGGGTGGAGGAGCCCCGGTCATTTTAAGCAGGAGTGTGCTGCGGGTCCTGCGTGTTTTTCTGCATCGATCCCTGTGAGATGAGCAGGAGTCCCCTGTGTTGCACAGGTGGATGGATGGAGGGGCAGAAACTGTTTTCTTGTGCAGCGTGAGGGGATTCAGCCTCCGTGCGTGTGTGTGACCACACGCTAAAACCTGGTACTTGGAAATGCCGTGCGTAGGCAGTTCTTTGGCTCCTTTGTGGGGAAGGGCTGATGCTCAGCATCCAAAGTGAGTACCCAAAGCTAGAGGCTGGTGTCGAATCCTCATTAACACCAGCTCACTGCACCTAAGGTCATCTGCTCTTCTAAGTGCTTACAGTTTAAAAAGCAGTCTAGAAATCCTGACTCTGCTTCATGTGCTCTTTCACTGTCTGTGCCTTCTGGATATGAATTCAGCATGAAACGGTGCTCTTCAGATGTTTCAAAAGCTGCCTACAGAAATACTGGGAGGAAAACTAATGGGTAAACTTTCCGGGAGATGGGAGAGTGTTTGTTTCTGCCTTTCCTTTGGTGGAAGGGCTCAGAGTGTGTTTGTAAAGACGTGTGTTGGTTTTATTAACTAGCAGAGTCAGATGTCTCCTAGGCTGGTGGGATCTACTCTTCTCTCCCAGGCGTTTGGATAAAAAAAATGTTTGAGAAGATTACAGCAAGGAAATACGCTAATGAATATTCATCAGGAATAACGGCTTTATTCCTTGGTGTACTTGCATTTCTGTTATCTTGTTACGCATCTGTTTATTCCTGGAGCAGCAGAAGGTCACGGTGACATGTATTAAGATGCCAGTGTTGTCTGTCTTGGTCACACAGTGGCAGTCGTTGTGGGCTGTTAACTGGGGAGTCCTTCGTTGCTAAATACCCCTGTGACAGCAGTGGTGCTTTTGAGGCAGAGGAAATTTTGGAAGTGTTTAAGGGTCTTGTTCTGGCGCTTCTCATGAGAGTGAACCAC
Source organism: Mycteria americana (assembly GCF_035582795.1). NCBI lineage: Eukaryota > Metazoa > Chordata > Aves > Ciconiiformes > Ciconiidae > Mycteria > Mycteria americana. The sequence goes on along the minus strand of NC_134365.1, from coordinate 220,463,113 downwards.
CAGCTTCTGTGGATGCTGTGGACTGGTGTTGGTCCAGGGATGCCTGTGAAAGCATTGATCTGCATTCCTCAAGGTGTTTCTTGGATGCTTAGGCTGACGTGATGCTTTAATCCTGGTGTGTTGTTTGTGGTAGAAGCTCTGTGAGCTCTTAGCATTGAGGAGCTTTTTTTTACCCTGTGAATGGAAAAAGTGGGGGTAGAAATGCAGAGTTCAAAGTACAGGTGGTGTCACACTTGATGTCATCTGCTTCCCCAAATTGGGAGGATGGTGGGAAGGGGCTGCAATGGCTTAACAAGAGGCAGCACGCGTGCAACCACACCGCACAGCCGACTGGTTCCCCAGAGCACCGGCTGAGCTGTAAATGCCTGACATCAAGTTACGGGTCAGGCAAGGGCACTGTTTACATCCTGTAATTAACATCTGTGCAGTTAATCACCAGGGCTGGCAGACCCAGAGAAGCTGGATCGGAGTCACGCTCTCTGTTGCGGTTGGACCCCTGTCCCAGAGATGACAGGAGGCTAATAACAAAGATGTGTTGACTTGGGCTGGCTGTGCTAATTTATTCTCCTCCCCCTTCCAGCATTTGGTTGCAGCGTATAAATCAACATCTTTATAAATCAGTGCTTTGACTTTAATTTCTTCCTCCTTTTTGGCCTCTTGGAAAACAAGGTTTGTGCAACTGTGCAGTTTTTCTTTAACACATGAACCTGTGGGCAGATTAAAGAAAACTTAGCAAAGGCAGAGCCTTGAACGCAGCATTTCTGTGCAAGCCGGTGCTTGGTGGGACATCAGAGCTGCCCACAGGAAGCCAAGCTGAGACCTTGGTAGGTTGCACAACCATTTCTTTGACTCTTGGAGACTTGAGTATCTTAATTACTTTTTCAGTGCAGTTGAAAATCTAATATTTGGCAGATAACTGTGTTTTGAAATATGTTAATAGCTTGCTGGCGTGAGTAAACTTGCAAAGCAGGAAATGTTTGTGATGTATTGATTCCTCCCCACCACTATCTCTTGTTTGGTGAATGCCATTCTCATTAAGGCTGCAAAAAAAGATTGTTGGCCCTCCCTGGTTTAAAGCAAACTTCAGAGGATGCAACTACTGTCTCTCAGAAGGATGGAGAAAGGGAAATGGGGATGATGGCTGGAGATCTCCTCTTCCATTGTGTGTCCACTGCAGAACGTGGACCTGAGATGTCTCTGGGCTCCCTTAATCCCATGTGAATCCCAGCCACTATTAAATGCAACTGGCTACTCTCTTAGCAGCTGGTCTGTCTTCTGCTGCGAAAATCACTTTGCGGCTATGAAGGTTTAAACCCTACTTTGTGTGACTTGCTTTCTCCTTTCGATTGATTGGTATTAACTCGCCTTGGAGGTGAATAGAAATCCATGTGCTCTCTTTCATCTCAGTCTAAGCTGTGTATAAAGACTTTAATTCTGAATCTAAAAAGGCTAGAGGTGGTGAGGAACAAAATACAGCTTTCCTAGCAGATACAGAAGTGACCTTCCTGTTAAAACACTCCTAAAGTGTTTTTTAATTTAATTAAAAGACTCCTAAAACAGCTAGGTCTGTAAGAGTAGAGACACAGTTAATTAACATTTATCCAAATATGCTAGGGAGCTAGTTTACATCCTTATCTCCCTAAAAATGTTACAGAAGGGTTGATGTGCCTTCGTCTCCCAAAGTGGTGAGGAAGAAGCAAGTTCTGGTCCAGAAGCTGTGTGGTAGAAGTGTTGAAGTCACCCATGAGTTATGCTTGAAGAGTGAGCTGCAGGGAAAGGGGGGATGTGCCTCTCGCCACTGAAGATGGTACAGAACATCTCTGGAACAGGTTGTTGGTAGCTTGTGGTGTGTGTTTTTGGGGTGAATCCCCTAAGGTAGCCCATGTGCATTAGTGCATGAACCCATATATATTCAATGCATTAATAAAAGTTCTCTGGAAAAGGCCAGGAGAGGATCCCAGCTCAGTCATGAAGAATTGGGAGGAAGGATGGCTGAGAAGCCTTATTTCCCAGCTGAGTAGTTACATTACCAGCATGAGATTGCTGGAAGAGAGGCCAGGAGTGATACGGAAGAAGGGACCAGTGTCCAGCCTTTTGGGGCAGATTGTGATGGGCTTGTAGCTCTGATTTCCACCTACCCTTCCCTTTTTGAATCTGACGGGTGGCTGTTGGGATTTTCTGAAATCCCCAGTCTGAAGTCCACAGCAGCCTGAGAATTTTGGACTTCAGTAAAAGCTTTGCCTTCAGTTATGGAGAAAAGCTTGAGGACATGAATAGAGCAGAGTGACCCAAGCTACCGGCAGTGCTTTATTCAGCAGGCAGCACAGCTTGTATGTTGGATTTCCTGCACAAAAACTGCTGTGCCTTTCCTAGAGGAACAGTTGCCATGTTCCTCAAAGGATGAAGAATGGAGAGCAGGATCAGCATGAACTCGGGTTTATCTGCCTCCCTGGTTGTTTTGAGCAGATGTGCTGTTGTGTTCCTGCAGTAGCTATTACTGTTACAAGAAAAAAGCATTTAAGTTAGAGGTACATTTCTACCACTCTGCAGCAAATGAAACTAAACTGATTGTCCCTCTCTGCTGGGTCCTCTGCAAACCCATGGAGAAAGGCCATGCCTCCTCATAAAGAGCAGAGAGCGAGCAGAGAGCCTATGAGTGACCTGATGAAGACCAGGAGTGGGTGCACAGGTTGGGTCCAGGAGCTGATGTGAAACTGTGGTGAGGGCTGATAAAGGTAGAAAGTGGTGCAGGAAGAAATCCTGCCTAGTTTTCCTGCTGCCAAGCATGTGTTTCACGAACACAATGCAGTGTCAGAGGCAAGAATTGGGTTCCTTGACCGGTTCCAGTTGATATGAAATCATAAATGTCTCTATTTCTTCTCTCAGTGGATCTCCCACCATCTCCTTGGAAGTGGAGGCAGCAGTACATATTTATTTCTTTTAAATGTCTGCTTTGTTGCTGGCCACACCAAGGCTCAGGCCATCTGCTTCATTTGTCAAGCTACAGTGCTCTCCTATCCCCCATGTGGTGCCTGCCATGTCCAAAACACTTAACTGCTAGTGTAACGCTTTCCCCCCCTCCCATTCTTCTTTATGCACAAGTTGGGTATCTTAAATTCCTCCAAACCAAATAATATCAATGTAGAGTTAAATGTCTTTATTGCCCAGCACCTGGTGGGGACAGATCTCCATAGGAGCACCATGCTGAACATCTCTGAAACAGAGGTGTCTGTGTGGTGCTTGATTCCTTGCAGGGAAAATTACCTAGACCCTGATTAGAGCATCTCATCAGCAGGTCATCAGCTGCAATACATTGACTTGCTCAGAGGTGGCTTGAGACCTTGGTGCTTGAGACCAGGTGTGTGTGAAAGCAGAGGCAGCAATGTCCTGCCAACAACCTTGAATGACCTGCTAAACCCTTGTAACCTTGTGAAGAGCAGCCAGCAGCTGCCAAGAAATCTGATGGGAGTTGCTTAAGTTATATGGCCAAATGGGTTTGGCTGGCAGGGCAGCAAGGCTGCTGAGGACAAATATTTTTGAGTGGTAAAGTATTCCCAAGCTCCCTGTCCTTGTGCTATTCCAGTAGCAGTGGTTCAGATGACAGCAGACCTTGGGAGCTCTTCTAAACATCTACTTGCTATCTATACCCAAAGCAACAGGGGCATCATGTGCTTGGTGACTCTCCATCCTGGAGCTGAGAGCTCCCTTCCTCTTGGTTTGAGTAGAAATGCTGTTGAAGGACAAGGCAGCTGGCTCACCTGGGATGTGGGAGGAAGACAACACAGGTTTGAAAGTCTCTTGCACATCCCAGGTACCTGTCTAAACCCTTGGGCTGTTTACGGACTGGTTTTGGTGGGAAAGATTAGGTGTTTTGTTTAACATCCCAGCTCTTTCTTCTGCAGGGTGGGAGGGGGAGATTTTTGTAAGCTGCATCCCATGCAGCTGGAGAAAGTTGTTCTGCTTGGTGTGCTTAACTGAAACGCAGCCAAGTTTCCCTGCCTGCTCTGACTGCAACCCTACAGAAAAGGCATGGGGAAGTGAATTATCCAGGTGGTGTTTGAATGTTCCAACCCCTGGCGAAGAGGCCAGAGAGAAATGAGGGGTCATCTGGCAGGTTGTGCTTTAGGTGTCTTCATAGGTGGTGATGAGCAGGATACCACATCCTATGTCTGCTGGAGGGTTACTTGGATGCTTGGAGGTTGGAAGGACCCCAAATACCATGTATGTGATTCATGTTTATTTAAATATCAAAATTATACCGGAGATGCCTCCAGAGCCCAGGGTAGTGGCATCTATTAATGAGGGATGAGAACTCTAAGGACTTGTGGTGATTCACCTGCTGTCTTTTAGGATGAAACCAATCTTTCCTTAATCAATGCTGATAAACAGACTCTTCAAATTGGAGCTATCGGATTCCTTGTAAATTGTTTTTTTTCCTCTGTTTTCGTGCAACACAATCCCTGAACAGTCTTTAAATCTGAACTACATCTTTCTGCTCAACGCTCCTGTGATGCTGATAATCCTTCTCTACATCTTTTCACCCCCAAATATTTATGTGCATATAAAGAGGAGGAACAAATTTGGCTCGCCACCACAGGGCTCTGTGACAATTTCAAACAAACTTGGCTTAGCTCTCAGTTCTCTCTTACTCTTAGCTGCATGATTGTCTTCCCCCATAATAAATTACCAGCATTTATTGGTCTTTTGACATACAGGTTTCCCAAGGGAAAGGAAGGAGACTGGCTGAACAAAGCCTTGTCTATAATCAGTTTGCAGTAGGCTTTGGACAGAAATTGCGATTGCTGGCCAGTACAACAAGGATTTTATGGCTCTATAACTGCATTTATGGCAACCAGGAGGTTTGGGAGATGCTGAATCATAGAATGGTTTGGGTTGGAAGGGACCTTAAAGATAATCTAATTCCAACTCCTCCTGCCATGGGCAGGGACATCTTCCACTAGACCAGGTTGCTCAAAGCTCCATCCAACCTGGCCTTGAACACTTCCAGGGAAGGGGCATCCACAACTTCTCTGAGCAACTTGTGCCAGTGCCTCACCACCCTCATAGTGAATGACTCACCCTCACCACCCTTCCTTAATATCTAATCTAAATCACCCTTCCTTAGATCTAATTTAAATCTACCCTCTTTCAGTTTAAAGCCATTACCCCTTGTCCTATCACTATATGCCCCTGTAAAAAGTCCTTCTCCAGCTTTCTTGGAGGCCCCCTTCAGGTACTGGAAGGCTACTACAAGGTCTCCCTGGAGCCTTCTCTTCTCCAGGCTGAACAACCCCAACTCTCTCAGCCTGTCTTCATAGCAGAGGTGCTACAGCCCTCTGATCATCTTCATGGCCCTGCTCTGGACTCCCTCCAACAGGTCCATGTCCTTCTTATGTTGGGGGCCCCAGAGCTGGACGCAGTACTGGAGGTAGGGTCTCACCAGAGTGGAGCAGAGGGGCAGAATCACCTCCCTCAACCTGCTGGCTGCACTTCTTTTGATGCAGCCCAGGATACGATTGGCTTTCTGGGCTGTGAGCGCACATTGCCAGGTTATGTTGAGCTTCTCATCAACCAACACCCCTAAGTCCTTCTCCTCAGGGCTGCTCTCAATCCCTTCTCTGCCCAGCCTGTATTTGTGCTTGGGATTGCCCTGACCCATGTGCAGGTCCTTGCACTTGGCCTTGTTGAACTTCCTGAGGTTTGCACGGGCCCACCTCTCAAGCCTGTCAAGGTCCCTCTGGATGGCATCCCTTCCCTCCAGTGTGTCGACTGCACCACACAGCTTGGTGTCATTGGCAAACTTGCTGAGGGTGCACTCAATCCCACTGTCCATGTCACCGACAAAGGTGTTCGAACAGCGCTGGTCCCAATACCAGCCCCTGAGGAATGCCACTCATCACTGGTCTCCACTTGACATCAAGCTGTTGACCGCAACTCTGAGTGGGACCATCCAGCCAATTCCTTATCCACTGAGTGGTCCCTCCATCAAATTCATGTCTTTCCAATTTAGAGACAAGGATGTTGTGTGGTACAGTGTCAAATGCTTTGCACAAGTCCTGGTAGATGATGTCAGTTGCTCTTCCTTTATCCACCAATGCTGTAACCCCCTCATAGAAGGCCACCAAACTTGTCAGGCATGATTTGCCCTCAGTGAAGCCATGCTGGCTGTCACCAATCACCTCCTTATTTTCCATGTGCTTTAGCATAGTTTCCAGGAGGATCTGCTCCATGGTCTTGCCGGGCACAGAGGTGAGACTGACTGGCCTGTAGTTCCCCAGGTCTTCCTTTTTTCTCTTTTTAAAAATTGGGGTTCTGTTTCCCCTTTTCCAGTCAGTGGGAACTTCACTGAACTGCCATGACTTCTCAAATTTGATGGATAGTGGCTTAGCAACTTCATCCACCAGTTCCCTTGGAACCTGCAGATGCATCTCATCAGGTCCCATGGACTTGTGCACCTTCAGGTTCCTTAGTCTCAAACCTCATCATCTTCTACAGTGGGCGGTTCTTCATTCTCCTAGTCCTGCCTTTGCCCTCTGCAACTTGGGCAGTATGGCTTGAGCACGTGCTGGTGAAGACTGAGGCAAAAAAGTCATTGAGTACCTCAGCCTTCTCCATATCCTGGGTAACCAGGTCTCCCGTTTCCTTCTGGAGAGGGCCCACGTTTTCCCTAGTCTTCCTTTTGTCACTGACATACCTATACAAGCTTTTCTTGTTGCCCTTGACGTCA